>NC_138552.1:197420358-198048691 GCF_964273705.1 Natrix helvetica
GTACTTTTATTCATCTATCATCGTATATGCAATTTCAGAACATCTGAAGCATCACTTCAACATTGACAAAAATCACCATTAGTCAATTGCAAAAAGCAGTTTTCTTCACACCAGTGTATATTCTACCACGATACCTTTAACAGTATTAAACCACACCAACTGCTTATCCCAGGTCCTTGCAAAGGCCTCAATGGGTGAATAAAAATGCCAAATCTAGTCATACATCTGGCTGACTGTGTGACAAGCCATAATAATAATAAGGCTTGGTTTTTTTTAAGATGACATTATTGTTCCCTATATCTGCAACTTTAGCAGAAGCTAATGCAAAATTCATCCAGATGTGGAGACAATTTCCTCCATTATTTCTTTTTTTTTTTAAAGGTGATAACATTTTGGCCAGAAAGTAGTCTTTAGATTTTGTACTCTTTGCACTTTGTCCTCATCATCTCTAGGTCAGGCTAATGTGTCAGTGAAGTAACAAAGAGGGAAATTTGGATGAAAAAAGAATGAAGAAAGCTGTCTCAAAGCCTCACAATCTGTCATACCTACTAAAAAGGGTTCCTAAGAAACACAATTGCTCATTGTTGTTCTAATATGCCTTTCAGACACATTCAGAAGACTCATTTCCAGATATGTAAATTAGAGTTCAGATCAATAGCAAAGCAATCTCAGGAGCCTTTTAAAAGGAGGCAGTTAATGATTTGAGGAGGAACAAATATTTCAAGCAGGGCAGAATCGGATGGAGGGTGGATTTGACCTTCTGAAATGTATTTTCAGTAATGTAGGGAAGCAAATTAAATTTCCTTTAAGACCACATATATGCAAATAATAATATCCAACAACAAATATCAACTGTCAAGGAACTTTCCAGTTGTAATTGCTTTGCTTGCTAAAATCAGTAGTAGAATTGAAAAGCTGGGATATTGCAATCCAGCCACAAAACAGGTGGGCCTTTTTGGTTCTGGCCAAGAATGGGGGGGGGGGGGGGATAATATAGACAAACACTTGTATAAAAATGTTTGGCATACTTTCCCTGACTGAAACCAGGTATATCAATAAATCTGATGCACAGATAGGAGTATAGTTTCTTTTGGGGCGATATTAGATCCACAAAAGCTGTCAGCTTTCTAAAGATAATATACCTACTTGTAACAGCAAATCACAGTATCTATTAAGAGCAAATGTTTTATTATATTACATCTATTTGGATTAATAAGAACTGGACCTGTTTCATTTAGAATTTTGTGAAGTTATGCATGGGATTCCCTTTCTGAGAATTATAATTTTGGGTGGTCATTTAAAATATTGCCTCATTTGGACTCATGTAATATTACCTAGGGACATGGTGGCTCAGTGGCTAAGATGCTGAGCTTGTCGATCAGAAAGGTTGGCAGTTCAGCAGTTTGAATCCCTAGTGCTGCGTAATGGGGTGAGCTCGCATTACTTGTCCCAGCTTCTGCCACCATAGCATTTCAAAAGCATGTAAAAATGCAAGTAGAAAAATAGGAACTACCTTGGTTGGAAGGTAACAGCATTCCCTGCACCTTCGGTGTTTAGTCATGCCAGCCACATGACCACAGAGAACATCTTCAGACAGCGCTGGCTCTTCAGCTTTGAAATGGAGATGAGCTGCCACCTAGAATTGGGAACGATTAGTACATATGTGCAAGGGAAACCTTTACCTCATGGGTCGTCAACCTGGTCCCTACTGTCCACTAGTGGGCATTTCGGGATTCCAGGTGGGCGGTAGGGATTTCGGAGGTTAAAACCTCCTTTTGAACTAACGCGCACGAGAATGCATGCGTTAGGGATTTCGGAGATTAAAACCTCCTTTTGTGTGAGTGGGCGGGTGGGCGCAAACGCACACATCAATGAACTAATGTGCGCATGCATGCAAACAAGCAAACATGTGGGAAGAGGAAGGGGAGGAGTGGAAACTGATAGCAGGGACAGGCAGAAGTGGAGCAGAGCAGTTGCAAAATAGGAGAAAGAAACGTTATAGGCAGGAGAGAATTGTTGTTGGCTAATAATAATAAGTGGGCTAACTAGCTCAGCCTTACTTTTGTACATTGCCCTAAGGAAGGTAAAAAAAAAAAAGGAGATAAAAAGGAAAAGCACTGTGTGGAGTGCAGATCAAAACGTAAGAGTAAAGGTTGTTGTTAAATTGTGAAACAAATTTAGAACCCATGTCTGAAAAAAAAAATATGCTCATGGCTATTTACCAGAGTATCTCAAGATGGGTTTCATTGAATCTGTTACAAATATACAGCTTCCAATGTGTTTACTGTGCCACAAAACATTATCTAATGAAGCAATGAAAGCCAAGTTGATTGCGAGAACATCTTGCTACAAAGCATTCACAAGATAAAGATAAGCCCATTGAATATTTTCAAGAAATCTATAAAAGATTTCAAAATCGTTCAACAATAGCTGCATCATTTCAAAAACAACATGCAAAAAATGAGGATGGATTAACTGCAGCTTATCGTATATCACACTTAATTGCAAAAAGTGGTAAAAGTCATAATATTGGAGAAACTTTGATAATACCCTCTATCAAAGAATTTATCTCAACAGTAATGTGTCAGGATATACCTGAAGTTTAAAAACATTGCCCCTTAGCGATAACACAGTAAAGAGATGTTGAAAATAAACTTATAGGTATTCTCCAAAATTCTTCATTTTCCATACAATTGGATGAGTCTGTCATTGCAGATAATAATGCTCTACTGATGACATATGTATGGTACCTTGATGAAAACAATACATTGCAAGAAGAAATGCTATTCACTGTCAATCTGATTACAGATACAAAAGGATTATCAATATTTAATGCTGTGAAATCATACTTTGCAAAAAATAATATACCCTTGAACAATATTGTTGCCTGTGCTACTGATGGAGCACCATCAATGGTAGGCCGCTATCGTGGGTTTGTTGCTTACCTGAAGGAAGAAGTGCCAAACGTTTTGTGTATTCATTGTGTTGTGCACAGACAACATATTGTAGTACAAGTCTCCATTCATCATTTAGTATAATAATTAAAGCTGCAAATAAGATCAAATCTAATGCCAAGTGTGATAGAATGTTTCGACAGCTGTGCCAGGACAATAACGAGCAGTTTATTAGGTTACTTTTACACACAGAAGTTCGATGGATCTCAAAGGATACATGCTTGTCTCGTTTTGTTGCATTATTTGATAGTGTCGTACAGTTTTTTGAAAGTGATAATGAGGCTGGTCTCTATGAACAGTTAAAAACTGTAAAGACTGATGCCTTTTATTTGGCAGACATTTTCAAGAGATTTAATGAAATTAATTTGCAGCTTCAAGGAGCCAATATAACTCTTATAAGTTGCAAAAATATTGTGTCATTATTTATCGAAAAGCTTGATCTTCTCCATCATAATATTCTCAAGAGAGAATTTCATCAGTTTCCTGAATTGTCCTCTATAAACAATGATGTAACTTTGGGGGATATTGAAAGGTTCAGTAGCCACCTCAACGAACTCAAATTAGATATGGAAAAACAATTTCAAGATATTTTGAACTTAAAGGTGCATGACTGGATGATAAATCCTTTTACAGCAAATGTTGCTGAGGTTGATATATCTTGCCAAGAAGAACTATTAGAACTTAAATATGATGAAGAGAGTAAATGTAATTTTGGCAGTGGTGGATACCAAAAACTCTGGCAAAATAAAAAAATGCCTGCGTTATATCCAAATATGTGGAAAATGATGTTCAATTTATTGATAACTTTCCCTACCACATATCTTGTAGAATCAGGCTTCTGTGCTGTTAATCATATTATGAGCAAACAGAGAAACCATCTGAATATCACCGAAAGAGGAGACCTTCATTTGTTCCTTATGAAAATTGAACCAGATATCAAACATTTAGTCTTGCAGCATCAGCCTCAAAGATCTCTTTAATCACTAGTAAAGCTAATTTCAATTTACTTTATTGTTTTCTAATTAAACTTTATAAAGTTAAAAACATTATAAACATGCATAAAGTAGAAATAAAAAGATAAATGTATGTGCATTTCTTTTTTTTTAAACACCCTCCTTTCTAAAAAATATTCTGCACTTGCGCAAAAACTGGTGGGCGGTAAGAAAAATTTTCCATCAAGAAAGATCCATTAGTGGGCGGTGGGTAGAAAAAGGTTGACTACCACTGCTTTACCTTTACCTTTTAATATTATCCAATATTTCCTGTATATGAAGACTTTCTTTGTGATTGCATAGCATCCTATCCTACGGTGGAGAAAAATATCATGAAAAGACAATTAAGCACACAACATGTCAGCTATCATGAGAATGTTAGAAAATGTGATGAAATGCAATAGATTTATTAAGAAGCAGGTAGTGTGATGGACTACAGTGAAGTGGCAGTTTCCTAAGAAAGAATGATCACATTCCAAGGTGGGACAAGAAACAGCGTAGCCCTGAGCTGGATTGGAGACAGAAGGAGAGATTTAGGATAGTTATTCTCTAGAATCTCTGTGAGTATCTCTGCTAGAGTTAGAGTAATATGGAGAAATCTGGCAAGATTCTGTGATGTGAACAAATAAAGAACTGAACTTTGGTATAAACATAACAAACATAACATGAACATATTCCATACCTGTTGTAATTCTTATCAGAAAATCCCCATGGCAACATGTGAATTTGTCCTAATTTATTTGAAGATAAACAGACTGCAGAAGGGCAGGATGTAATCTGAGATCCACTACTTCTCAATCAATCAATCAATCAATCAATCAAATCTTTATTACATTCAAAGACCAGCATATCACTGCTTATGCATATGTATACTTGCATCATTTTACTTTTTAAAAAATGTATAAATATCAATACATCTCTTTGCTGGGGTGATTCCCTATCTTTTTGGTTGGGTCCTCTCCAGTGCATACTGTTTATAAGATAAACCCTGCTTTGGGTCCTGTGCTTTGATTCCACATATTTAAATCACCAAGGGAAAAATCCAGCCACCATCCAAATTAGTAATCCAATTTTTCATGAAAAAATATATGAAAAATTGACAAAAATTATATTCTTTATACAAATATAGATTCTTTACATCAATTAATATACACAGAAAAAGATTTGCATTTGCAATGTACTAGTGAATCATCAGTATATAAATATGGCAGCCTTCTGGAAGAGACTATGTTAGTTTTGTGGTAAAGTCCATTCTTAGCATGTAGTTTGGTGGTCCTGCTAGCCATAGAAAAAATGAAATGGGTTTAGAGTAGTGGTTCTCAACCTTCCCAATGCCACGACCCTTTAATATAGTTCCTCATGTTGTGGTGACCCCCAACCATAAAATTGATGTCTCAGTTCCTAAGACCATCGAAAATATGTGTTTTCCGATGGTCTTAGGCGACCCCTGTGAAAGGGTCATTCGACCCCAAAGTGGTCGCGACCCACAGGTTGAGAACCACTGGCTTAGAGGTTTCAGCCATATCTCTGGCAGGTAACATACCAGCATCACTGAACGTCAGCTGGGGCCTCAATATTTCAAATATTGCAAAGTCCTAATTGTAATGCAAAAGAATCCTAACTTACTCTGCTTATGGACACTCTATGGGCCTTTAGAAGTACATCTTTTTTATCACAGACTGAGTCATATTGTTATTTAATTATATGTCAGAGACTTCTTTCATCACAAAATATTTGAAATTGCAAATGCAGATACTGCTCTGGCATCGAGGGCAACAGTTTTTAGCTTTAAAAGTTCAGACCAATCACCTCAAATATAGAAAACAGCATACATATCCATGAATATGTGGGGGGGGGGGACCTTCTTCAATTTCAAAAACCTCTATTTGCAGGGAAAATGGCAAAACAGCATTAATTTAGCTGCCCAGAAAAAATCTATAGTGCACAGGAAGTAGTCATGGTGTGCGTAACGAAATATATATGCCAGCCACTGCATATTCTCTGAGGTTTTAAAAATGATTTACTAAGTAATTGGATGGAAGAGAATTGTAAGGTATAAATAATGAAAACGATTTGACCTCATCCAGTCATTTCTGCCCTCTTCACAGTATCCATGAAATTCTCCTGTTGTTTATCATTCCAAAACAAATTGTGTATGTTTGCTAGTTATAAGAATAAAGTTATGCATTCCAAGGACTACACATTTCTTGTATATCATTATATTATTTTGAGCAAGCTGAATGTAACACAGGAATGTGTAACTGCTTTCTCGTTGCCTTTATATTCATTTATGCATCTAGGTGGTTGCTTTTACTCTGATAAAGCACATCATAAATACTGTTTAAGTTCTTGGTGACCTGTTCAAATATAGTCTGAATTGATACACAGAGACAATGTAAAACTTCTGGAGAAGTAGAATCTAGGGAGAAAGTGGTCAAACTGAACAGATTTTTCATTATAGACTTGTAGTTGTGTATAATACTATGTTAATCAACTCCCTGCAATCATATTTGAATAGTTTTTGATATTCCTGGAATCTGTAATTAAAATAATTTTTGTTTGCTTAACAAGTGCAGGGGATAAAGATGAGGGACTTATTAATCATTTTTAGCAACGAGGCAATGAAGATATCCTGCATTGCGGAGTGCCTCAAGGGTAAGTGCTTCCTCCTCTCAGTGAAGTAGGTCATTGACAAGTTAGAATGGGATGTCATCAGTGGTGGGATTCAGCCGGTTTGCACCACTTCGGGTGAACCAGTTGTTAAATTACTCACCCACTCCACTATCAAAGTTGATCCTGGGCACTACGCTGCATTGGAGAAAGGGGCAACAGAGCGGCTGGCGCAAGGGAAGGAGAAGGCCACTATCGCTCTTTCTTCTCCCTGCTCCTCCTCCTTCTCTCGTTCCGGCCACTTCGTTCCCTGTTTCTCCAGTGCAGTGCAGCACCCAGGATCCACTGTGATAGCAGATGTGTGTGTTAATTTAACAACCAGTTCGCCCAGGGTCAGGTTGGCCATTGCGGGAGACTCATCCCGCATGTGCGGTGCAGCTGGAGGATGGGGGTGGGCCATGCCTCCCACGATAGCCAACCAGACCCTGACAAACTGGTTGTTAAATTATTTGAATCCCACCATTATCACCAGTTGTGCTGATACCCACCCACCCGAATAATGCCATGCAGGTTCTGTTCCAGTGACTTATCACCATTTTTCACACTTACGACTATTGCATCATCCCTTGGATCACATGATCAAAATTTGGCTGCTTTGCAATTGGTTCATATTTATGATTATGGTTGCTGTGTCCCAAGGTCTTTTCTGATCTTTTGCCAAACAAAGTCAATGGGGAAGGCAGATTCACAACACCATGTTACTAACTTAACAACTACAGCTTAACAACTACAGTTTAACAACAACAATTTAACAACTGTGGCAAAAAAAAGGTCACAGAAAGGGGCAAAACTCACTTAACAATTGTCTCACTTAGCAACATAAATTTTGGTCGTAAGCCAAGGACTATCTGTACACTAAGGTTAGCTTTGGCATCTATTCTAAATGAATAATTAGCTTTATTCTTATTCGCCTTTCTTGCCCTTACATTAGGATTGTCAGTCTGAGGTCCCAGAATCTTTAAACCCTTTTTTGACACACATAATAACCCCTGCAAAAAACAGCTGTAAAATTTCATGCCATTTTGTAGCAGATGTGCTCTCCCCCTATCCAATTTATAGTACAAGCACTAAAACAGATTAACTGGTAAAATTGAATTGTTCTGCATAGTCATATAACTTTGGGGCATTTTGTCTCTCAGCTTGAAGGTAGTGGCATCTTCAGTTGCTGGTTCTTTAAATAACATAGCCACTAAAATGCCTTTAAAATATACTTTTATGGAGCTGCGTTTATGCTTTAAATTTAAGAAGCAGCCCTGAGCTTTTTGTATGCCTCTGTTGGAAATGATGTCTGTTTATTTGGAGAAGGGCAGAAATTCTACGTTGGGGAGATTAAACATCATTGCTATGTTTACTTTGAACAGGGACTTGGGAGGCAGCAGCTTGAATTAGCATTTTCTTTCCTCATAGATCTGAATCTCATTTCATTATTCCCTCACCTCATGAAGTATTTGCAGCTTTTCTTTAAGAGGAAAACTGTGGGGGTGCCAATTGAATGTAGCCTTCTTAATACTTTTCAAGGCATAGATGCTACAAACACTTCAGAGCTACCTGGGCTGATGAAAATGAAATAGCCGTTGGTGCTGGATTCATACTGATGAAGAAATATCTGGCGGCCTTTATGGATGCAGATTGCTCCAGCTTTCCTATCAAGGGATTTGGATGGAGGCTGGAGCCTTAACATCACAAGAATAATCTCCCAATTCATCCTGACATTTTGACATGCTGTCGATTTCATTATCTACCAGATGTGCCTGTCTGCCAGTAGAAAACAATTAATATTTTCCTTGATTTACCACAGACATTCTGCAGTCACCAATTCAGGGTCTTACTGAACTGTTGATTGAAAACAGGAAGAAAAGCAAGGCTTTCTACAGAGATGGGGAACTTTGTTCTTTTTTTTTTTAAGGTTTCCTATTGTGCATGCTGCCAACTAAATGTTTCTTTCAACAAAAGAAGCACAAGTGAACCCCTGCTAGAGAATTTAGCACAAAGCATTATTTAACCCAATCATTAATATTTTAGCATTAGGAATATTCCACCGTGTTTGCTAATGAACTGTGGAGGTTTTACAAAATATAATCACCAGCTTGAACATAATAAAAGGTAACTATTGCATGGCAGAATTTGGGTAATGATGAAAATTTAGAGCCCTGTAAGGTAAAAGTAAAGGTTCCCCTAACACATATGTGCTACTCATTCCTGACTCTAGGAGGCAGTGCTCATCTCCATTTTAAAGCCGAAGAGCTAGCGCTGTCCAAAGACATCTCTGTGGTCATGTGGCCGGCATGACTAAAAGTCGAAGAACGCTGTTACCTTCCCACCAAAGGTGGTCCCGATTTTTTCTACTTGCATTTTTACATGCTTTCGGACTGCTAGGTTGGCAGAAGCTGGAACAAATAACGGGAGCTCAGTCCGTTACATGGCGCTAGGGATTCAAACCGCTGAACTGCCGACCTTTCTGATTGACAAGCTCAGTGTCTTAGCCGTGTCTCCTACAGAGCCCTGTACTAACCCTTTACTAACAGAGTTATAGGACCACTCTCCGTTATGGTGTTAACAATTTGTTTGGCTCAGTCTATGAAGAAAATTCTTCTACATCACTAAACCCTTGTCTAATGGAATCAGTTATTTTTATATTATTTAACATTTTCCAATATTTCTTTACCACTACAAGCAGTCCTCAACTTACAATAATTCATTCAGTGACTGTTCAAAGTTACAATGGCACTGAAAATAGTGACTTATGGCCATTTTTCCCACTTGCGACCATTACAGCATCCCCATGGACACACAATCAAAACTCATATTTATGGCAGCTGCAGTATCCCAGGGTCATGCAAACATTCCTATGTTTTGACCAGCAAAATCAACGGGCAAGTCAGATTTACTTAACAGCCAGGTTACTAACTTAACAACTCCAGTGCATCACTTAACATTGATGGCAAGAAAGGTGGTAAAATATCTCACTTAGCAAAATATTGTGGGCTCAGTTGTGGTTATAAGTCGAGAACTACCTATATTGTAATACCTTTTTTTTTAATGCAGTGGTATAAAATGTTTAAAGGTACTTGGTGGCTCAGTGGCTAAGATGTCGAGCTTGTCTATCAGAAGGGTCGGCAGTTCGGTGGTTCGAATTACTAGTGCTGTGTAACAGAGTGAGCTCCCATTATTTCTCCCAGCTTCTGCCAACCTAGCAGTTTGAAAGCATGTCAAAATGCAAGTAGAAAAATAGGAACCACCTTTGGTGGGAAGGTAACAGTTCCTTCGGTGTTTAGTCATGCCGGTCACATGACCACGGAAACATGTTCGGACAGCACCGGCTCTTCGGCATTGAAACGGAGATGAGCACTGCCCCTAGAGTCAGGAGCGACTAGCATGTATGTGGGAGGGGAACCTTTACCTTTACTTAAAATGTTTAAATATAGAACATAACAGTATCTTCAGGATAGCAAGGTTCCAACCTCACCCGCTCCAAATCTAGATGAGTTCCTTGTATGAGCCATTCATAGCAGCAATGTTGTTGGTTATTAATGAGGAAATTGTTCTGCAATGCATTTTGAGAGTATTGGTTTGGAAACAGCAGCATTAGAATATTCATATTAAGTACCCAGAAGCCTGCAAGGGGAAGGTGTGTGTGTGTGTTAATTGGTACAATTAAAGTTCTACCTTTTTTTAATCTAAGTTGCACATGAAAACATCTTGACTAAGTTTATGTCCTGCAATTTAAATTTGAAATTAAGTCAACAGAAAATTATTTTTCAGATACCATCCAGATTTTTTTTTTTTTTTTTGTAAGGGAGGAACTAGTGATTATTTCTGTTGGTGTTGCAAAAAAATTGAGGGCACTTTAAATCATATGTTATGCTCATGGTCTTTTTGCAATTAGCATTACACAATATGTTGACAAAATTATCAAGAAAGCTTTGGTTTTTAAAGACATGCATGTTGCATTAATTTATATAGTTATTACTTGGAACTGAACATGTTCTGAACATAGTCAGGTTTTTCATATTCTGGGAATAGCAAAAGGTATAATTTATAGGGGATGAAAAAATACTATAATTCCAGATATAAAGGATTTTATAGATGTAAATTTTAGAGAAGTTTGATCTAGCAATTTCTGAGAAAATTATGTATTCTGTCAATTAGAAAATGTCACGTTATCTCTCCCTGTGGAAAAAGTTCTTAGACAGGTTTGGTGAATATTGAAAGCTTTCTCTTTTAAATATTTATAACATTGGTGGAATGTGGAATTAGTTGTAATTATAGGCTTTGTATCTTTTTCTGTTTTCATGGGTTGTGTTGGGTGTTTTTTTTTTCCTTTGAGAAGTGAGTTGTGTAATTATTTAAATAAATGCGATCAACTTTTTAAACCCCCATTCCCACCATGGATGGCCCAAGAGTATACCTGGATTGGCTTATAACTCATGGTTGAAAGAAATCCCTATGAATGGTTCAATTGCCATTCTAAATTTGGTGCTCCCAGTTTTCACTGTAAAAAAGAGCAGGGGAAGATTCTGCTGCAGTTGTGTGCTTTTAAATATAGTGAAAACCTCTCACTATTTTAATGCTGTTTTTATGTATTGAAAAATTCCTTGTATACATACACAGGGATAGAGAACTAAAATCACAATATAAACACTTCCAAGTAAACCCCAAAGGAGATCTCTTTAGGTCAATTATGTTCATGAGAAGTTTCAAAAGAGTTAAGATGGCGTACATGACCATGCAATCAAAATCACTCTCTTCACTTTTCTTAACCCAACCCCTTCCCATAGATCAGGGGTGTCAAACTCAACTTCATTGAGGGCTGCATCAAGGTTGCTTTTGACCTTGGGAGGGCTGGGGGGCCATGGCCAGGTGAGCATGGCCAGATTGATGTCACTCCTGTCAGGGGCGCCTGCGGTAGCCCGAGTGCTCTGCCAGTGAAAATAGGCTCTCGAGATCTAAGTACCCCATGGACCGTATCCAGCCCCTGAGCCTTGAGTTTGACACCCTTGATCTTTGGGGAGGAGTTGACATATTGTAGATTGCCATGATCCCGCATGGCAATCTACAATATTTTTAATTGCAAGTCTTTATTTAAGCTGTAGAGACACTAAGAAAATTTGGTTGCTTATAGAGAAGGACATATGAAAATTGCAGTAAGAAATTAGTTCTTTTGGGGTGAAAATATTTATACATGTTTGATATTTAGAGAGTTACAATTTTTCAGGCTTTTATCTCCAAAGAAGCTGAGAGCGAATGCTGAATTCCCAGGCAGAAATGACAGTGTCAAGCACCAAGAGTATAGTGTGCTAATGTAATTAAAGACTCATCTAAAAATTGTCCGAATCACATCCTTCAGAAGTTCTTAATTCAAGAACTTCAAGACAAGACTTCTGTTACTTGCTTTCTTTTGGTTAGTTAGGACCTCCAGGGATGGGCATCAGAGGTGGTATTCAGCCGGTTCTCTCTGGTTTGGGCGAACCGGTAGCTGTGAATGCAGGAGGCCCCACCCACCCGCCCTGATATAATGCACAAGCACTGCACATGCGCAGAAGGTAGTGCATGCATTCACATTTGCGAACTGGTAGGGAAGGTAAGTGAATCCCACCGCTGATGGGAATGCAGTGGTAAACGTCTCCTTGAAAAAGGGGATGGTTATAATGGCATGTGGGAATGACTATGGAAGAGAGTGGGGAGAGGCTACCTAGGAAATGGTGAGATAAGAGTAGGCATAGCCCCCAGAAGGATATTTGTACTTTCAGACTGGCAAGATTGGTGTCAGCTATCCCAGGTAAACCAGGCAGAAAATAATGACGAAATGAGCTAAATCTGCTTTATTGTAAGGTTACATTAACAGAATATTGGATTTAGAAACTGGAGTGTTTCCATCTTTGGTTCTGACATTGCCTCACTCAGAGCAGATATACAATCTGGAATAGAAGGAGCTCAGATTCACAGCTCCTGCTAAAAGAGCTGTGGCCATGGGCCCATTTTTACAACAGTGCTTGTAGAACTTGCATCTATTACTTAGACTAGGGGACCTTACTCATGGTCACTCACACCTCAATCTACACTACTGAAACACACTCAACACAGGTCAGCCATTGAACACCATCGAGAAGCAGTGGTGGGATTCAAATAATTTAATAACTGGTTCTCTGCCCTAATGATTTCTTCCAACAACCAGTTCACCAAACTGCTCAGAAAGTTAACAACCAGTTCTCCCAAAGTGATACAAACTGGCTGAATCCCACCACTGCGCAGAAGCTTTAGTTGATCCAGAATGCTCCCAATAGATTTTCACATATTCTCTATATTCTCCTTGCTAATTTTACCTCATTGGTCTGAATATTCCCAGATGACGTCTCTTGATTAAGGTTCTTGCTTCTCCAGGAATTTCACTTTAAGTGTGGTTTGTGGTTGAGAGGAATCTTAGTCCATAAATCATTGCTATTTCTATATAATATTTATTCACTAGTTGTCTGTAAATGGGGCAGACCTTATACCTTAACTCTCTTACAGCAGGTGCCCAAACAGTTTGAGTTTGAGTTTTATTAAATTTATATACCGCCCCCCTCTCCCCGCAGGGACTCGGGGCGGTATACAGACAGTACATATAAAAACAACAAAGCAGGAACAACAAAACTTTAGACAACCAACATAAACATACTGTCTGTATAATGCCCGAACTCATTTCTAGTTAAAACAATCTAAAACCAAATTTAAAACCCCAAAATTTACAATATTAAAAAGCCACCCAGGAAGGTCAGTAATAGATTGTACTTGTGATTACAATTAGGCCAGGCCGGCTAGTCGGAACAGGTGGGTCTTGAGTTTCTTACGGAAGGAGCGGAGATCAACAGTAGTTCTAATATCAGGGGGGAGTTCGTTCCAGAGGGTTGGGCCCATCACAGAGAAGGCCCTACCCCTGGGCACCGCCCACCCACATTGTCTAGCGGAGGGTACCCAGAGGAGACCCTCCCTGTGTGAGCGGATTGGTCATAGGGATGTATGGGGTAGAATGCGATCTCGCAAGTAGCTAGGTCCCGAGCCATGAAGCGCTTTGAAGATGACAATCAACACCTTGAAACGCACTCGAAAAGCCACAGGCAGCCAGTGCAACTTGCGTAGAAGTGGTGTTACATGGGAGTACCTGGTACTCCCCATAATTGTCCGCGCGGCTGCATTCTGCACCAACTGGAGCCTTCGGGTGCATCTCAAGGGGAGTCCCATGTAGACTTTTTAAACCTTGCATTGATTGCTCTTGAGAAAAATAAAGACAGGTGGTTTTAGGAAAATATTGATTGTGTTCATGACATATGATTAAGTAAATGGATCATGGTTAATTCAATTCATTTTCTCAGTTTATGTAATTTCACTAACCCATGAGCTCACCACAGACAGGAGACAGGCTAGAGATCTGAACAAAATTTAACACAAGATATTAAGGAAATAATCCATGTACCGCCAGAAGTGGATTATATTCTTCCATCTTCCCAAGGTTGGGAAAATGAGGACCCAGATTGTTGGGAGCAATATGCTAAGTCTGCAAACCACTTAGGGAGGGCTATAAAACAATGTGAAGTAGTATATAAGTCTAAGTGCTATTGTTATTGCTATAGTTACACATAGCTTTGGAGCTTGAACTAACCCCCCCCCCTTTTTTTTTGACCTAGCATCTTCTACAACTACAATTAATGGTTTAATTAATGGTTTATGAATAAGTAACTGGAACATAAACATTGTTCCAAAATTGATAATTAAAGCTAAACCTCCAAAAGTCTTTTCATAGGCTAGGTGATCTTCATCAAACCCTCTGAAAAAAATATTTTCCCACAAGTAGATCACTATTTCCAAGAATGCCTTTATTCTTGAAGAGTTCTGTTTCTCAGGTACAGTAAGCCATTCAATAGTAAGTTTGATCTTCATTCACCTGCAACCCTGAGTTCATTCATTGTCTCAGTCTTCTTCTTGTTCAATGCAAGGTAGATATTTACGTCAATGATGATCCATTATCTGAACTAGAGGAACCATCACTACCATGAAGATCTGATTAGCATGGCTGAGGATCCCTGATCCTTTAAAATCACATCTGGGATTTCACCCATCCCCAGGGAATTTCTATATTATGAGTAACTATCCCTGGAGTATGGATACCCCAATCCTTCAATAGCTCCTCTTCCAGAAGAAAAGTGACAAAACATCACATTTAGCCCAATAATGTTTACCAATTGATAATCTTTTCTGCAGATTTATTTTCCAGCTCTGTTTTGGACTTGCTAATATCCAGTTTATACATAGTTCACACAAGGTTTAAAATCACTGAGCCATGAGAACATAATTTTATTTCAGTTCCTGAGTTACTCAGTTTAATTAGTACCTTTTCCCCTCATTTTTTTTCAATCCCCTCTCTCCTCAATCCCCCTTACTCTTTTCACAAAAACAGCAATAAATATAAATGATACAAAAGCAGCTAATGAAGTTTTCTTTAGACCTACCCTTGAAATGTATGAACTTTTCTCTATGGAGCAACACATCCAGTGCTTAATTATTTATTTATTCACCCATTCAGTATTAGTCCTTTCCCATTGGATGTGTAACCTGATAAACAAGGATAATGTTTGCTACTAACTTTCTACTTCATTCAGACCACGGAATTCATCTTATACAGTAAAATGGTAACTTCCCCTCTTCTTTCTATGGTCATTATGAGGTTTGTGAGTTGTCCTGGAGTGAAGTGAGCAAAGCACACATGGACGCTGAATGACCCCTCCCTGGCTGGGGAATAAATAGAAGGAAAAGAGAGTGGTTGTTGTAGGAGACAACAGTTCATATTTCTGAATATTTTGGTACTGGTACTTTTGGACACCAATCTCCTTCTCTGTCCTGTGTCTGCTCCATCCCATCCCATCAAGCATGGTTTCTTGTACCATGGAAATCCTTACCCTTATCTTTTTACTTGATGGAGAACTCCATGCACCTACAAAGCTAGAAACAGGACTGCTGTGTTGATGAAGAAGGTAGCAGTATTCTTCAGCAAGCACAGAAATAAGCTAGGGATTGTAGTGGAGGGGAGTGTTGGATGTTGCCAGAAAGAAGACTGTATTAATCTATGAAATATCTTCCACCTCAGTATTCACATCAAAGGCATGAAAGAGAGATATAAAACTGGTTGCTGGGACTTGTTAGCCCTCTTGGGCAACTCAGACAGGAAAGACAACTAGATGAGCTAATTCTACTTTATTGTAAAGTTACATTAACAAAACCCTGTAAGTCTGAAAGTACAAATTTCCCATTGTCTCTTCTTACAACCTGACCAATTAGGGTGAATCAATTCTAAGTTTCCTTATCTGACAACTGCTGGCTCCTGCCTCTCTTGTATAATTGTTGCATGGGCAGCATCTCTTCTCTTTGTCCAGGTTCATTCCCCCAGACCATTACGGGTTTACGCCTGGTTCTGCAGCTGTAAGGGGTAGCCTTGAAGCTGGCCAGTTGGAGCTCTGCACATCACCAACTTCCCTCCCTTCTCCAATGCAAGCCACCACATTCACTTAGAGGAGGGTTTCTACTCTTTCCCACACATGTCCAGCCATATTAATTTATTAACTTTATTTGCTGTCCATCTTTCTACAAGGTGACTCTGGGAGGCTTTCAATATTAAAAGCAATAAAACCATAACAATAAGAATTCAAAATTTTAATTAAAAGAATACAAAATTGTAATTAAAAGTTGGGAGGAGAGGGACCAAGATGGGTAGGGGGGAGGTGGGATCTATTATTAGTCCATCAACTACCTCCAGCATAGTACTCCCCTGTTGGAGCCCCAGGTCAACTGGCAGAGCAGGGTTCTTCAGGCTCTTGTGGAAGACCAGGAGGGTGGGAGACAATCTCACCTCAGGGGGCAAGATATTCCAAAGAGCTGGGACCATAGCAGAGAAGACTCTTCCTTTGGACCTAACCAGCCAGAATTCCTTGACTGACAGGATCTTCAGCATGCCTCCTCTTCCCTCATGGGTGGGGCAGGTCTGTATCACATTAATCCAGCTAAGCTGCTTCTAAAATGAAGGCAGTGGTATAAAGACACATACTCAGTGACCAGCAAGGAAGCCATCTTGGAGTCAAAGGAGTTGTGTGGAGTTCTTTAGTGTCTACCTTTCCTAAAATACCTCAGTATGGCTTTGTAGAAATTAAGGGAAGATGAGAAAGGTCCATTTTGTTCATAGTAAGGCAATGAGTCTTTATGATATCGCTATACTTAAATGTTTATAATTTTCATTTGGGTTTAAGCCATAGATGCTTTCTTTCCAAGGTAATTTTATATATTACCATAGGTGGGTTGCTAATCTTTTTACTATTGGTTCGGGCATGCCCCCGCACACGCTCCTGCATGCATGCAACACTTCTGCACATACACAGAAGCATCCAGGTGGGTGGGTGGAGCCTCTTGCCACCGCTACTACCAGTTCAGCGAATCCGGGCCGAACCAGCAGCAATCCACCTCTGTATATTACCATTCATTCGTTTTCTTCAGCTACATTTCCTTGACAAGCGTTCTACTGCCTTTGGCAACGATACGTACAATATTTGCAAATCATACAGTGAATCTTAGTTAGCCACTTTTCAGACTTCCCTGCCTCCAAATGTTACATGGCTCAGAGAAAGTCATTTAGAAGAATGGCTCTGTTGAATTCTTTCTCCAGAAATTTAGTTGCTCTGAATATGAATGAGAACAAGCCAAAAAAACCAAAAAGGTCAGCTGTCTTTTTGTAAAACACTCGCTGCATATCCTTCACCCGTTTGGAAAAAAAATGCCCTTAGGCAGTATGGTCTACAACTAAGGTATAGGAAAAGAAGGCAGTAATGTTTTCGACATTTTTCCCTAGACTATTTCAAAGCTCTATTTATATCTTTTTCTAATCTAGATAAGATCCAACATCTCAGAGATCAAAACTTTAGAGAATCAATGTTTGTGTCACATGTCAAATACAGACAAGATAAGAGTAGATGAAGAAGCATCATATTTCACAGTGTAAATTCTCATAAATCAAAACATATATAATCAACAGAGCCCTTAAGTGGAACTGGAACCTGCATTTACCCTCATGCCAGTAAATGGAAATGATTGCTGCTTAATGAAGGCGAAAATTAGCATGAGCATACTTGGAGAAAATATATTCAAATGATAAGGGTATTAAATGTTTCCTCACCAGGTATGGGAGTCTGAACTCTGATCTCTTTAGTTATGAAAACACCAAAGAAAGTTTTCGAATTAAAGAAAGTTCACTAAAGGGATTTGCAATAAGTAATGCTATGTAATTATAAATTTTAAAAATTCTAAAATAACTGTCTTAATTTTCACAAAATTGCCACTGGTGTCTTTAAGTCAGCGGTGGGTTCCAGATCCCGTTGCAACTGGTACCGCCCGCAACACTCCACAATGCCTCCGCAATGATCCAGCTGCTCAGTGGAGCGGAGCATAGGCGCCGTATGCTCCGTGCGTGTGCACAGAAGCCTCAAACAGCTCCAATACAGGTAAGGAGCGTGGGCAGGTGGATGGCCCCTCTGGACCACCATACCGGAATGATACATCCCGGGGCATACTGGTCATATCCCACCACTGCTTTAAGTCTAAGCCCCTGTTTTATGTAAGAAACCAAATTAAATCCCCACAAGAGATGGCTGTTTAGCCTCTATTTTAACCTGGTCAGTCAAGAGGATCTCACTATCTCTCTGATTTTGATGGTTAAACTGGAAATGTCTCCTAGCATTCATCATGATTCTATTTCTCAGTGACTTCATCCATTACCGCTTGCGACGTTCGTGTTTGGGTGTGTGCGCATGCGAACTAACCTAAAAATACAAGTTCTAGGTGTAGTTATAAAAGAAGAGACAGACATTGAAATCTCTGGAACTTAAAATATATTACCCATGTAGGTTTTTGCAAGGTGGTTAGACCATCTCATCTGTCCATTTTATCTTTTCCAACTTCAGGAACTTCTTGTAACTCTACCAGGAGATCACACTGATTACTTTAAGGAAACAAGTTTTTTGTACTTAGTGGCATGCTGACATTTTTTGGGAACTAAAACAACAATTTGTAACTGCTTGAAGGCTTTCCTTTTTCTTGTTTGTTCAAAATTAGATTGTGATCTCTTCTTTGTTTCCCCATACTGTGTCATTGTTCATGAGATGATGTGGTCTCCTTCAATTGATCGTACATTTACACCATGGAACTAACACAAAGGTCAGGGATAATGGCAATGGAGATGGGGCATATTTCCACCTGAAAAAAAGGGTAAACAAGGATGCAAATTTGTGTCCTGCTGTCCAATCTTTATATTAATTATATTGTTCAGTTCAGATTTTTGTTCTACATCTTTTGCCAATCCTCCCATACCTATTCTTTTACATTGTTCACAGTCATACATGCCTTAGTTAGCTCCCATTCAGATTACATCAATGTGCTATACTGTAGATGGGGCTGATCTTGAAGAACATCTAGAAGTGAAAGTGGTCTAGAATGCCGTGGTATGCCCAATTTTGGGTGGATCCCCCAAGTAACACTACTGCTGTGTGAGCAGCATTGACTTTCAATTGCTTTCTGGGCGCAATTGAAGGTGCTAGTTATCACCTTTGAAGCCCTATGGCACAGGGCCAGATTACTTAGAATAGAATAACAGAGTTGGAAGGGACTTTGGAGGTCTTCTAGTCCAATTCCCTGCCTAGACAGGAAATCCTATACCATTTCAGACAAATGGTTATCCAACATCTTCTCGAAAACTTCCAGTGTTGAAGCATTCACAACTTCTGGAGGCAAGCTGTTCCACTGATTATTTGTTCTAACTGTCAGGAAATTTCTCCTCAGTGCTAAGTTGCTTCTCTCCTTGATTAGTTTACAACAATTGCTTCTTGTTCTACCCTCAGGTGCCTTGGAGAATAGTTTGACTCCCTCTTCTTTGTGGCAACCCCTGAGATATTGGAACACTGCTATCATGTCTCCCCTAGTCTTTCTTTTCCTTAAACTAGACATACCCAGTTCCTGCAACTGTTCTTCATATGTTCAAGTCCCACTTGTGGAGCTGTCTCTCCTGCAGGTATCATACTGCAGCCCATCCTACTGCTTAGATGGGTAGGTGTGTTCCAAGTCCCTTCCCTTAAATGTTGACATCTGATGGGACCTCAGAGGTGCACCTTCTTGGTGGCCACCCAAGCCCTTTAGAACAGCCTCCCTCCTGAGATCACAGGGATCCTTAGCATTTTAGCCTTCTGGAGGTCCATGAATATGTAGTCCTTCCTCCAAGCATTGGGCTAGGATAGAAGTTGACCCAGATGATTATTTGGTCTGGTGCCTGGGAGAAAAAGTATTTCTGTTTTTAGCTATATTTGAATGGATGTTATGAGTCACTTAGAATCATTAGATACTGTAGATGACCATATAAGTCCTGCAAATAAGTAAATAAATAATATGCAGATCAGTAGTGGGTTCCGGATTCCGGTGCAACGGGGCCCGGCGTCCACCACATGAATGTGCGCAGCACGCACATGCATCCTTACCTCCTGCGATGGTTCCACAACACCTGCGCAATGCTCCAGTTGCTTGGTGGAATGTCGCACAGGTGCCATATGAGCCGTGCATGTGTGCGGAAGCGCTGAAAAGCTCAAATACAAGTAAGGAGGACAGGAGGGCGGGTGTGCCGTCCGGAGCACCATACCGGGGCGTACCGCCTGCAACCCACCACTGATGCAGATGATGAAGCCCATTTCTCTACAGTATATCAAATGTCAGGGTATTCAGGAAGCTTAGAGCATGATTAACCTGCTGCAATTAATAAACTGTCAAAATAAATCACTCAAAAACAAAAATTCAGGTGTTTTCAAGAAAATGCTTTAACCCCTTGGTAGATGGTCTATGAATGGAAGAACTGTTGAACAGGTGAGATTTTTCGAATATTTTGGTATTTACTTCCAATCTTCTACCTATTGTAGTAACCAAGTAAGATAATTAACTAGCAGGGTCTATGATTACAAAATGTGCAAACCAGCATGGGAATAATTTTGTCCGAACTATCACTAAACTATTCAAGGCCAAAATGTTGTGTATGTTGCTCTCTGATACCCAAGTATGGGTCCATAAGATCTTTGTTTATGATTCCATACAAGCTACATTTCTAAAAACAATAACTCAATTCTATTAGCATTACAGCATTAAAGGTCAAGGGAAGGATACAGTTAGGGCAGCGATGGCGAACCTTTTTTGGCTCGCGTGCCATAAGTGGGGGGAGCACAGGGGGGTCATGTGCGGGTGTGCCGCACCCATAATGCAATGCGCGATCCCCAGTGCACATGCGCGCACTACAGGCACGACCCCTCATTTTACATGCTTTTTTTCCCCTCCCCGGGCTCCAGAGGCTTTATAGGAGCCTGGGGAGGGCGAAAACAGCCTCCCCCGCCCCACCGGATGCCCTCTGGAGGCATCAGGGAAGCCTCCGGACCGTCCCTGAAGCCTTCGGAACGCTCAAAATGATCCTCCGAGCAAACCGGAAGTCACTTCCGGTTTGCTCGGAGGGTCATTTTGAGCGTTCCGAAGGCTTCAGGGACCGTCCGGAGCTTCCCTGATGCCTAAAACCCTAACAAACCCTTTTGTATACCACCTTGGTTCAGCTTAAGCTGAACAAAAGATTTGTTCGTTTAACTCATTTAACACGTTTATTGGATTTATATGCTGCCCTTCTCCCAAAGGACTCAGGGCGGCATACAACATTAAAAAAAACACATATTACAAAAGTTAAAAAGGAAATTAAATAAAGTATCCAAAAACAAACCCAATTAATATTAACAATAAAATTTTTAAAATTAGATTAAAATTAACAATTAAATTAATCATATATTTTATTCTGTTCAGGCCAGGCCAGCTTGCTGGAAAAGATAACTTTTTAGGGCGTGTCAGAAGGATCGGAGGTCGGGGATTATGCGAAGCTCCGGGGGCAGCTCATTCCAGAGGGAAGGCGCTCCCACAGAGAAGGCTCTCCCCCTGTGGGTCGCTAGCCGACACTGTCTGGCCCATGGCACCCTGAGGAGGCCAACTCTGTATCCATCTTGCAAAGGTAAACTAATTAAGATATGATGTACTGTGTATGTAAATATCAGTTTTGTTTCTTTTACGCCTCCTACAATTGTAGCAGAACTGAAATAGAAGATCTGGGATTTAGATATTCAGCGAGATGGGACCAAAACTTTTCATCTCTATTACAGTAGAATTGCCCCAGCCTCCTGGACTTTATTTCTTGTTTTAAGATCATGAATGCTTGCGAGGGAGGCTTTTTTCCCCTGCTCCAAATTGATTCACTATCCAGCAGGATGAGAGTTGAAAGCAATTTCAACCTTCCATATGAAAATAGTATTTGTGTACTGTATCTTCAAATGCAGAGGTTGAATCTATATCTCCTGTTCAATTAAGAAGTCAATTCTAATGGTGTTTAAAAACATAAACTCAATTATTACAAAATGTAATTTCCCTCTTGATTAGAAGACCACTGATTTCCTTTTAAATGACCAATATCTAATTGTATTAAATGCAGTGGTAAATTTTTTATTTGCAAGTTTAGCCTATAGGAATTAGATTGGTTTTGGCTCATATATATTATTAATGCATGATTTTTAAACTGCTGTATGTGTTTTAGTGGTTGTTGATTTGATCTTAGATTGCAAATTACGCCCAGGGATGTCTAAAATTACTTTTATTGAGATTGGCTATAGTAATTGAGTCTTGCAAATCTGATTGTGTTGTATCTCCTCTTCCTGCTTATATTTCATTGAGTTAAGGCAAGGTCTTCCTTCCTTCCTTCCTTCCTTCCTTCCTTCCTTCCTTCCTACCTACCTACCTACCTACCTACCTACCTATCTACCTACCTACCAGGCTGGGTTCTGGCAGGCACTACTGCCGGTTAGCTTGTGTGCATGCACACGTACAGTGCAATTAAAATTGTTCTGCGCATGCGAAGAATCGAAAAACAAGATGGCAGTACCTAAGGCACTGCCCAGGGAACCAGTTTGGGGATGTGGCAGGCCTGGGTCGCTGCCACTTCCAGCAACTCAGGCCATCAAACCACTACAGGTTCAGTTGAATTGGTCCAAACCTGTAGGAACCCACCAGTGCTACCTACTTACCTACCCCTCTCACACTCTCTTTCTTTCAGCAGTGGAGGCTTGCCTTCAGAATTTGTGAATGCTCCATCACTGGAGGTTTTTAAGAAGAGATAGGACAGCCATTTGTCTGGAATTGCATAGTGTCTCCTCCTTGAGCAGAGTGTTGGATTAAAAGACCTCCAAGGACCCTTCCAATTCTATTATTCTGTATTCTGTAAAAATGCTTCATCCCCTTTTGTGTAAGAAATGATGAGCATGGTACCTAGGGCATAGTACAGAGATAACACAAACAGCTGGCAGTTCAAACCACCTCTTTATTGTTCCAAATTTCCCCAAACACTCCCACTTTTCTGGCAAGTCCGACAATAGAGTGATAGCAAACCCCCACACAAACTTCAAGCCACCTATGACTTCAATTAGTCCAGCCCAGCGCTGCCTGCACCAAGGCTGCACAGCAATAAATCCAAATTTATTGGGCAAATCAAGGGCAAATGAACAAGTTCAGGAAGCAAAAGATCCAGGTAATTAGTCCAGAACACCAGGAAGAATGCAAGGACTCTTGGAAAGTTCAAACGTTGGCATGCAACACTTCAGGAACTCAGCGCTTGTTCCCAACAAATGCCCCTCCCCACAGCATCTCTTTAAATTTCATTCCCCAGGTGTGCCTTGTGGAGATGGGTGGGGCACTCTTCTTCCAAGTAGCCTGCTCAGTCTGCACTGTTCACGTCTTCTCTCCACTCTCTGAGCCCTTAGATCAGGAGGGGGTAGTCCTTGCTTCTCACTTGAGCTCTGTTTCTCATGTTTATCCTGCCTCTGTTCCTCCCTGCCTACAATCTGTTCTAATCCTGAAAATCCCTGGCCTTCCCCATCTTCTTCTGAAGACAACGAAGACTCCCCTCAATCTCTGTTGACTCAAGTTCCAGCTCATCTTCCACTGCAGATTCAGGCTCCACAGGGGCATGACAGTGAGTTTCTTTACTCTCTATAGTAGCATGTGTCCAAACATGATTGGCAAGAATGGATAATTGTCAGAGGACTTCACAGAATTTTTAACATTTATCCCATCCTTAATCTATGCTCCTGGAAAGTAGCATATTTTACAAAGTAATAAGTATGCCCAGTAGTTGTTTCTTTTAGTTGCTCTCAGTATTACACTGCCAACTACCACAACTCCCAAACTCACAACTCTTCCTTCTTGTTTTCTTGCACAATACTACCGCATATGTGCTACACTTCTGAGTTGATGAACCTTCCTGCTCTTAACCAACAATATCACATTTTTAAAGGCTCAAATCCTTTTTCTCTAATAACGTCAGACCTATTCTGAAATTCTAAGACTAATTCTCACCTTCTCTTGTTTTTGATTGTCACTCTTGATCACTGTGTACCTTTGTTTCTCTCTTTTTTTTATGGAGGTTTGCTGCTCTATTCATTTGTAGCATCACTTTTGCTTGATCCAACAACTCTTTTATTTATGCATTAACAATTTCCTCCTTCAGGAGCTGAAGCATAGCTACTCATTGCTTCAATCTTCATACTTCTTCTTCAAGCATCACCATAAGCTTGCTCTTGTAAATGTATGCCAGGTTGTGTTCCTGTCTGAAAACAATCATGTCCCAAGGAATGTATATCACTATTATCAAGTTCTGTCCATTCATCCTCACGTTTGTTTGTTAAGATGCTAATAATAGAAAACTTTTATTTCTTCTTGCTCCCTTTCTGGTCTCTCACATATTCCAAGAATGTACTGTTGACATAGATGGAAAATATGTTAGGACTTGCTCTTGAACAAACCCATAAACTTCTGCTGTCAAAATCCTGCTAGAATTCCCCTGTATGCCAACCCAGCAAACCGATGAATGATGATTACTTGTGAATGACAAAACATTCATTACATACATTATGTGCCTCTAAATTGCATTAATCCTTTTTAAACTAAAAAAAAGCAACAACTGATACAGGACCCACCTATTTTATTATATGTGACAAATTCTATCTATAATGCATGTAATAAAGAATTAATTCTCAGAAACGTCACTATATTATCTAGTATGTGTGAATTTCCAATTCACTACTAGTTTCATTAAACATATAATGTAGGGTATAATATATAGCGAGACATCTCCAACTAAACTTGGAATTATATATGCAATTCAGGCCAAATAACACTGCTTATTAACATCACCTGCAATGCAAAAGTTATTTTTTTAAAAAGAAACAAGGGAATGGATTTTAATATTGCTCCCATTATCTCTTAACTACCAAAGAATATGTGAGTTACTACATACACAGACAGGCAATAGTCACCAATCTCCTGAGATTGCTGTTTTTCGAACTGTTGAAAGAAATGTCCTTCTGTGTTCGGCTCCAAGTGGGGAAAAAGACACTGGAGACATGGAGGCTGCTTGGAAAGATGGTTTTAATGGTGGACAGGACCACATGGCTTGAGTCCTGAACAGAAAAGGTGATCACATGCTTCAATGTTGGTGGAGAAGAAGAGAAGGCAAAGGAAGGGCTGAAGAAGGGCTTGCAGGGCTTTTTATAATCTGTTCGGCCCCACCTATCTGTTTCCTGTTCCTGTGTAAGAAATGTATTCTGATTGGTTGCCAGACTCCCATGGGCCCGTGCAAGGGCAACCCTCTAGGCTGAGTTTTGAATCCAGGTTTGATTGAGTTCAGATGCCATGTGGTCAGTTGAGTAAAGGCTTTTATTATCATGCCTTCATTCCCATCCCCCTGGAGCTGAAGGGGAGAACTCTTTATTATGTAAAGTGGACTAGCTTGGCCTTCTTAATGGCCCATTGATAAAGTGAGGATGGACAGGAAGCTGCAGGAATTTACTTTGTGTTTAAAATGTGTTTCTCCCTTTTTCTCCCTTTTTCACATTTTTCACATCCAGGAAAATATAATATTCTGCCTTTCCTAGGATATTTCCTAGGATATTTCATTTTTCTGGGAGAGGGCTGGGTGATAACTTCCTACAGAACTTTAGGCTTTCATCAAAATCTTAGATCTAAAAAAATTCAAACGACAAATCTAGAAACAGCTCTGTATGAATCCTGCAAGATTCCCACTTTTCCTTTTTCGTTTTCTCCTGGAGGTCAAGCAGTGGTGGGTATGATTGGAACGGGCCCGGCGACATCCACATGGACATGCGCAGGCGTCGCTGGATGGCAAGACACAGGCATGCACGCGCGCACATGTGCAGCGCATGCCTGTGTCTTGCCATCCAGCAACACCTCCATGACGCTCCAGCTGCTCAGCAGAGCATCGCACAGGTGCTATACACACCGTGCGCATGCACGGAAGCGCCAAAGACTTTAAAGACAGGTAAGGAGCCCGGTTGAGCGGGTGGCACTGTACCGGAACAGTACCCAGTGCTCCAAGCACTGTACCGGAACAGTACCCAGTGCTCCAGGCAGGATCCGGTAATTCTGTTCACTGTGCATTTCTTTGGCTTGGAAATAAAACTGATTTCCTTTGGACTTGTTTCTGAATAGATATGTATAAGATTGTGCTGTATGAACAGCAGTGTATTCCAATATTCTAAAAAAGATTTCCAAAAACAGATGCTTTATGCTTGTATAAATAGTTTGGAGCTGGCCCTGAAATAAAGAGGGTCAAGCAGAACAATTTGCTCTTTTGTTACCTGTGTGACCAGTTTATTGTTTGATTCTTTATAAGGAGGCTGAGATCTTGTAAATGTTTTCCTGGGAACGAATCCAACAAAATTCATTTCTGAGAAGGCAAACAGAGTTTCAAGTTTTTGAAGTGATGGCTTTACTTTCTTCTAAGAAGCCACAGATAACAGGGGATCAACCTATTCTCCAAAGCACCAGAGGGCAGGACAAGAAGTAATGGATGGAAAATCATAAAGAGAGACCCAATCTAGAACTAAGGAGATGAATTTCCTGTCAGTGAGAATAATTTTGTTTATTTGTATCAGAAGCATTTAAAGCATTTGTGTCAGAAGCATCTAAAGTCACAGCTAAAATAAGGAATACTATACAACATAAAATGTACGTATGTTTAAGGCTTCCGGTAATAATTCTGCTAGTTACATTCAGGGCAACAACATCTTCCCAGCATGTACTAATTTTAATCTGTGGAAGAACTTCAGAAATTGTGGGTGCTTAATCAGTGAAGGTTTTTAAGAAGAGATTGGACAAACATTTGTCCAGAATGGTACAGGACCTCCTGCTCAAGCAGGGGGTTGGACTAGAAGACCTCCAAGGTCCCTTCCAATCCTGTTATTCTGTTACATATGCAAGGGAGTGCCTTATGCTCATTTTGGAGTGATGGGCAGGCAATGGAGCAGTGGTGGGATTCAAATTTTTTTACTACCGGTTCTGTGGGCATGGCTTGGTGGGCATGGCAGGGGAAGGTTACTGCAAAATCCCCATTTCCTCCCAATCAGCTGGGACTCAGGAGGCAGAGAATAGATGGGGTGGGGTCAGTCAGAGGTGGTATTTACCAGTTCTCCGAACTACTCAAAATTTCCAGTTCTCCAGAACTGGTCAGAACCTGCTGAATACCACCTCTGTAATGGAGGTCTGTATTTATTTAGCTTTAGCCTCATCAAGAAATATCTCTTACACGTCTCAAACTCTTTCTGAGAATGAAGCTATACAAAGATTTGCCTTCCTCTGAGGCAAACATATTAAATCTGAAGAAAAATAAAGGAATAATTATTTGGATGTCTTTTTTAGTTAGACTTATGTAAATCTGTCTTATTAGAGCTTTTGCCTTGAGGTGGAAGACAAAACTATAAAGAATTGCATGTTGTGCTCTCTGAGACACATTAAAATAATCATTCCTTATTTCTGACTCTGAAATATCTGCTGATCTGTATTGCTAAGGTAAACTATACTTTTCCCCCCTTTTAGATCATTTATTTTTTTTAAATGGAATTTGAAAAATGGAAAACTATGGAATTTGAATTCAAGATGTTTAAGATTAGCATCCTCTGTATTGATGCAAAGTTGCAGAATGTGTTACCTGTCATGTCAAATTCACTCACTGGGTAATCATTTTTGGAGCATAGATCACCAAGTTGCTTTTGGTAGCTACTTCTGGTCTATTTAATCCATTATTTATTCCCCAGGAGAGAGTGTCAATCTGCTGAATCTGGCAGTCTGTATTCTTCAGAGTCTTATTATCATACAATGGCATCTTGTATCAGTCTCCTTTTTGGTACTTGGAGATCATATGTTACACTATATAATTCCAGAGGCATTTAACTAGTTTTGTCTGAATATCAGTTGCTGTTGTGGCCAGCCAGCGGCCAGCAGAGCTGGCAGCAGATTTGGACAGTGAGGAGGTTGGGGAGGAACATGGGCCAATTCTGGAGTCTGGGGAAGGCTCTGATGAGGGCTCTGTGTCAGAGGCAGAGAGGAGGCCAGAGCCATATGCCAGTTATCAGCTGCCTTCAGAGTCAGACATCAGTGAAGCAGACAAACATCTGGAGCCTGTTCCCAGTGTGTGCATGCGCAGAGTGGCCAGACGAAGGGAACAGCTAAAGAATAGAAGTCGACTTGGGAGTAAAGCCACAGGTGGACCATGAATGGCCCCTCCCAGAAGAAATAAAAGAGGAGTGAAAGGGGAGTGGAGTTTGCAGGAGACAATAGTTCACTTAATTGGTCTCTCCGAGACTCCTTGCCAAGTTTTGCAGATATCGGCCTATCACCTCTCCAAGCCAGATAAGGTCTGTGACTGTACATCCTTCCTTGAAAGACTTTGCTGGATGTGAATGAGCAGAATTTACAGTAAATTAATAAAATGGATTTTGTTGTGACAAGGACAAGCCTCATCTCTCGGGAAACCTGGGTCAGAACAGTTGCACATTCTATCCATTAGGTTAAATATTTGCAGAATATGGTATGAAAACAAAAAACAACAATAAGTAAAATTGTGTAAGTAGGAAAGGTAATATGCAAGATACTTCTTAATAGCCATTTTAATTGCCCATATGGGAAATATGTTTTTAAAATGGGTAGCTGATAATACCAGAGATTGAAGGAGACTTAAATCAAGTATTTCTTCTGTATCAAGAGTAATGAGCTTTTGAGCTGAATGGCAGTAGTCTAGTTTTCTGGTGTTCTGACATTTCAATGACAGCTGTGACTAGCATCTTCAGAGATGAGTGACATCCTTCTGGTGTACTAAGCAGCTGACATGGAACTGAACAGAGACTAATTGGGCTCCTGCATTTATACTTGACAAGCTAATCTCTGATTGGTCCATGTGACAGAAAACTGGGTCCTAATTGGTTTGTCAAATGGTCTATTGGAAAGTGGTTCTGAAGAGAAACTTCAGGAAAGCTGAAATCTCATCACTACTTTACTGATATTAACCATGAAAGCCCACACAAATATATTTCCTCTGTATGACTTGAAGAGTCAGGCTGACTGATAGGTTGGTATACACTGATACAAAATATAAATATATAAACATTCCGTATGATGGAAACGAGAACCTTGAACTGATCTGCTATGCATTTAAGAAGGAATGTCCTGTTTATTTCCTCAAAATGCTTTTCAATAATTCACACATTATTTGCACTGAGTTTAATCAAATTTCTAGAGATACAGCAGTATCCTAGTATAGTTTATAGATGCAATGTGATTTCCTACAATGGTGTGAACTTTTCAGAGGGCAGCCTTGTTTTCAACTGTTCTTTTCCCCTCAATCTTGCATTTTTCTCTCACCATCACCCTTATTCATAAAAATATAATTGAAGAGCAGTCTGTGTGATGGAGACATTTTTTTCTCCCTTCTTATTATTACGCAAACTGACTCCCAGGTTAGCTTTTTAACTCGCTGTGTTTTGACATTTTCAAAGCTTTCGAGGGCTTTATGTATATTATTTGATTCTCCAGGTTACAATCTGTCACGTCTGACGGAAGGGATAATTAAAATCTAAAGACAGATATAAACTGACAAGCCCAGTTGTGGGCTGTGTCTCTCTGTGCTGATTTATATTAGATCTGTATCTTGCAATGAGCTTTTTGCTTCCAGCACCAGATGTGAGCTAAAATGCTACAGGAGGTTGTTAGCTGATGCCAAAAATTACTAGCAACATGAGCCAGCTATTTGTTTCTGCTTTAACGCCTCCTTAGCCGGTCTGCCTGTCATGACAGGCTCTGCATTATGCCGGGTGAATGATGGAGAAACTGACAGGTTTTCTAATACACAAATATAACCCAGGCAGTCCTCGACTTACAGCAATTCATTTAGTGACTGTTCAAAGTTACATCAGCACTAAAAAAAAAGTGACTTGTCACTTTTTCACACTTGTGAATCCCATGATCAAAATTCAGATGCTTGGCAACTGACTCCTATTTATGACGGTTGCAGTGTCCTGGGGTCACGGGACTAGCAAAGACAATGGAGAAGCCAGATTCACTCAGCAATCATGTTGCTAATTTAACAATTGCAGTGATTCACTTAACAACTATGGCAAGAAAAGTCGTAAAAGGGATCAAAACTTACTTAACAAATGTCTCACCTAGGAACAGAAATTTGGGCTCAATTATGATCCTGTCAAATTCTACCTATACATTGATATACTAATATATTTATCTTTTTTTTTAATGCTTTGGGTATGGTATAGGACAGTGATGGCTAACCTGTTCCGCACCGAGTGCCCAAAGTGCATGTGGATGTGCGTGCGCCTCCCAAATCCCCAAAATGCAATGCATGCATGGGCCCGGTGCATGTGTCCTTCCCCTATGCATGCACGCATGGTCCCCCGCATGTGCCCCACTCCCCTGCATGCACCCCACTCCACAAGCATGAGCATGGACCCAAAGACCATCTGCTCACTGGGAGACGTATGTGCATTTGCGGCGGAGCTGAACTGGGGTGACAGCTCACATGCAGTGCTCACAGAGAGGGTTCTGCGTGCCATCTCTAGCACATGTGCCATAGGTTTGCCGTCATAGGTATAGGATCTCCTGCTTGAGATCCCTTCCAAGGTCTCTTCCAGTTCTATTCTGATTCTGATTCCGAATCCGATTCTTTGTAATGGTCCTGATTCAGAAATGCATACAGCAAGTAACTGTCTGCATATGTAGCATACTCTGAACAATTAGAGTGTTTAAGTTTGAAACTCTGGAATTAGTTTCTGGGAGGAACTCAATAGGATTTACTATTAAGTATACTAATAAAGGAGAATATTTGCAGCTCAGGGTTGAAATGAGGGATCCTTGATGCTCTCTGAGCTAGCTTGTTTTCTTACAGAGTCACCTGAATCAGAGTGCAAACGGATGTGGAATCTTATTGGGCCTGCTGAAAGGATTGCATTGTAATAGGTGGTGTCATATCTCTCCTTCTCTGTTGAGGGAGGGCTTTCCATTTTGACCTCTTTGATTCCTCTTTCAAACCCGTGGTCCTCTCTGTCCAAAATGTGGGCTTTGTTTTTTTCAAAAGTGATGCCGTTGTCTTTCAAATGCAGATGTACTGATGAGTTTATTCTCCTGTGTTTTGCCAACATGCCATTTCATTTGTGAAGTGGTTGTTTTGTTTCCCCAATATACAGGTCTGTACTGCATGTAACAGACTGCTTTGTTATGTCTGGGTATTTTTGGGGTGGACAAGCTTCTGCCTTAATGTGTTCTTGGGTTTAAACTGTGCATGTATGTTATTCGGGTTGAAAATCCCCCTGAGCTTTTCAGATATTCCTGTAATGTATGGAATGACAGCATTGCTCCATTTATTGTTCTCTTCTTCATTTTGTTATGAAGGAGTTCCTGCTGAATCCTTTTGTAGATTTGATGAAAGTCCAGTTAGGATATCCACAGGTTCTGAGAGCTTCCTTCATGTGGTTTGTTCTTTCTATTCTATTTTATTTGCTATAATAAAACACAGGGATACTATAATAGCTTCATCCTCTTCTTCTCCTTTACTTCATTGTTAATTATACCTGTTTATTGAATTAGTTAAGATTTTGACTTTCTTTTTCATGTTGGATTTAACAACACTCTGAAGAATCATAAGGGAATCCTGCTGTTACAACAATTATAATTTCCATGATAATGCTTTCTTGCAGTTCTGTGTCTGATTAATATATTTTGTCTAAAAATGTAGTTTGTATAATTATTAAGTGCCTTTTTTACACAGTAAAAAAGACCTTTATTAGATACACAAGTTAGGATTTTATAAAAAAAATTTAAAAGCCATTAGCTATTTTAGTGAAAGATCTGAAACTTTGATTGCTTTTGATTGAGCAATACTTCTACTAATATTTTACATTAATTAATGTAATAATATTTTACATTAATACAACTAATATTTTACATTAATTATAGAACTGAACTTGGCCTTCCTCATGTAGCAAGCATTGTAATACTACACACTTATTAAAATGGATAAGCTAGGCAAATTTAAACTAGCTGATGTCAGATTGAACCAATGAGAGTCATACTCTTTGTAAGTTTTATTAAACTTATCACAGCTGGCAACAGTTAGTTGACTGGGCTTGAGACTAAGTAGGGTTAGGCTCAATTAGCACTATGGAAAATTATCAAAAAATAGCACAGCTGTAAATGGGCTAGGTTGAAAATGACAAGATAATAGTGAATTGTTTCAAGAAAACTGCATAGGCAACTTCAGGAATTGAGCATGATTTTAAGTCATCTTTATCTATTATAGTAATCTAATATGGTTTCTTCTTCATATATTCTGGAGACAGTGTTAAAGCTATTACAGGTTTGTAATGCATTCCCTTTTCTATGTCTTTTGATGCCATCTTGTGAGTTGACCAACAAGATGCTTGTAATTATTTATTAGTATTAATTACCTGAAAGGGAGATTCAATTTCTCCTCAGTAATTTACCTTTAAAATGGAAGGATTACCTTAAATGCTCTGGAATACAGTAGATGGAATTTTTCTGTCTAATCACTGGAGGTGAGAATTGTCTTTAGGGTCAGTGTTTCAAATAAGATGGTAACTTTTATGATCACTTGAAGCATATTACATTATTTCAAGAGTTTTATATGCACATTACTAAGAGAAAAGGGAATTGCAAGTCTCAAGGTGTTGAGTTTTTATTATCATGTATAAAAAGAACAGAAATGAACTGCAAAAGCATGGATAAGAAAAATGTGATTTAATAATATAAACCATTACTGGCATTGTTTATTGGAAATATTAACTATTTATTTATATCCCATCTTTGTTACTTTTACCAGTAACTCAAGGCTGCAAACACATTCAAGACATATTCCTCCTCCTTTTTTCCCAACAACAATTCTATGAAATGAGTTGGGCTAAGAGAGAGAAGACTTTCCAGCTGACTTTCATGGCTAAGGCAGGACATGAAATCTCCCACTTTCTAGCCTGGTGTCTTATCCATTAGACCAAACTGGCTGTCTATGAAATCCAATGATTCTCCACCAGTATAGATGGAAGATTTCACTTACAATCTCTGAGCTCACCTATCACCTATGCTGAAAATGTTGGAAGAATAGACTTCGGTGTAGATTTCGTAGGGAAGAAAGGAGACGAACATTTTGTTGTATGATCAGAAATCTACTGTATAAAATTAGATATAAGTAAATGAAGCTCTGATAAACTGTAGATCTTATATGGTAACCTCAGTTTTCTACTTCATTTCCAAGGCATCTCATTATACAGGATTGGTATAATGAGATGCCGAGTGCCTTAAACTTACCCCTCTAGATAAGAGCTGCCACCTAGCTGGCATTGCCCTGCCTGCTGTTCGTAGTGAAGAAGCAGCATGTATATATATACAAACATTTTAATCTCCAACGGATTCCAAAGAAAAACAATTGCCAACCTAATCCAAAGGGAGACTCCCCCCCAAGAACTGAGACACAGAACAGGACAATGACATTGCTCTCCTCCCTTACATCAAAGGCACCACAGATAAAATCAGCAAAATTCTCAACAGACACAATATCAAGACAGCCTTCAACACTGACCAAAAAATAGCCAATATCTTAAGAAACCCCAAAGACAAAATCTAGCTAGAAAATCAAGGAGTCTACGAAATACCATGCAAAATCTGCCCTGCAACATACATAGGTCAAACTAACAGGAGAATAAATGCATACATCGCAGAACACAAGAACGCAGTAAGAAAAAAAGAAAAAACTTCCTCCCTTTTCCAGCACCTTAAAGCTACAGGACATGAAATTAATTTTGAAGGAACAAAATTAATCTCCAAAACTGAACACTTCAACAAGAGAATAATTATGGAAGCTATCGAAATAGAGAAACACCCCCATGAATAAATGTGATGATACCTCCCGCCTACCAGACATCTGGAAACCAGCCCTAGTCAACAAATGAGCCCCACCCACCACCCAGGCCATTACAACACAAAACAACAATGGACACACAGCCCGCACCAATCAGCACCAATCTACCAATCATGATAAAACCACACAGCCAATCAATCCACTTACTGAAACAAAGCCAGCACTCCACACACCCCCACCAAGATTTATAGAAAGACGGCAACTCCAACCACGCTTTACTCACAGAAACACCAAGCCGAAAACACCAGCCTGAAGATGGCGAGTGAGACCTCGCCAAAATGTTGCCAAGACAATCTCAATCTTACACGGGAAAAGACCTGAATACAACAAGACCAGCATATATATGGAGAGAGAGAGAGAGTGAAAGAGAAAGAGAGACTCAAATCATCAATATATAGACAACACCCTCTCTATGGCCTACAATCAGATCAGCAGAGGCTAAAATTCAGGAAAATCTTCCTTAGGTTGATGGAAGAATTTGAAGAATTTGAAAGCATATGGAAAGCTACAAAGGACAACACTGGATGAAGCCAATGGAGGAGCTGTAATCTGGGTCTGATGAAAGCTGGGAAGTACGGAATAGACTGCGCATGGGTACAAAATCCAGAGATACTCTGAACAAATGGGACAATCTGGTTGCATCTGCTCTTTGCTATTGTGGTGACATGCAGACAACAACACATATATATCTGGCCTGTTGTGCTGTCATGAGGTTCTCAGACTTGAGAACCTCATGACAGCACAACAAAATGCAATTAATATTGTATTACTAATTTCTGAGTAAGATCTGTTTAATTTGTACATATTTTAATCTTGTGCTTTATATTTTAAATACTATGTTATATAGCATGCCATCTGGAGTTGTACAAAATAAAGATGAGAGGATGAGAATGTTACCTTGAAAGACTTTATGAAGACTTATGAGTAACAATGCAAGCTTGTGGCTGCTTTCACAGCACTCTGAACCAAAACAAATCAAGCACATTTGAGATTTGTGCAGCTCCTTTCTGGTTCAGGGTGTCATGTAAATACACACACACACACACAAACACACAGTTGAGTATATCATTGTGTAATTAACGATGGAGAAGTGTAGCATGTAACAATGTCAACTCACGAAGCATTCTTGGCCTGCTCTTGAGTTGCCATAAGGAAGGGGGTGGGAAAACGAACTCTGCAGCGAGGCAGCATGTCAGTCAAAACAAAAGTACATTCCAGTTATAACTCTGTCAAGGCCATATCCGTGGTTACTCACAGTGGTCGGAGGGAAGTGATCTCTACAATCCACTAAATTGCTTCATTTGAGAATGTGACTGATGACACACCTTCGGGGGAGGGGGAAACAGGGTCAGAGCTGGAACATAAATTACATAGGGTCAGAGTTGGCTTCACTTGGAACGTGCGGACATGAAGCTCCTAATAAATAACTGGATTTCTTATGAAGTTTGGCTTGAGGCTCAAGATTTAATTAGGGCAGCAGTCGGAACCCTGACAAAAACAGCCTCAAACTCGATTCCATCAATATCATATTGGTTTCACATATCATGGTGGGATACAGTTTGCTGTAACCATGATGACTCAACAAGCCATCAAGTTCACAAATGATGCAAAGACTAAAAAACTTAATTTGAAAATCACAGTGGTTCAGCTCATACATCATACTAAATCCAAACAAAGCAATCTCATAGCTTAGTGACGCACCAGCTCAAATGAAACAATTCAATGGAAAGGATTTGTTTAGGTATCTTTATTATTTCACTATTGAAAAACATCTCTTGCAATAATAGGTTTTAGGGACTTTAAGGACTTCTTTTTATTAAACAAGTTGTAAGCTTGTGAATTACTATGATCAACAGATTTTCGGGGGGGGACATTTCCCCCATTTTTTAAATTAACGTTCTCCCTGGATGGTTGTGCTCACCATGCCAGTGTCTTTTTAACATGCCTTGGAGTTAGTTTTGTTATACTAACACTAAACAGACACACATCTTCCTCTGTGCTAAAGACTCAAAATTGCTATCACACTTGTTTCAGCTGTGAAATAATCGCAATTAATTATAACTGAAGCTGCATCACTGTTGCTAAGTTAAACCCATAATTTCAAAACAAACTGATTCAGACTTTATGCGCACCATACAAATTAAGATATTTTAAAAAACAGAACTTTTTTAAAAAACAAATCTAACCATGCTTCATTCCCAGTGGAAAAAAATGTGGCCTTGCTAGCTTTTCTGCATTGGCTTCTAATTTTTCGTTACCTCTGTCTAGCAGACTATGCACATCTACATTTAAGAATGTAAAAATCAATGTAAAAAAAAATCAAGGAGCAAGCATTCTTCAGGCTATCCCCTCCATCTAGAAACCCCTACATTGATATAAAATATTTGTAAGGAATCAATGGCTTTTCACTGAATGTGATTTAGGTTTCCTTGCAGAGCTTCCTTGAAGATGGAGATGGAAAGGATAGTGGTTTCCATCTCTCTTTATGCTCTGGACATGTTGGTGTGATGTGTGTGTGTGTGTGTGTGTGTCTGTGTGTGTCTGTGTGTTTCTCTTGCAGGTTTACTTTGCTCAGTGTGAATGAGAGGCAAATGGATGGTAACATACCTTCCTCTTATCACAAGGATTCTTCCATTTAGTGTTGGTTTCCCAACCTTCTAGTCATTCAGATGAAGAATGCTGAACGTGGACCCACAGAGAGGAAATTACCCTACAATACTTTCCAACAAATACATTCTTGCTTTGGTAACTTATTGAAATATGGATAGAGTAGTCAACATTGTTGTTCAAAGAAGGCCATCTATTCTGGAGGAGGACTGGTTTTCTTGATGCAATGGCCATGTCAGTTTGTCTCTTCTACATGTCCTACTTCCCTCAGGATTGAGGTGGTTTATCAATTTTATTAAACACACACACACACATACTAAAAAGTTAGAGAAGCAATTTAAATCATCTGATGTATGCAACCCCCATCATGGACTTTTTTTAATGTATTCATATTTACATACAAAGATCAGTGTCCCTGGAAATGTACAAGTGGGATTGACAAAAGTGGTGGTGTAGTATCACAATACAATCCCCAGCTCTTTTTACTGTGTGTTAAGCCACCTCAACAAGGCCAAAAGAGGCAGAGCTTTCAAACCAATGCTGCTTTTATCACTCTGATGAAAATCGCAGGATTCTGCCGATGACAATGACCAACCAGTTGTGTTGATGGCATTCCAGGAAAATCACAGCACAGAACTATAAGAGACTCACAGTACTGCGAATCTCTGCATTTCTCTGCAATATTATGCAATGTAAGGGACTATTTCCAGCATAAGCTACTGTTGAAATATAAACACTTTGATAAATGTAACAGCATTAGATCAGTTATTTTTCTTATGGTTGAAATCACTGCATGCAAAAAATTAATGGGGTCTCATTTTCAGGTTCCCTCAATCAAACAGCCCATTTTATATTTATAAGAAAGGAACACATCATTGAAGATATCTGCCACGGAAGGATGCTCTTTTCATCAAGGAGTTTGACCAAAGCACAGCTAGAGAGATGCCTTCAGTCCTTATCCGTAGGGGGGAAACCTGTGCCAATTAGTCTCAGATATGCTGATGGACATATTCTACATCTTTTACTTGGGCATTTAGAAAACCGGAGGGAGAAGAAGATATTCTCTTCTTTTTGCTTGTTGGTTTTTGCCTGTTGGTTTCAGCGACATCGTTTATCTTGAAATGCTCTGCTGATTTGCTATTCATCACCGGCTCTAACCTAAAGTGACAGCACTTCACAATCTGATTCTCTTAAACATTTTCAGATGGCAGACACGCTGACACCAAGTCAAAGTTCATATCTATTTTCCATTAGAGGTGCTCGCATCTGAAGGGTATTCTTTATTTTGCCATAAATTTGGTTTCTAGAGCATAACATTTAATATGACAAGTTTAATCCTCGCCAATTAATGCCTTCATATGTGCAAGAAGTTCTAAATCATAGGGTTAAGCGGATCTGGTACACCAGACTTGCTGACTGTAAAACTAATCCTTCTTCCACAATTATCCCAGATTAGGTTTTTAAAAAATCCTATTCACTATAGTTTGAACATATTCAGAAGCGTTGATGCAATCTAATATGTGAAAGTGAGAACACTTCTCTGATGATGGATATTTTCTATCCTGCAAAGTTTCTCAGTCAGGTGATCTTCTGATGGTTGGCTTCTTTGGCCATTTTGGCTTGGAATCGTAGATGTCGCTGCTGAGCACCTCTAGGAGACACAATCTCAAGAGAAGATTGGTTTTCTGTTCTTACACAACGATGGTACTGTTTGCCTGAAATGTATTACTAATGAAATTCTTTCATCTGTGGTTCAGTTAGTCTTGGACAGAATTGACCTTGTTAGCTGTAATTTTACATGCAAACATTTGCTCACACATAACCACCTTTATTTCTGATTGAAATATAGATTCTATTTACTCCAGTTTGACTTGTACTAAAAGCTGTGCATTTCTGGCTTCAAAATCAAGGCCACGGTCCAAAATATACTGGTAGAACCCTCTCCAGTTGTACCTTTAATACTTTCAATCTGCTAATCACATTCAAAGCGGCAGCCCGGTAACAATTTTTGTAGTAATGCTTTGAGGGAAAATAATTGAGGTCTCAGGCTGCGCACCTCTATCTGAAGGTTTCAAAGTAGGGAGGCATGCCCTGTTATGCTTTTAAAATTGTTTCAATATTTTTCTTTTCTTTTTTTAAATCTTTTGTTATCATCAGTTACACAATGCTCCCAAATGACTGAAAATGACTGAAATGACCAAATGACTGAAAAAGCAACTGCACTGTATTCTTGAAAACCTTCAGCATGAAAGAATATTCAGGTAATGCTTGTCTTAGGTCAGAAGGCCACATCATGATTGTGTTTGACCTTGGGGGGGGGGTAGGGGAGTGGCCAGGGCGGCATGGCCAGCTTGATGTCACTCATGTCGGGAGCCCCTATGGAGGCCCAAGCACTCTGCCAGCAAAACGGGCTCTCAAGGCAGTTTTCGGCTGCCACTGCCTCTTGCAACCCTCTGCCAGTGAAAATGGATCTTGGGAGCACTACACGTAGCTTCCTGAGCTCTGTTTTTGCTGGCAGAGGCACCCCAGGCCAATCCTTCACTGTTTCCAGGGCAGCCCCACAGGCTAGATCTAAGCACCCCACAGGCTGGATCTAGCCCAGAGGTCTTGAGTTTGAAACCCCTGTCTTACGTGCTTCTCTTGTTCTCTATCTGAAGACATGGGCTGAAACTAGAATTGCCATAAGCGTTGTCCTACCTTATATAATGTTTTGTGTTCCACATCACAATGAATGTGAAGGAATGGCCATTCTTTCAAAGATATGCATGTTGGATAGCCATCTTTCTGAAACGGTATAGGGTTTCCTGCCTAGGCAGGGGGTTGGACTAGAAGACCTCCAAGGTCCCTTCCAACTCTACTATTGTATTGTATTGTATTTAGAATTTAAAAAGATCCAGAACCCAGGAAATTGATTCTATCTCATAAGACTTTAGGAGAACTACGGTTTGATCCATGAGCCCAGATTCGAACATGAAACCATTTCCTAATCTCAACATACCTTAAATCAAGATACATTTGCAGTACATTTGAACATAAATTATAAACAGCAGAACAATTCCTGAAGAATCCATAGGGTTCTGAAGAATTTCAAAATATCAAAGCAAACTTGACAATGAGCAGGTCTCAACCTTGAAAGTATTAATATATTAATTATGATTTTGGTGGTGTGTTATTTGAGACTACTGAGGAAGGATTCAAAATATGTCTGGTCCACTCAGTGTTCAGTTTCTTTTGGAAATAGGACATAATTGTTCATCTCCTCCATATTTATTACATTCTGCCATCACCCTCAGACCAGAGGATAGAGTACCTACAAGAGAAGATATTTCTTTTGTGAACTACTGCAGGAAATTTACTTCCCACGAATCTAGAGACTGTATTTTATTTGTGAATTTTATGAATGCTTATATTTTGTAACTGTGTTTAATCTTGAATTTATCTACAAAGTGTAGCTTGTCCACTATTCACGTTGCAGGTCATAGTGAGTTAACCTGAATCTTGCTCTGGTCTTTGCGCAATTTTATTCAGTTTCTGTCAACTTGTTTTGCAATCCCTCCAGGCTCACGCAGAATGAACTACACAGAGGGAAAAAAACAGATTCCACAGAAACAATATCTTTTTCATGCCCTGTCTGTTTTACTTTTCCGATCAAAAACTTTACTATTTGGATAGATGGTATCAGGTAGATATTTGCAAATCATCCAAAGGTCTTCTAAGTGCTTGCTTAAACACTTTCTTACAAAAGGACTTTCCTACCCAGGGCAGACCAGAAGTTGTTGAGCTTTTTTATTATTGTTTCAGAGCATGGCTTTGAAATTTCTCCATCTAATTAAAAATAGATTGATAGAAATAATATAGTCTTCACTATTTTTTAGAAGGGCATGAATGGAGTGCTCCACTGGTATGAAAAAGCACTTGGAAGTACAAATTATAACAAATAGAGAAAAATTACGGCCCTCAGGACCTGACTCTGCAAATATGTGTTTAGTTAAACTATAGCAGTCTGCAATAAATCATCACTTTCTACTCAAAATGCCATCATTAAACCTGCTTTCCAGCCCCTAAATATCTTGCTTGAGGTATTTTTAGTAAAGCAGCCCATGCATTACTTCTTTTGTCATGTCATTTTCTAAATTAAGCTTTTAAATGAGCTAAGATTTTTTAACAAAATATAAAAAGTTCTTCATCCATGGGTTAAATCCAGTTTTAATTTGATTTTCAAATGCTCTTCATATTTATTTATCTATATTGTAACAGGTGGTATTTTACCTATAGAATTATTTAAACTGAAGCATATTCATCCATGTATATATTCATTCTTTTCCTTCCTTTCCTCGTTTGCTCTCCCATAACTTCCACCAACAGAGTGCTACCAAAGACTGTTTAAGTCCTGCTCATTTATCAAATTCATATTGACAGAGCATGAGGACTTTCTTTCCATGGGATCGATGATCTCTTTCAGGACACAATTTTGAACTCCTCCTGTCAAGGGGGGTACAATTGTTCAATAATAATTGTCCACCAAATTTTACATGAGCCCCTAGCTTTGCACCTCAAACAACAATTGCATTGGAAGATGGAAGAAGCATCAATAATATCTACTGCCATTTTTTTCCATTTAAAAGCACTCTGAGACATAGATATAGATTTAGATGTAGACGAATTTCAGAGGGAAAAAATCGGGCTTGGACATAATTCCGTGTCCCCACCCCATTCCTACAATCAGTAGGAATTGTTCTATAAGACAATTTTATTTTGCTGAGACCAAAAGTGTAGGGTTAAGAACATAGTTCTTATATTCTAGTTTCACAGAATTTGGGTTAAGCTATAAGACAGTGACCAGCCCATAGTCATCTACTGAGCTTCATGGATTGTCTCCTTCAGTATTAGTCCATATTGCCTTGGCTAAGTTTTACATCTCCTTCACTCATACTTCTGAATGCTATAAAGTAAGCATGAATTAAGTTTACATCCACTTAGTTTTCAACAGATGGTTATCTAAGTAAAGGTAACATCCTGGAGATGTCCCAAAATTGGGAGAAGGTATTTGACAAGCAATTTCATAGAAAATAGCCTAATGGGGCACTTTGGTAACATCAAAATAAGATAATATATTTTGTTTTCTATTATATTTTTATGCTGTGGGCTCTAAAGGGTTACAATTCTTCCTGGTCCAATTAAACATAACATGTACATAACACGAAAAGAAATTTCAGATGCCTACACCTTTTGGCTGCAATCAGCCAGAAAGTAAGTTATATTTACTGCTGAAATACAAAAGATTAAATCAGAGAACAAATAGGTTATAATATTCTACCCACAATAAAGAGCTTTAATTAACATGAAAGGATGGTTTTCTTTTTTGAACAAAAACAACAACAACCCCCCCATGGGTGTTGTCCAAGGGGTTTAATTCCTAATAAATAGAATGATTAATGGGGTTAATGGAAATGCAAGTTAATTTATTTTTATTTTTTATTACGTCCTTGAACAGCTGTGATAAGAGATCTACATCAACTTTACTTGCTGCTTTTAGCTAGCATTAAAACATTCTTCGACCTCTGCCTGGTCTGAGAGACAGTAAAATAAGGAGAGCAACTTATTTTGCTGAGCCCAAACGTAGCATTTTTTGTAAAAAGTCCTCATCACTCCAAATCCAGTATAATGCTACTAAATACAATGGGTTCACAATATTGATAACCTACCTTAGGAAGATAGAAACTCTTACTAAGCATTCAGCTTTAGAAATTTTAGTTTAACAGCCAGAGTTACCAGAGCTAAAAATGCACTGCTGTGAAGGATGTCGCCGCGAACCAGTGACTTCTTACATTACAATTCTGTTTCAAAAAGCAAGTCGGATGATCGAACCTGGTTTTAGTGTGACTTATGCTGCTAGCCTCGTTGTATTTTTCTGATACTTTGGGTGACACCAAGTGGTAAGCCGAAGCACTGTTATTTTATATTGTGTACATGTAGAACATGAAGATAATAGAAACATGTATAGGGGCACTTATGAGGAAACATTTGGGCTTGGTGTGTCAAAAATTGAGAAAATGCCTAACTTGATTGCTGTCACCCATCCCACCAATAAAAAAGAAACAATTCTTTACATATTCATTTATTTTAAAAAATGTAACAGTCCAAATGTGTGTGTGTGATCCCAGGATTTGCCGCATGCCATTTACCTTCAGTCGTGTTTTCTTCCTGTTGATAGGCTGTTGCAGTCTACCTGAGGCTTCTCCAACTTGGACAAGGCCTTCTTTCTTGAAGCAGCTTCAGAGAATTCTCTTCTGTAGTGTTGGAAGAAATGTCCTTCTGGGTTCAGTTCCAAGTGGGGCCGCCCGCTCCTGTGCAAGAAATGCACTCTGATTGTCTGTCAAACTCCCATGGGGCAGGGGTCTTAGCTAATTTTGTAGACTGTCCTGAGACCCAAGCTTGTTTGCCTTTGCTGGCTGATGTGATTTTTCCAGGTGCCAGGTGGTGAGTTTCTGTTTGCTAGTTAGGTCTGCCTGAAAGGGGAAGATCTTTGTTATGTAGAATAGACTGGCTCAGGCCTTAATGGCCCATTGATAAAGGTGTGGGGGAGCTGAATTTCTGCCTCTCTTTTAGAGGAAATATTCTGCCCTTTTAATATTTCCTAAAATATTTCGTTTTCTGGTAGAGGGGTGAGTTTTAACTTCCTACAGTGGCCTCTGTACTTCCACAAAACATCTAAAAGCACACCTTGTTTTGGTGTGGCTCATGAGAGCATTGCCCTCTTGTGAGACTTCTGGAGAGTCTGCCCGCCGCATAAGAGCACACCTCATTCTCGCAAGAACTGCCTAGCTGCATGTCATAGGTTTGCCGTCACTGGCATTGAGTATACCTGAGATTTGATTCATTAGGTTGAAGTCCTGGGCACAGTTACTTTGGACTAACCATCACTAAACAAGGTAGACACCACAAAGTGTTTTATGGCACCTTAACAAATTGCTGCATGTATTTTGGGGCAGCACAATGTCACTCCATGCATCTAATGAGTCATAAACGCTTGTATGACAATGCAATGTTTAGGTTTTAAAGTGCCACAAGATTACCTTTTTTTGCTGTAATGCAACTCTCTCTAACCAATGCATGTTTTTATTTATTTTATTTCTTGGATTTCTAGACCGCCCCCTCTCCCAAGAAGGGACTCGGGGCGGTGTACAGTCAATGCAGATAAAAATACAATCATAAAACACTTAAATACATTTGGATGGAGGAGATAGGCTGTACAAGAAATAAATATATTCTAAAACCCTAAAAAACATCCCCAATTAAAAACCCAAACCCCATTAAAATAAATCCCCGGGAGATAAAACTAAGAGAGTGCCAGGCCAGCTGATTGAAATAGGTGAGTCTTTAACTTTTGACGGAAGGAACGGAGGTCGGTGGTAGTTCGAATGTCGGGGGGGGAGGTCATTCCAGAGGGTTGGGCCCATCACAGAGAAGGACCTACTCCTAGGTGTCGCCCGCTGGCATTGCCTAGCGGACGGCACCAGGAGCAGTCCCTCCCTGTGTGAGCGGATAGGTCGCAGGGACGTGTGTGGTAGGATGCGATCCTGCAGATAACTAGGTCCTATGCCATGGAGCGCTTTAAAGATGGTAATCAATACCTTGAAACGCACCCGAAAGGCCACAGGTAGCCAGTGCAGCTTGCACAGGAGAGGTGTTACGTGGGAGTAACGTGTACTCCCCATGATAACCCGCGCGGCTGCGTTCTGAACTAGCTGCAGTCTCTGGATGCGTCCCAAGGGAAGCCCCATGTAGAGGGCATTGCAGTAGTCGAGGCGAGACGTCACCAGCGCATGAGTGACCGTGCGCAGGGCACTCCGGTCCAGTAGGGAGCGCAATTGGCGCACCAGGCGAACCTGGTGGAACGCCCCCCTTGCCACGGCTGCCACATGGTCCTCCATTGACAGCCGGGCATCAAGGAGGACTCCCAAATTGCGCGCCCGCTCCACAGGGGACAGTTGTTCGCCCCCTATGGCCAGCGATGGTGTCAGCTGGCTGAACCGAGGTGCCGGTACCCACAGCCACTCGGTCTTGGAGGGGTTGAGCTTGAGTCTGTTGTCCCCCATCCAGACCCCGACGGCTTCCAAACACCGGGACATCACTTCAACAGCCTCGTTGGGGTGGTTTGGGGTTGAAATGTACAGCTGAGTGTCATCAGCGTACAGGTGGTACTCAACCCCTAAACCACGGATGATCTCACCCAGCGGCTTCACATATGCGTTGAACAGGAGAGGCGAGAGGACCGACCCCTGTGGCACCCCACAAGTGAGTGGCCTCAGGGACGACCTCTGCCTCCCTGTCAACACACATTGCTTCCGGTCGGAGAGGTAGGAGCCGAACCACCGCAAAACGGTGCCTCCGACTCCCATCCCCTCCAACCGGCGCAATAGGATACCATGGTCGATGGTATCAAAAGCCGCCGAGAGGTCTAATAGGACCAGGATAGAGGAACAACCCCTATCTCTGGCCCTCCAGAGATCATCAACCAACGCGACCAAGGCTGTCTCAGTGCTGTGCCCGGGTCGGAAGCCGGACTGGCGTGGGTCTAGATAGTCGGATTCGTCCAGGTGTCGTGGAAACTGCTGCGCCACCACATTCTCAACAACCTTCGCCAAAAAGGGGAGGTTGGAGACTGGACGATAATTAGCTAGCTCCATTGGGTCGAGCGAACGTCTCTTGAGCAAGGGTCTCACCACCGCCTCTTTCATCCCTCACCCAATGAGGCGTTCACCAGGCCCAGAAGCCAGCCTCGTGTCACCTCCCAGGCTGCCACTACCAGCCAGGAGGGGCACGGGTCCATTAAACATGTGGTGGGTCGCAGCCGTCCACGCAACCTGTCCAGATCCTCGGGGGCAACAGAGTCAAACTCCTCCCAGAATGGTCTCTCAAGACTCGCTGTTGACGGCTCATCTGGTCCACTGACGGAGGTCCATCCGCTCCAGATCTGATCGATTTTGTCCTGAAGATATTCCCCAAACTCCTCTGCTCTTCCCTGTAAGGGTGTCTCCCGCGTCCCCTGCGATAAAAGGGAGTGGGTCACCCGAAACAGGGCGGCAGGGCGGTTATCCACGGATGCAATAAGGGCAGCACAATGTCTACGCTTGGCCGCTCTTATTGCCACAAGGTAAGTCCGCAAATAGGCTCTTACCTGTGTTCGGTCAGATTCGGAGCGTGAGGACCTCCACCTGCTCTCTAGACGTCTCCTGTGGCGCTTCATCACCCTTAGCTCCTCAGTAAACCAAGGAGCCCGGGTGGGTCGATGCCGCAGGAGAGGTCGCAAAGGCGCAACCCGGTCCAAGGCCCCAGTCGTCGCCCTATTCCAGGCAGTCACTAGGTTCTCGGAGCGGGAGCGGGACAAGGCTACAGGTATTGGCCCAAGCTCCGTCTGGAATCTATCCGATTCCATCAGGTGCCTGGGGTGGTACCAGCTTGTAGAGTCTGGTTCTGCCTCCTCGCGGTGGGGGATAGCGCCAGGGAAGTCCAGCCGGAGGGATGAGTGGTCTGACCATGACAGGGGTGTGATGACTAAGTCCCCTATTCCCAGATCACTCGTCCACTGTTCAGATACAAAAATGAGGTCCAGTGTGTGGCCCCCTTCGTGAGTGGGGCCCTGCACTAATTGGGTCAGGTCCATGGCTGTCATGGAAGCCATGAACTCCCGAGCCACCTCGGAAGCCGCTCCCGTTGACGGCAAGTTGAAGTCCCCCATGACCAAAAGTCTGGGAGTCTCAACTGCCGTCGCTGAGATTAGCTCGAGGAGCTCGGGCAGGGCTGCTGATGCATAGCGAGGAGCCAAGTATACAATCAGCAAGCCCCACTGCCTCCCTGGGCCCCAGTTCACACCAAGGGACTCACACCCGGGTATCTAAGGGACAGTGAACTCCCTCGGCTCTAAACATTCCCGAATAACCACCGCCACCCCACCACCCTTACCCAGGGCCCGGGGCTGATGGAATGCTCGGAAACCTGGTGGGCACATTTCCACGAGGGGTAAACCACCCTCGTGGCCCAACCAGGTCTCCGTTATCCCTGCAAGGTCTAGCTCCCCCTCTGAGATCAACTCATTAATGAGGGGGGCCTTGTTGGTAACAGACCTTGCGTTGCAAAGCATCAGCCGCAGGCCCTGGCTCTGTAGCACCTGTCCACCTAGACTGCAGGGGTTGATACAAACGACCGGGCATAACCAGCAGCCACGGTCTCCCAACCGACCTTGGGATCTTATCCTGTCCTCGCATCCCCTCCTCCCCACGACCGTTGTAATAGGACAACCCTCTGCTCGAGTGACCTTTATTTTCCCCCCCTCCACCGCATCCCCGTCCTTCCTGGACTCACCTGTCTGTCCGGCGCTGGCTCTCCTCCCGGTCTGATTAGCCCTCCCCCCCACCCTGGAACCCCCTAAAAAAGATAAAAAACATTTTATAAAAATCCCCTTAGCTTCCGGTTCCTGCACCTCTCGGGGTCCACGAAGCCGTCCTCGAGGCGGGCCCTTGAAAGAGCCAAGGGCCAAACCTGCGAGAGAGGGGCCTCCCGCAGGCGGAGCAAGTCTAACCTCGAATAAGTTATTATCAGAATTCCAGTAGGGGTTAAGGTGCTGTAGATGGTCAAAATAAGTCGGTATGGGGGGGAGGTGGAAGGCATTAGTCCCATAAGTCAGTGTGGGGGGTAAGAGGCATTGTCCTGGATAATTCTTCAGTAAAGAGTAAAGAGTGGGGGGGGAGCAGATGTCCTGATGATAAGATTAGACGGATGTGGCGATGATGGTAAAAATAGTAGAGAAATGGGTGATAGCCCCAGCTATAAAGTTGGTGATAACCCTCCGTGGTCTTAGATGGTCCTAGGTGGGGATAAGTTCAGGAACAGAGGTTCAGGGTCCTTGGTGGGTGGGGGGGGGCAGTCTTGGCCCAGGTATCCAGATAACCATACTCCCAGGCAGCCTTCCAGCCTCTCCATGGTCATAGGCCCAGTCCATGGCCCTAGGCCAGATCTTCCAGAGGCCTCAGATGATCCAGGCCCCCTCAACCACCATAACCACCATCCTCTCCCACTCTGTCCTGGCTCCCACCTGAAGGGTCCAGTAGTCCAGGCTCTCACCCAGTGCTCACCCAGCGTTCCTATGTTCCAGGCGTTGGTCTTCCGGCGTCTTCCCAACAGCGCCGGCCTCCAGGAGTCACCGGGAGCCGCCAGAGGATGTTGAGAAGCCTCAGCGAAAAGCCTCGGCAAGGCCCTTGGCAGAGGCATTTTACAAGCAGGTCTTCTTTCAGCCTTTCCTAATCGGCTGCCTCGCCTCTCTACCGGCCGCTCTGTCGCTCCGCTTGTCTCCTCTGCCGGCGCGCACGCCAAACGCCGAACACTGTTACGCCGCCGCCACCATTCCTCTCCTGCTCGCCTCCCCAGCCTCTTCCTGCCTTACGTCGATCTTCTGTGACCTCCCCTCGATCGCCGCGACCACCCTGGCGGACCAAAATACGTCCAAAACCAGCCTGGGTGGTCTATGAGTCCGACTCTCGGCCCTCCGATGGAATGAGGGCCGGGAACAGCACCCATTGCCCCGTTGGAGCTCTGTGGCGTCTCCCGGAGCTCAAGAGGCGACCGCCATTGCCGGAAGCTCCTCCTCCTGATGTTGAGAATAGTATTCCATTACGTTGGCCAGAATAAGGAATATTTCTGTTTCCTTAATGACTTCATAGAATTCTCCTCTGGTCTCATGTCTAATAATAAAGGAAAAACTAAATTTAGGCAGACAATTAGTACTTTGAAACCATCCATAAATTATTTTAATAAGCTTTACCATAATTCATGTCCTTCTAAGTTATTTTTCTCTCTAACACGGGCAGTGATAAAGTCAAAATTTTGTAGGTTCATCAACTTTTTCACTGTTGTCATTTTCTTGTTAAGAACACTTTCTGTGACAGAAATGCTCAATTATAGGAAATAATATGGGAAATTTACAGAAGTATATTATTATATTTCATTGCTTTCTGCCAACGGATGTTGATAGTATACTGTTGTTTAGGACAGTTAGCGCATAGAATGATTATTTGCCTTTCCAGAACAATGGAAAATTGAAGTCGCAGTTTCCATTGCCATGGAAAAATAATATATTCTTTCAGTGATTGATGAGATAATTAATAAGACTTTGTTCTGTTCCATTTGCATAAAATGAGCTTGCAAGGAGCCTTTGTTTTCTTGTACTGTACATTTCTGCAACACATTTCTGCAAAAGCAAGTCAGAAATGCTGTCATTTAAACTTAACCTGAAAAGTAATTAAAAATAGCATCTGTGCTGTGAAATAGGATCAGACAGATTTCTGAGACAAGAAGTTTCCAGCTGCATTATATTTAAGAATTAGTTTCTTTTTGTTACAATTAATTTAAGAATGTAGATGAATGGTTTTCTTTAGAAATCTATTTTTAAGTAACAAAATAATGACAGTAAATTATAATGAACAACCATAATACATCATAATAAAAATCCACTTTTTCAGTTTATAGTTATATGGTCAAATTTACCATTTTGTGTAGTGGATAAGGCATTAGGCTAGTAACTGGGAGCCCATGAGCTCTGATGCTATCTTAAGTTCACAGCCAGTTGGTGACCTTGAGCCAGTCACTTTTTCTCAGTCCTTGGAAGGAAGCAATGGCAAACCACTTCTGAAAAACCTTGCCAGGAAAACTGCAAGTGAGGCTATATCTGAGAACGTGATATGATTGAGCTGAAAAAAAACATTTACTTATTTTACAATTTTAATAGCCTTCCCTAATCAAAAGATTTGAAGAGTCATTTTACAACATATTAACAACAATAGTAAATTATAATAGTGGCAATAAATCAATTAATAACAAACCCAAAGTTTATACATAATAAATCAACTTTCTCTTTAGATGTTTAGCAATCAACCTAATTAAGTTGAAGGTCTGGTGGAATATAATTGTCTTGAAAGGTTGTCTAAAAATCCAGATTGAGTGAACTTTACAAACTGTGTTATACTCAGAAGTAAATTGAGATTTAAAAAAAAACAGTACCATTGGACCCTATCAATGTTTGTGCAAACAGAAGTCATGTTTCCATTCTTTAAAGCAGGAATGGTTGCCCTCCTGCCGTTGCACAGGATCGAGCCAAGATGGCAGCACCACATCTGTCTATGAGGAATTAAGACTGTACTAGATATGGGAGATGACAAAATAGAATTCTATTGACAAATTGGAAAAGTAATATTATTCCAAATATTAAAGATTGGCTTTTGGGAATGTGTAGTTTATCTATCTATCCCTTCTGGGAAAACAATGTTTTTACCTAATCAAGGAATGAAATAACTGAGTCTTCCATATATAAAACTGTACATTCACCCTGCCTTTCCTGCATTTATGCTGAATGTATGGATATACCAAGCAACTTCATCATATGCACAACACTAAGAATTGAAATTAATTAATTCTCTGCTCGAATTTTTATTATGGTCATTTCTAAAACACATGAAGGCATTTTCTTTGTTTGTGTTTGTGCATGTTTTTTTCATAACAATGCCTCATAAGACATCCAATAAATCAACTCCATGGATAGATGGAATTTAGTTTTTGCTTCTCCAAAAAGCACATCCCATGTAATTCCGTGTATACAATGGCACAATTGATAGAAATAGATTGGGTATAAATTGTGTATTTATAATTCCATGAGGTAGGACTCTAGAAAGCTTAGCCACTGCACTTATTATAACCTTCTCTATATGTAGAGAATTATATTATATTATAACCTTCTCTCTATCTGCATGGTAACACAACTATCCATTATATTTCAGAATTACCATAGTACAAAGTTTCTTAATTTCTTTATTTCTGATAAAGGGATGAATAATCCAAAATATTTTCCTTTCTCCTTTTTGAAAGATTGGTTTGAAGACAGAAGTGAATGAAAGGAGGGAAGGATTTGGTAATGTTCAATCCAACTGTATTTTACTGGGAAACAAACCAGGGTTAACAATGATCATCTGTGCCTGAATGGATCATAGTTTGGAGAATGAAGGAGAGAGAAGAGAGGTGACTTTCCTGCTGAAACTGGCCATGCCACTCTGTTGCTGGATTCATACAATTGATTTATACAATGCCTCTATACAACTATAAAACCTTGTTATAGTTACTTCTGTGATATAAGAGTATATTCTGTTAACCTACATTGCTTGAAACTGAGGGCCAAAGCAGGTGTACAGGGATGGGATGGGTTTTTAGATCCTTAATGTTTATGTCCTGATCAATCAATTGCTAAGACTTAGGTAGATTCTCTGTAAATTCTGACATTTCTCCATATCCTATGGTACATTTTCTACATTGACCAGTTCAGAATAAGATGAATCAGAACATGCAAAGAGAGAGTATGTGCTGTTTCCTGCAGTGTTAGATGTTATGTTCAAAACTGGAAATCTGCCCCAAGAAAAGAGTAAGAAGGCAGAATGGGAAGAGACAGGAGAAGAGAAAAAAACAAAGGTGCTGTTTGGATTTTACTGCAATAAAGCCCTTGATCAATAAATGACAGCAACTGGGTTCTTGGTGTTCTTTCATATTAGTTGTTCTCCTGCAGATGTTTTACTACCTGGCTAAGTAACATAATCAGCGTACAGGAGAATGGAATTTGCTGATATATCACTATATATAGTAACCTGTCTTATCAGTCTTGGTTGGCAATGTAATTTCTTCCTTGATTATTATTTCCTGTTTACCTGAATGTTGTAGGTAGGAAGGATGTGCTCTGGACTAGACCCTTGACCTTTGATTTCATATGGGCATGTAGATGAGCTTTACTTCTACACAACTGTTGATGACTGATTGATCAGTCTGCCAGGTTTCTGAGAATTTTTGTGACTTTTCAAACTTGGTTTAAAATGTCATTAGCTTTGAAATTGTCGTTGAATTTGTTTCTGTTCTGAGAATATAAATGATCAGAAATGTCTCCTCACTGCCATCAATGTTCATGGATGCATTCTGCCAAATCTTCTACTTGCTTCTACTATATACTGGCTTTACCGTAGCTCAGAAAATACCAATAACACAACAGTTCATCTTTGAGGTAAATTGTAAGCAAGGTAAGTCTTACCACAGGCCTGAAGTACATACTCCAAGTAAGTAAAGACGGCTTGAGAGGTTGTCAAGAGAGGATACATCCAGACAAGGAAAAAACAACAGGACTTCATTTTTTCTTGAATCCAGAGAAAGAAACAACTGTTCCAAAGTAATACTGGTAGTTCTTACATACTCATGTTTAATCAAAAAGCATAATAATTCTTTATAAATAACCATATTTCTGGCAAAAAAAAACCCCACCCAATTCTTCATTTTTATACTGCACTGTTTCCTTAGTGGTATGGTGATAGTGCAAGAGGAACTGCTAGAAGCTGTACTCATTTTCATGTATAGGTTTCTATGGAGACAGTAATTTTTTTCAGTCATTCCATCTTTTATTAGTGCCTTGTTTTAGCTCAAAAATGGGACTAGTATATAGTTTAATGTCACAAAGGAAAGTCTATGGCACAAATTCACCATAGTTTACACATTATGAAAGTTAAATAAAGCTGTCCTAAATGTGTACAGTATATATATGAAGTAAACCTCAATGAATTCAATGGAACAAGGGTGTGTTTTTTAGTCCACTTGGTGTCAGGAAAAGAAATTGATGACAAGGGAAGCAGAAATACTTGTCTCTTAAAACTATGATTTCCAGGTGAAGAGATAGTTGTTTAAATAATTTAAGTTAGCACTGTGACAAGGTTCTGAATTCATAAACTTCCAGAATTTTGAAATTAGAATGTGTGTGGAAATTCCTGTTTTATACTCAGTGAGTATTACTCACCTAATCTTTCCTGAAGTCAAAAGCTTAGATTTTGATCAATGATCTGTGAAAGTGGTTTATAAGTGATGTTCAAAGCATATCAGAAAAATTTTTAAATGTTCCTTTGAGAAATGGGCAGCTATTTGCAGAAGAAAGAACTGGGTTTTTTTATTCCAGATTGACAGTTTCAGATTCATCTTTCCACCACAATGTGAGTGACAATGGATGAAAAAAAATCACTTCCACACATTTTAAACATTTATCGCTGGGAGAGGAAGATTTGGAAAAGACGGAGAGTGCTATTTGTCCAGGTGCAATAGCTAAAGGGAAGTACCTGGAAACTTTACAAGCTGGTTTATTTAAGTCATAACTGGAACAGTGAGAAGCTGAAATCTTCCTCTCTAGCCACTGTCAGAACTAACAACACTGTAGAATTAATGATAAAAAACAAATGTTAAATCATTGTAGGCTTCTCAGTCCCAATGTTCAATTTATTGTCAACATGTTATTATTTTTTGCTAGGAAAAGCAACTATATAACAGATGATTTAAAGCAGGTGGGATTATGCGTTTGCCACAAGACATATTTCTTACCAAGTTTTCTCTTTCTTACTAAGCTTTCTCTTTTCTCTCTGTCCACTAGGAAAGGCAAACACAAACATTCATGGGGAGCCAAAAAGAGGTGATTATTGTCAGAAGAAAAGTCAGGTTTTGAGAAAGAGAAACGCATTTCACCATACCCCACCTTTTACAAATCCTTCACAATCCTTCTGATAGAATAGAATAACAGAAGGAACCTTGGAGATCTTCTAGTCCAACCCCCTGCTTAGGCAGGAAACCCTACTCCACTTCAGACAAATGATTATCCAATATCTTCTTAAAAACTTCCAGTATTGGGGCATTCACAACTTCTGGAGGCAAGTCGTTCCACTGATTAATTGTTCTAACTGTTAGGAAATTTCTCCTCAGTTCTAAGTTGCTTCTCTCCTTGATTAGTTTCCACCCATTGCTTCTTGTCCTACCCTCAGGTGCTTTGGAGAATAGCTTGACTCCCTCTTCTTTGTGACAGCCATTGAGATATTAGAAGACTGCTATCATGTCTCCCCTAGTCCTTCTTTTCATTAAACTAGACATACCCAGTTCCTGCAACCGTTCTTCATATGTTTTAGCCTCCAGTCCCCTAATCATCCTTGTTGCTCTTCTCTGCACTCTTTCTAGAGTCTCCACATCTTTTCTACATCGTGGCGACCAAAACTGAATGCAATATTCCAAGTGTGGCCTTACCAAGGCATTATAAAGTGATATTAACACTTCATGTGATCTTGATTTATCCCTCTGTTTATATTTCTCTGTTTAGAGAAAGATGATGGATGGATGGATGGATGGATGGAGAGAGAGAGAGATGTAACTCTCAAACATACAGGCTCTTTTTAAAGGAAAATCTCTAAGGAATTTTTTTTTGAATAAGAACATTCATGAACAAGTAAATATCCTTTAAAATGGCATTTATAAAAACCCTGGGTTTATAAATTTTGGCAGCTATCATTCGGAAAGATTTTTTTAGTGGAATCCTCAGTCAGTTGGAGCTCAAAAGATTTTGTGATCAGTGTGCTTTCCTGAAAGCAGTGTGTAGCTAGATCTTCTGTCACTTGGTACTCAGAAAATATATAAAGCAAATATTTAGTGTAAATCCTCAGGTATTAGCTATATGAAATCCCTTTGTAAAGCTAACTTTAGCCGTGCTGTACTTAACTGAATATAAACAAGCTTGCTTGAAATGAAATATTTGACAAAGAAAATAAAACTAGAAGAACAAAACCTAACAGTCTGAGGTAAATATTTTTTTAATTATCTGACTAATTGGGGAAGGGAGATAATTCATTTAAACCTAATTGAAGTTTCTGGAAATTCTCAATGTTACAGTACTTGGAGGAAATTTGGAATGAAAATGTAAGGAGCAGAGCTGGTGCTATCATTAGACAGTATGAAGCAGCCATTTTAGGATTAATGAATTGATAATGAATTGTTCGCTATTCAGTTTTCCATAATTTTAAGTATTAAAGAGAAAAGGTTTCTGTCCAGAAGAAAATACTTTATATGGATGAAGATAATGAGTAAGGAGGAAAATAGTAATTGAGGAAGAACTCAATTACTGCAATACAGATCCAGTTTTCAACCTTCAGAGTCAGATACTAATACTTCAAAGTAGTATCTGACTCTGAGGGTTGAAAAATTATGTCATTGGTTATGGCAACAATTTATCAATTTAAGTTACTTTTCCCAGGCCTGTTTGTTTGCAACATTTCCAATTTCTAGCTAGCAAAGCCAAGAATATTGGGCCAAGAATATTCATATGGCTGCAGGGCAGGGGTCAGAATAATGTAAGTTCTGTCACCACACAAGCCCTGCTCCTTTTCTACTTGCATCACAACATTGTATGTACATACAACAAAAGAAATGAATTTGCAATGTAACACTACTTTTGTCTTTTGATGAAAGCATTATCACTGGAAGACTCAGTACCACTAGACACCATACCCATTTATAGTGATTGAAGTTCAAGAAGATGGAGCAAAGGAAACTCAAAGAATAATTGCAGTCATGGCCTATTTTTTGTCTATTTAAAAATCCATGTTTTGATGAATCAGTTTGCCATGTACAGCCCTGTGAAAAGCACTCCGATTAATTCTTTATTTAAACTTTTTATTGCCAATATTGGAATCTGCAAAGGATAAATATTTTCTTATGCTAAGTTCAGAACAGAATGTAATCATCCCCATGTATTCGTCCAGCATTACATGACATTGCATAGATTCCAAGTATTAGTCATTCTGTCCAGTGCTACAGATGCTACATCTGTTTCCATTCTTCTGAATCCTTTCATCACTTGGAAGGATATTCAGGAGGAACGTCAAGCTTCTGGAGAAGATTGGGGGCACACAGAGACTGCAAGCAGGAGGGGAAATCCTTTCTGTCCAAATTGTCTATTTGTCTCACTAATGGGACATTCCTCTGATGTATCCAAAGATTTACATCCACCAGTGGGACAAATCAGGCTTATTTAAAACTTATAGAAGAAAATTACAGGTAAAGAAAATTTATTGAAAGTTAGGCCATATACCGTATGCAAACAAAGTCAATGATATCAAAGGCACAGAGGTTTAACTGAAAGCAAGTTTCATAATTTGCTTGTTCTCTCTCACCAACCTCCAAGTAAAGGAAATTATGATGCCCAAACCAATTCAGAGCTATAGGAGCCCTTTCTCTCTTATGACTTCAGCTGGCCTAACAGAGGCCCAGCTTTATTATGATACAGAAGCTAGATAAAGTTTCTTGGAAAGAGGACTTGATCAGAAGAGAATTTGCATACTTAAGGCAGTGGTGGGTTCCTGCCAGTCTGGTCCGGTCTGGTAGAATAGGTAGTAGAAATTGACCATACCATAGCGTACCATTAGGGCTGATGACCTGGCCACGCCCCTGTACTGGTATGGTCCCCTGGCCTGGGCCTGCTCGTTCCCCCCGTCTGCCCAGTTGCCACTTGCTCATTCTCTCGCCCTGCCCGTCTGCACCATGCTTGCCCCGCCCACCCACTTCCTATGCCTGCCCAGCTGTCAGGAACCATAGTGCTGCTGGTCATGGTTTTCTTTGCCAGCTGGCCACTGAAAAGTTCTCCCTTTTAAAAGCCTTCAGTGATGGAACCAGAAGGAGAAAGAACTGGTGAGTGGCTGCGCCCAGGCGGGGGAGATATTGGGGAGTGGCTGGGGGGGGTAGGAGCAAGGAGCGAGTGGCTGCATCCAATCAGGGGATTGGAGTGGGTGGCTGAGTGAGCACTGGACAAGCAGGCAGGAGGGCCTTGGGGGGGGTAAGCCCAAATTGCACCCCACTGTGAGCATCTCTCAGCCATTGTGTGCAGGAAAAAAAATCTTGCACAGTAAAGAAAAATTTCTCGTGAGTGCGAGGCAATTAACAGCTTGTTGTATTCTTGGGAAGTTTTTCTTTTCTGTGCATTTTCCCTGCACACAATGGCTGAGAGATGCTCACAGTGGGGCATAATATGGGGGTGGCAGGTGGGGCAGGGGATGGGGTGAGCCGGGCTGTGAGATGTGCATCTTACCGAAGACTGGTGGCTCTGGATCTTGCGGCTTGAAAACCTGCGAGGTTGCTTTGGGAGGGGGTAGACGGGCAGCATTTCCCTCCTTCCCTGAGCACCTGCAACCTCAGAGCCTGCAGCCTTGGAGCAAGCTTTTGCACAGTAAAGAAAATCTTCTCACATGTGTGAGAAGTTCTTAATTGCCTTTACTGTGAAAGTTGCTGCAGGCTCTGAGGCTGCAAGCACCCGGGAAGGGGGGGAAATGCTGCCCATCTGCCTGCCCCCTCCAGAAGCAACTGGGCGGGCCCTGGGATGGTCAGCAGCCCACACGCCGCCACCATGTGATCACTCTGGGGGCGCAGTGACTGCCCGGATGCAGCTGCAGCCAGCAACAGGATACGAAGGAGTGACCATCCAGCAGAGCCGGGAGTGTCCCGAGGTCGGTGGGGTGGTGGGGAAGTTGCGTGGGGCTGGAGGCAGCAGGAAGGTGGAGGTCGAGACCACCCTGCAATGTGACATGGCAGCTGTCAGGGTGGGAGATGGTCAGAAGCCCCCTGCCCGCCCCGTGGCCAGTTCGGGCCCGGCTTGAAGGGACCACCACTTGAAGGGACCACTGCTTGAAGGAATGGGCACTGGGTTTTCCTGCCACTAAACCCACCATCGCTGGGTGTGTCAACACAGAAATCCCCAGTGTGATTGATTTGGCTGGGGGAACGGCTCCCCCGAATTCAGGGTGTGCTCTGCCACTGCCACTACTGCTGCTGCTGTCAGGCACATCCACACAGGAGAACTCCCCAGTGTGGCACAGGATGGTAGAGAGCCAAGGCAAGCTCTCCCCCCCCCCACTGTTGCCACCGCCGCTGCTACCGGACACATCTGCGCAGAACTCCCTGGTGTGGTGCAGTTCTGGGATGGTGGGGAGCCAAGGCAAGTTCTCCCCCCACTGCCACCACCACCACTGCTGCCATACGCATCCACACAGAACTCCCCGGTGTGGTGCAGCTCTTGGATGATGGAGAGTCAAGGCAAGCTCTCCCACCACCACTGCCACTGCTGCCGGGCATAGCCAAGCAGAACTCCGCAGTGCGGCACAGTTCTGGGATGGCAGGGAGCCAATGCAAGCTCTCCCACCACCACCACCACCACTGCTACTCCCGGGCACATCCACACAGAACTCCCCAGTGCGGCGCAGCTCCGGGATGGTGGACAGCTAAAGCAAGCTCTACTGCTGCCACCACCGTCTATGTGCCCAGACCGTGTGTGTGAGAGAGAGGGGGGGGGGAGGGAGAGGGAGAGAGATATGGATTGATAAACTCTTTGTGGAAATATAATTGATTTCAGGAGCCTTTCTGGATATAAGATGACAGACTATAACAGCTAATTTTTCTATAATGTTGACATATTAAAGATTGTGAATGTGTCCACCCTGTAAATATCAATTTCAAAGAATATTTCCCATGCTGGAAAATGGATTCAGAAGATGGAACTGTCTCCCTCTCTCCCTCCTCTATCTATCTATCTATCTATCTATCTATCTATCTATCTATCTATCTATCTATCTATCTATCTATCTATCTATCTATCTATCTACCTACCTACCTACCTACCTACCTACCTACCTACCTACCTATCATTATCTATCTCTATTTACCTATCTCTGTCCAAACAGTATTAAATCTGATAGGGTACCTGAGTTGATAAAATATCTGTTCCTCTCAAGCTGTTCTTTTTATCCAGACAAATAAGGCACCTGCAATAATGCCTTTATAACGCCCACAAAATAGGCCATGCCCACAGAATAGGTAGTAAAAGTTTTTGAAACCCACCCAAGACTTAAGGTCCTGCCACTGATGTTATCTATACAAGGGGTCATCAACCTTACAGACCTTATGGACCACTAAATTCATAATTTTAAATCCCGTGGACAACTAATATGAATTAGTGATGGGATGGGTTCCTTCAGGCACTTAGCTTGGCCGCCTGTTAGCAGAGAGAAGTGCCCGGGGTTAACCCTAGGTTTGCTGTCCATTGCAGCTAGGAATTTCAAATACAGCCAAGAATGAATGTTTGCCTTGTAGCAATCCCAGGCGCTAGATTGCCCCCCTGCAAACTCTGCCTTTTGAGGAGCACAGCCAAAGTTTCGCACACCACTCACTGAAGCATCTGGACACTCAGGGAGGGAGGGAGAGAAGAGCTGGAGCTACTAAACAAGGTAAGTGCCTGAAAGACCCTATCCCATCAGCGAGTGGGAGTAATTACTTTGGTGGGCCATATCCGGCCCAGGAACTGTAGTTTGAGGATCCCTTATTTAGTGCAATATAAAAACATGCAAAAATGCAAAGATTTTTCTGAGAACCACCAAAAAAATTTCAAGGACCACCAGTGGTCCACAGATCACCAGTTGGTGACCGCTAATCTACTGTTGAGTTTTCTTGGATCCTTGGATCCTCTTATTCTTTTTGTAAGAGTTAGAAACTAAACAAGAGCTTGGTTCTCACCAAGGATCTATATTCCTTATAAAAAAGAATGTATATGTGTTTATTTTATAAGATGAGAAAAGAAAGCCATGAATTCAAAGCTAAGTCCAGATCTTCATTCCTCAAATAAATGATTCATTTAGTCCCAGGTACATTGATAGTATTTAATTGGAAAACAACCTTCATTGACTAGGTTTCAGGACTCTTGCAAAACAAAGAAATCCCAGACTCTAATTAATTAATTACATGCATTTGCTGCCCAGAATATTCTTTAAAAATCATAATATATAACTGAATTCACTTATTTTGCAGAATGCTGCTGTTGCAGAGACAATAAATTACTGGTAATTTGGAAAGAAAGGCTTAGCAACAGATTTAGTTTGCTCATGAGAGTTAAGGGAACACTATGGTATTCCTCTGTTGGCACATCAATGAACTAAACAACAGATATTATGCAAGCTGCACATAATGAGACCTTAAGAACATTGCCTTGGAAGAGCCTGATCCTCTTGGTTCATAGGCATTTGGATGCACTGATTCTCTGTTGACACATAAATTATACACTTTTTCTCCTTAACATTATTCTGACACAACAGCTGAAATTTTAATCAGAAAGGGGCAGCCAAATCATGAACCTTGGGAGTTGATAGAAAGAAGAATCTCTTGTTGGAACTCAGAATCATGACAACTTTACTGCTGATACATTTTCCAGATTGACTACTTGAGTCTGTCTTTACTGCAGTGGCACCTACTGTTTGATTGATTGATTGGTTGATTGACTGATTGGTTGGTTGGTTGGTTGATCATTCATTCAGTCATTCATTCATTCATTCAATTTATATTGATGTCCACCTCACTATCAAGCTGTGGTGGCGCAGTGGTTAGAATGATGTACTTCTGCTGACTGTAGGCTGTCAGCAATTCAGTTCTTACTTGCTCAAGGTTGATTCAGCCTTCCATCCTTCCAAGGTCAGTAAAATGAGGATCCAGATTGTTGGGGGCAATATGCTGATTTTGTCAACTGCTTGGAGAGGGCTGTAAAGCACTATGTAGTACTATATAATACTAAGTGCTATTGCTATCAAGCAACTCTAACACTGTTGTCCTGTGCAGTATAGGACAGAGTAGGAGACACCTGCAAGCAAAGCTTCACATGATTCACTACCAATGAGATCATCATCCATCATGAGCAATATGGTCATTAATGGTGCCTTACCTCCAGAATTTCCAAATCTCCGTATATTGCCAAAGTCAGATAGGGCAATAATTGTCCACTCCTACGTGTCTCCTCCTATCCATTTCTCCTTCCTTGAAGCTTGCTTATAACAATCCCATTAATTAAAGAAAGTTGCCAGATATCCCCCAAGGAGTTAGCCCCAATTATTTTAGCAGCAAAAATAACTAATTCAGAAGTTCTCTCATTTTTGGAAGACCTAATAAAAATAGCTTCACTTGGGTCTCTTTGCCTTCTTTCTTTTGTAGATCTGGAGAGCATTTCCATCTGTGATGGAACCCATGAAGTACAAATCTATTTTCCTATGTGATGGATATTTCAGTGCCATCTCCAACATCGGACCTTCTGTTTTGGAGACATAGGTTATAATAATGAAGAATAGAAGGCAGAGCTGATGGTAAACATACTATCAAAAGGCACCTTACAGTGACTTTCCATGTCAAAAACTGGCTCTGGGGTGGCTCATAATCTTTTAATTGAATGAATAATTTAGGTCTGTTTTCCAGGTAGGCTTGAACCATTAATTTAAATTTGTAACTAAAGTTGAGCATCTTATGGCATTTCTGCATGGCAGCTTGAGTGCTTGGTTCCCATGCTTCTCCCAGATGTTATGTAACCTCAGTCTAGAGTCTAGACTGTGATCACCATAAGACTGCCAAGTCTGCTTTTTGTCTTGAAGGGAAGGCCAACCTTACTGATTGGCTGCTTCCATGTGAGCCAATCTTCCAAGTTCCTCCTTTTGGTTTTTAGGGATTGTTCCTTCTTTACCAATCCCTCTGCCTTTCTTCTAACTTCCCTATATTTTTGCAAATTTCCTTCTTCCTTCCTTCTTATATCTTTTCCTTTGCTACTAACATAGACCCTTCCCCCTCCCTCATCTCAGTTTGTCTGATATTATAATAATCTAAGCAATACAGAAAAGGTTGGTCTTTTGTTCCTGAGGGCCTCTGCAGGTCCATGCAAACTTTGTAGCAAAAGTTCAGTTTTATAGAAAGAGAATACTAAGGTTTATATCTTACAACTCAAGGAAGTTTTAAAAAACCAGGGTGGGGAAAATTTTTTTTGCAGTACTATGAGCAGTGTGTAGTACAGCAAGGAGAACATGTTTCATCCAGCTTGTGCAGATATCAATAGTGTCCCCTGGGAGATCCAAGGACTGAACAGAGTTTGTGTGGAGGTAGTCTATTTACTATTTATAGGGCTCACATAGCATGGCTTGCAGGTATAAATATGGTATCTACTGTATCAGCATTTTTGAGTTACTCCTGATGTTGTGTAACCAATGCTCTGGAATCTGCTTTTAGTCCCAATTTGTTTGCCAATCATTGATTTTGCGTTAGTATTACCACAAATAATAAAGTTTTTTCTCTGTTTTCTATTATTTGTCACTCTGTGATTAAAAATAAATAAATAAATGTTTTCTCTACCAATGAAGAAAACTGTCTACTGTGATACTTCGCCTTTGCAATGCAAAGCAACACTATTAGCTATTTATTTAAGCAACAAGGAACATTCTTTAGATATAACCCAACAGAGACAATTGCTGGAAGTCTTGGAATCCACTGTGAGCAATTAGCACCGTATTTTATAGATACATTTTTTTGCACCCATGCCAATTTGGATAAAAGGTTTATGAAGTCAAAGATTGATGCAGCCAGAATGACTATCTAGTAATGTTATTATAGATACTTTTCAGTTTTTGTAGCCTGAGGATATAGACAAGCTGCTTGTTCTATTCCAAATCTAATGTAGTAGAAATATTTAATCTCCAGAATCTAAATAACTCATAAACTTTTGCATTTAATCCTCGGAATGAATAATTTTAAGCCTTTGGATAGGGATTGGGAGGGAAAAAAATAAGAATCCAGAGGGCAGACACCAGAGATTCAATGACAGGATATACGTATATTTTATTTACTTATTTTATTTATATTTCAACCTTCTGAATCACCCCATCTGCCTCAATATTAAATATGCCAATATTAAATGTTTCTGGGTTTTTTTCTTCTGGGCATGTGTACATGAGCATATTTGTGTGTATAATCTGTGTTATTCTTCCAATGCATGTGCATAATTCCAGTTGTCTTTTATTTTTATTTTATTGAACTGATCTCTGGGACCAAGGGAAGTATGTGTGGTGGATGGGAAGAAAGAGGATAAGATACAATACAATACAATAGTAGAGTTGGAAGGGACCTTGGAGGTCTTCTAGTCCAACCCCCTGCCTAGGCAGGAAACCCTATACCGTTTCAGACAAATAGCTATCCAACATCTTAAAGACTTCCCGTGTTGGGGCATTCACAACTTCTGGAGGTAAGCTGTTCCACTGATTAATTGTTCTAACTGTCAGGAAATTTCTCCTCAGTTCTAAGTTACTTCTCTCCTTGATTAGTTTCCACCCATTGCTTCTTGTTCTACCCTCAAGTGCTTTGGAGAATAGTTTGACTCCCTCTTCTTTGTGGCAACCCCTGAGATATTGGAACACTGCTATCATGTCTCCCCTAGTCCTTCTTTCTCTTAAGCTAAACATACCCAGTTCCTGCAACCGTTCTTCATATTTATTATAACAGCTTTGAAGTTTCTTTTCCATGAGTCATCTTGTCACAGGTCACATTGGTTTTATCATGTCCCCTCAGAGTGCATCAACATTCAGAAAAACATGGCTGCCGTGCTTTCTATGGTGCCCCCAACGTTGGGGTTTTTTTTTTAATCGGAAGAATCAGAGATGTCTGCAAGATTTGATCAGGAAAATCAAAATAGCACCCATGATCAAAGTTTTACCATCTTGACTTTTGAACAAGCCAGGTAAAAAAAATACTAAATATAGAAAGAAGACCTGATGCAAATGGACAGACAGCAAGTAGCAGCATTCAGCTACAGTTGTGTGAAAGCTTCCCTCAAGCACTTGGAGGCCCTGTTTACTCTTCATACTTCTACACATCACATTAAGGCAGCTAAAATTTGGCTGCAGCTTTGCTGGAACCCTTCCCATATTTTTTCCTCTCTGTCATCTCATTGAGGACTTGGGGTATACTATCATTAAAACTATCATTAAAAAGTGAGGGGGGGGGAACAACATGGGGCAAAAGCAAATGACAGTAAGGAACAACAAAAATCCCCTTAAGTGCTCGTTAATGCTTACCATATGTACAGCACACCAAAGGTTCTTTGCTGCTTCACAGAACATACAGCAACTAAAAGGAAGTTGCAGAGCTTCATCTCATTTGGCTCAGAACCAACTGTTTTCAGGCTTCATCAACAGTTTTCATTCACTTCGGTTGCCATCGGTAATTAAGTAAGCAAACCAGAGATTAAAAGAAGCTTTAGTAGTAGAAATTCAGAAATTGGAGAGAGAGATAGGTGATGGCAGATGGTCAAGGTTCCCATGTCCTCTCCTAGCTCCTTTCTTCCACTCTCTGGACTGCAAGAGTGTTCCCCACAGATCAGTGGTGAAATTCAGCTGGTTCTATCCGGTCAGGCAAACCGGTAGCGCTGGCAGCGGGAGGCTCTGCCCACCCGCCTGGACGTCATCACGACCCTTTGATGTTCTGCGCATGCACGGAAGGTCCTGCACGCATGCCCACATTTGTGAACCGGTAGCAAAGGTAAGCAAAGATTTCACCCCTGCCACAGATGTTGGCAAGCTGGAGTCAAGAGATAGCAGGAGACCTCTCTTCATGTGAGTATAACAAAGCTGTGAACTTCAGTATCTCGTCCTCTACATGTAGTCCATGTAGTGACTTACAACAGTTTGTTTAGTGACCGTTCAAAGTTACAACAGCACTGAGAAAAGAGACTTAAGACCATTTTTCACACTTACGGCTATTGCAGCATTCCCATGGTCATGTGTAAAAAAGATGCTTGGCAACTGACTCATATTTATGACCTGTTGCAGTCCGGGTCAAGTGGTCCACCTTTTGTGATCTTCTCACAAGTAAAGTCAAGGAGAAGCCTGATTCACTTAATAACATTGTCAGCATTCCAAATTTCATGCAGAATTCAATATAGAGTCCAAGTCAGAGCTATCCTTAAAGTTCTAATTTAATAAGACAGACACGTTGGCAACAAACTGTGGAATCCCAAATCTGAAGACTTCCTGGGATTCCACCCAGTTTAAAGTTCATGATCTTTTCCCCACACCCATAAATCCATCGCATGGTCCAATCTTCTTCGGCCACGCTGGCATCTCCACCCAGCTGGTTCCGGTCAGGTGCAGAGGTGCGGAGACAAAAGATGACCTTGGGCTTCTAGAAAGGAATGACAACAACACATTCCACAATTCTACTCCTTTCTATTCCCCCTCCCAATTACTACACTAATGAAACAGCATAATGAAATACAGAGTGTGTGGCAGGCCAAAGATCCTAAAAGGAACATAACTTACCGGCCTGACAAACGTGTTACTAACCTAACAACTGCAGTGATTCACTTAACAACTGTGGCAAGAAAGGTCATACAAATGGAGCAAACCTCACTCAACAACTGTCTTGCTTAGCAAGAGAAAGTTTGCTCAATTGTGGTCATAGGTCAAGGACTATCTGTATATGGCTATTGAAAACTATGAACCTGTAATATGGGACCATCAAATGACTTACATTCCAACATATCAACGAGTTCTTTTTCCTAAAGTCTCACTTAAAGGTAGACCATACTTGCATAAGTGCAGCCTCTCCAATTGTGCACCCAATAACCAAAAGGATCTTGTATGAATGGAAAAGGAAAGTCAAGGGAGACATGAGGGATTGAATGAAACTTAAATGCTCAGTGTTTAAAAGCAAATAAGCCATTCTTATGTTGCAGTTAGAGACAAATTGGAGGATAGATGAAAATGAGAAACTACAGTACTTTAGGAAAGGAGGCCCCACAATTCCCATATGGAAAATGTAGAATCCATATGAATCCATTCCTCCAACTGGAAATGGAGTCATCTGACGCAAAAGTAGAACAGCTTGCTTTCCCCCATCACTCCATAACATCTGGCAACAGCTGGTTGGAGTGTCAGGTCAAGGCCTTAATCACATTTTTTTTCTGATCATTGCAAAGGCAGATGCCAATGATTTTATCTGGGATCTTCTACACGCAAAGTGTTTGTTCCCCTGCAAGCTATAATCCTTGCAGGAAAGTACTGCAGATGGTCTGGGTTTTTATCTATAGGTACAGATTCTCTATATTTTTAAGCCATGATACTGCATGCAGGAAGGACTAAAAAAAGTTAAGCATCATGATCAGAAATGCTCTTGGGATAAATTGCACGGAGAATATCCACTTTCTTAACCAAATGCTCACAAGGCTAAATGGATGATTCTGTAAATTGCTTAGAGTGGGCTGGAAAGCACTGTGAAGCGATATATAAGTCTAAGTGCTATTGCTATGAGCCGACACATCCTATGAGCTGCAGTCCTGGATCTTTGCAGAAGAGGGCTCATAGTGCACTCACATTCTGTTGCACTTAACAGACTAATCACTTGATATGCAAGTCAACTAAGAAACAGGGAATGTGATATGGCAATGGATGTCATGATCTAGCAGTCCTCAAAACAATACTTTCTTCCATAGGAAGAAGAAACCAGAACTTTCGAACTCCCAGTTTCTCTCAATGAAGGAGGAAAAGGGTACCAATTGAGCCACATTATCAGAATTTAGCAGATTTAGTAGGTAGGAAATGGGTTGAGGTTGAGCTCTTACGTATCTCGCTTAAGGATCCATTAACCTTTCAGCAAATTAACAAGATCTTTCACAAATACCTGGCAAAAAAGTTCAGCTGTTAACTGGACAAATGAGGACTCTTTCATAGTATTATGCAAACTATTCAAAAGATTTGTCATCTCAGGATCTTAAGTTTTTTCAAAATGATGACTATGGCATCATCCTAACACCCTTTTTTACGTACACTAGACAATACATGCTCCGTTGGCTCATCGTTTCAGAGATATCTAAAAAGAGAAATAGAATGACCCCCCCCCCAACGGCCCCAAAAAGCAAAGGGAGCAACAACAACTTCTGACTTCCTGCCAGTTTCCCCATTGAAAAGGAAGCTGGAAGTGGGAAGCTGGACGGGAGCATCAGAAATCTCCCTTCAGTTCCCAATGCATAGGATCCCAGGGGTGGCAAGTGTCACACTGGTCTAGGATGTCACAAAGGGAAGTATCATGGGTTGGGAAGTATAACTGGGGGTACTTGGGAATGCACAAGAGGCATTGTGCAGGACATTGGTGGTGCATGGCGTGGCAGCGCAGGATGGGAGGATGTGTGGGGTTGCATGGATTATGGAGGGTGCACAGGAGGGGTGCAGATTGAAGGTGGTTTGTGGGAGTGCACAAGAAGTGTTGTACAGACTGGGAAAAGTGCATGGGGGTTATGCAGGTTGGGGAAGAGTAAGGTGTGTGTTGGGGATGACATGAACTAGGAAGAATCATAGGGTTCCTTCCTCTGTTTTCCTCCCACTTGCTCCCCCTTCTTTTATTTTTCCCTACTCTTCCCTTTCCAGTAAGTAGCTGCTCTGGATGGGGGGGGGGGGGGAGAGCAAGGGACTGTCAGACTGCCTGGGAAACTGCCACAGAACATTGAAAATAAAGATAGTGTGACCAAGGTAGCAGCAGCACAGTAGCAGCCAATAGCACTGGAGCAGCCACAACTTCCCCAGAATTAATATCCTAGGGAGTCATGGATCTTGGATTTTGGAAACATTTTGTAAATTAGTCCACAAACTTGCTTGAAAAATTGTTGTCCTATTATGCACCGTTTTTCCCAGTTAAAAGTCATGATGAGACTTTTAGTAGCATGTAGAAGACATGTCATAACACTTATACAAACACTGTAGAGCTTACGTTGTGATAGTGTGGTGCTACGTTTGTCACTTTTCACACTTGTAGCTGCCTTTGAGTGGAAGCACAAAGAGGAAGTACCTCTTTTCTTATTGTGAAAGTAGCCACGTTTTGACAAGGCTCACAAGCTGCTTTGGAAGCTGCTTCTAAGCCATCTCTGCAGTGAAACAAAATGGCTGTGCAAGAAAGCACAAGTGATCATGGATATAAGTGACTAAAGTTTATTAGCAACAGGCCAGATGAATCTGCCAGTTTTCTGTTTTGTTTCTGTTACAGAGAGAAAAAGTTCTCGTTAATTTCACCAAGAGATGAGCCAGCACATTTTGCTTATTATTTATTCGCTTGTTAGCTTCAAGGGGGGGGGGGGGACACAACAGTTCTTTGTGCTTCTAAACAAGGAGCACATAGTGGGATTTCATACAATTGCAAGCCTCTAGCCATAATATTTGATTACCAGGAAACTCATCTCCTGCCAAAGTGGAACTGCACCTTTATCTAACAATCTTTTCCCCCCAGACATAACAACTGTGTTTCTACCCATCTATCAGAATGGCTGGAAAATGCTAGTATTTTTTTCAGGGGGAAAAAAAACCATCACAGGTTTGTTTCTTCCCAGCATTCTTAATCTTTAGGAAATCTTTAGGAAAAACTGGTGAGCCTCTGGCCAGTTTTCAGGTCTCTCGCTTTGCCCAACTTGGACTGGGAAAATATCTCAAGAGGACTCTTTGAGCTCACTTTGAATGCGAGGAGCTGATTGGAAGGAGGCTGTGTGACCTTTGATGGAGCATCTTGAATTCTTCCTTAGGAAGACGAAAAAGTTGGAGATATTGCTCAGGGGAGATCGCGGCTTAATTAGCTCAGAAAGGGCAATGCTGTGAGACTTAATTTAGAACCGCTCTTTATAAAGTGTGCTGAGGCTGCACTGACCGTGACAATGGCTATTTGCTTTGGAAAACACAAGCGTTTTCTTCAAAGGTTTTCCCCTTTCGTACGGCTGCAGCCAGGGATTCTCTGGTTTCCACCTTCTTATCATGGGCAGCATTTCCAGGCACCCTAGAAATCACTAGAAAAATGCACCAAGGGAAAGCCTCAGGAAGCAACCATGCATTCCTTCTAGGGGTTTATTTCTATTATAGAGAGGCAAAGCATAATTTTGCCAGAAACCACACCTGTTATTGAGTTCTGATGACTCAGAAGAAGCTTCTCAGTGGAATTATGCCCAGAGACTTTTACTGTAATTTTGTGTGTCTCTGAAGGAATCCTGACTTGAAAAACAAATCTTGTAGCTGACTCTTGATACATTATTATTTCCAGAAACACCATTTATCTATTGGAGGCCAGCCTTGGATTAAGTCAAAGTTCAACTCATGCCAAGGAGCATGTCTTTTATGAATACTTTAGTGTGAGTGGGGCCAAAATATGTGATCTTGTTTGTAAAGTTGAGGAATCGGGATTTTAAAAAAGTAAAAATAACGTCTTGGCTGTTAAATGCCTAAGGTACAATTTTTATCTCTTCAAAAAAAATTTTTTTTTAAAATCATTTTCCCTCCAAAAATAGGGATTCCCCCAGTGTTGGAGTGAAGCTTTTGATAGGCAGAAGGAAGTATGACTCAGAATTGTGTTTTAATACATTTTGAAAATACAGCATCGGTTTATATTTTGTGCCAAAATAGTCTATCTGGCATTGCATACTGTGTAAATGGCCAGGAATTGGTCTTTGGCTTCCCAATACTGGTATATAAATATAATCACAAAATAATAAATCATCTTGGTAGGAGAATATCTTGTCTATCTTTGGCAAAGGGAAATAAATAAATTTCCTCCTCACATCCTGCTGACTCCATCGGGTCCCTTCTTCAGGGCTACTTGTTCTGCCTCAACCTTCCAGGTCTGCCCACACAATCAACATGCAGTTAAATAACTTTAAATAAGCGAAGGCAGATAATGCTGGTACAGAAGGCACAAGGCAAGACGCGACAAAGTCCAAATCGGGTCAGAGTCCAAAAAACAAAACAAAGCAATGGTCCAAGATGGAATTAAAGAGCTAGGTACAGGAATGTGTAAAGGGCAGAGATTGCTTCCGGCATTGGGCTCTTCTCAAATATAAGCTTTGTATAAAACTCAAAAAAGTTTTATACAAAACCTTCAAGGGTTTACCTCCAGCACAACTAGTATGACTAAAACTCGATTTCATTGAGGGCCGCATCAGGATTGTGTTTGACCTTGGGGGGCTGGGGTGGGGTTGGCCAGAGTGGGCATGGCCAGCTCATGACAGGGATGCCTTTGGTGGCCCGAGTACTCTGCCAATGAAAACAGACTCCCAAGCTCTGTTTCCAGCTGCGACAGCCTCCTGCAATCCTCTGCCAATGTGGCCCTCCTGAGTTCTGTTTTCACTGGCAGAGGCACTATGGGCCGGTTCCTCACTGTTTCCACAGTGGTCCCATACGCCAGGTCTAAGCCTTGAGTTTGATATCCCTGAACTAGAACTTCACTGAACTATACTTCCTTGGGAGCAAGGGATCCCAAATAGATCATTAGTTAGCAAAAGATTTTTTTTCTTATGAACTCATGCTTTTATGCTTCTTTTACTTTTGACTATCCTGTGGCATTGCTGCCCTTGGAGGTCTTTCTGAGGAACTCAAACCAATATAGGGTTTTAGGCCCCACTCTTAGAGGGACAGGTGCCACTGCTATATTCGGCCTGATTCAGGGCATCCATTTGTTTCTCTGGTCTTCTTGATGCTCCTCGTTTTCAGCAGACTATGATCTGCTCTGTTATTTTCCTTTTAATGCAGTGGCCCATTTCATCTGGGCACTATCTAATAAAATGAAATTCAATGATGAAAAGAGTAAGGTTCTACACTGAGGCAAGAAAAACGAAATGCACAGGTACAGTATAGGTGGTACCTTGCTCAATAGCAGTAACTGTGAGAGGGATCTTGGAGTCCTAGTGGACAACCATTTAAATATGAGCCAGCAGTGTGCAGCAGCTGCCAAAAAAGCCAACACAGTTCTAGGCTGCATCAACAGAGGGATAGAATCAACATCATGTGAAGTGTTAATTCCGCTTTATAATGCCTTGGTAAGGCCACACTTGGAATACTGCATTCAGTTTTGGTCACCACGATGTAGAAAAGATGTAGAGACTCTAGAAAGAGTGCAGAGAAGAGCAACAAAGATGATTAGGGGACTGGAGACTAAAACATATGAAGAACGGTTGCAGGAACTGGGTATGTCTAGCTTAAGAGAAAGAAGGACTAGGGGAGACATGGTAGCAGTGTTCCAATATCTCAGGGGTTGCCACAAAGGAGAGGGAGTCAAACTATTTTCCAAGGCACCTGAGGGTAGAACAAGAAGCAATGGGTGGAAACTAATCAAGGAGAGAAGCAACTTAGAACTGAGGAGAAATTTCCTGGCAGTTAGAACAATTAATCAGTGGGACAGCTTGCCTCCAGAAGTTGTGAACGCCCCAACACTGGAAGTCTTTAAGAAGATGTTGGATAGCCATCTGTCTGAAACGGTATAGTGTTTCCTGCCTAGGCAGGGGGTTGGACTAGGAGACTTCCAAGGTCCCTTCCAACTCTGCTATTGTATTGTATTGTATCTATCATCTCTTTTGACCCATCTACCTTAGTGTCAGCAATTTGAAGAGTCCTGGACTAATAAAGCTGCCTACAGATGCAATCAGTTCAGTTCTCCTGTGCCTCATCTCAACATATGTTCGACTAACTTTTAAAGGGTCACATTTAGTTCAACTTTTTAAATATTTTTGCTGAACTTCCTAACTCTGTTAAACTAATACGGCTGAGTAAAATCCCTGTTTACTTCCACAGGCTTTGTGCCTAATCTCAGCTACAGCTGCTGAACAAATAGTATTTCCCTTAAGGCATCCCTAACAAGCCCTAGAATTTTGAAATGCCAGAATCTGGCACAAAAGAAGTACGCCCAGGAACAAAAATAAATTAAGGAAGCCGACGCAGTCTGTCAAGATGAAGACACCCTGAGCATCTATAAACAGAAGAGAGAAAGCAAAACCGTAAAAGCTTCAGCGGCGTTACTTTTGCATAAAGAAAGGCAGGGGGTTGCAAAAGACTTCCTCCCTCCTGAAGAAAATGAGCAATAGGAAAGATCAGGATACAAGTAGTCCTTGAATGGTTTATCAACCATTCAAAGATAGAAGGGCACTGAAAAAAAAGTGACCTGCGATCAGACCTTGCACTTATGACGATCTCAACGGTCACATGATCAAAGCTTGGACACTTGGCAAACAGCATGTATTTATGATGTTTGCAGCTTCCCAGGGCCATGTGACCACTATTTGCCTCCTTCCCAGCCAATTTCCGACAAGCAAAGTCAGTTGGGGGGCGGATAGTTTGCATTCAAGTTTGGTCATAAAAAAGATGTCGTGACTCTAGAACAAGTGCAGAAAAGAGCCACAAAGATTATTAGTGGGCTGGAGGTTAAAACATATGAAGAACAGTTGCAGACATTGGGTTTGTCTAGTCTAGTGAAAAGAAGGACTAGGAGTGACATAATAGCAGTGTTCCAATATTTGAGAAGCTGCCACAAAGAAGAGTGGGTCAACCTATTTTTTCCAAAGCATCAGAAGGCAAGACAAGAAACAATGGATGGAAACTAATCAAGGAGAGAAGCAACCTAGAACTAAGGAGAAACTTCCTAACAGTGAGAACAACTAACCAGTGGAACGGCTTGCCTTCACAACTTGTGAGTGCTCCATTATTGGAAGCTTTTAAGAAGAGTCTGGACAACCACTTGTCTGGAATGGTATAGGATCTCCTGCTTGAGCAGGGCATTGGACTAGAAGACCTACAAGGCAGTGATGGGTGTCTACCGGTTCGGACCAGTTCAGCTGAACCGGTAGTGGTTTGGCGGCCGGCTCACTGGAACCGGCAGCCGCCCAGGCCTGCCACGCCCCTGAATCGCTTCCCCGGGGGCCGCCATTGGGGGTGCCAACTTGTTTTTCAATTCTGGGCATGCGCAGAACAATTTTAATTGTACTGTGCATCAAGCGTGCACACGAGCAAACCAGCAGTAGTGCCTGTTTGCTCAACCACCCCTGCTCCAAGGTCCCTTCCAACTGTTAATTTTGTTACTTTCTGTTACTTATAATGGTTTGCCAAATAAGGTGCACAAGCCTTCCCTTAGAATTTCTTGTTTTACTCAATTTAAACCTGCAATCTGAATGGGGTTCCAAAAGACACCAAGACTGAGGTTTTATCATTTGTTATTATAAATAATATGGTGGAAAACCGAGGATGAAAAATAGGATGAGGCTCAAACTAGAGCCTTTCCTACCAGGAAAAGATTATGAACAGGCAGACAACAGAGCCTCATTGTGATGCAGAACTATAGCACCAAGGGGTTGAAATGTGATAAATTCAATTAGCATTTACAAGAAATGAATGGCATGCCATGATGAATGCCAAATGCCATTTACTATTTCATGTCACATTACACCTGCAATCGGTAAGTGACAGAAGGCATTTAATTCACCATGGCTAACAACTGGGTGGGCTACAGTAAGTCTACAGCATTCATAAACAGCAGCCTTGGACCTATCTTTCAAGGGTTTAAGGGTTTCGGCTTCCGTTTGAGTCAAGAGACAGACTCCAGTGTATTTAAATCAAGCCCTCTTGGGTCATTGTTGGGCCACATATATTATTCCAATCCTAATCACACTTTCCTTTTATATTGCCCTTTGAAAGTTTTAAAAGAAGGCAGTTGCTCTCAGAGATTTGTTTGAGATTTATTACGATCAGAATGGCAGAGCACAAACTGTTGGATTGTATCAAATCCTCTCCCCCATCCTAGAAATCAATATTGTTGGCAGAAGCAAATTAAACATGGGAAATCTCAGGTTCATTGCACAGAGCAACACTCTGCGCGCAAGAATATAGAATGTCACTTCACTTGTTATTTGGCTGAGTCACATACATATACTACACTAATGGGATATTCTATTTCTATTTCTATAAGCATTTAAGTATTTAAGTATTTAAATATTTAAGTATTTGTGTATTCTTTTTATGTATTCCATTGACTGTACACCGCCCCAAGTCCCTTTTGGGAGAGGGGGCGGTCTAGAAATATGAATTAAAGTAAAGTAAAGTATTTCGATAATTATTCAGATTCCTTTCCTTACCCCTTGTGTCCCAGCTTCTTTATTTTAGCTCAGAATAATAATATTAAGTTGAATTCTAATATAGATGCTTGTGATAGCTTCCACTTTATTTACTTTCCAGTTTTGAGGCCAGTTTTGACTCCTTAATAGCTCTGGGCTGCTTACAAATAAAACAAAAACTGTACATATAAAAAGAAATGTGCTTTCCAATTGAAAGCACAGTGCAACTAGTCACAAAACCAAAGGTAGCTAAAGGGGATTCCATATTCATCCTATTCCAAACTTTCAACAACTATGTTGTCAGCAACAACTATGTTTTTAATGATTTCTTAAAGGATAAGGACATATGTTTGAATGTAATTTTTAAGTACTTCTATATAATGGAGAGTATTGAATGACATTATAATGTCTAGCAGACATTATATGTTGACAGCTACAAAATATTTCAACCAGAAATCTGTATGGCTCCAATTCTAATGATGTTTTGAAAAATTTGAAAACTTTTGCTGCTTCCTGCCTGGGAACAGAATGGTTGTTGAAACTCAGCTTTTGTGGTGTGTGTGTGTGTGTGTGTGTGTGTGTGTGTGTTGGTTTTTTTTGGAAGAGGGAGAGAATCACAAACTACCCAGAGCCTCTAAATTTAATTACACACACACACACACACACACACACACACACATACAATTTGAGGAATGTTCTTAACGAGGCCATAAAAGTTAATCAGATAAGTAGTATAATTACTATGAAAAAATAAAGTGTCCCTCACTATCACAAAGTTCATTAAGACTGCTGTTAGACATAATACTTACCCCATATGCTTTAATTGGATATCTGCTAATACAAATTTGTCTGCTCCCACATCTAGGCTTTAAAAAAAGTTTTCATTAGTTACACTATGTATTTTTTTACAAACTTAACAACATCTGGTTGTAATTTTCCCAGCTTGTTATGCATTTGCCCTATTTTTTATTAATCTAAGTGAGTTTGCACTCTGACTACTTTAAATACCATACTGTGCTTTCTTGAGTCAAAATATTTCTCAAGCTCTTTCCCAGGGTGAAAACAACTTAACATTGAAGTAAGCCTAACAAACAGGAAAGACACGAAGAAGAAAAGATTTAACCATGTTTCAATGAAGCAATCCTTTACTGAAACTTGACCCTAATACAGATAGCTATCCTAATTCTTACTCTAGCTCTTAATCCCAAAGGTATCATAAACCTAAAGCAACCAATAACTATTCAGCTGCTTAAGCTTTGAATCAAACATTGCATCCTAATTGCCAGCTAACTGGAAAGATGGGAGAACTTTCCTGCAAGACCTATTCTTCTAAGGGCTCCTGAAGAAGATTCTTGATAGACCGCCAGCAGCCAGGCTGAACCTCTTGGCTCCCTCTAATCCCGTGTTTTATCAAACTTGGCAACTTTAAGATGTGTGGACCTAAGAAGGTCCAGGCATCTTAGAGTTGCCAAGTTTGAGTTCTGAATTCTGAATTTCCCAGCTAGTATGTTTCTGAAACCTGGCAACTTAAATGCTGTGGACTTGGCAGAAGAATTACAAACTTCTAAAATTTGCAAAGTTTGAGAAATAGTGGTCCAATTTATCCAGCTAGATAGTTTTTCTTACCAGACATCTCTCCCTTCAGACCAGCTCTAGAAAAATAGAAAGAAAGACACTTTGGATCTTCTTGTCCAGAAATAAGAATTTAACAACTCTTCTGCCAATTCTGAAGTACCAGGGATAGATCTAAAGCCGTGAAAAATTAAATGAGGCGTTTCTTTTTTTAAAGCCAATGGAGCCAAATCTCCAGTTATAAAAACTTCATTAGGAAATAGGAATATAAGAAAACCTAGGGAAAAAACCAAAAACCTCACAATTCAGAGGTCCAAATAAAATCAATACAGCCAGCCTAATTTAACCTGGTACTGTCTGCTTGAATACAATCTTGGGATCGAGCACCTAGTCAAGAGTTCATTGCAGGGTGGATAGCTGGAAAAAGTTAATTTGGACCTACTGTTAGATGTTAATAGGCCTTCTTTGTTTCTTCTGCCTTGAACCAGCATCTTCAGCTTTAAAGTTTGCATTGAAAGTAGGACTTTGGGGAGAAACTAACAATGGATCATCCAATGCTGATGACCTGTCTTTAGTTAGCAAATAACACATTCTTTAGCAATTGAACTAGTGGTGGGATTCAAATAATTTAACAACCGGTTCTCTGCCCTAATGATTTCTTCCAACAACCAGTTCACCAAACTACTCAGAAAGTTAACAACTGGTTCTACTGAAGTGGTGCCAACTGGCTGAATCCCATCACTGAATTGAACTCATTTTCTTATGAGTCCAGATGGAATGATAAAGATGTAGGTTATTCTGTTATATATACTGTATATAGGATTACATGGGAGAAAATAATGTATGAATTTCATTATTCAGGGATGTCAGGATGGATCAGCTTATCAAATGCTTTAAGGGACATTGTTGTACTGCACCAAAAACTAGGATGTTCTTGTAGCATCCAAACTACATAGCAGTACTTACTGTCGTATACATCTTCATTATATAAATATTTTAAAATCCTAAAATTTTTATATACTATATTATAAAAAAACCATTAATGAAGAGTTTGTTAGCTCTTCTTGGGACAGTTCCATAACTAAGGCTACTTCCATGCCTCAATGTCTATCAGACCGTGATGAAAAAGTGCAAGCAACAGGCAACTTCTCACAGATTTCCCTTTATTGTTGATCAATCAGTCTGATAATGGCAGTTTTTTGTCAGTATATAAAGTATTTCCCCTAAAGAATTTGTGTGATGCAGGTTGAGAGAGTCATCAGCAAGGATAGCCGCTGTAAGAGGTGAATGCAACAAAAGCAGAATGCAGACAGAGCAACCAGGAACAAATACAATTACGTTTGTATAGGCATAATTTCAACTCAATAAGTGGCTAAAGTGATACCGATATACTTGTATACCGAAAGACACGAACACCCTATAAAATAAAAAAGCCAAGTTCAAAAACTATATTGCCACTAAAATACACTCATGAAGGAAACCAAGTAAAATTTATTGCTAGACATGTGCAATTTTGAGCGAGAAAGTAATGGTTTTTGACATGATACGGTAATGCAGACTTTCATAGCCATATAATAGAACAGAATTAAAAAATCATGAATGGGGTATTTATTTTGTCATATTAATTAAACCAGTTGCTTAGTAAAACAGATCATTGACAAGATGTTTTTGATTTTTTTTTACTTCTGTCAGCACACATTAATATTACAAATACATAGAGCATGTGGGATCCATGAAGGAAGCTTGCCACTCTATAAGCAATCAATTGCCTGTTGTTCTCTCATTCTGATTTTCATTTGATCAAGTTCAGTCCTCCATTGCTTTCCTTGCTTACAGACACCTTACAGTTTAGAAAGTTCAGCAGCAATCCTTAGGGAATTTGTTTTTATGCTTTATTTGGTTGTGAATCACCAAATAAAGGAGCTCCAGGAGTAATTAGAACAATGCAGAGCATTTGTATTAATTACGTGGAAACTAATTTTAAATCTGTTCTGTATCTGGATATGTCAATATGTTTTAATATTTTTATTTGAGTCTTATTGGAGAAAATGCAATGTAAATAAAAGAGTTTATTTAGCTCATAATCAAAAGCACTGTAATTAGAGCAGAATAACACCAAGGAACAAGTTGATACAACATCATATCTGTTCCTGAATATAGCAGAAAAGATGAACAAGAGACACCAAGGAGAGTTCAGTGCTCAATGAATTTGTTGGTATTTTATGTATGATTAAATTTAACTTTAAGTGGGGGGGGGAGACACCCAATCCTAGGACTTTTACCTTTCTGTTTACACCACTAGTTCTATTTAAACATCCAAAACATTACTTTGGATGGTAACCCCACTTTCTTTGGCAATACCATGCATCAGAATTTCTTAAGAGGCAGCCAATGAGAACACCTGATCCCCAAATATTATACCATATTTCTGGACACAGAATGAGAGATAAGAAATAGCAACATTCAATCCTATACTGTGCAGATAGCTTTCAGCACATAACAATGTAAGACAAGTGCCAAAAATGCATCTTATATGACATAATACTCTTACATTATCGCTCTTGATTATAATAAATGATCAGGGCAGAAGATATCCAAAAAACGATTGTCCTCAGAAAAGGAAATAGAGCCTCTTCTTTCAGCGTCCAAGTTGACTTCGACTACTCAGCATAATTCCAACATGCTGTTTTAAACTTTGCACTGAGTAACTCTGTAACTGAGTGGCCTTCTTATTAGGAATCACAGGCTTGTATAAACAAAACAAAGTCCAGAAAGGGGGACATGTCACAAGGAGGGAGCAAAGGCCCTTCGGCAGAAGCAAGGATTATCAGGGAACACAAACACATGAAGACGGTGGCTTTGGTAGGCCTACATTTAAAAAAAAACTGCTTGTGTTTGCTAGGCCATGGGATATACTCTAGGAGCGTTTCTGAGCAAGGTGCCTGCCTGGTTTCTTTTCACTGGGATCTTCCTGCCCGTAACTTTACTTCTGTTACTGCTCATTGCCTACCTCCGGATCAAGCTGAAAGAAGGTAAGTCAGTCAACATTGCAGGAATCTAAAAGATGAGCAAGAAGGCAGCAATATCATAATATAGAAGGCTTTGCTTTATATATATTTAAGTTATATATCAGTTAGGACCAAATAGTTCAAATTGCCTGTTAAATACCCACTAAATGCTAAATACCCACTATCTTACTTGTAGTTATGCTGAATACACTCCAGCATAGAGTAGCCGTTCTGATAAGGTATGCTGATACCTACAATGCCTTCATACCAGACTGCTGGGACTGGTGTTTGGAATTGATGGAAGTTGGAAGAGAGGGGCGAAAAAAATATTTTATCCATCCTCAAACTATCTTTTTCGAACCCTTTGCCTCACGTCCACTTTCTGTTTTGAGATCTACTGAAAGAATTTGACTACTGTAATATGCAAAGTGTTTTTCTGAGATGTGAACGTCGTTACTTCTCTCATTTATTTCTATTCTACGCTCAAGCCTCCAAAACAGGGGTGAAATTCACCAGTTTTTGACAGGTTCTGGAGAACCAGTAGTGGAAATTTTGAGTAGTTAAATATCAAATATTTAAATATCAAATATCACCTCTGGCTGGCCCGAGTGGGGAGGGAATGGGGATTTTGCAGTATCCTTCCCCTGCCACACCCACCAAGCCACACCCAGAGAACCAGTAGTAAAAAAAAATTGAATCCCACCACTGCCCCAAAGCTAAAAAGTACCGTATTTTTCGCCCTATAAGACACACTTTTTTACTCCAAAAAAGAGGGTGAAAATCTGGGTGCGCCTTATAGGCCGAATGTAGCCACCTGGGCAGTGGTGGGTTTCTGCTGGTTGGTCAATGAACCTGGAAGCCCCGCCCCTGTCACTCACTCGCAAGTCCTTGGCGTTTTTTTGCATCGGGGCTTGCTGCAAGAGAGAGGGAGCAAAGACCTTTTCCGGATTGGGGGTGGTGGAGGTGCGGGCCCGTACTCACTAAAGCAAGTCCAGGGAAGTCCTTTGCACCAGCTGAAAAAGGTCTTCACTCCCCCCCCCCTTGCAGCATGCCCCAATGCAAAAAATGGTGAGATCTCTTCTCAGAAATGTCTTCTCGGGCTGGCCAGATCTCTCTCCAGATCTTGCGGCTTTTTCAGGGTTTTCTTTTTAAAAAACACCTGTCCGAACTATCTTGAAAACCTGCGATGTTGCTTTGGGAGGGGGCAGGCGGCAGCATTTGCCCCTGCCGCCCTCCCTGGGCACCTGCAGCCTTGGAGCCTGCAGCTTTAAAACAAGCTGCCCGTCTTTCCCCTCCGAAAGCAACCTCGCAGGTTTTCAAGATCGTCTGCAGAGGCATTTGGCGCGAACTCCTCTCCTGTTCCTTCTTCTGCGGGGGGGGGGGGGGCTGCCTTGCTTGTGTGTCTGTCTGTCTCTCACTCTCCCTCCCTCCCTCCCTCTCTCTGTGTTTCTCTCTCCTCCCTTCCTCTGTCTGTCACTCTGTGTCTATGTGTGTGTGTGTGTGTGTGCGTGTCTGTCTGTCACTCACTCAATCACTCACTCTGTGTGTGTGTGTCTCTCTCTCTGTGTGTGTGTGTCTCTGTCTGTCTGTCCCTCTCTCCGTTCCAACTGGAGAACAACCTTTTCTGTCCCCTTACCAGCCCATCCGGGAAGATGAGGAACGCGAGGGGGATCCCTTCCCCCCCGCGGATGGGCTCTGAACCAGCGGAGCCTCTTCATTCTTTTTAAGCAGGCAGCTATCAGAGAGAAGAAGGCAGCGCAGCTTGTGCAGCAGCCAAAAATCGCCTGCTTAAAGATCGCCTGCTTAAAAAGAGAGAGAGAGACACACACACACACACAGTGAGTGATTGAGTGAGTGACAGACATATACACACAGAGTGACAGACAGAGAGGAAGGGAGGAGAGAGAAACACACACAGAGAGAGAGGGAGGGAGGGAGAGTGAGAGACAGACAGACACACACATACAGAGTGACAGATGGAGGAGGGAGGAGAGAGAGAGACAGAGATACAGAGATACAGAGACAGACAGACAGACAGACAGAAAGAATGACAGAGAGAGACAGAGAGGGGGGAGGGAGAGAGAGACAAAGAGCTACACAGAGAGAGAGACAGACAGACAGACATACAGAGAAACAGAAAGAGAGAGAAAGAGAAAGAAAGGCAGAAAAAATGAAAAAAAAAAAGAAAGTGGGTGAGAGAGACGAAAGAAACAAACAAAGAAAGAAAACTTAGGACCACAATTGAGCCCAAAATTGAGTGGCAATTGAGCCCAAAAATCTTTTTTTTTTTCTAGATTTTCCTCCTTTAAAATTGGGTGCGTCTTATATTCTGGAGCGTCTTATAGGGCGAAAAATACGGTAATCAAATCACAACTGTTCCCATTGTTTAAGATGGGAACTAAGATAGACATAGTATGATGCTATTTATCATAGGCATTGTGGAACTTTTATCTAAACTGCCTCCGATGCACTAATAAAAATGTTTTTCTTTAATAAGTTAAATATTCAATTTAGCCCCTTATATTTTATCAGAAAGGTTCTCTACTTAATTGTGTCTAATGGTCTTCTTGGCACTCAATGCCTGCAAATGTTTTTATTCTTTTCAGTGAACAAGCAATTGTCTCAGGCCAATGATCCCACAGATATTGTCCTCCAGTACTATGCCAAATGCAGCAGACTGAGGAATTCAAAAAGAAAGAAAGATCATCAGTAAGAAGATGACAATTTCTTTAGAGAATGTCACTTTGGCCGATGGGTTCAGCTTCAGCTATTTACTGGAAAAATTCAACTGCAGCTTACTGTTATTTAAAACCCGGGAAAGATATTCCGTTGATGTGGATAAAAAAGAAACCATTATTTAAAATTACTTTTCATTATTTTGCTTCTGCTGATGAGGCCACAGCTTTTTTGACCTAATTCAGAAAATAGCTTCATGTTCTCTCGAGGGAAAAAATAAAGCTTCTCACAAGATAGAAGCATTCGGATATTATTCTGTTTTTCTGTATTTTGAAAGATTTGCAATTGTAGTAAGAAATAGAAATAAATGAAATGTTTTTATACAGCTACAAAACGCTAAGAGATAACAATAAAAAAATGAATACCTCAAAACACTGCTGCTCTCTTTTGTCTGATGCTTTAGTCTTTGTCTGCTTAGGTCTAATGAATTGATTTTGGCTTTTGTTGCAAAGTATTGACTTTCCTGATTATGTGGACTTTGTGGTGGAACATTTTTAATACAAATACTTGCTGTCATTGGGGGGGGGGGGGGAATGAATATTTCTCCTCCAATTCAGTTCTTGCAGCTCAGGTAGCTGTGACTCAGTTGGATACTTCTGGTAAAAAGGAAACTAAAATTGTTCATGATTTACAGAATTATTGAAACTAAAGTACAGAAAATTTATGAGAGTCAATGTAATGTATTAGCCCAAATATTGAAGTAGTAAGAGGTATGGGTTTAAAATCTAACAAACTAGCAGCCAAAGGGACTATCAAATGATGAGAATGGCCAGTCACAAATGATTAAAAGGGGAAATTCTTGATTACTTTACATCAGATGTGTCAAACTGGCGGCCCAAGGACTGGATGAGTCACATACGCCCACCCCAGCTCCACAAAGGCAAAAAACATCATGATATGCCATTTGACGCGATCGAGTTTGACACCCGTGCTGAAGACTCACCTGTTCCGACTGGCTGGTCTGGCATAATTCTTAACGTCTACCTCCCGGCATATATATTTCCTACTGGTTTTTTAGGGGACTTAATTTTATAAGACACTGGGGTTTTAAACTTTGTATATTTTAAATTATTTATTTAGCAATTACAGTTCTGTCTATTTTATCCTCCTCTTATTTATGTATTTATCCATTTAATAATTTTTAATTGTTATTATGTATGATGTTTTTGATATGGACTGTACACCGCCCCGAGTCCCTTTTGGGAGAGGGGGCGGTCTAGAAGTGCTAATTAAATTAAAATTAAAATTAAATATCTTTTCCATCTCCTTTTTGCTTTAATTGAAAGACTTACCCCCAAAAGGAAGTGGATCACGAAGCCCAGCAGGCACAAAAGCAGCTCATCTACTAACCTTAATTTAAACCAAGAAAATAATGGTCAACGGGTTTTAAATATTTTGCTAAATACATAACTATGGGGACTAATTTTTCAAGCTGAAGCATCTGCAATTAAAAAAATAATGGATTTCAACAGCAGGAGCATCCATAGAATCTATTCATCAAAATGATGAAAGCAATTTTATGCTGTCACCATACAAGCTGCCCCACTTTTCTCCATGCAGTGACAATACGACATGGTGTTCACACAGAAGCATTGGAACTAATGCTATCAGCATAGAATCGTTTTCATCATTTGAATTCTGTGCCTTGGATGCCAGTGAATAACAGTTAAGACATCAGCAAGGAAGAGTCGCAATAGGGTATAGATATGTCGAGAATCAGGACCTATCTTTTGTATTAGGGCATGGGTGTCAGATATAGGGTGTCAGGTTGCCATCACATGACTTTTTGATTTTTTCCCCTTATTGCAGCTGGAGTGGGCGTGGCCTGTGTGTGATTGCATCTGGCCTACAAACTGCCAGTTCAACACCCCTGTCTTAGGGGGAATTCTTATCAATCCTAAGTGGCCTTGCTTTCTAATCAGGAAATGTGTGTTGCTTAACCTGGTAAACTCAGTAAGCTAACGTAAGGCAGGCCGCAAAGCCTTTTTGCAGCTCAAGATACGTCCAAGATTACCTTGAGAAAAAAGGGCAGCCTATAAATTTTATAAATAAATAAATTACGGCTAGTGAATATCGATGATGTATTTTCCTGTCATTTTGAGGATGTAGATACAAGAGCATTTTGAAAATAAACTTTGTTTTTAAAAAGATACACATTTGTTATTAGTTTCAGTTTTTTTTAAAAAAAAAACCCCAATAATTCCTAAAAAAGAACAGGAAAAATGATCTTACCACCTTTGCATTATCATTCCACCAACTGCAGCTCTTAGTTCCATAAAAACGTTAGATTTATCACGAAGCTGAACAAATGATGTATAACCTTGAGTGTTTTGTAAGACATCCTTTTCAATCTGGGTTATGGCCTGGTTTGGGACTAACTAGCCTGATAGATGGTTTATTGTTGGAGAGAAAGGAAGGAAGGTAATTTTACTCTACTGATTTGTTTTGTATCTCAGCAGCTTTTGATAACTACGCTATTTTTGATACTACACTACTTCCTGGACCATCTGTGTGAGTTGGGAATTGTGAAAGAACTATCCTAGATGGATTCCAATCCCATTTGAAAGGAAATTTTCAGAGAAGAGCATTTATTGACCATGCCTCTGCTCTGCTGCGATGCCATAATGCTCTTTTTTACTCTCAGTGCAGTTTAATTTCTACATGAAGTGTAAGGGAGCAGACATCAGTAGTAGACTCCTATGCAGAATATCTGGCATGCAGGTTCAGCTCTGCACTGGCTAACAATTAGCTACCAAACCAGGTTTACCTTGGGCATGTAAATAGTTTCAGACACTTGAGGGATCATTTCCCCCAGTAGAGTCCTGCACAATCAGTAAGATCAATGACAATCTGCTACATTTGTTGTGATTTATAGTCTACAATCTTGTACTCTCTTGTCCTCTCTGTAGTAGTACCATCTGTATAGATTGCTTCCCTTGGTATCTGTGAGGTGCTTATTACTATTTAATAATTTTAATTCAAGTTTTTGTACATTGCTTTAAAACTAGGGATTATCCAGGTTAAAATCCACCCTAATCACAAAATCTCATTCTGAGTACTGTAAATGCAAGAATGCAGGACATAGGGTTGTAGAATTTAGCAAAGTGAATTCATCGTTCACTGCAGCCTATTTTAAGCAACCAAAACAGGCTAAATCTCGTGTGTAACTGGTTTGGAAAACAGCGGAATACAATTGGTAATATACTGGAAAACGCAAGATGGGGAAGTAGAATCCAGTCAATCAGTGCAGAGTGTGGACGAATTCATGAATTACTGGTGTCATATGTACATATTAGATTTAAAAAAAATAAAGGGGGGGAGCACTTGAGAAGATATTTAACAGAATTTAAACATTTTATTTTGTTTTATTGATAACAGCAAGTTTGTTTTGAAGGTAGCTCATGTCAGCATTTGAAAATAAACCAAGTGGACGTGCTAGAACATTTGGTTATTCCTTGGAGGACTCTTTACAATGAGTAAGAAGTTACTCTTAATAACAAGAGTTTGGAGAAACACATGGCTCAGAATAATGTTAGGAGTAAGAGAAGAACCCCTACTGTCCCTGAACGTGTTTAACTTACACTGATTATTAGGAATAGCAGTGTGGGCGAGTGGGTTGCTCAAATTGCCAGCACCTGTGCTGCTTCTGGCACTTCTCTTTAACCCCTTTCCTGTATGGCTGCACAGCAGTTGGCTATAAAAGCTTTGCTGTGAAACAGCTGCTGAGGGTGAGAAGTGTTTGTGTGTGGAAGTAAAGAAGCAGCCCCAGCCAGAAAGGGATGTTTCCAATAGCAATACTCACAATAAGTAGGAGTAGCAGCACTAATAGGAGTGGGGAAGAGTGAGTAGTGACTAATAGTGTGTGAGAATGCGTGTGTGTTTTGTCTAGGGACCTGTGCTTGTTGTTAGCTCTTTTGTGTCTTGAGCACACCTAATTGTGTATAGTTTTTAAAAAATCCTATGACAAAGTGGTGGTGTGACTGAATGGATGGCCAGATTGTTTATCAGGAAATGCTCTAAGGGCTTTTAACGTCTTTCAACTAGGTCCAGGAAAGAAATGGATTATATTAAAGAGTAAATCCTATGCAGGTATCATGTAACTCTTTACACCTACAGGCAGAGGATTAGGAGCTACACAGATGACGAACAAGAAGGGATTCATGTATTGTGGAGAAGACTGGAAGACCTAGGTAGGAAATAGTTGAGGCCAGCAGCCAAGAAAAATTGGGAGAGAAAGTAATTTTAGAACAGTTTCTACATGTACTCATTTCCAAAATGAGATTTTGGGCACAAGACCACTACCCAGAAACAGGTCAAAGGGCAGCAAAATGAACAGAAGATGTTTGGAAGGAAGACATAGGAGAAAGAATAAGAAAGCCTGTTTCAGAAAGTAGGAAGCATTAAGATCTGGAAAGGTTAAAGGAGAAAGGTCTAAAGAAGCCTTTAGCCCCTACTGAAATGAAAGGAAGGTCTTTGATAAAAGACACACACTGTGCATGAAGCCAATATTGAAATGGCTGAATTTTAACCAATCCTTTGTCCTACAAATAGACATATCTAACGGGCTTAGGCACAGAGCTTGCATTAATCATGAAGGGATGGACAACCCTGTAATTTATCTCTCAAAGAAGCTCCTCTCAAGAGAACAAAAATACAGCACCATTGAAAAAGAAGCCTGTGCACTAAAATGGGCAATCAATGTTCTACGTGTATATTTATGGGGTTGGGAAGTCATTGTAATACCCATCAACCACTCACTTGGCTGCAACAAATGAAAGAAACCAATTCACAGTTAACCCAAATGGTGTCTCACATTACAACCTTGCCAATTCAATATTATACATCAAGATACGGACAGCACAATACAATTGCTGATTTGTTACCATGGCATGAAAAAGGCACAGAAATAAATGGCATTAGCCTCATGAAAAAAACAGTTGATTTTTTTTAAAATTAAAGGAGATGAGGTGTGTGGTAGGGTGCTTAAACAATTTGTGCTGTTTCTGTCTCTTCTATTTAAGCCCCCTCCCCAGTGTCAGCACCACAGATATCTACAAAAGCTATGCTGTGAAACAGCTGAGAATGTTGGGAAGATTTGTTTGTTGGAAGTAAAGCATCCAGAAAGAGACATTTTCTCTAGCAGTATTTGTAAGGAGGAGGAATAGCAGGAGAAGTGTAGAAAAGTCAGTAGTATTGAATAATAGCATGTGTGTTGTCTAGGGAGCTGTGCTGCTGACCTGTTGTTTGTGTCTTGAGCCCACCATGCTAGGTATAGTTTAAAAGAACCTGACAGGCAGAATTGAAACTTGGAATCAAATTTGGAGACACTAATGAAATATGCAGAGTGTGCTATTTTATTATCTGAAAATAAAAATGATTCAGAAGAGCTCATCGTGAAAGTAAAAATGGGAAATGAAAAATCTGGGCTAATGTTAAATAACAGGACAACAAATGTCAACCAGCATGCTTAGTGAACCCACAATGAAGAAAACAAACACATATAGGGCTTTTTTTTTGTGTTCAGCAACAACAACAAAATGGGTATAAAACATTAAAAATGAGATTAGTCCTAGGGAAGAATGAAATTTACAAATTTAAACAAGGCAATGAAGGCTAAGGACATTGCCAGGACAACAAAAATCAGAGTAATTAAAGCAATGGCTTTTCCAATAGCCGTATATAGCTGTTGAGTAATACAATGCAATACAATACAATACAATACAATACAATAGTAGAGTTGGAAGGGACCTTGGAGGTCTTCTAGTCCAACCCCCTGCCTAGGCAGGAAACCCTATACCGTTTCAGACAAATAGCTATCCAACATCTTCTTAACGACTTCCAGTGTTGGGGCATTCACAACTTCTGGAAGCAAGCTGTTCCCCTGATTAATTGTTCTAACTGTCAGGAAATTTCTCCTCAGTTCTAAGTTGCTTCTCTCCTTGATTAGTTTCCACCCGTTGCTTCTTGCTCCAAGCCACCTCAGGTGCCTTGGAGAATAGTTTGACTCCCTCTTCTTTGTGGCAAAGAAGATACATGTTTTTAAATTATGGATTTTAGAGTCTGTTAAATCAGTTACTAACAGAGCAATGGATTGGGAGAAACATAAATATGTCCTGGATGAAATAAAAATTGATTATTCCCTTAAGAGAATTATCAGCAAACAAACATATTTTGGTCATGTGGCATGAGCAGGTGATAATTAGAAAAAGATCTTTTCCAAATATCCTTTGAGGGAAGCATAAAAAGGGAAGGAAAATAGGTAAAATTCAAGTGGACCAAAAACATTATTGGAATGTCATTGAAAAAGCTGTGGATCATCACATGGGACAGGCTGACACGATTGGCAATCACCAAGTTCTGACTCAAAAGTTTGTAACTCATAAACAAGCCATGTTCTTTTATTACTACACCATTTGAATTTGTATTTCTTAAAACTTTACAATTGCTCCCACCTATAATTTGAATTAATGTAGCCTACTTGTTTCAATGAACTAATACATTCTTCATAGTTCTTTTAGGTCAGCAGTTATTTTATTTATAAAAATAAGACCTTTCATGGAAACAAATGGTATAAATACTACCTAACACTAACTGTAAAACATCAATATTTTTAACAGGTCTGAGAATGGAAATCAGAGGTAGAGTGTCACCAACACAGTGACATTTCAGTCCAAATCTTTTGGTTTCATGTACCTGCTGAAAAGTACAAGAGCCACAAATGAAGTTTAGGGAATCCAATTGATCAAAGGCGATAAGAGTGGGCCACAACTCCATTTTGCCACTTCTAAGTGATCCTCTGAGAGTCAGAAAAATATTTTCTCTAAATATTAAAAAGAACAAAAGCAAAGCACTTGAAATATATGTTTAAGTATGTAAGAATTTGTTCCTATGAAGTTTTTTTTAATCCCAACACAATGTAAACATTAAGTTATGTTGAAAGGTTTACATAATTTTTAATGTCAAATATTAAAAGCAGAGAAACATTTAGAGAATAAAGAAACTTTATTTTATAACAGTATTATGCAAGCAAAATATCACTTAATACAACTTCAAGCTGCTATAAATTTAATATGGCATCTTAACTATACAGTTCATATGGTGAACAATGGAGAAAAATGGATATAGTCAACAGGTTTTCATAGAGACCTCCTCAGTAGCAGGCACCACTAATTATGGGCCTAAAGGCCATACCCTTGGTTCCTTCTGGTCCTCAAAACCTGTTCCTATTATTAGGCAAGCTACTTAAACAATAACTGCTCAACAAATGTCAGTTATAACAGGAGTTAATGAGTTTTTATTAGCGCTGGGCAACACTTAAGATTCAAAGACAAAAAGGCACATCGAAGAGTCCAAGAGAGAGACCATCTGTGGTGCTGGACTGCAACTCTTTAAGTGAGATATGTCTATTCCTGGGATCGCACAGACAGACCTATGGAAAACTCCTGCTTTGTTTAAGGAGTTGCAGAGAGATACTCTGCATGTTGCTTTCAGCCTTTGAATCACAAGCGCTGCCAGCCCTGGTTTTTTTAGGCAAAGCAAGCTTTTTCTGCAGATGCATTTATATAATGGGAGTATCTGACATTTAGCATAGGAAGAGAAAAGCGTTAAGTTTTAAGCTGCCTAAATTTGCTGGAAGGACAGAGCAAAATCCTTCCAACTCTGGAATGTTGCAGACCCCTATAGGTCTCTCTGAAGGGACTGGCTGAGGACAGTGAAGTGCAAACAAAAGGCTATTTGAACAGTGGCTGGTCAGTAGAAATGTTTTTTTTTTAATAGCTAAAACATCGATTCTATATGATATCAGCACCAGTTCCCTCAAAAAATAAGAGATCATCAGAATAAACAGAATTTTTGTTTAATATAGGAATCTATATAAAATCATATGGGTTTTCAGTTTACTTTCCCTGCCAAGCTATTTTGTTTTAATAAAAAGAATATTTTTCTTGTATTATTTGATATTTATCTGAAAAAGTAAAATTTTTCCAGTTAAGTCTTTGAGACATTTTTGAAAAAAGTCTATATCTAAATTAGTCAGGGTTCCTTTTCCCTGCATATTAAAACTGCTCAAGTAAACAGTGCTTTCTAAATATTTTTGCTTACTTTCATGCAAACAAGAAATCAGTTATACAAAAATAGCAGGGAATTGAACAAAAAAAAATCTCTATACCTCGTTAAAAATAAATCCAAGAATGTTAAAAATCGGTTATAAAAACAAAGACATACACGAAAAACTGTAAGGTTGGTAATTCGGTCTAGAGAAGTTTGGTCCCTGTGATGAACTTGGTGTATTCAGTGAAAGACTGGCTGGGATATCAACTTGGAATTATTTAAGTTCTTCATAGTCTCAAAGCATTCTTCATCAATCTAAAGAAGCAAGCAATTTAATACAATTATTGTTATAAATCTGAAACTATATTAAAACATTTTAATTGCCTTTTTTTCCTCTTTTGAAAACAGTTTTCCTTTCCAAGGCCTCATGCTATATTTTTCCAATAAACTTCGGACTCTAATTGGTCCAACCACCATTAAGCTGGAGATGGACAGAACCTGCCACTTTATTCTATAATTATAAATAGCAGTATTATACTTAGTGGGTAGAAGCTAAAACCAAGCTACTGTTAAAAATCCTCTTTAGATAAACATAACTCCTACTTTTGGAAATATCTCCTGTTTGTTTTATTTATTTTTAAATTTATTTGCTGCCCATCTGGCCTCAAGTTACTAAAGCAACTGCTAAGTCAAATGGTAAATTTCTTCTCAACACCAATGTATCACAAAATAGAATATAAGATATAAAAATTAAAATCACTACGTATAACATAATTTTTAAGATAGGTATACCCAGTTCTGCCTGGCTTAAAGTCAGAGACAAAGTCAGGTATTACATGTTACTACCTCACTTCCACATCTGGGTAGCTTTGAAAACCTGTGGTGGGAACAGAGACATTTGAGTTCTGCCAATGTAGACCACAAATCGCTTTGAAATCCGGGAATCTCTCAAGGTGCTGTTTTACTAATCCACAATGCTAAGGGCAGGAATATAACGGATACTTCCCTGACATCCAAATATAGTTGTGACTTCAAGGCAGGATCAAGAGATTTTTACTACTTAATTTACAGTAAAGTCATTAATCAGAATAGGATGCAAGAGAGAATGCTTTGCCTCCGTTATGCAGAAAATTGGTAATGATTTTTTTGATATTATCTACATTAAAATTCAAGGCTTGCAATTTAGAAAACACAGGGTTAGCATAAAGCTGCACCTTTCTATCAAGATCACTGATAATGCTGGAATACAGTATACTTTTCTTATAATGTTCTAGTTTATGAATATTCAGTTTGATATGCCAAAATAATTTGAAAATCCATATTGTTAATAATTTACCTACAGCATTTACATACCATTTAAAAAAAGCATGTTGTTGAATGTAACAATGCAAAACTTTCTTACCATACTTCGGATTTTTTTTTTAAATGTTGAATACTATCTGCAGCAGTGGTGGGTTGAAGGCAGTACGCCCCGATACGAGCGTACTGGTGCCTGCCCAGAGCATGGGGTACCATTCTGCTACGGTGCTCCGGAGGGCCCACCTGCCCACCTGAGCTCCTTACCTATATTTGAGCTCCTCTGTGCTTCCGCACATAGAGCGCACGGCGCCTGTGCAACGCTCCACCAAGCAGCTGGAGCATTGCGGAGGCATTGCAAGAGGTAAGGACGCATATGCGCGCGCGCTGCATGCATTCATGTGGTGGCTGCCGGGCTCCATTGCAACTGTACCGGAACCCACCACTGATCTGGAGGTCAGTTCCAAAACTGTACAAGCTGTATGACAAATAGTCATATATAGGAAAACCTGTCTAATTATCATTAAAAGGGCTTGTGTGGCTTTCATACAAAGGATAATGCTTTCTAAGAGCTGTATTATTTAGGATGATGGTAAAAACATAATTCTTTCACCAGATATTTGTTAATTATTCCAAAGATCATTTAAAACTGATTACTTTTACATTTTTATATTTTCTTTGTTGCTGTGAATTTTAGAGTAAACACGTAGAGTATTATGATACATATAAGGTGTCTATGATATATATATATAGCTTAAGTAGGATTTAAATCTTCCTGGATAAGGAAAACAAAAAATACTATATGTTGGAACAGAAGATTGCATGAGATCTGCATGGACAAATATTTAATATATCATCAGGTGACATCAGATATTTTGACAGTATTCTCAATAAACAGGTATCGTTTTTGCCATTTCTCCATGTTTTGATACTGCAAACTGCCTACATACCTTTTCCCTTTTTCTTTCCTGTAGTCTTGTTTCCTGAACCATTCTTTAAAAAAAAAATATGGAAGAAAAAAATCATTGCAAAATCAGAAGACCCATTTACCTACCATAAGGAATATTCAAGCTGAAGTGTTCATATGGTTGGTATCAACAATCAGCACTTCTAAAGCTATTATAAATAAATTCTCCTACAATTGTTATATCAACGATTGCTGTAATACATTATGGGCTGAAGATTCATACCTTAATGGCCTTCCTCTTCAAGTTCACTCTCCTTATGCACCACTACTCTTGTTACAGACATGTCAGGGTGCTGCTCTTTGGCTTCCTTAATGGCTTGTGCCAATGCCTGCAATGCCAGAAAAATGGACTAACTATATGGCAAATTAAAATTAACAGAGTTTAATGTGTAATAAAGCTCTTAATGCTTATCTTTCTGGAACAATTTAAATTAAATATTAAACCAAGCATATCAATCCCGTAATAAAACAACCAACTGTAGAAGAAGAAAAAACTTTTAAAGTGTTATATTGAAAGCTATAAATACATTTACAAATTTGCTGAATGATATCAAATATTTTAAAGTATTAAAATTTGTAGAAAGCTTGTTAAAGTAAGTTTTCTTTTTCATGTTTTGTTTTGTAAGGTACTGAAGACTTCTCCATAGCATATGCATACTACAGCAACTGTTTTCTTCTGCTAGTTTCCAATATGCTTTGTTCTAATGTTTACCCTATTTTCCCCTACTTGAGCTGATCTACAATCTCAGACTAATGAAATACAGTTTAGCAAACAAATGGAAAAGTTATTATCTTTTTCTTGTTCATCATTTCTACTCTACAATTTTGTCCTTCTCTCTCCAGTTTGTGCTAATGTGGTAACTGCAGAATTTGGAAAATGCATTCCAGAACACTAGACAGTGATTTTACTCTAAAATTTTACTTGCTGATGGGGGAAAAGGTCAGCAATCTCCATATATACCCTAAGCCTAAGCCAAAATTAATAACTGCTTTCTATATATAGTTACCCTAAACTTCAAACTTGAAAAAAATGCAAAAACAAATCCTAAGGAACAGCACAAAGAAATATACAAACATATATTTTGTTTCGCTGCCTGACATTTCTTTAGCAGCAAGTTTTTCAGAATGTATGGAAACAAAAAGAATACAAGTGTATAAATAACGATTCCTATTTAGGTCTATCACAGAAACAATGACCGGCATACTACTGAAAAAAGCACTCATGTTATTTTATACACACACACACACATATATACACACACACACACCATTTATGGATTAAATTTATACAAATGCATAGGTCCCACTGTAAATTTACTTTAGGATGTCATAATTTTATGGACTCCCAAATAGAGATAATTTTAAATTTTATGAAAACAAAATGTTTCAAATTTCCCAACCATACTGGGCATGTGTTGGGAAGGATATCCCTCCGATCTAATGCTAAGCAACTCTTCCATTTCATTTCAAGGAGACATTTATTTATTTATTTATTTCTTAGATTTTTAGACCGCCCCTCTCCCAAAAAGGGACTCGGGGCGGTGTACAGTCAATATAATAAAATCATTCATAATAATTAAATACATTTAAACTACATTTAAGATACATTTGGAGGGGGAAATAGGCTGTACTAAGAAATAAATAATTCTAATCTTAAAACATCACAATTAAAACCCCAAACCCTAAAATAAAATAAATCCCTGGGAGGTAAAACTAAGAAAGTGCCAGGCCAGCTGATTGAAACAGGTGAGTCTTTAACTTTTGCCGGAAGGAACGGAGGTCGGTGGTAGTTCGAATGTCTGGGGGGAGGTCATTCCAGAGGGTTGGGCCCATCACAGAGAAGGATCTACTCCTAGGTGTCGCCCGCTGGCATTGACTAGCAGACGGCACCAGGAGGAGCCCCTCTCTGTGTGAGCGGATAGGTCGCAGGGACGTGTGTGGTAGGATGCGATCCTGCAGGTAACTAGGTCCTCTGCCATGGAGCGCTTTAAAGATGGTGATCAATACCTTGAAACGCACCCGAAAGGCCACAGGTAGCCAGTGCAGCTCGCGCAGGAGAGGTGTTACGTGGGAGTAACGTGTACTTCCCATAATAACCCGCGCGGCTGCGTTCTGAACTAGCTGCAGTCTCCGGATGCGTCCCAAGGGAAGCCCCATGTAGAGGGCATTGCAGTAGTCCAGGCGAGACGTCACCAGCGCATGAGTGACCGTGCGCAGGGCACTCCGGTCCAGTAGGGGGCGCAATTGGCGCACCAGGCGAACCTGGTGGAACGCCCCCCTTGCCACGGCTGCCACATGGTCCTCCATTGACAGCCGGGCATCAAGGAGGACGCCCAAATTGCGCGCCCGCTCCACAGGGGACAATTGTTCGCCCCCTATGGCCAGCGATGGAGTCAGCTGGCTGAACCGAGGTGCCGGTAACCACAGCCACTCGGTCTTGGAGGGGTTGAGTTTGAGTCTGTTGTCCCCCATCCAGACCCCGACGGCTTCCAAACACCGGGACATCACTTCGACAGCCTCGTTGGGGTGGTTTGGGGTTGAAATATACAGCTGAGTATCATCAGCGTAAAGATGGTACTCAACCCCAAAACCACGGATGATCTCGCCCAGCGGCTTCACATATGCGTTGAACAGGAGAGGCGAGAGAACCGACCCCTGTGGCACCCCACAAGTGAGTGGCCTCAGGGACGATCTCTGCCCCCCTGTCAACACACATTGCTTCCGGTCGGAGAGGTAGGAGCCGAACCACCGCAAAACGGTGCCTCCGACTCCCATCCCCTCCAACCGGCGCAATAGGATACCATGGTCGATGGTATCAAAAGCCGCCGAGAGGTCTAATAGGACCAGGATAGAGGAGCAACCCCTATCTCTGGCCCTCCAGAGATCATCAACCAACGCGACCAAGGCTGTCTCGGTGCTGTGCCCGGGTCGGAAGCCGGACTGGCGTGGGTCTAGATAGTCGGATTCGTCTAGGTGTCGTGGGAGCTGCTGCGCCACCACATTCTCGACAACCTTCGCCAAGAAGGGGAGGTTGGAGACTGGACGATAGTTAGCTAGCTCCATTGGGTCGAGCGCAGGCCTCTTGAGCAAGGGTCTCACCACCGCCTCTTTCAAGGCGGTTGGTAAGTATCCCTCACTCAGTGAGGCGCTCACCAGGCCCAGGAGCCAGCCTCGTGTCACCTCCCAGGCTGCCAGTACCAGCCAGGAGGGGCACGGGTCCGTTAAACAAGTGGTGGGTCGCAGCCGTCCACGCAGCCTGTCCAAATCCTCGAGGGCAACAGAGTCAAACTCCTCCCAGAATGGTCTCTCAAGACTCGCTGTTGGCGGCTCGTCTGGTCCACTGACGGAGGTCCACCCGCTCCGGATCTGATCGATTTTGTCCTGAAGATATTCCCCAAACTCCTCTGCTCTACCCTGTAAGGGTGTCTCCCGCGCCCCCTGCGATAAAAGGGAGCGAGTCACCCTAAACAGGGCGGCAGGGCGGTTATCCGCGGACGCAATAAGAGCAGCGCAATGTCTACGTTTGGCCGCTCTTATTGCCACAAGGTAAGTCCGCAAATAGGCTCTTACCTGTGTTCGGTCAGATTCGGAGCGCGAGGATCTCCACCTGCTCTCTAGACGTCTCCTGTGGCGCTTCATCACCCTGAGCTCCTCAGTAAACCAAGGAGCCCGGGTGGGTCGATGCCGCAGGAGAGGTCGCAAAGGCGCAACCCGGTCCAAGGCCCCAGTCGTCGCCCTATTCCAGGCAGTCACTAGGTCCTCGGAACGGGAGCGGGACAAGGCTACAGGTATTGGCCCAAGCTCCGTCAGGAATCTATCAGATTCCATCAGGTGCCTGGGGCGGTACCAGTTTATAGAGTCTGGTTCCGCCTCCTCGCGGTGGGGGATAGCGCCAGGGAAGTCCAGCCGGAGGGATGAGTGACATTGAATTTGTCTCATACATCCAAATCTCAGATTAAATTTATTTCGAGGCCTTGATACATTACCATTAAGAAATTAAAATTAAATCCTGGTTACATTTATTTATGAAGAATTTTATGAGGACATGCTGAGTTTAATGAACATCCATGATTTTTTTTCTTTTATCTACAATAATCAATATTTATATAAATAAAGCATGTTTTAACTATTGTTCATGTTATCATGAATTTCAATTCTTATACCTTATATGTATTCTTAAATCTTCCTTTACTCTATATATAATTTCCTCATTATAAGCATTCATTTTGTCTCACCTGATCATGATCAAGATCTGCATCTCCCGTGATAACAATACGCTTTTCGATTCTGGTTTCTGATACACCACCTTTTACCATCTACAGGTTTCATCAGAAAAGGTTTATTTAATTCTATAATGCTGTGAATTTACTTGACATATATTGCAATGAAAAAGCTATTCAACAGAAATCCATCTGTGTAAAATTAGAAGAGCTACAACACACACTTCAAATGCCGTTGGAGTAAAGAGGTAAAAGTTAATGCATTGTCACTTCTAGATTAATATTTCTGCTATCTAGAACTGTTTCTGCTACAGGTGCATTTTATTGATAACTGCAATCATTTCTAACCTCTCTTCAGCACACCCTCCCTTGAATGCATATTAGGGGAAAGGGTACAAGAAAGAAAATAATAACTGGAAACACAATTCCTAAAATATATGTCCAGCTGATATTTTACCAGCCTATAAATTTAAAAAACAGAATTCAAAATGCAAATTAAAATAGTTCTTGCCTAGAAAATTTAATTGTGCCAAAATCAGAGCATCCAGCACTTCTCTGTTTTTTACTAGTCAAATAAAAAAAGCCTCATAGATGAAGAGATAAAAGTACATTTTTACCACCATCCCATCAACTTGTGGCTATTTGTTTGATCGCTGGCTTCAATTGATTCATATTTTTATCAAGGAGAGAGGAGGGAAGGGGAATTCTGTTCAAAGGTGAGCTTGAAACCCTTTTTGAGAGGGAAACCCATAAAAGAGGGACAGATTTGACTTTTGAGTTACATATACTATTCCCTCTGCCAGGTTAGAAAAAACTTTTCTTCTACCAGTTGTCTAGCTTTCATTAAGTTATTTTGAAATTAACGTTTTCTAGAAAGTTCAGAAGCAATAAAATAGTGGTGGGAAGCAAAAAATAATAATCTACTCTACTTTAAGATAGTCAGCAAAATTCCACCGTTGCAGAGCTTTTGGAATACTCTTCTGTAAATTCTTGATGGGTTGCAACTATTATAGTATTTTTATCAACTGCTCTATAGGAGCCTGGTGGCTCGCATGGCTAGGATGCTGGGTTGGAGCTTAGCAAGCCTGAGTTCAAGACCCGAGTGCTGTTGTGGAGCAGATGAGCTCCTGTCCTACACTCCAGCTCCTGCCAGGAATAGGAGCGGAGCCTCCAACTGGGCATCCCCCAGGCAATGGTGATGTCATTGGCTAATCTTTTCAACCTCACCAAGTGCCAGGGCGCTTCTGACATGAGTGTGATGCAATCAACTTGCTCTGTTGCTCATTAAATGTTATTTCACTTTTTATTCTGACACACATCCATACTTTTATTAAGTTAATATATTATTTTGTATGTTACTTGAATAATTTTATTGGGCAGTACCTATAGAAGTATTTGCTAAAACATTTTAAAAAAAGAAAAGCTTAGCAAGAACTACGTTTCTTAGCATAGAGTAACATACAAAACTATAAAGACACTTAAAAAGCTAGTATTCATGCATGAGAAGCCAACTACAAAACCCATCTCTAATCAAGCCAATTACTATTGAAAAAATTTTCTTTAGGGAAGCATAAACGTATCACAGTGAGCAAAAATGCTTATGTAAATGATTACTTTGGCTTCATGCATTCTCTTATAATAGCATATTAAAGCAATGTTTATACTTTATTTAGATGAACATGCAAATATGGCTTCCAACTCCAGTTAGGAAAAGAACAAGGACCGTTACAAACTGCTGAGATGCCCCCACAGCAGGAGGAATCAAATAGAAGCAATTAAATTTGTTCATGTAAATCAGAATTATAAAGCTCAAAGACTCGGGAAAAAAACCTGAGTGACAAAGAGCTTCACACTCTAAATTATTTCTTTTCTCCTACCTTAGTAATATGTGTGGTTGTGGTAGTAGAGACAGATTCTGATGTGATTGTCTGCGCACTCAACAACATACCAGCATCAACACCATCATCAAACTACATAGGCAAGAAAAGCACATACTGATTAAAAATTAAATAAAATTAAATAAAAATACAAATGATTTTTTAAAGCAGAACCAATCTGATAAGAAATCAAATGCTGTCTCTTATCAAGTAGATTGTATTCAAGCACAGTGTCTGCTTATATCCTGATTGTGAAAGCAATGCCATTTTTTCTTTGTGACCTGAGTAGTAAACAGTATGATCTTTGGACAGAAAAATATCCAATTCCAATCCTTTTCAATTTGCTGATGCCTAAGATATCAATGTGTAGCTGATTTATTTCATCCTTCATTGTGTTGAGCTTTCCCATGTTTGTGCTTCTTCTATTTTATGATTGCTCAATAATTCTCTTTGAAGAGAATTGAAGTATTATTTGCTGTTAGGCAAAATCAGTGATTAGCTATCTCAAAGACTTGAATCTATCAGTGTCATTGAACAACACAAATACTCCAAAATATCATCAACAGATATTCCTGGCATACACTCTGGGCATTTTTTGTGCATGTTTTCCCAGGAACATCCCACAACTACCACTACCATCACAATGAGGCAGTATAGCAGGAACCTGAGGAGGAATCATTCTATAGTTCAATTTATCAAGGGCCAGTACAATATTGTCTTGTGCTGAGGATATATGAAGAGGGAAGTGCTTATAGTGAGTAATGACATTAGAAATGTAAAGATAGGCTGGTGACAGGGCTTACAGCCAGGACAGTAACTTACTCATGTTGCAAATGTACTAGGCATCCCAATTTGTTTAGACAGGCTATTGCACAGTGTATGGAAGAAATCAGTAAATGTGATGTAACTTATTCTGTAATCTATATAAAATCAAAAGCAATTATTTCTCTCAAACATTTGGGAAGTATATATGGAAAGTAAGCCATGATTGTTGTGATCACGATTGTTTTGATTCCTATCTTCTTAAATTCTTACCTAGATAGGCAGCATGATCACTTTAATTAAATATAGCTATTTTAATTTGAACATCTGTACCTGAGGAGATTCATAGGTGATCGTTTTAGTCTCTGTCTGAACAATTGGGACTTCTTTGGTGGATATTTCAGTTCTTTGTGAAGCATCTGAAATCGTCACCATCTCAGTTTTAATAAGTGGAGGCTAGTGTTCAGAAAATACAGAAATCTATATTCAAAAGTCATGAAACAGTGAAATATACAGTATTTAGACTACGATCGAGCTTGACGTGAGAAAATAATGGTTATTGTAAAGATATCTTCCATTTTTTAAAAGTCAAATCTTAACACCAGGTGCACAATCCTGACAAACAATAGCATCAATAACCTACTTATAAAGCATTTTCAAACTATATTAGTAGATATTCCATTCTATATTAATGGATAATGTTGACCGATTAAGGGGAAAAAATGTCCAAGTCCTTTAAATATGCAACTCCAAAAATATCTTAAACAAGTAGGAAGAACAGAATAAATCAGACATTGTTTGGCTTCTCAATATACCAGTAATGCCTGACCAGGAATGGTCAAGTAATATCTACTAAAGATGACACTCAGTTATTAATCTATGCTGCTTAATCCCTGCCTCTCCATATACTCAGATTTAACTGATTGGCACTATTGTTTTTTTGACAAGAATGCTCACTAACCTATCATGTGCGATAGGATACTTTAAGTTGTTTTACTCCTATCATTCACTATAATTTGACTGTCTATTTTGGACTCAGAAAACTTTGATTTATCATATAAAATAAGGAGAAGTGTAAATGCAAACAGCAATAATCTGATAATTATCACTTCCAATGATGTTTTAGGAAGCACAAATATCCATGTACAAGTGAAGTGATATTGTGCCAAGCTCTAAACAGTAACTTTTCACAAACGTTTAGAAAAAATTGTGTTTTAAGAGAGAAATATATTAAAGATGCTGGCTATTTTTGCCATACACATTATATAAAGCTTCATATTTGTCATGAAAGATCAATCAACTAAATGCTTGAAGATTCATAAAGCATGCAAACAGAAGAGAAACATGAGAAACTTAAAAAAAGGAGAAAAAGATGATATAATCCCAAACAAATTCCTTCTGAGAGAAATGAAAAATTTGACTCCCCCAATCTTCAATATTATGAAATCTGAATAAGATAGAGAAGAAGAAAGGCAGAAATATTTGACCCTATGATGGAGGCACCTCTGGGTCACTTCCTCTTCTACCATTTACCTCTGAGCAACAAATTAATTGTGGTGAAACATCAATGTCAATATGCAATGCTTCTCCATTTAGTTTGGGTAGGTCTTCCTCCTTTTCTTCTTTTGGGCCTTCATCATCCAATCTTCTTAACTTTGTCTTTTCTGATGTGTTTATGGAAGCTTCATTTGTTTGGACCAGAGCTTCAGTCAACTGCTTCTGCTCAATTGCTGTTTGAATTGGACTGACTTCTTCTGAAAATTTAACGCAAACATCTGCTGTTGAGCTCTGTTCTTCCTCTTTGGTAGTTTCATTTTCTTCCAATTCTTCTTTTATAGTATCTTGTATAATCGGCTGGTGTGGCTGATACTCTCCTACTTCATCTTCACTCTCACTACTGCTGCTATTGGATGACAGTGATGAAGAGTCTTTATTTGCTAGATGTTCCATCTTCTGACTTTCCCCACCACCACAGACAAATGGCATTTTCCCCCTGTTGGTATCATCTGTGACTATTGTCTCTGCTATCCCAACCTCTGCCTGTTTCTTCTCCACTATGTCCAGAGTCTCATGTGAACTCTGCACAAAACAAATGGGTGAGAAAAAACAAAAAGTAGAACATATGAATAAATAAAATAACGAACATAAAACTAAAAGATAGGTGGGCAGGTCATATGAAGAGCAAAGATGACTTGCAATTGTTAAATGAAAAAAACACAACAATAACAAACAAAGAAAAGACAAAAGAAGATTTTGAAATGTAAAAGCTCAATGGACTATGGCAATATATTAGAACCTTAATATTCCTGCTGGTTCCAATGGAAGATTCTTCCGTTTGGAAAGTAAATTTCTGTGAAACAAAAAAGCAATTGGAAGAGATATAAATACATGTTTACACTCAACTGACACAAACATGTGCCTTTACATTTTACAACAGCACAGAGGGGCTGACTATACACTCATACACTTATGGGACAATTTTGTTAGATCACACACAAGAACATTGAAAATATTAAAAAAAAATACTTGGGCTGGTGACTGCCAGGGCCTTATTATGGGTTATGTTAAACATCAATATAAAAACTCTCTCTCTCTCTCTCTCTCTCTCTCTCTCTCTCTCTCTCTCTCTCACACACACACACACACACACACACACACACACACACACTCAAATAGTGGCATTAAAATACTATTTATCTCATAAATAACAAAAGCCAAACCATCCAAGCTAATGCTAACAAGTACAGACTTCATTCAGTCAAATCAAAGAAATGTTCATAAATTTCATACATGTACATGCAGTACTAGTTTCTAGTTAACTGATAGGGACTTCTGACTACGTTGCTACAACTACCAAAATATTCATATTTCAGTGAAAGTAATAAGACTTCCTAAGTTATTATAATGTAGGAACTATGGAGCTAATGCAGCTCTAAAGAAATGTGAAATTTGTTCCTTAACAATACTGCATCAGGTGAAGGAGTATATTTAATAATGGAAGGATAAAGCAATATGACTAGAACATAATAATGATTTCCAGCTGTATAGAAACTGACATTAACTGTTAACATTTAGCATCTTTTATGATCTATTCCACATTTCCTACGGTATAGACAAATTAGTTAACAGAGCTTAAAAGCTAAATGATAGAGATATGAGCAAGTAGGAAAATGGTATATTTGTTCAATTAAATCTAGCACAGCATGTGTGACATAATAGGGAATTTTATACTTTGACAAGTATAAAGTTTGATATAGTTGACGTTTATGGGTTTTTTCAACACTGTGTGTGTGTATCTATGTATATATACAAATAGTGAAAAATAATTTTTAAGATCTATCTCCAAGAAATAGATTTCTGGTAAAATACTTTTACCTTACTAATTTTTTCTCTATCAAACATATTGCATTTAACATTTCATTAGATATTGATTTTTTAAAAATAATAATAATGCAAGTGCCTGTCGTCTACTCATCTATTTTCAATGCATTTGGGGAGGTAACTCTGAAATAGCATTGATGGAAAAAGCCCACCATGCAAACATTTTCAGCATATTTTGGTTCCCATTGAACATTAAGGCTTTTCAAAATAATTTCAGCTTATATATCTTTTAAAATATGATAGGACATTCAATTTGGACATAAGCATTTATCTGACATGTTAAAAATTGCCCATCCTCCCATCCACAACTCTATGCTTTGATTTGGGAAAAGGAAATGTGTAAGAGCACCTCAGGTAATAGCTGAGAGATGGATGAGGCAGAGAATTTTTCAGAAGGTGTATTATCTTTCCCAACAGCGCCCTCTGCTGTCCACGAGAAAGCTGAAGTGAAGGCAGATTTCATGCTAGTGGAAAACCCCTCTTTACTAAATAAAATGGATGCTATCTCCTCTTCTAGGCTCTAGACAAGTCAGAAAGTGGAAATCAACAAATTAACACTAGAAGACAGAAGTAAGCTGAAAGAAAGAAAGAAGCAAAGAAACAGGGAGAATAAAAGGGAAAGATCATGCAAGAAGAGAAATACATAGAATGGTATATTCAAATGTGTTTTCAAGATAGAAATTATTTTACTTCTATGACAAAAATATATTTTAAAGTTTAATTCAATATTTGCCATTGCTCATAATCATCTTCCATTTTTAAATCTACAAATTTCAAATTAAAGCACCCTGACATGATGTCAAAAAAAATTGATCACATTTTCAATTCCCCCCCTCTTCATATTAGTTGAATTTGTTTAATAAATTTACTCTCATTGTAATATTAATGCTATAGGTAAGAGTAGGTTCAACAATGAATATGTATAATAAACCTGCATAATCAATACGAACCAAATGATTTTATTCTGCTTAATTCTGCAGTTTTACTTAAAATTTAACAATTTTGCATATATGTACAGCAACTCAATATGGAAGATGGACAGTAAAGCTGGAGTTAGTTTGTAACACGAATACAGTTGAACTAAGTTTTGATTGTCTCTTTAAATATTTTTGAATAAAATGATTTGCATATATGACTAAACAAGTTGGATCAAATAGGAGCATTTATTAAACAACTGTAATCAGTTTCAAAGTACGGCAAAAAAGTATCTTATTTGGATAGTCCTGGAAAGAAAGAATTACAGCTTTCTGAAAGGGGGGTAGGGGGTAAACCCAGTTTTATTTTAAAAATATTTAATACTACAAAATCTATCTCTTCTTTTGTAAAGCTCTAATTTCATTTTCTTGTTAAGGCTGCAAAAGGTCTACATTTACATTTATTGATTAAGCTTAGTATATTTGCCATACACCAAGATTTCTCATTATGTCTAATAGTGATATGTTTAAAATTAGAGTATATCTTGATCAGGACTATATTACAGAATCTTAACATTGCTCTAATAGATTATTGTAATATTTACTTTTCCTGAAAAGATCCTGTCCTTTCAAATAGGTAAAAGCAATATGAAATAATTACTGATGTTGCCTCACTTAAATATGCCCCATTTATTTGTGCATATGCGTGTGCATGCATGCAATTAGTCTCTCTCTCTCTCTCTTACTCTCACATACACACACACACACACACACACACACACACACTAGCAATAGCAATGATAAAATTCAGAAATAAGATTTATCAATGCTATTGTTTGTTTGTTTATTTATTTAAATTTTATGCTGTCCATCTCCTTTATAAGGTAACTTTGGGAAGTCTACAAGTAAAAAAATAATGAACATATTAAAACATTAAAACTACATAGATTAATATTTTAAAAACTATACTGAAACCAGAACTAAGAGATAAGACAGGATGTAGCATAAGAAACTGAAATAGCAACACTGTCCAATTACATACAACATATAACATTCATGTGCATAGAATAAAAGACAAGAAAAAGAAAAGAGTGAATTAGAAGTAGATCCTTCAGTTTGTGAACTTTAGAGATTTAAGAGGTAAACTGTTTAAATATGACGCATTTTAATACTACATATAAATTCTAGCCTATATGAATGAAAATGTATATGAATGCTAACGCTAGTATATTTATCTCATTAAATGGGTGCCATTAAATAAACTACTACAACTTTAGAATTATATTCACTTTCTGCTCAGTAATTTGGTTTATATCCAAGATGAAGAAATTCCTTAACATTATTGTTAAGGAAATCCAAAATTACTCCATCACATATATATTATCACATATGCTGTGCTAGGCAATAGTGGATGAAAATGCTGTTCAGAATATCAAAGATAGTTCATCAAGGGCTCTGAGTTTGGGGAAAAAAACAAGTATTCTTCAAACTTAAAAGAACTGCCACTGTGCTGGGGATAGCTTGTTAAAGTTTAAGTTGAATATCTACTTGGGAAATTGCTATCTGCAGCTAGAGGGGGGGAAAGACAAGACATTGAACAATTAAGCAAAGTAATAACAACAGATAACAGGGCCCCAGATGCTTGGAAGTATAGGAATAAAAGATAAGTTTGTAGGCAGCCTCATTGTGCTCTTCTGTCAACCAATAGACCCTTTAAGTCCATTCCTATTCCACTGAAGGCATATTCCCATTGCTCCTAGTTTTACATTCATTGTGGGAAATTTGCATTCTTTTTTCCAAATCAACATGTAAGAAGAGAGTTAAAGAGCTTTACAAAGTGTCAACCCACAAGGTAGAATACCTCCCAGAAACACAGGCATTGAGATGTATGCAATTTTTGTATTCAAAACCCACAGAAATGTCAGACAAGAATGCCCAGCAAAATGCCGACACAACATTGAAAAACAGTGTCTTGCCAACTATCTAAAAAACCTATATGCTATCTTACATGAGAAGCTACATGCTACTTTTCTCGGAATATTCAAGATATGAAGCTCACTAGGTATAGGACATCATTTACACTACACAAACACATCAAACTTATTTTATGAATTTATAACATTACACTAACATAGTTTACAGAAAAATGAAAAAAATACTCTCAGTCTTTCAGTGCTTATATATTTTATAAAGAAGTGCTGGTCAAATCAAGAGGATAACCCCAAAGTTAACAATTTCAGGAGTTCAATGTTCATACAGATTAAAACTGTATTAGAATAAAATTCAAATTCCACTAATCTATACTCAGGTTGGTAGCAATCTCCAACAAGAATCTCTAAATGCCAACTTATTAAAAGGATATATCTATTTCAAAGTATCCTTTTTTTCTACACAATTGTTAACTATGATCGCTAATTGAATAGCGAAAGAATTATACTAAAGTTCCATAGATACCCTTAATGCTATTATGTTTCAAAATCTTCTATTATAAATCCCTGATACTCTGACTGCATTCCATTCTGCAGAAATTTTAAATGTATTAGTTTGTGAGATGGAGAGATAATGCTGTATATGATGCTTTTTCCCTAGTTTCCTTTTTCTGATAGATTGTGTCCTGCCATTTATTGTTAACAGTGAACCAACAAAGTTACTTAAAAACTTTGAATGAATATGATTAGAACTACACTATTACTCTAATGAGATATGACCAATATCTTCAACTCTGGTTTCCTTACAACTTGTGAACAAAGCAAAACATGCACACCAAGTTAATAAGTATTAGCTGCAAATAAATCACACATTAGCAATGAAGAGACGGTTCTTATTTTTCTTATTAATATGAAATAATACATATTGCTTATTATGGAATGCTGACAAGGGTCTTTAATGACATACCCCTTGTGTTTGTAGAGTTAGAGGTGTGATACGCCGTTTTTCCCATTCATTGGGGCGTGGCTCAGGAGTGGATTCCATAAAATTGCGCTTGAGTTCACTAATGCTAGCCTGATGCTTCAGTAATTCATCCTGAGTCTTATCCAGTTCCTACCAATGTGTAATGTAAAAAGAGTAGGGGATTCATACAACAAAGACAATTTTTTTAAAAAAACACCATGAAAAGTGCCTAGTGTTTGAAAATATAACAGCAGTTTATCAATTTAAAAATATTCATTTATACCTTTTTCAGGAAAATAAATACCTTGTTTTTATTTCCATTATACTGTTGAAAATCATGTAATACACGTATTTCAAATAAAATAAAAATTTGGTGTTGCTGTACTACTGGCACATTTGAAGTTTTTATGCACCATAATGCAGTCTGCTGCAAAACTGTGGTGAAATGTAGCCTGGATTCCCAGGAGGGAGGGGCTGCATTCCAGAGAACCAAGGTACAGTGAAATTAAGACAGTTTGGTTGAGAGAAAAAGGAAACAGCAGGTCCTCCTTAGAAGTTCTCAGTATATTTTTAATGAAGCAAATAGTTGGTTGGGAAAATTTATGCCTATATGTGAGGAACAATACAAGAAACTCTTAAAAGTAACCTTGCATGTCTTTCTTGGGTTTTGGAACCTGACAAAAAAACAGTAACTTGGGCAGGTGGCTGTCAGAGGCTTTATGCTACCAACTAGTACACAATAAATTCTACAACTATGAGGGACTGATGTTTATGCAACAAATGAATTGCTGCAGTGAATCTGCATATTCTAAGCCTTCTTACAAGTATAACCTTGCAATTATAATTGCCTGTTATACATTACAGAATCAGATGATTCATTTTTATATCAAAGAAGCATACATCACATACATCACTAAGAAGGGGACTGGGAATTAGAGTATCTTGGCTTAGCTATCAGAGTAAGAGCCAGAATATGCTCTTGCTACAACAGGATCTTTATCAATGAATTTGCATTTATTTGCAATCCACCATAGAAAAAAAGTAAAATAATTCATTTGGAAATATTTTCTGGAAGAACTATAATCTTTCCTTGTCTGCCAGTGAATTTACTAGGAGGAAGCAGCAAATTCCATTATTATCTTTTTTAATGTAACAAAATATAGCTTGATGAAAACAGATGATTTTGTCATCCACCTACTGAGCTTTCAGATGAATTATTTCAAGTATAAACCTGACTTCTGCAGTTCCTTTTAAATGTTATGCCATTGTTAATGACACATGAAGGGGAGGGGCAAAAGCTACTCTGCAATTAATCTGCAAATTAATTTATAAAACAAATGAAATAGTAAGGAATTGGGCTAGTTAATTTAATTAAACCGAGAAATAACATTCTGTTCTTTTATATTATCCTTGTGGTGATAAAGCTAAGAAGATACATAGTAGGGAAGTCTGAGAAAACTAATATGCTATATATGTTAAGGAAAAAAGAAAAACAGATTCAGGATTATGCTGATGAAAGAGAACATTAAACCAGCAAGTAGAGAAAATATTTTCCCACAGTTTTGGGGAAACTGGAAGCTTTGTGTTGCTATTTGTATAAACAAAACTCTTATTTGACAAGATTGAAACATAGCAATCTATGACAAGATAAACTATATAAATACAAAAATTTCAGGGGACAATTTAAATTTTAATGGTAATCTAAAAATGGAAATCAATTTGAATTTATTACAACTTGTCTCAATATAATATTTAAAAATAATAACTTTAAGATTAGGCACTTTTCTTGGATTTGTTCAATGCAATGTTATGCAATAATCTCAACAATGTTTTGATAAAGTTACGCCAATATATATTAAATTATCAGAAGCTGCCAGAAAGCAACAAAACATATTAGTAAGGTTACTGTAAATCTACAGGCCTATACATTATATATCTACCTGTCTCTGAGATATCCTAAATTTAATATTGGAAATAGCCCCATCTGGATGATACATATTTGTTATTTACAAATTATTTTGCCAAAATAATCTACATCCACAATTTTATCTTCAAACCTTTGGCAATTAAACTTACAATGCTTTAAAAAGTTTGGTAGGTTGCCCACAAATAACTTAGGAAAAGAACTCGGAATTTCTGTTTTAACTCAAAAGCCACATTTTCTCTATTCTTATACTTCCAGTCAGGTTTAGGAAGTGTTGCAACATAAGGGAAGCTCCTGCAACTATGAAGTGATAGACATTTCTAAAAAGTCATATTACTTTTAAGTCTGAACATCTAAACAGGGCCATGTTCCACTTGCCACTGCAGAGTATTTTTAACAGTTGAAAATGTAGCTCATTTTACAGAATTACCAAAATAGAACATGCATGTTCAAGTTGAACATCTCCATGCATTTCATGCATTGTGCCCAGAGCAGCCTGCAAGTGATTTCCCATCTCGTGCAGCCTAGCAGCCCATGAGAACAGAAAGAACTGGTTTAATTATACAGACCTCCAACATTAAATTGCTATGTCTGACATAAATATTTTCCCCATTTACTCTCAAGGAATAAATCTGTAAAATTAAAGCACATACACACACATAAAAGAGAACAAGGGGGGAGAAAAAGCCCATGATAATCAAAAAGGCCAAAAAAGTGCTTAAAAATTCAATAAACAGGGCTTTGAAATTAAATACAGAAGTGCACCATGCAAACACAAACTATAGACGCTTCAAACACTAATAATGCAATCAGCAACCTTCTTGTGAATTTCGTCCTCTTCCATTTCCGTCTATGTAGTGGAATCACCCAGAGATCAGCAAAAAAGGAGAATTAGAGGAAGCTACTGGAGCATAATGGAATCTTTAACTGGAAATACTGCAAACAACTTAACCTCTTTACAAGCACAGAATGTATTGGCTTCAAATATTGCTCAGTGTATTAAACGACTAGTCATCTACCTACAGCACTGTAGCAATGGCTGAATTGAAAATTCTGCCATTCTACAGACAGAACTCTGTATTAGTATATTTTTCTCCATAACTTTAAAGGATTGTAAAAACAGAATAGCTTGAAAAAAATAAGTTTTTGAGTTTTGAACTTTCTGAGTGAGCTATTTTAATTATATTTAGAATAAAGTCTGCTGTCTATGCTCAGTAAAGTGGTCTTTCGGGATTTTATTTGTTTTGTTAAAAATGTTTGAAATCAACAAAGGTCATTCAAAGAACACAGCATAGTCCAAATAAAATTGATAAATGAGATCTTGGTACATATATAATATCAAACTCAGGTTAAGATTTGAACTTGCACCTCTCCCCCCCCCCCCATCATACGTTTCAATGCATTATTTTATCTCCAAAATGTATTATCTATTATCTATTACTATTAATACCTATTTATTTAGATATGTGCAAAATGTCTCAAATTCAAACTACTTCAGCATGGTGTGGCTGTCAATTTTTTTAGCATGAAGCTGATTGTTGCATTGAATTTCAAAAGTGTTTTAAGTGCTGGGTATATTTCCAAAATGGTTGAAATAGACCATCTGCCTCTCATAATTGGGTTTTCAAGTCATTCTAAATCTGAAACATTTTGCCTACTCCTTGCATAAGCCAATAATGCAAATTACTATTTGCAACTGGTTGGCAGTACTTTACAAGAGAAGCACAAACTATCTTTAGATGCAATTGATCTACATTAACAGTAAGACAAGACATTACTGGAGTAGATAAATGATGATACTGAAAATACACAAATGCACAGGTCAGTCATATTAACACCAACGGATGGTTTTTGTTAAGCACTGAATCATTTCTTTCTTTGCACAGTCAAGAGAGGGCATCTGGAATCTCTTGTTAACCTATAGCATTTTGTATTCTAAAAATCTGGTAGTTAATCTTACTGATTTAGAGTCTGTTCGGGATAACATTGGACAGGAAATTTAAATCCAAAGACATGTAGAACAATTATAACCAGAAAAAAAATCAGAAGTTTAACAATATTTAATTGCTTTCTGAGTAAATTATTGATTTTGTATGACCCATGTTGGAGAAGTTGAAGTAGGGCCAATGTAAACACCAGGGCAGAGGTAGCACAGGTCTGGCCCTTTCACTTATGAAATATTATTCAAATATAATACCAAATGCAACTAATGACAAGTTATCTTCAATAAGATTAGCATGTTTAACATTTGCACATATGATTGGCATTGAAATATAGTTCCAACACAGGGCTTGCTTTAAATGTACTATATACAGAATTCAACACTATTTACTCAGTTCTTTTTCTGGCCCAAGAGTTGTATTTGATATGAGTGGCACACAAGATACAATACAGGATGGGTTCATGATTGATTTTTTTTGTTTCATTAATATTTAATTAAGTATAAGTATATTTAATGACTGCTTTTCAATAGGTTTAATAAGTTCTAACAAGCTTCTAGTTTTGGAAAACTAGGAAGCCACGACTAAAGTTTCAAAAGTCAGATGCAGCTTTGCCATGATGCGACAAAAAAAAAATCAGAATTAGCTATTGAATTACTGACCCGTGACCCCTGTTGAACAATTCCCCAAATCAGTTTTTAAAATCATTTATGTACAACAAAGTTTCACAGTACTTGCTTTGAAGTTGGTTTGTATCGGCAAACCCTAACTAAGACTGTGGTTTATTATGAGTGAAAATAAATGCTTCCAGCCTCCTCTTATATCTACGCTGGAGGAAGGAATAGCACACAAACTTGTATAAAGCCTTATTCTAATCATAATACACAACTGCTTATTGTTACATTTGAACAAAGCCTTTTGAGCATTTGTCAAAATGAGACACTAGTATCTAAAAGAGGCAGAAATATCTAACGGAAATAGGGAGGAAAGAACACATATTAAAGGAAACCAGTTCAATTATTTTTCATATGACTAAAGAATGCTAAACAATTTACAGAATATTATGTCTAAAGGCCAGTTGCTTGTTTCGGAAGTTGTATGTTTCATCTTTGGGAATGCCTTGACCTAATCCATTTTGGAAGAGATATGCCATAAGAGTAGCACCTAAGTGCATAGATTTGTATGGACTTGATTGCTACAAGCATGAAGCAAAGCTTCAATGTAAAAAGAGTTTATTTAATTCAGAGGTGTGCAATTTGAGGCCCTCCAGTAGCCTAAGATTGCATTTCTAAAATCTGGTAGCCAGTTTTTGACAGTGCAATTTTTGATTTATGAGATTCTAAACATACCAGGAAACATCTTAATGTAGCTTGTGTTCTAAAACTTTTCTAAGAATAGTGTCAAGTAAATCATACTATTTTAATACTGCAGAATTTATATAGATGGTTAATCCATATAAAAATATATCTATATTTAATCTACTTTTTAATATTGCAGAATTTATATAGATGGTTATGTATCAATAGATGGCACTAAACACACAGCCACCTTGGCCTCATTCTAGAAATACAGATTACTTCTGAACATGTATTAGCAAATTTATATACAAAAGACAATTAGGCAACAAAGTTACACACCTTCTCTTCCTTTGCTTTGTCTGTTAGAGTAGCGCCATTAAAAACATTCAGAGAAGTTGCTTTAGGCTCCAGGTTGCAACATAACAGAAGGACAGGAAGGGACAATGTGAGTGAAAAAGGAACTGATTAGAAAGTAAGGAGAAATGACACAAATAATGCGAAAGAGAGGAAGAAATGAGAGAGAAGTACCAGAAAGATATTGTTGAACACGAAGTGGGAGGAAGGAGATGCACATTTCTGTAAAACTAAGACAGCCAACACACTAAAGAAAACCATCTCAAACTAAATACTGTAGATACAGCCTCTTCACTTTTAGTAATTTTATCAGCTTCTCTGTCTATTGCAAGAAGGAAAAAATGTCCCCCTCCCATGGGTTACAAGCTAGTAGCTGGTAAATGATTTATCTTCATTTCTATTACATTTTGGCTTTTCAGCCACAGTACTGAAAGTTTCTGCTCTCCATGCATGTTTACTAAGGTTATGATAATCTAAAATATCTAAAACCATGTCCATTTCATGAATATTGATTAAGTTTGAGGAACGGGATGAAAAGGAATGAATGAAAGATGAAAGCTAATGCATAAATGCATAAAATACAGAGTGGAGAGGAGAAAAACAAAATGGGAGGAGTATAGTGGTAGAGAAAGTCTAATCTTAGATGCAGACATGACCATAATATAAAGGTGTATTTGTAAGCAGAAGGAAAGCGTAGAGAAGAGGGAAGGGAGAAATTTGTTAGTGAGAATTTTTACTCAAAAATAGGACAAGCAGTACTGTTAGAATATGAATGTATAAACATTTATAAAGCCCCATTTGTTATCTAATTAAACAACATACAATCCAAACATTTGGATTATGTCATCTCAAACAGCTTTTTGTTGTCTGTGAAGAGCAGTGTAAATGGAAACAGACAGACATTCAAAGATTTAGCAGAAGGGGAGACGGCAGCACAAGGACACACAATGCTTCTAATTATAGATCTCAAAAAATTTCCAGATTTTAAGTCACTCTTACAAAGCAGTTAAATATTAATGTTTAATCATTAAAGTACACACATTTGCTATTCCAACAGTTACTCAATGGGTTGGAACCTTAAGAGGTAGATCATAATCTGATGTCATGTTATGTCAGTCAGTAGACCAGTCCACACCTTCTCCTACATAGGGTAAGTTATAAAAACAGCCATAGAGGTTGAAGCTACAATGTAACTACTACAACTTAGATAGCATTCCAATTTAATGTTATTTCTACAAAATAGACTGTTTTCAACAATCATACCTTTCCATCTTCTAATTGTGACATTTTAGCAATGCCTCCATCCACATCTCTGCCTTCCTCGTCTTTTAACTTGTGCTGTCCAGCTGTTTCAAAGGTCCTCTCACCAGCAGCAACCAAAAAGCCCTTTAGCAGACTCTGGTCTACAATGCCTACTGGAGCTGTGAAAATACATTTTTTTAAAAAAAATCCCCTATTAGTTTTCAGATGAATTTTGACTTGTTTCCTTTAAAAACAAACAAGCATTCCACCAGGATAAGTGGGTACATCAGCGTTCAGATTCTCTGGTGGTCAAAACCAACTGTAGGGGGTCATATACGTATTTTTTTTATAAACCTGATCAGTCTTGCATGGTTAACTGGGAATTAATGTCAAAGCTCAATCTGGGCTTTGCTCTTCATTTGGCCTGTGTTTGTTTGTTCTACAAATCTGATATAGACTTTGATATAGAAATTAAAACTTGTATACTTATTTCTTACCCACATTATCACCAATGAAGTAAATTTATCCATGTGGGGTAGGTGGACCTTATTTTAAGGGACTATGATATCACATAGTTTGAGAAAATATGCTATGTCAATAAAGTTTTACAAAGGGGAAATAAAACACAGTAAGACAGAATTACAATAAAATTACAATAATTTTTAACTATAAGCAAATGTTACAGAATATAAATATCACTAGATACATGTTATATAGGTAAACTATAAAAACAACTACATTTATCACAATAAAGCATGTTACAGTTGCAGTATTTATAACCTGCCCTACTATTTCTGCATATTTGTGCATATGCATACATAAAATGAAAACTGCTCTATAAATTAATATTACGAAAACTTCTGATTTACTGCTGAATGTGCTAGTCAATGTCTAATGCTCCTCACTCAAATAGCAGCTTATAAACTACTGCCTATGGTATGTTTGGTCAATCCATACATAGAACAAAAATCAGTCAATCTGGACCATATTCTCCAATTAATTTTGAATTGGTCAATCCACTTTTTTGAATTTGGATGAGATACTTAGCTGTAAATAAACTATGGACAAATAGCTTGACATCTACAGTTCTGCAAGAGGAACTAGCAGCAACTTCTATGGAACAGTTCTTCAATACATTTTTTAAAATCCAACCCAATCTATTATATACTGAAAAAAGTAGCATTTCCACTGAAAAAGTAGCATTTCTATTTTAAAAAGAAGTTCAGCAGGATTTCTCTCTTAAAAAACAGGTTTGGCAAGACCCATGAAAAATGTACTTACACATGAAAGCTAAAGGATAAACAGGGTTACCACTATTCCAATGTATAAGATTCTTTAAGTAATAAATAAGATGATCACTATAGTTTCTGTCCAGCTCTTACCACCATCAAGACTCCTGGAAATTCGTTTGCTTGAGGTCCGTTCAAAGTATGGGGCAGGTCTATCTATGAGATTGCTAGCCTGGCGTGTTTGTGCTTGGGTACGTCCACTGTAACGGAACTTGGAGCCCAGTGTCAGAAATTTGGCTTTTGGAGGCTGTTCTGGTGATACAAGCCTACAACCGTGAAAAAGTAAACAAGGTCATTTCCAGACTGTAAAAGGATAGTCACCAAACACAGTACTTCCTTTTTTCTTTAATAAATTAGGCCAACTGATTTCTAGGAATTATAAGTCTGTACAGTTCTCAAAATATTCCTTTCTTTAATATTGTCTTTTGTCCATATGTCATATTTAATTTATTACAAGAAGGATGACATTTTATTATAAAGTTCCTGCCAAAAATTGTAATTCATCTGCTAGAGCAAGATTTCAAATGCTTTTAAGCCATGGAATGAAAGGAAAGGAAAATAATGAAAGGAAAATACTGAAACCCCAGACCAAGACAAAGCTATAGTGAAAAAACTTGTAGCATATGAGTGAATTTCTCCCCTTAAGTCTCTTATAGAATCTATCAAGTTTTTGTGGAAATCTAGAGTTACATGAGACATAGTTTCAAAAACCTTGTGCTAGAGCAGTGTTTTTCAAACTTGGCAATTTTAAGATATGTGGACTTCAGCTCCCAGAATTCCCCAGCGAGCATGCTAGAGGATTATGAAACAGAGACAAAAATATTTTCCAATATTTCCATATTTTAGAGCAGGGTATCAGACTCAAAGTTCAAGGCCCGGATCTGGCCTGTGCGGCCACCCTGGAAACAGCTGCGGACCAGTACCTCTTCCAGTGAAAATGGAGCTTGGGAGGGCTGTGTGTGGCCCTCCCGAGCGCTGTTTTCGCTGGCAGAGGGTTGCAGGAAACCACTGCAGCCGAAAATGGAGCTCGTGAGGACCATGGGCAACACTCCAAAGTTCCATTTTTGCTGGCAGAGGGTTACAGGAGACCGTTGAAGCCAAAAATGGAGCTTGTGAGGGCTGCAGGTGGCACTCCCAACTCAGTTTTTGCTGGCAGAGGGTTGCAGGAGGCTGTTGTAGCTGAAACGGAGCTTGGGAGCCCATTTTCGCTGGCAGAACGCTCTGGCCACCATAGGCTCCCCCGACATGAGTAATGTCGAGCTGCCCACCCCCAAGCTGGTCACAGGCCCCCTGGCCCCCAAGGTCAAACACAACCCTGATGTGGTCCTCAATGAAATTGAGTTTGACACCCTCTTTTAGAGAATAGACTGAGTGTTCATACAGTTTCTTTTCTACCACATTCCCTATTTTTCTATATTCAATTTCTTGTTCCTAGCAAGAATCCTAGGACTTAAGTACAGTACAAGGCTACTTTAGTATTACAGAGAAAGTAAGTTTTAGAAGGTCTGTATTTAAACGTATAAAAGGTAATCAAGTGAGAGAAGAAAATAAGAAGCAAACTCTAACCCTAACTATCATGAATCTACTCTTGGATTAAGCCGCTTACATTAATGACAACTGGAACTGCTGTATTCTTTTGCATGCCAGCTCCTCAGAAGCACATCATGAACATACAACATTCGTTGGAAGACATATGAATTACTATTTATTTCAAAAACACCTACATAAAATCTCTGAGTTTAAAGGAAACAAATGCTAGTAACAAAACAATATTTTTTATTCCTGTCCTAAGAGACTGCTCTTATTTAGTGGTACAGTATTCAAGGAGCACATGAAGATGAAAGTTGTCTTAATCGTAATTATTATAGTTTACATGCCGCTTTGTATTGGAAGACTGTGAGGCTTATAAAAAACAAGAATACAATTGCAATTAATCTAATGGCCACCATTTGCAGACAACATGATCTTACAAGTCTAAAAATGTATTTCTGAAGGATTATTTTGTTATAGCTCCCCATTAATGTAATAAGAATGGTTTCATTCAAATATCTTGGGAGTAACTTATTCCCAAGGAGGAGGATAATTGCTGAATACACTTGAGCCTGGGCTCTCTGAAGTTGATAGAACTATCAAGAAATCCACACTCCCACCTTGCACTAAATAACCATATTCAATTCAGAGAAGGTAGCAGCAGGAGTATCCCAGCCCTGAACCATTTCAGATCTAAATGTGACAACCAGCACCTTAACTGGCAGCAATAATAGTATTATATGGGTAAACCTTAGAACAGACATAATTACACTAGCTGAAACTTCAAGGATGATCTTTAGAGGTAATCCCACGAAAACACATTGCAATAATCCTCTTCTGTGAAGTGACACAGGCATGAGTGACTGTGAGTAAAGCGTCTTGATTCAAGAAAGACCACAACTGGCATACATTATAGCTCTGGGATTGTGGGAATTCGAGTGGGAAACAAGCTTCACCTCAACCCTAGCAAGACTGAGTGGCTTCCAGACCCTTAGGTTCCGGGGGCTTACCATTTTTAAAGCTGGATGTGTCGCACTATCCCAAGCAAGGCCTGTGCACAATTTTCTGGAAACATGATTCCTACTTAAAGTACAGTTAGCAATCATGGCCTGGATGCCTTTGCACAGGTTCTTGTTATACACCACTTGTACCTGTTACTGAACTGTGAGGTTTTACTCTCACTTAGGCCCTGTCAGCTCCCAAATGGATTACCATAAGTGGGACTGCCCTTGAAAAACATCCAGAAGCTTCAGTGCATATTAAGGCATGAGCTACATTGGGTGCCAGTCTACTTCCAGCTTCAATTTAAGGTGCTGGTTATAAAGACCTAAATGGCAGGGGGCCGGGTTATTTTTGGGACTGCTTCTCCCCTGTTGCATCTACCTATCCCATCATGGCAAACAGAAAGAGCAGGCTGCCATCAATTAAGGAATATCATCTGACAGAATTCTGGAGGAGAGCCTTTTTTGCCACAGTGCCTGTCTTTTGGCATATCCTCCCCTGGAGGTTAGACTGGCCTCAACCTTGTTTACCTTTTGAAATGCTGTGAAAAACATGGTTGTGCCAATGGGCTGGGATCTGGTTATAGTTTGGAGATTGATAGCTTTTGTTATTGATTGATCCATAACTTGTACTTGCCTGCTTTCTGGGTTTTCTGTTTCAATTTTGGTTTTAATTAGGCTTTTTATTTGATTTTAAAAGTTGCTGTGTATTTACTGCTTTCCTGAATTTTACTGATTGTGTTCTTTGGTTGTTTTTAACTGTGAGATGGGTGGCTGTACAAATTAAATAAATAAATCCTGTTTCGTTGTTACTTTTTTAAGTGAACCTCATTATTAGAGTTGGACAGTAATACAAATTCCAATAAATAGATGACAAACTAAATGAGTAAATAGCATATAGTATCACATACACCAGGGGTGTCCAAACTTGGGAACTTTAAGACTTGTGGATTTCAACTCCCAGAATTCCCCAGCCAGCCATGCTGGCTGGAGAATTCTGGGAGTTGAAGTCCACAAGTCTTAAAGTTCCCAAGTTTGGACACCCCTGCCATACACAGTGCCTGAGGATGCAATCTCTCCCCACTCTCCACTAAAAAGTCAGCTACTCGGGAAGCAGGTTAATCACCAAAGACAAGTGCCCCTCCGACTTTCAACTCTGGCTGTTGGTACAACATGTTCCATGGCACTGAAAGCCACCCAGAGGTCAAGGAAGATCAAGATAAATTTACTACCTCTTTCCACATTCTGTCAAATATCAAAAAAAAAGCAACCAGTCCTGTTTTGATTGTCCACTTGGGCCTGATTCCTAACTAAATAGTAGATCCAGATAGCCTATTTCATCCAGTTGTAACTGAGAGTTGTCAACAGTTTTATAAAATAGTTGGATTAGATTATGATTACCCAAGGAGGGCAGGTTATTACCATCACCTCTTTCAAGATAGAGGGCATATACCACCACCTACATCCAGTTCCTATCAGTTCCCTGGCTGCTTTCACCAACCTGGTAGAGCAAGGAACTAATCAACAGATGGCAAAGCTAACAATGCAGATGACACTGCCTTATTTTCTTAGCAGTCATATGCTGAAAACAATCCAGGTAATTCCAGAAATAAACCTGTTATCTCAGCTGGATTTGCCCAGCTGGTGTCCAACTCCAAGTTAATATAAGTGATTTTATCTTCCAAATGCTGAAGTCACAGCCATGTCCTAGTAGATCATTTTCCAGTTTTATTTTTTCTAAAAGAAACTATGAATGTAATACTGTTAAGTCAAGATTTGAACTTCTTTGGATTTTCTGCATAATGGCATCAGTTGTAAGAAGGCAATATAAAATAGTAGGGGACCTAGAACAATTGGCATTGTTAGAAGCATGCTTTTGTCCCTATTCAGAGAAAGAATGAAAAATGCTTGGGTGTTTCTTTATACAATGTGAAAATGTCACCCAAAAATGAAAATAAAAAATCACTGCAGAAAAACCAGAAATCTTAAAGACATTAATTTGCAATTCATTAACCAACAAAGAACATTGTTCAGTTAAAAAACAACTACATTAGCTGAAGATAACTAATACAGTACTTTAAAGAAAAGACTATATTGCTTGTAGGAAAGGTCATTAGAAAGTGATTGGGCCATCACAGAAAAAGTCCTTGAAATCTCACAGATGTCCCAGAAAGCAGACATAAAAATCTGCATGGAGTGAAAATTAGAATAGTTCCAGTTTCATTAGATGACCATAATCACTACCGTAGATACTAAGCTTTCATTAAGAACACTTCTGCTGCATATACAGCGTGAGATAGGACACACACTATGCATTTATTTTATTAAAAAGTTAACCACTTCCAACATTTTGCTGGTGTGTGTACATTTAAAAAAAATGTATACCAGGCTCCAAAACTGACTAACACTGGTGCAGTTTATTAAGCACTAAATTCCTGCAAATTTTTAGTTTCTCTTTGATTTTAGAAGACATTTTTCTTAATGCAGGCTTTAAGCTAAAGCAAAGTAATTTGGTGCTTCAGAATTAAATTCGGTACAATTGAATCAGACACATTTGTTAGTGGCTTTATAGATAAGTGTCTGGCATCTCCACAAGTGAGAATAGCTCTTCCTAGAACAGTATTGGCGAACCTTTTCAGCACCAAATGCCAAAACGGGAGCATGAATTCCGGAAATTGGAAGAGCAGCCACACGGTGTGCATGCGCATGTGAAGACCAGCTGGCCAGTGCGCATGCGCGCACCGGAAACTGAAAGAATGTCCGGCACACGTACAATAGATTTGCTATCACAGTCCTAAGACAGTCCATTGATATCCCTGATCCCATCAGCAGCCTTATCTATCTTCGCTTGCTAATCATTGCCTCATTTTTACATCATCTAGGACCAAAGAAGTTTATTTAGGGCTATGAAATCTTAAGATCTTTGCAGGTTCTGAAATACAATTCTCAGCAGCTCCTGCCAGCTAAATATGTGGTGTAATGAAAGTTGTAATTCAATAGCATTTAAAGTTAGAAAACCAAGATTTCTACCCTAATATTTTGTAGCAATAACACTACTGTTATGAATATTTCTTTATGTATTGTCTGGAAGGCAGTTTCTATGAGTAGATTGCATACTGACACACTAGTGTCAGTAAGCTTATTCCCCATATTAATTATATTCAGGGGGGAAAAGATTAGAACTGATATAATCCAAAGCATTAATCAGTCACTAGATTGAATACAGATAGTCCTCACCAATTGCTGTGTTCAATGACTGAAATTACAACAGTTCTGGACAAAATAACTTCAAGAATAATGCATACATTTACAACCTGTGCAGCATCCCTCATTCATGTGACTACCACTGCATTCAGTGCTTTCTTGTGCCTGATTTGTTTTTTCCTCCTTGCAGAGCAAAGATTGAGAGGATGGGATTACAACAAAGTAAAAAGGCATGCATTGAAAGCAATGTAGTGGCATTGGCAGTTGTGAGCATGTCACAATTTCCCATAATGTGCCAGCTTCTTCTCTAATAATTCTTTACTCCAAGCTCTCTGATCCACAAGAGGGAGAAGGAAAAAACATCAATTTCTGTAGGCAATCTCACCTGTTCCTGACCCATTCCTCCCTTGCAAAGCAGAGAGATTGGACAGTGGGAAATAAATCAGGCCGTTTGCATAATATGCTGGCATCAGTGCACTATTTCCAATGTGCATTCCCCATCATGTGTCTCTTTACTCTCTTGTAATTCTTTACCCTCCAATGAAAGTAAATGCAAACATTAATTTACTTCTTGCTAATTATCCCATTGCTGCGATGAGCATTCCAAAATAAAGAAAAACAAAGTGTGAAACTGATTAGTTTGGTCAGTTTTGTGAAAGTTCTCCCAGCACCTCTAGAGTGACCTCCAATTTGGGGGGCAGGCGGGGAAAAAACAGGCAAATGAAAGCACAGTCTAGTCACATGATTTTCCTCCTATCAACCACTTTATTTAGTGATGGAGTTGTTGGTTGCAATTGAGTTCAGTAAACCACAATTTAACTAGCATTAATGTAATCCTTAGCATTAATATAATCCTAAAGATCTTTTATACTATTAAAAATGTAGATTCAGGCACAAAATGGGCAATTTTGGAAAAAAGGTATGCAATCTCAGAAGAACATATTTTCAATCCAGAGCTCAAGTAATATGTACAGCTGTGTGAAAAAGTCCTGCACACTTTACGGTTTACAGTTTATGACATTTTTTGGATAGGCCATTAATTTTATGATATTTTATGCTAATTGCTGTGCAAATATTGCTATATTTAAATAAATACTGGTGGTTTTTAAGTGAAAAGCATAAGCTTTTTGCAATTTGGTGATGTTTGGATAGGGATTGTGAATTTTCTTGCATGCTTACAATGCAGCGTACAATGCATGCTTACAATGACTATGAAAACAGATTAACTGATGCATACCTAAATTACGTGTTGCAATTACTAAGGCCGATGCTAGTGTTTTGTTAACATTTTTATTGTTTGTGGCCCTGAAAAGGACCGTTTAGGTAACCAAATATGGTTACTAATATGAAATTGGCCAGCCCTTATTGCTGATCACCAGGCAGCGTTGCTTCGGCAGAGACTGTATAAGCCTTTGCATGTGATCTTTGGTGACAATGTGGTGCCAGGCTGCAATAATGGATTCAATCAGCTCCTGCTTGATCTTCGGATGCTTCTTGCTTGCTTCGTAACCAATCTTGATCCACAAGTTCTCAATTGGGTTCAAATCCGCGCTCTGAGCTGGCCAATCCAGGAGTCGAACACCATGCTTCTTCATCCACTGCTGGACGGACTTGGCTCAATGACAAGGAACGTTGTCATCCTGGAAGTAAAAATCCTTCCCTTCAAGTTACTTAGCTGAAGGAAGCATGGTCTTTTCCAGGACTTCAACATACTGCTTAGAATTCATGATTCCCTGCACGATTTGTATCCAACCAATACTAGAAGCAGCGATACAGCCCCAGATCATCATGTGCAATGGATGCTTCACAGATAGATTCAGGCAGTACGGCCTAAGTTCTTCAGCTGGAAATCTTCTGACATACTTATTGCACTGCTTCCCAGTCAAGTAGAAATAGCTCTCGTCACTGAAGATGACCTTGGCCCACTGTTCATTGGTCCACTTAGCATACTTCTTGGCCCATGCACATCGACGAGAGCGGTGAGCGTCTGTGAGCAAAGGTTTACTTCGAGCCCTGCAGCCTTTGAGCCCTCTGGCAAGGAGTCTGCAACACACTGTGCTTGTGCACACTTTTACATCACATGTTTCACCCCAAAGTCTTGTAATTTGAGTTGAGGTGAGCTTCCTGTCAGCCACTGAAATGCATCGCAGAGCCCAATCTTGCAGTTTTGTTGACTTTCTTGGTCTTCCAGAGCGGAGCCTGTCATCAACTAAGCCAGTTATTTGGTATTTTTCAACTACTCTGCTCACTGTGGTGTGATGACATTTCACTCTCTTGGCTATTTCTGTACAGGAGTAACACTCTTCATGAAGCACAATGATGTGATGCTGTTGCTCAGTACTGGTGAAAGCAAAAGCCTTCATCCTTGCCCGCAGCCAGAGCTAAATTAATTTTCTCAATGCTTTTCATGCCTATTTATAGTCAGAGAATATGACAACATTCATTGGCTCATAGATTTAGCCTCTGTGCATTTTGATTGGTCAGCCAAATCTCGCTGCTGATTGGCTACTTTCGATCCTAAGATTCTCTAAAATTCAAGTTGTGTTTGTTTTAGCACATAAACTCACTCAAAACCTTAAAAAGACTTTGGTTATATTAATAAAAATTACGCATATCAATCCGACTACAGAAATTTTCATCAAAGTACTAATTCTGCATTGTTTCTATGAGTGAAAAGTTGATTAAACATGTAAATACAGCTTAAAACTGAAAGCGTGCAGGACTTTTTCACACAGCTGTAAGTATAATGTAACAAATATAAAAACTACCTGATAATAAACGGAATGCAAAATAAATTATTTAGGATCTGTTAGATATCTTAAAGCCTCATAAAGAGCATTAACTTCTCCTCAATACCAAGTCATTACTTGCAAAGCCTTATGTCTTTCCAATAAAAGATTACCAATGTTTCCAAATGGAAGAAAATCATTCTAGAACATTTTTCTGACAAATTTGAAGACTGTCAATGCTGTAATTAAAATGGTGATGCCAGAAGATACTAATACACGACAATAGTTTTTCTGCATTTTGTGCAGTTTACTTTCCTTTTTCCTAGTGTTAGTGTTTTTTTCTGTCTTCCATCTCTAATAAAACTTTGTTGGTTTCTGGATTATTCTTGTATAAGGATTGAATCAAAAATTCTTTAGCATTAATTCTTTCAAGGTCCCAGTATTTTCTGCCACCCTGAGCAGGCTTTTAAATACAACAGAATGAGATTCTAATCAACAGAATGAACAAATGCAGATATTGAGTTTTATTTGCACACAGCTGTGAGTTGCAATCACCCAGCACCATTCAATTTTCCTCCCCAGTGAAATCATTTTCAGGAATGAATGAAAAGAGAGCCCCATATGCTGGGCAGTTTGATATCAATAGCCTTTCAGATAACCTTGTCTTAAACCACTTAAGGTTTTAGAGGCTAAAACTAGCTCCTTAAATTAGAATGAAAACAACCTAACTCCTGTAGAACAGATGTAGCAAATAAGCTTAACATGATCACTTAGCTCCAACAAACATATGTGTTGCATTTTGTGCTTGGGAGTTCTTGATCATAAATAAGGGCAGTCTTCCATAAAGTGTATAATCAAACCCCAATGATTGAAATTGCAAGCAGGCTATAGAGTGCATATGTGAATGACTTTAATTATTAATTAAAAATAAAAGTAAACTGGACAAACTAACATTTTTAGATAGGAAAAACAAATAGCAGGTAAAAGTGAATTCCCAGTAGAAGAAAAAAGAAGTCTGAGATAAATCTAGTTCTTGAGTCCAATAATTTGTCTGCTGAAGCTTTCACTGGAAAGCAAAAAGTAGATGTGGTTTGAAGGTCAAAAAGCCAATGAACAGACTTCCGGTTCCGGCGGCTACGGCGACAGGCAAGCCTTTGCCTGCTCCCGCTCTCCCGGTGGGCTTCCCCCGCTTCTGGGGGGGCACAGGACGCCCCGGAGAGGTGTCCTGCCGAGGGAACGGCTCGCGGAGGGTCCTGGCGTCGGCGGCGGCTGGCGGGGGCTTCTCCGCTTCGTTCTAGGCACCGGGGAGCAGTCTCGGAGGGCGCCCGTGTGCGCGCGCCTCGCCCCATGCCGATCGGAGAACGCGCTATTGAACGAAGCAGCGGCAATGTGGTGAGAGGCTTCCCTTCTCCATTCCCTCTATTTTGAATTTATGGACCTTTCAGCATTTTTTTTTAAAAAAAAGTTAAACTTTCGGACTTTTGCTAGAGGTGCGGCTAGAGGGAGGGGGATTTCCCCCCCTCCCTTGGACAAGCGGCTTGAGAAGATTTTGCTTTCGCCCTCAGGGGAAGGAGGAGGGGGGAGAGCCAACTAATGATGCCTCACCCTCATAAAAGTGACTTTCATTGGACTTAGTTCCAGAACCTATGGGTGAACTGAGAACTTTTTGAACTTTTAAAACTTTATTATGCCTCTGAGCCCAAAGCTGGCAGGGCAAGATGGCACACTTCCGTTGTCTTCATGAACTGTGAAACCTGACTCCACCTTTAAAATTCAGGCTTCCGGTCTTTGTCTCCGAGTCACCCAGAGGAATCTCCTGTGGATTGTTCTTTTCTGAACTCTTTGGGGAAAAAATTTTCATCTATTGCTAGACTGACTAAAGAAATCCCCATCTGTTTGGATCCTCTGCCTTCTGGACTCGCCTGCCTGCTCTACTTCTCCAGCTGCCCAGTCTCTATTTTGACTGATTTCCTTGCTTTAAAAACCATGTCTCCAAAAAGACCACCTCCTGGAAAGCCTGGATTTGCTACTTCTGCCCCAACGTCTGCAACGTCTAGCCCAGCTACACAGTCAAAGATAACAGAACTGATGCAACCCAAGACTACAGAGATAGACTTTCAACAAATGCTTCAACAAATTCTACAGGGCCAGGAGGAAATTAAGAAACAGTTAAGGGAAATGAAAGATGAAATTAAACAGAACCAAGCCCAAATCTTTAAGAACTCACAGAGACTGGACCTTGTGGAGGGTGGGGTGGCGGAGGCGAGGGGGGGGGGGGTAGAGGCTTTACAGAAGGGGAACAAAGAACTTGACATCCAACAAATGAAAATAGAGTTTGAGAGAATGTCCTTTTATCTTAGATTTCAAAATGTAATAGAAGCAGATGGGGAAAACATAAGGGACATTATGACTAATATTTTAGCTGAATACATACACAAAGATAAACAGCAGATGGAATGGGAGATAGACCTAGCTTATAGAGTGAATTCAGCATATGCCAGAACACATAATGTACCCAGGGAGGTTCACATTAAATTCCTTAGGAAAACCACAAGAGATGAAATTCTGGGTGTGCAAAGGGGGCAAACATTGACATACTGCGACAGGGAGATAACCATTCTAAAGCAGATTCCCAAAAAAATTAGGGAAAAAAGGAAAAATTATTCGCAATTGGCGAATAAATTATACCAGAAGGGGGTGTGGTTTAGATGGTTGATGCCTGAAGGTATGCTGATATTCTGGGAGGAGACAAGAATCAGAATTAATACACCCATAGAGGCACAGGCCTTTATGGAAAAAAATAAAGCCAACCTAGAAAAAACAGAAGACACCACAACGGTCATACAAGACACGGGAGGGGCCGGAGCTCTGCCAGCGGGGGGTGAAGGGTCAACACCAAGAAAGCTCAGATCACAAAAATAAATAAGAAAATCACAATGTTATAAACAGACCGAAAGTAAAAATGAATTTATAACTAGACTATATATTATAATTATATAGATTGATTGAAAATTATTCTTTCTAGAATTAAGATGCTGACTTTTTATGATTATGTATTAAGATTTGATATTTTGATGTAACCTAGGAGTTTGGAGGGAGGGGGCGTCTGCCACATTTGCAACTGCCAAAATTTGTAATTCCACCTACCCTTTTCCACATAAATGTTTTTAAAAAAACCAATAAAACTTTTTGAAAAAAAAAAAAAAAGCCAATGAACAGTAGCAGCACTTTCTGTCTGCAGGGAAAACTGGAATAATAAGGCAGTGTTGTTTTCACTCAAAATTCTTTCCAAGGCAAATTCCCCTCTAACAAAATATTCTATATTACCATAGCTAAGTTATTACAGCCTACATTTTATCAACAGAAGCATAGAGAATCTACTATAATGAAGGCAAACAATATTGAAAAAAATGTGCTTAAAGATGGGAGAATATTAGGATTCAAAACAAAAATCTATTTTTACCAGAAACCTTTCATTCCATTTATTGAGTCATTTATTGTCTATTTTACTAATTGATGCCCTAGGTATCTATCAATATGTTACAGATTGCCTAGCATAAACATTTTGCAAACAACCATGATGGGGCCTACCGTTATCATATTACAGATGGCTAAAGAAATAATCAACTTATCATTTATTGTATCATAACAATATTTTAGGAGAAAAATCCAGCATGTAGCTTCAGGGAAAAAGCTTGTTTTGTTATTTTTAATAGATTACACTGTGACACCATGTCATGATAGACCAGCGATGGCAAACCTTTTTTGACACACGTGCCATAAGTGGGGGGAGCGCAGGGGGGGCGTGCCACACCCATAATGCAATGCGCAACACACACATCCCGTGCGCATGCACGTACCACAGGCACTCCCCCCCATTTTTACATGCTTTTTCGCCCTCCCCAGGCTCCAGAGGCTTTATAGGAGCCTGGGGAGGGCGAAAACAGCCTCCCCCACCCCCCCGGACACCCTCCGGAGGCTTCAGGGACCGTCAGGAGGCTTCCCTGACGCCTTCGGAGTGCTCAAAACGACCCTCCAAGCAAACCGGACTTCCGGTTTGCTCGGAGGGTCGTTTTGAGTGCTCCGAAGGCTTCAGGGACCGTCAGAAGCCTTCGGAGCGCTCAAAATGACCCTCGGAGCAAACAGGAGCGCTCAAAACAATCCTCCAAGCAAACAGGAAGTGACTTCCGGTTTGCTCGGAGGGTCGTTTTAAGCGCTCCGAAGGCTTCAGGGACTGTCAGGAGGCTTCCCTGATGCCTTCGGAGCGCTCAAAACGACCCTCCAAGCAAACCGGAAGTCACGTCCGGTTTGCTCGGAGGGTCGTTTTAAGCGGTACGATGGCTTCAGGAGGCTTCCCTGAAGCCTCCGGAGCAGTTAAAACGACCCTCCGAGCAAACCGGACGTCCGTTCCCAAACCTCCGGTTTGCCCATAGGGCCGTTTTTTTGCGCACCGGAGGCTTCACGGAAGCTCATGAAGCCTCTGGAGGGCCTCAGGGGGCGGTGTGGGAGGCTCTTTTCACCCTCCCCAGGCTCCTATAAAGCCTCTGGAGCCTGGGGAGGGCGAAAACAGCCTTCCCCGCCCGTCCCGGAAGCCCTCTGGGGGCTTGAGGGACCTTCAGGACACTTCCCTGAAGCCTCCGGAGCGCTTAAAACGACCCTCCGAGCAAACCGGACGTGACTTCCGGTTTGCCCATAGGGCCGTTTTTTTGTGCTCTGGAGGCTTCAGGGAAGCTCATGAAGCCTACGGAGGGCCTCTGGGGAAGAGGCTCTTTTCGCCCTCCCCAGGCTCCTATAAAGGCTCTGGAGCCTGGGGAGGGCGAAAAATGGCTTTACAAAAGGGTGAACTCAGCTGGCCAGCGCGCACATGCACACTGGCCAGCTGACAGGGCAGCGCCTCGCGTGCCCTGACAAATGGCTCCGCATGCCACCTGTGGCACGCATGCAATGGGTTCGCCATCACTGTGATAGACCAAGGGAATAAATGAAGACCAAATCAACCTGCACATGGGACATACACAACTGAAAGGTAGTTATAATGAATGTGTATTTTTGTCACAGGCTAAAAGGAAGCCCATTTATCAAAAGCTCTTTTCATATTTAAAACTTTTCCTCAAAAAACATAAAAGCCGTGGAAATCCCATAACCCATTAATTAAAAATGTAAGTTTTACCTATAAAAAGTATGATGCTCCACACAAACCTTCCATAATCGTTTTGCAGCCCTATGATTTGGCAGCTTAAAGCCAATAGTACTCTCAAACTGCTCCAGCTGAAAAAAAAATTAATACAATCAAATTAATATGATTTTTGAAAACCATTTGCGCTAACTAACTGTTTAGGCCTCATATTATATTTTGTATTATGATTCATTTTCATTATTTCCCTCCATTACAGATACTAATAGTTACAGAAAATAAAGAACACCCCTCCCCGATATTTATAAATATTTGGATGTCCTTACTGGCTGGTTATCCTACTGACAACTTTCCATACATTGCTTTCCTTCAATAAGCATTATAAATTTTATAAAAAATGTTTATTTTTATTGAGTTTCATATGCAAACTAAATTCTATTTTTAAAAAATTAAGATTACAGCTCCAATTGTACATAATGTATCTATCAAACTAAATCAGTGGGAATTATTTTTTTTAGCATTGGATTTCATTTACTCTTAAACTTAATGTAATCATTTTCAGTCACTTGGTGCAGTGGTTAAGATGCTGGGCTAGAAACCAGGAGATTTCTAGGCCAGGTGACTTTTACCCAGTCACCCTCTCTTAGTCCAATCCACTTCTCAAAGTTGTTGTTGTGGGGAAAAGAGGCAGGAGTATTAGATATGTTCACTACTTTGAGTTAACTATAAAAATCACATCATCACCATTATTGTCACTATCATCTTAGAATGCAATTTAATTAACAACTCAAAACCAGAGGCTCAAATGATTCACTCAGAGGCTACAATTCAAACATAATATAAACAGGTAGTCCTCGAGTTACGAATGTAATGGAGTCCGCCCATCCCATTCGTAACCCAAGGATTCGTGGAAGTGAATATTCTACCTTGAACGAGATCACTCCCTCCTTTCGTCCACGCATTCGCTTATCAGATGTGAGGCTCGTTAAATGCACATGAGATATTTCAGGGGGGGGAAGGCCATGGTGAGGGGGTACTGATGGAACAGGCCATCTGTCAAGACCACCTAAGGCCTCCCCAACCCACTTAAATAACTCATACTCCCCACAATGCTTTCCCCCCCCCCCTGCAACCTGCCGCGCTGGTCACTTACCTTGTAAAGATCTAGCAAGTAGTCTCCTCATAGGTCGCCATTCGAAATGCAGCTTCTGAGGGCCAGATCTGCTCCCGTGGAGGCTCCATTTCAGCCTGCAATGGGCCGGGGAGAGCATGCGGAGGGCTGAACGGAGCATCGGAGGGCTGGATCTGCCCCTCAGAAGCTCCATTTTGTCCAGCAACATGCCAGGCGAGGCCTCTAGATGCTCAAACGGGCCTTCAGAGGGCAGGGGCCCCCCTCAAATCCATTTTGGCCGGCAATATGCAGGATAAATGTTGCCGAGCCTCTGGGGTTGTTCATAAGGGTAAACAACTGCCATGGTGCTGCAAGATTCGTAGTTTTGGGCCTTGTTCGCAAATGCTAGGGGGCGCTTGTCACGTAAGTTCGAACATTTGCTAAGGGAACCCGGGGATTACCTGTACAGATGACTAACTAAACGCTTTCTTGGAAGTCTTTTCCATAACATTTAACATACAGAAAAGCTATTTCTAAACAAGACAAAATTGCTGCAAAGTAGGAACTGGTCTGACATAATTAAGAATTAAAATGATAGTGTCTCTATTTCCTATTATAGTTAATGTTCAGACAAAAACATGTTCATTTTTGTATAATTAAGCTTTGCACTGATTTAATGAGCTGCATACAATACACATTTGGGTAAGTGTCAAAAAGTAAGTCTACAATTGATTAGATTCTATACTAATTCATTTGTAGGACAATTTTTTTGAATGGCATTTGGAATCTTTTTAATGGCTTATGAATTATTAGTGAACATCAAATGCTTTAAAAATATGTCTTACTGTTCATTACTTATGGATTCGAACTGGTGTATGATTCTGAAAATGAAGCAACAAGAAAACAAAATACTGTAGAAATATCAAAGTGTTGGAGAATATGTTTTTAGACATATTCAATATAGAGAACATCTCAAGAAGGTCATGCACCAGCTGAAAGAAGCATTTCAGTAGCTATGGCTGCTTTGCACTATGGCTCTTCAACAGATCTAGTATGATTTTTTTTAAAAACACTTTACAAGGCAGATACATATCACACTACGAACTACTGAACTACCTGACATGTGTTCATACAATTTCTGACATGTAAATCATGATATCATGTACTTACTTCAGTTGGTCTGATTTTAATATAGAAATTACTGCGTTTATAAGAAATCTTCAAAATTTTGGGCCATGCAAAACGATTTATTCGAAGTCTGTCTTTGTAAATGAGTAGCCCATTGGCACAAACCCCCAACATGATGTCCACACCTTCAGAATCCTATCAAATTAAGAATGAAAGCAATTTCAACCTGATTACAGTAGGAATACACATAGGCAGGCAGACAACAAGGCAGCAGGAATACAGAAGATTAACTTAAAAGTCATGGAAATTTAGCTGAGCAACAATACTGAATCTAAGAAAATACTTCAGAAGTGGACAGATAGGCAGTTGATAATGAAGGGAATATAAAATTATAAGTCATTGCCTTGTTATATAAAGTTGGATATACTAACTGAATATCAAAATAGTACACAGAAGATAGAAATCCATCATATGAATGGAAACAAAACACATTTTTAAAAAGCTTTAATGATTAAAAATCTGCAATATATAGTTTAATTTATTCAATTTTGTAATATGCAGTATTGTACTTAATATTTCAAGTCATTAACTATCCAAATATTTGGCTAGTCTTCCTATTAGTAGAGGAGACCTATCCTGCTTTAAAATGAAAGCATGGGAGAACTCACATTTTTTACAATAAATCTTTTACAATGAAGCATTTCATAGATGTAATTTCGAGGGCAAAAGCAAACACATACACACTCCTATATGCTAAAAGTTGTGGAATTTTCATTCATCCCACCTACTTTTCCAGATCATTTTGGAACGTTCACTACTTCCCCATTTCCTCCATTGTACTAACAGCAGCAATATATTTATAACAATAAGGAAAAGTTCCTAGTTGTGAAAATGTCAGCATGATAGTCTTGCATTAATACAGTTAACAAAGGTCTTTTAAATGTACTGGGTCAGTGGTGGGCAACCTTTTTTTTCAACTGAGCCAAATCTCGCCAAAACCACGATTGAAATTTATTTTGAGAGCCACATTTTTAAAACCGAAAATACATAGGATGGTACACTGTTTTTAGTTTCAATAAACTCTGGCATTTGAAGCACGCAAGTCTTAAAGCTGTCAAGTTGCAAGACCCCTGCACCCCTAACCCTTTAGAAAAAAAAAACCCAGGGTCTTCAAACCTGACAGCTTGAAGACTTGTGGACTTCAACTCCCAGAATTCTGAGAATTGAAGTCCACCAAGGGCATCAATCATATTAGCCCAGGGATCTGCAAAATTGGCTCTTAAGACTGGTGGACTTCAACTCCCAGAATTCTGAGAGTTGAAGTCCACCAAGGGCATCAATCATATTAGCCCAGGCAGGGATCTGCAAAATTGGCTCTTAAGACTGGTGGACTTCAACTCCCAGAATTCTGAGAATTGAAGTCCACCAGTCTTAAAACAGCCAACTTTGCAGGCCTCTGTGTTAGCCCAAAGCCTGGCGCTGGGCGGGCCTTGCTTCCCCATTGGTGGAGCCCCAGGAAGCGAGGATGGAGAAAAAGAGACGGAGGCAAGGAGCTTCTCCCCCCCCCCCCGCAAAAATCTTATCAGGGAGCCGGCGGGCAGTAGCAAATTAGCTGATCACGCGGCGTGATCGGCTAATTTGCTACTGCCCGCCCGGCTCCCCGGTTAGATTTTTGCTGGGAGGAGGCGGGGGGGAAGCTCCTTAGCCTCCGTTTCTTTTTCTGCCTCCTCGCTTCTCGTCATTCCACTTGTCAGAAACTTCTCCTGCATCAAATTTGCAACGACCTTATAGAATAACAGAGTTGGAAGGGACCTTGGAGGTCTTCTAGCCCCAAGAAGCGAGGAGGGAGAAAAAGAGACGGAGGCAAGCAGCTTCCCCCCCCCCCGCAAAAATCTTATCAGGGAGCTGGCGGGCAGTAGCAAATTAGCTGATCACGCGGCGTGATCGGCTAATTTGCTACTGCCCGCCCGGCTCCCCGGTTAGATTTTTGCTGGGAGGAGGTGGGGGGGAAGCTCCTTAGCCTCCGTTTCTTTTTCTGCCTCCTCGCTTCTCGTCCCCGCCCGACTTCAAGATCCTCCCTAATCATTGTGGGTCGAAAAGAAAAAAGGGAAAGAGGCGCTTGTTTTGAAGTGCCCAAGAGGAGGGAGGGGAGCGGGCGCCCGGCACACAGAAGAGCCACATTAAAGTGTGTAAAGAGCCGCATGTGGCTCGCGAGCCGCGGCTTGCCGACCACTGTACTGTGTGAATAGCAGTTTGGTAGCTTCACAAATATCCCTTTAGGGCAAGTGCTCAGATTTTTTTTCTTTTCTTTTTTTCAAATGGCAACGGGCTAATATACAGTAAGTTCTGGACAGAACTTATAGAATCTGGGACTAGAAATGGTATTATGTGCAAATAGTATCACTTCTCTTTTCACATCTACCATCTACTACAGAAGCAGCAGCACTGGGGAAAGGTAATTTCCCCCCAATAGTATGATCATGAAAGAAGAAGCAATTCTGCATTTGCTTGTGTATGTTGGCGGAGTGAATGCGGCAAGAAAATGGCATTCAGAAGATACAGATCTAGGTTAAAACAAGCCTAAACGAACATGAAATGACATATATGCAATAAAAATGTCAAAAATATCTACTCTGGATTTCAAATTATTCTCCAAATATCCCTGTCTTTCAAGCAGGAGAAATAGAATATATTAAGGAATACATCTCTGATACAGGATGGTTTTAGACTGATTCACACATCTGCCAGGAATTCTACTTCCTGTATTCTAATCACATATCTACTTCCCTTATTCTAATCAAATCGCCCTTCAGATTGATTTGCTGCCAGCAACAACACTCTCTTCTTTTCCTCACAAACAACAATATCATGCATATTGTACAATAGGTATTTTTAAGTACATGAATCTATTACATTTTCTAAATAAAATTTCATTTTCTATAAAAATGTTGGCTAATACCTTAGCATGATGTAAATCCACTCCATACATGGATAGCCGCTTGGCATTTTCTATGAATTGGGAATCTGCTTGTGCTGGAGTCAAACCCCTGCAAATATTTAGAAAGAAAATATTAAAAAATCAATATTATGTTATGTTGTGTTCTTATTAGTATATAAAAACATAGCCCTTGCTACTCAGACCATGTTTTATTTAAGCCAGCATTTTGTTTCTAGATATGGCCAGTTTTTGCAAGGGGTAGCATTGCTTTGAATCCCACCCATTTTAAACATCTCAAACATTTATTAATCATGCTGAAGGAGAGTCCAGTATGAAATATAATCGCTTCCAGTCTTTGCATTTGTGAAAATTATCAAAACATACCAGAGTAGAAACACACTTAGCACAGACATGCCAGGGATTAAGTGTTAAATCAATATCCGATAGTTGGTTACCAACATTTTGATAATTTTAAAAGCTCGAACAATAAAGGGAAATGCCCTGGTGTTTGTCGAACATCTCCTATTTAAGCAAGAAAAAAAGAACCGAACTTGCTCTTGAGGGATTCAAACTGTATTATCTCTCAAGATGAAGAATAGCCAGAGCTATAGCCAGAGCTACTTCATTAGGATTTATGAAAATCCTACTGAAGTAATATTCTTGTCTCAAACAGTACTCCCTGCATTATTGAACATTTTTTGTACTGTTGAATTTCTTTGATGTAATCAAGAAGGGGGGGAGGGGATCCCTAGTTTCTAGTCATCTTTGTTTTAAAATTTCTAAATTATACTCAGAAATAATTTCATAACCATATGAAAGCTGAAAAATATCTTGCATTTTAAAGTTCCTGTGTCCCTATGAACTTTTTTTCCATATGTTTTACTGTTATGCTTACTTGTATCCTGCAAATTGAAACTCTGTTACCACTGGTTCTTAATTAAAGACTTGTCCTATGGGAAATATTATGGGATCTTTCTCCCAAAACTTTATTCTAAAGCTCATTTCCTTCTCTCCCCTTGTTTTTACTTCTTCAGTGAATGATTGAAGTTTATTATTTTCATTACTTTTCCTTTCTCTCTTTATTTATTTGTATGCTATTAATAACAATCTCTTGATTAATTTACCTATTTATGAGGGAATGGTAAGGATATATTACATAATGCCTGACTACAGCCTAGGGTTATAGATTTTGTTTTTAATTGCAGGAGCATTATCTGCCACAAGCAAACAAAAATGCATACAAATAAATTACTTGGAACATGACGCACCTGTGTGTCTTGTGTAGTTCTACTACTTTATCCTCCAACTCTTTCGTCTGGTTAGGTGCAAATTGGAATTCCTGTATGTAACCACTATCATGCTCCTCAGGATCAAAGTCACCTAGTTCAGCTTGTAAAATATATGAACCAAGCAGAGCATGGGTCACAAAAGAGCATGGTAGACGTCCAGAAGCAATATCCTGACGAAGCTGCAAACAAAGGAAGTACCTAAGAAAAAAAACCAACGAAAATTGTCTGACAAATTTTATTTACTTGTTTCCTTTCTATCCTATTCCCTTATTTACTTTATATGTAACACAAGTTAGAGAACATTCATAATACTCCTTCCTTTTATTTTCCCCACAAAAAGCTTAACTTTTTTCTCTATTTTTAACATTTTAAAAATCTACATCAAAAGCAATCTGCAAACACAGAAATTATTTATTATAAAAAGGTTATATTTTAAAAACTGCAAAAAACAAACAAACAAATAAAACCTATTTCTAATATAAAGCTGGAAATTATACTATCAGTAAAGTGCAATTATTCTGACTACTAGTTTTTAAGTAGTATACTTTTTAAGACTACACACACACACCTTTAACCATAACCATAGAAATGTCAGAGTTACAATAGTGTTTCCTCCCTGACATGCCCAGGTTATGATCTATATTTTGAATATCTGGGGTGGATTCAATATTGTTGCTTTTTTGCTTTAACTTATTCTTTTTTTTCAGTAAAAAACATTGCCATAGATGATTAGTTTTTCTTAAATGACATTTATCTGCAGTAATTATCTGTACATACATTTCTATACCAAATTTATGAAAAATACTACAAATCAAACACAGGAAAGTGATAGCAGCTTTTTTTGAATTTGGCCATTTTCTTTAGGCTTATGAAATGTAATATTTTACAGATTTTCCAAGAGACCCTAAATAATGTAGGATTTCGATTCAATAATGCTTAATAGCATACCTGGTGATTTCCTCTGTCAATTGTGAAGGGTCAGGTGGGTAAAACTTCACATTAAAGGTGAACTGCCATGGCAAATCTACATTTAACATATTCACCAGAGAATACATGGGAGAAAAAATGAAAACATTCAAAGTAAACATTTTTATCCACAAATAGAAAAAAATGTAGACACTAAGGATAGGAGAGAAACTCTTTTGTAAGAAACTGTTTATATATTGTAAAGAAACTGTTTATATATTGTAAAATTACTAATATGCCAGATTTTAAATTGTTTTGCCCATACCATTTGAGATTAATGCATCTTCCTGTGTCTGAACTATGTATAGAATCCTTGTATTTACTCTCAAATTATTTTGCATGAAAGCATAAGTATTCTTCCCCCCACCCAAAGTTTTAAAACCTGTACTGAAATTACCACTGGAAGGCATTGAAATAAAAAGTTAAGCCATATGGGGTCTTCATCTTTATTGCTGCAATTCATCTAAAACATTGAAATGTTTTGAAGCCCAATTTCTGTTTTCTTAATTTCTTGCATGTTGGCACTGCGTAAAGCTTTTTAAAATTATTATTAACAGGTTTATATCAATAGATATATAGATATATATGTATTACTGATATTTATATAATTGGAATAATTAAAATTATGAAAAGTATGAAAACTTTTGAATTTTTGGGACTGTATGAAAAAGCATCAGGTGTGATTTATGAAAATTAACTTATTGTCCTGGCACTTCTACAAATTCCTTTAACTCCTTATTAGTATAACTGACTGAGTAAGAAGTGTTTGAGAGAGTCAAAATCATATAATCTGAAAATAGATTTAAAAGCTATGTCTTACCTCCCATTTTCATCCCACAAATCTGATTACTGGATCTAAATGCTATTGCCAACACTTCTATGGCTAGGTTGGATAATAAAGGGGATAAAGAGCAACACTATTGGTACCTCTTAAATTTGTAATGGGATCTGAAACATAACTATTAAGTCTTACCTGAACTTTAGTTGGTCCATAAATATATATTTATATTTAATTAATACAAATTTATAGTTAATTAATATTTATATTAAAATTGTACTTCCAGAGAATCAAAAGTTTTAATATATCTAAATAACAAATAGCTAGGGAAGAATAATTTTACTATATTGCATACATTTTAATGATTTCTTGATGGGATTTCAACTTGAAATAAAGACAAATGGAACCATAAGAATAATTTTACCTATAATCAATTGATTAGCTAACAGTTTAGTGTACAGTTTGCGGTCCATGTTAAGAAATGAAATGGACCTATATGGTGCCAAATCCTAGAAAGCTTTGTCCAAATTAAGGATCAAAATTATATTAGATTGCTACCAGTCTAATATAAAGTGCAAAGTATTGCATAAAAATAAAAATTCAGGTATTAAACTTTCTTTAAATTCTTTATAAAATTTCCTGACAATCCATCAGGGCCAGGTGAAATAGAAAAAGGAGATTCCATAAATTGGATGTCTTTGGGAACCAATTCTGAGAATTTTAGCCTACTTCAATATTGATTTTTATTTGGTGATTGATTATTAGAGGAATTGTTAAAAATAGTTAAAATATGCCGTTGGTAAAAACGAATTGTTTCATTTTTACCAAGGGCATATGGGAGGACATTGTAGTTGAAGATCATCTCTAAAACAGAATATCAGTCATTATCAGAGGGGGAAACCATTGCTAATGATTAAAAGAAGCCAATTTATTTCACTTCTCCCTCCACCTCTCCATATTTTTATATCTATTTTTTATTTTTGTAAATTTTATTTGTTTCATTATTTTTCAGCAATATTTGTTCTCATAATGTAAATACTTTAAAAATACTTCATTGATCTGTCTAAGGTCACTCTATTGATAATGAACTGTATAGATGCAGAACAATGAATTATTAAAACTCCGAAGCTGCTGTGCAAGCAAATCATTAAAACAGACTGTACAGGTGGCACCCATTTGCAGCGCTTCTGTTCCAGATGAACAACAGTGGATAATGAGACTGTGAAACAAGTACTATAAACATGCACAAAAGCCTTTTCATCATTTCCACATGCATAAATATAAAAGGAGGCAAAAAGCACGGACAACAAGGAACACTGTACATATTGTTTATTTGTCTGCAAAACACCTTGTGAGCAGCCTCACTACTCTTACAAAATGCTCACAATAAAAAAAAACCCTAAAATATACCAAAATGAAAGAAATGTATTTAGCTAAAGGAAAGGTAACCGGCAACTTGATAAGTATGTTCCAATCACAAGAATTACAAAGGAGGAGAAAATTTCTTGCATTCTTTATATGAAAATCAAAGGAGGATTAACAGACATTGTACTACTAATACCAGATTAGATTATGCAGTTTTACCAAATGAGCTTTGGCGTATTGTGCCAGACTGATAAAGTATTTGCATCTGTTCGCTTTTCAATGGCCTGATTTTTCTAGGAACTTTTCTAACAGATGACTTGGAAAGTTCACCAGAACCTAAGACAATATATACCGATAAAGATTTAATCTAACTCTTCTTATTCTAGAAAGATCTGGTCATTTAACACTACGCACACTGAAGATTTCTAATAATCTTAACATACTTATAAATATAATAAATACAGTATTATAAACTTCTGAAATTTTTATTATATTAATTTGTGGCTTTATTATATACGTTTTATTTAAAATGCAACATTACATAAGAAGGTTTGACAAAATTAAGTGTGCAATCTCAGCCTTAAAGCATACAAGGGAGCTATCTGTTTTTTGTATTTAGGCAATAAAAACAAACAAAAAGAAAAACTCAGGATTTCAGCCCCATTTTTATGCCCCACCAAAGGACTTATCTCCCCTTCATTCATAGAGGGGAGCTGAAATTCTTTGGCAGGCAGCTCTTTCAGCCATCCCCCAGAAACAAGAGGGAGCTGAAATCCAAATCCAGGGCATGGAAGATAACTCGTTCAGCTCCATTTCTGCACCCTACCAAAAAAGTTCAACTCCCAGCCCCCAGAGAGGAGGAGGATTTTTGGGGGGAATCCAGAAGAAAGATTGCAAATGGCGATCACATGATCGTGCAGCGCTTAGCAACCAATTGTGAGAACAGGTTGCCAAGCATCCAGATCAAAATCACATGGGGGTTATTAATGGAACATTATGTGACAACCAGAAATACCTTACAAGGTGTAAAGCACTCTTCTTGATGACATTGTAATTCCAGATTACTGTTAAATGAACAGTCATATATCAAGGACTGCCTGCCGTGTGACAATAAGAGATATGGCTGGAGCACTTACTGCGAATTTGCTTCTTGATTTCCTTTGAAGTATCAAGCCAATTCTAAAAAAAAAAAGACACATAATGAGAAATATAATATTTAATGTGTTTTATAGTGTATCTATTACTGATTCATTCAAAATCAGTATAAAATACTCTGAGACTTTTTCATCTATCAATTTCTAAATTGCCTCAACCACTGAAGAAAGTTTGGGCTTTAACCTGTAAGGATTTAAACAGCTACAGAAGTAATAAAATACAAAAACTGATAGTAATAAATGGCCCAACATCCTGGAAATTCACCAACTGAAAACTATTGTTAACAATAAGCAATAAACTACCAGTGAGTAAATCAATGAACCCCTCCTATCTTTATTGGAAGAGTCACACTTCCACGGCTTTAAAAATCGCAACAGCACTGGGGTCCTACGAAGCTCAGGGAAATGATGTTTCACAAGACAATACAGCTACAGAAGAAGCATGGAGTAGCCTCACAGTGAGAGAGGTGGGAAGTAAATTTAACAAATAAAATACATAAATATTGCCTAGGTCTCACAAATGCTTTACAATTGGGATGAGAAATGTGTCAACCCTTACAGATTTTATTGAACAGGAAGAAATGTCAGGAGAAAAACTGCCCTGCAAGTCCTAGGCCACTCAGTGTTCAATAAGACAGAATATGTTGAACTGCACCCAGAAACCAGCTAGTGTCTTCTGTAGCTTGTAGAATAGAAATGTTACATTGACAAAAAAGGAATATCCATAACTATTTGTGTAGCCACATTCCAAACCAGTTGTGGCATCTGAGTAGTCTTCAGGGAAAGCACCATTATATAACATTTCACAGGATTTGAGCATGAAATGATAAAGGTATGAGTGATTGTGGGAATGGCCTGCAAAGGATACAATTTTCACACAAGATAAGTTTGTTCCAAGGCCTTCCTGACCGTACTGTTATCTGCTCTCTGCGCTAGGATCTGAGAATCCAGGAGGGCTCCCAAAGAGATTGTGATTAAAATTGAATTACATCTTTTTTTTAACTTTCCTTTACGTTAATTTCTTCATTCATTAAAAAAAATGTCCAATTTCCATATACTTCAATATTTATCAATGGTAGGTTCTGAGTATTCAAAATAGTTATCTTTTATTCTGCAAAAATAAAAGATTACTATTTGCTATACAATTATAAAATGTTCCTGAAACTAATAAGATAATAGTCACACAACTGATTATATTGTTCAAATCACCTCACTGTAATTTTTGGGAGAGATGCAGTTCTTTGAAATATAGTCTTAACTAAGTCATAGACCGATGAGTTAATTTTAAACTTATATGCGGGCAGAGGTATCTACAGGATCTAATACTTCCAAAATTTTGACTTAAGATTTTCATGTTGATGAAAGCAGTGTTGTGCTGATGCTTTTTTATTGTCCCTCCTTTCCAGTATGATTTAGATATGAATAAGGAATACTTTTTTTTCTTGGATAGGTTGCTGAGCAAGAAATATGACTTTTGCCTTTTCCCTCAGGATAGGATATGCACATCAAAGATAGAAACGAGGAGATAACTTTGCAAACCAGATGGAAAACTCAAGAGACTGATGTTCTTTGTGCCTATTAACTGACAATGTAAAATTATTATCTATATATACTAGCAAGCTATTTCCTTTTTTACTGAGGACTATAAAATGAAAACGAGATCTGTCTCATATTTTCTTGTCTGCGGCTTTCTCTCTATCAGAGGATTTCTAGGGAGCTAGCTGTTTATTTACAAACACTTTCTCCTTCATAAATCACTCTCTTTACATGAGCAAGTGAAAGGGCATACAAATGTTTTTAAAAAAGAGAAGAAACACAAAGACCTTGAGTGTCTATAACATTTTTTCAAAGATATTAGATTTTATGGTCATAAAAAATAATTTAATTGCTTCTTCAAATATGCAAATAATATGAGAGAATTTCCTTTTAGATTAGATTGCCCTCTACTGTTTTCCTCCTTATAAATTATTTTTCTACAGATATTGTTTTTTTCATGCTAGTTCATGAAAATAACAGTTCCAGAAGTATAAGTGGCCTGATGTTCAGTCTCTCTGTAAACATAGAGCACCAATTAAAATTAGAATAAAATACATTTAATCCTTTACAAAGCAGAAAATATAGCTTTCACAATTAATTATTCATGTATAAGATATTTTTTTCTATGAAAAACTTTTGATACACAGGTTTTTCTTGAAAATAAATAAAAATACCTTTTTATTGCCTTCTGTATACTAGTAAAATGCTTATACCATCTACTTCCTAAGACTGTACAAGCTTTAAGGAATCCAACCAACATGTTATCCCAGGTACTGGGTTAAACTCTAGTCTAGATAATCACAGGAAGAGTTCAACCTCTGGCAAATTTGAGCCACTTTGTTGGCAAAGTACTGTGAAAAACTGTCAAAGCTTCCAAGTGGAAGATAACACTCTCCTAAACTGGGAGATGACACCCAAAACAAATCAATCGGGCAACAGCTCATCAATGCTTCTGTTACTATCACAATGTGAGTCTGAACCTGAACTTGTACTCAGTCAGATTTACTGTCACTTTGTCTCTTGGAGCTCCTTAATAAACCAAGGAGACAATCAGAATTAACAAGAAAGAGAGGCTACTTAGGAGCAAACTCATTAAAGCTTCCTGTACCCAGTCATTCATTATAAAAGCAACAGAACTGGCTGCCAAATTGTTGAGATATTCCCTAAGTGTCTTCGGAAAGCTCTCTAGATCCACTTGAGGCAGTCTATTGTATTAGATTTGTTTGCCCATTGGTGGGCATAGTTAACAGTCAATTTTATTTGAACCAGGAAATCACCCGACCACAGCAGGAGGCTCAAGGTAATTTATATCCTTTTTATCCAGATTGTTAATTATCTGCTCTTAGATAAAGGCAAGATCTAGTATATGCCCTTTTACATACATTGGCGTATTATATTTACATAAGATCTAGTATACAACCATCTACATATATCAGGGTGGAAATTACAAGTGATCACTATTGCATTTACAAATTCCCAAGCCTTCCTGGAAGCCTAGAATTAGATCATTCAACAAGTAATAGGAGAAGCAACACTAGCCCTAAGACTTGATCGATAAACTCAGCAAGAGATTCTACCAAATAATCTTTGTCTTCTAAAGAAACAAAGAAATAATAAAGTTCTTCTATCGTATCATTTCTGCACTCAAAAACTGATGAGAAATGGAATCACATATTTTGACTTATATGGCAGGAGCAGATTCCTAAACAGAGCATAGTGCAGTGATGGCTAACCTTATTGCCATGGAGTACCAAAAGCAAGGGGAACGGGGGGGAGGGTCGTGCGCGCATGTGCCCACACCCATAATTCTATGCACCCCCCGTGCATGAACGCCCAGACCCCCCGCTCTCCCCCCGCTTTTGGCGAACTGGTGGACCAATTTTTTGCCATCTCCAGGCTCCAGAGGCTTTCTAGGAGCCTGAGGAGGGCAAAAACACTCTCCCCGCTCCCCGCGGAGGCCCTCCAGAGGCCACAAACGGACTGTTTTCCAACTTCCGGTTTGTGCATTGAGCTGTTTTTCACCCTCCAAAAGCTTCAGGGAAGTCTCCTGAGGGCGGAAAATGGCAGATAATCATGGCAGAAATCAGCGGAGCTGACAGGGCAATGCCTTGCATGCCCTCAGAAATGGCTCCGCATGCCATCTGTGGCATGCATGTCATAGGTTCGCCATCATGGGCATAGTGTAAACATAAGACTCCTCTGTATGATATAAACTACAGGGCTAGAAATCCTTGCCTCCTTGTCTATTGTACAAACTTAACCACACTGAACTCCAATACTTCAGGAAAACATGAAGGATATTTCTTATGTCTCATCCTCTGTTAAATGAAATTATATATTTCTGCAAAATGAACAACTGGTTGTATTCGTTTCATTTCAGCCTTCTGCAGTGGGTTCTAGGGTCTCCCCTTCTATCATTGGGCATTGAAGCACCCTTGACTAGAAACGCCGCATGGAACACTCAGCCCCTATTGGGGACATAGGCAGGGCAGCTACATGGGCAGCATCTCCATTGCCCTTCATAAGGCACTATCAGTTGGATGCGTTTGCATCCGCCAAGGCATCTTTCGGACAAAGGGTGCTTCAGAAAGTGCATGCTCCATCAGGAACTATGAACCAGTAAGTTCCCCACCCTAAGGATAGCTGCTTTGGTATGTCCCACTACTGGATCCTCCTGAGCCATCAGCTGGAGAAGGAACATTGGTCCTACCTGAACGTTCTTTCTCAGCATTGGGCATGAGGGTCTAGACTCCTCTCTGTTAGCTAGGTCCGTAGTCTACTCTGGTTGGGTAAGCTGTGGGGTAGGGGCTGCTCTTCTCTTATTCTCTAGGTTGGAGTTACGTCTTCGTTGGAACTGGGGCCAAGCAAGAGAGGACTGGAGGTGTGGCTTAAATTATGACTCAGTCTCTGGGCAGATAAAGACGTAACAACCTATTACTGGACCCTCCTGAGCCACATTGAGAAAGAACGTTCAGGTAGGACCAATGTTCCTTCTAATTAATTGTGAAAATTGGAGTTCAAATACTTTCAGTCAGCATTCTCTCCTACAGCTGATCACATCCATACAACATCTAGTCCAGGGGTCCCCAACCCCTGGGCCATGGATCAGTACCAGTCTATGGCTTGTTAGAAACCGGAACGCACAGATGGAGGTAAGCGGCAGGCAAATGAGCAAAACCTGATCTGTATTTACAGCCACATCACCCACTCAGCTCATCAGGTATTAGAATCTCATAGAAGCACAAACCCTACTGTAAACTAAACATGCAGGTGTTTTAGGTTGTGTGCTCTTCCTCCCCCCTCCCACGCTCCATATGATATAAGAGATAGCATTATAGTTACCCCCTTTTCTGCTCAGAAATATAGGCTCCGGACTATAAAAGACTAATGTTCAGTAATACATTTCCATATATTACAAAAGTTCCCAGTCGTTTAGAAATCTTTCTTACACATTTAATACATACCTTCTGATCTGTATGGTCTTGGAATAACAAGCCAAAATAGTCCCTTTCGAGTAGATTAAGATGCTCACACACTTTGTCAAACAACACCTGCCCTTTAGCTTTTTTCTAGGAAGAAATAGGATAAATCAATGAAACATTTATATAATACAATGCTAAATACATTTTATTTTAAAACACACCAATACCAAAGAAAATTACTCTGTCTTTGTTACCACTGGTTTCAATTTGCTATTTCAGAAAATAAATCAAAAGTGAATAGATGCTTCATAGTCTATACCCAGCACATAGGAAAGTGCTAATTAATAGAGGGGAGATATTTATTTGGATAACTGAAATTTAAATAGGACAAATGAAAAATCAGCAGTAATTCTTAAAATCCTGAAATAGTGTTGTACATTTAGGAATCAATGTCTCTTAAAACTTTTTTTTAAAGGAATCAAATGTATAGTTTGTTATCTGAGGACTTGCTGATTATCAAATACAGATAGTCCTCAACTTACGACTATCACTTACCAACTGTTCGAAGTTACAATGGGACACATAAAGTACTTATAATCCAGATTTCTGAGTACCGCACACGTCCATGGTCATGAGACAGCATTTCAGGGACTTTTGCTACATGCTCAGCCTTCAATTATCTGATATCTTGGTAAGTAGCACAAGCCTCATTATTTTTGCTCTTTGCTTTAAACATTAGACTTACGAAAGTCTAATGATTTTGATTTAAATATTTAAAACAACTGTTAGCCATCAATGTACTATTGTCTAATGTTAGATTTGTAATGAAGAAATATAACACTTAAGTAATCTTATTTTAGTTCATTACTTTTCCTTTTCTTTTTGCATTAAATGTAACATTCAGGTGCACTTACAACCATGACCATTTAGCCATGATAGCGAATCTATGGCACGCTTGCCATAGGTGGCATATGGAACCATTTCTAATGGCATGTGAGGTGTTGCCCTGTCAGCTCCAGCACGCATGCCCGCACTAGCCAGCTGAGTTTTGGCTTTTATTTTTGGCCGTTTTTCGGCCTCCAGAGGCTTTAGGGAAGCCTCTTGAAGCCTCCGGAGGGAGAAAAATTGCCCAACAGGTAACCTGGAAGTCTGTTCCCGAACGTCTGGTTTGTGTTGGGCCATTGTTCGCCCTCGCCAGGCTCCTAGAAAGCCTCTGGAGCCTGGGGACCAACCGAGCCCACTGGAAGTCAGAAAAAGGCTGTTTCTGGCCTCCGTGGAGACAGGGGAGGACATTTTCACCCTCCCCAGACTCCTAGAAAGCTTCTGGAGCCTTGGGAGAGTAAAAAATGGACCTACCGAGCCCATTGGAAGTTGGAAAATGGGCTGTTTCCGGCCTCCAGTGGGTGGAGTTTGGCCGTTTTCGCACTCCCAGGCTCCATAAAAGCGGTGCGCACATGTGAGGGGCAGCGGTAGGGGCATTCACAGGCAGCATGGCATGGGGGGATGAAATTATGGAGCTGGGCATGCGTGCGTGTATGCTTTTGGCACCCAAGGCGAAAATGTTTCGCCATCATTGTCATATAGCCTTAATAAAACTTGAATCGATTAGAAGATAATAAAAGTTAATAGAATGATTCAGAGTCTGTAAGTGAAACATGAAAGAACCAACTTTTTTCAAGCCACCTTAACAAAGATACTCCCCCAACTACACAAAAAAAGAAAGAATAAATAAAATGTTAACATTTTAAAGAATATAGGATATAAGATACTGATAGAAGAAATTATCAGAAATAACTGATTTGATTAATATGATTTTTGACATTTCCATATGACACAGAATGTCAGAGAAAACTGTATTACTGTTTTAAATAATTTGGTGCAGCAAAAGTACACAATAAGTAGACAGATAAAATTTCAAAAGGTTTGTTCTTAGGTTTGAATCAAATATTGTATATAATTTTATTAATACTGTGTTTCCCCGAAAATAAGACAGAGTCTTATTTTCTTTTGACCCCCCCCCAAAAAAGCGCTTGGCCTTATTTTCAGGGAGGTCTTATTATTTTTGAGGTGCAGGAAGCGCCGAGCATGGTCACCTCACGGCTGCGGCGTTGCAATATTTTCAGGGAGGGCTTATTTTCGGGGGAGGGCTTATTTTAGCACATACACTCAAAAGCCTGATTGGGCTTATTATCCGGAGATATTTTATTTTGGGGGAAACAGGGTAGTAAGTTAATAATTAGTACTATTAAATAGTAATCTTTATTAATTATTATTAATTAAATGCAGCATGATATATAATAACAATGGGTATAAACATCCAAAGGAGAAAATTTGGGGCATTCAAAGTACTGTACTTTGACTTGAATTAATAAATGAGAACAGACAACTCGCCTTTCTGGCTTTTCAAGATTTGTTGAAACATTGAAATAGTGTCTGCTACTGGCAGAATTCAAGAGGTGCAGTATGCTGCCTTTCATTTTCAAGCAAGTCCTACATCCCTATTTGGCTATTTATGGCATTTAAAAAGCAACTATAATGTGACATTTCTGAGACCTGGCAACTGAAAGGCATTTTTGCAATTGCTTATCACACAGATTTCAATAGACGCCACTGCAATTCCAGAGAAGTCCCTTCGAGTGCCTATGTGTAGGCTCTTGCAACACTAAGTTATTGTGCCTGACAGTCAGAGACAGAAAGCTCTAAACTGAACGAATTATCTATGCTGTTGAGCTATGTGCTACACAGTAGTTGTGAGAAACACTGTACAAATACAAAGGACAAGGGAGAAAAGGTATGCAATAAAACTACCAAGCTCAATAAAAGCATTGTTTGTTGTCCAAAAGAAATCAAAGCACATTCATACCGAACTGAACTGCTCAATTTATATTCAGCATTTACAATTTTAACTGGATCATTCAGTTTTATATCTCATCAGCTGAAACGCAAGGAATAATGCAAATAAACCCGCGGCAATGCAAAACTATTTCTAATAATATACTAAGGTACAATTAGGTGTGTGTGTAGTTTTTAAACCTGTATTTATTGCTCAAGAGATTTTACTTGTCACCTTATATGTTCAATTTATCATTTAAGCAAAACTTTAAAATGTAATAACAAATAAATCCAAGAAATTAAATAATCTAGTCTAAATTGGATTAAATATGTAGAATGTTCCAGTTTAGACTTGTATTGAAAAAAGGACATCCATGTGCCAAACATATTAAATTGAAATAAGTTTTCTTTCTTATGTAAAAAACTTGAAAAACGATTAGAAAGGAGTTAAATATTTTTCACTATAAAGTTAGCTATCACACATCACAAGTACTGTTGTTATTATTATTATGCTTCCTATTGAATTTACAACTGCTAAATCTTCAGTATCCAGAAGATAATCATAGCGTACATAACCAGTTAAATCTTGCATTCTTATTTTGTGCTTCTGGTGCTACATTTTTACTTTCTAAATAATATTTAAGATTCTAGTAAGTAAAACTCTAGATATTTTACATTTCACTATCAATATAATTTTGCCAAATGACTCGCAGCAGTTATAAAATCCAATTTGCCACCCAATTTGTTGAGGATTTTGTTGGAACAATCCAAAGAAAATGTACTCATGCTGAGAAAATATTGATCTTAATCTATCATCTATCATTTAAAAACTGATTTATAAGAAAATATTAAAATAAATAAATTCTTTTTAATCGGACCAATGAGCCATCATGGACTAGTATCATGGACTAGCAAAATGACATTGTTTAGAAGAAAAATAGTATAAACTGAATTCTAACTGCTGGAAGCTTCTCAGTCATATTTTGTATTAAAAGATCAATGTGAAAAGAATTCTGTCAGAATGGATATTGTATGTATAGCTTTATGTGAAAATAAAACAAGCATGCTATTTCATTTTACATTATTATAGCTATGTTTCTAAATTTAACACTATATATTAATGATTGACAAATCTTTTTACAGAAAGCACAGTTTGAGACAAGAAAAATACTTGGAATAATTTAAACATAGTTTATAAGTTTTAAACTATAAATAAAATATTTTATTTTAGTATTTTGCTGGAACATAATAATATTGACAACTTACATGTTTAAAAACATGCCTGATATAGCTTATTATGGCCAGGAAATCATTGGCAAATTGTAAAACATATGGTACTTGAGTATTTAATTTTTTATAAGATAGCAAGTGCAGTCTTGCACTTCAATCAAGCAAACTACAAAATACTTGAAACAGTTATGTCATGCCCAATACACATCAGTTGTTCAGACGTGCATAAAATATAGCCATGCAGTCATATTTAAATGTCCTTGTCATAACATTTTAATTAGAACAGAATGCCCCTGTGTAGAACGCTCTAATGAAAATTGTATTTGCTTTGGAAAGTGTTTTTACAATACGTCAGCTGCCTAGATCTCATTATGGCATTCTTTAGACTTGATAAATAGTTATATGATTGGGTGCCTAAAATGAACTATATAATAAAGCTTGTACATAATCTCAAACATATATTTAGATATTTTAATTCAATGAATAAAAGATGTAGTTACTGGATTTAGTATTTTCTACTTATTGACAAATACTATACCCCATGTTCTACTAAATTGTAAATAACCAAGAATAAAGGGCAATGAAAATATTAAACGTTAACATTTATTCCTCTCTCATAAGACTGAAAGTAATTCATCTATAAGAAGGAAGCAGGGGCAGAGAGGAAGCTGGAAATAGTCTGAAACATATTTGTGAAGGTGCAGGATTCTTGTATTTATATATCGACGAGAGAGACAGACAGACAGACAGACAGACAGACAGACAGACAGACAGACAGACAGATATCATATATCTGACTTGGCTGCAACTCTTCTTTTTAACATTCAAATATTTCATAGCAGTCAGAGAGAAAATAAGTTCCTTAATTTGGACAAATAGACCTACAACATTTCCATAAAGGGAAAGTAATGGAGATAAACACAATAGGTTTACATAGACTTCTCAGACAAATCATAAATGTCAAATGTCAATGTTAACAATTTACAAGGAGGTTATTCTAGTGTTGAAATGTGGCCTAATTTCACTCATTTGAGCTGCATCTGCTGCCTTATTAAGTGAAACTAGGGAACCTATGATCCTTGGGGTCATCCTTTCAGAGATATTTCCTTACCTAAACACAGAAACAGAAAGGGCATAGGCAGATTGCTAGGTTTGATTTTAAACTTTAAAAAGAAAACATCTTATTAAAGAAGAGAGATGGGTAACAAGACAAATATAGATTTTTTTCCTTATTTTTCAAGAACATTTTGATCGCAACATCTGTGGTTGATCTGCCATTTTTTAAAGAACATTTCCACTTCTTTTTCCTTGGCTTAAAGCAGTGCTTCTCAAATAGTGGGGCGGGCCCCCCAGGGGGGGCGCGAGGCTCCGTAAAGGGGGGCTCAGCTCAAATTATTTTATATATTTTTGTTTTGCAGGTTAAAGTTTTTTTTAATATTGTGCTCCTTTAAATCCTGTGCTCCTTTAAATCTTTTCTGCTACAGTTAATAAAGCTATTCTTTGTTGTAAATTGATCCACATTTCTTTCTTTTTTTTATTCTCTTATACGTTAATAAGGATACAGTGTTATGCAGAGGTGTACTTATAACAATTTTATAGACAAATGATACTATTTACAGTTGCGCGGGGCGCGCGAAATGTTTTCTTCTTCCTAGGGGGGGCATGACAGAAAATAATTGAGAAGCACTGGCTTAAAGTGATACATAGCTAACCATATTGGATTATTGGTTTCTTCAAATGGATCAGCACATTTTCCATAGTTTGTCCTTTATATATAGTGAGAGCAAAGCATGACTCTATTGATAAATACAATTCTTGGAATCATATTACTTGATGACATATTTGGTGAGATGGGCGGCATATTTATTATTTAATTTATTTAAAAATATGACACTGAGATGACAATTGAACACCTTAATAGCAGTGCATTATCAGGGTACCACCCATTGAGAAGTTATAGTTCAACTCTATCCTGCTTCATATTCTCCCATTTCTGAAGAGCAACTCCTGCAGAGGATATGAGTCCTCACTATGCCTTTTATGCAGTGGTGGGATTCAAATAATTTAACAACCGGTTCTCTGCTCTAATGATTTCTTCCAACAACCAGTTCACCAAACTGCTCAGAAAGTTAACAACCGGTTCTCCCAAAGTGCACAATGTTATAATCTTCTGGTCTTGGCTTGGATGCGTCATTAGGCCAGAGCAGAGTATAAATAAGACAGTCCTTGTTTTTGGTATTCCAAATTTAGTATGTCTTAAGGATCCATAAAGTAAATTTAAATAAATGAAATTTGCTGGTTGGGATCTGGCATTAAACGCCTCATTGAATTATGGATTTGCCCCTGAAAAGCCCCAGAAGGATTCCATTCATTCCACATTGTAAGGCATCAAAGAATGTCATTTGGAAAAGGCAGTTGTACTGTCTGATGTTCTTCCAGACTTTGTTTGCAATAGTTTCATCATTGCTATATAAACTGAGCAGTTCATCAGGTGGACGTTACAAATTGCCCCATTCTGACCTTTTCCTTCATGTAGCAAAAATGGGTAGTTTCTCCAGTAAATAAGAACAGGTGACGACAAGAGCATACTATGGTCATGGCACCAATATCAGCAGAAATAATACAATGTGCAAGTTGTGCATTTTGCCTTGTTCTTTTTCTGTGGAGATGTGTATAGTTGTCCTGAATGGAGAGATCCAGTAATGGCCTCTTGAGAAGGGAATATACTATCAACTGTTCCAAGGCTGGAGAAATTACATCCTACTTCAAAAACGATAATAATACTGCATGGAATTATCCGTTGGTCATCTCCCAAGCCAGCCTGACAACTCAGGAGGGCCCAGAATTTAACAATCATGTGGTTGAACTAGCAGATTAAAGAGCCTTATCCATGTGCTCAATGTTATGAAACTGAATTCAGTCCAGATGACTTTGCAAATTTGTGCTATGGGCAACTCAACTTGTGGCTTGGACTGCCAAGTCAAATTCCAACTCCAAGTGACTTTATCTGCCAAAAAGCATTAATACTCCTCACTGTGGTCCCCTTAGATGGTTTGGTGGCAGAAAAATTTGCTGATTTAACATGTACAACAATTTTAGTATGAGAAGTTGAAGAGTTCTACATAGGGATGTGAATGTTCCCAACACAAAGAATGTGACTTGACTGATGATTAGTGAAGCAGGTTTTATAAGTATAGCAGAAAAGAGATTTCTTTACAACTTAGGGACAGGAAATTCATACTAGTAGGCGAGTTTTTTAAAAAAAGCAAATGTTCTGTATATATGTACCAGAGAAGGAAAGGCAGAAGTAACTAAGTACAGATTAGCAATCTTTTAGACAAAAGAGTGTCTAAAATGATGGACAAAGATCTAAAGTAATCCTTCTATCCAGACCCAATTGCCTCCTTGTGATCAGTTGATCATGAAGTATTAAAGAGCCAGTGCTATTGAATTTGGACCTCACAGAAATACATCCTGGCACTACTGATTCATGAATCAATTCGATATCCAATTCTTTCCCAAAGCCCTCTAAAGGAAGAAACTTTTCTAGTCTTAAGAGGTAAGATTTTCGGAAAGAGTGTCATAATAGGAAGCTCACCCTTGGGGTCCCTGATGACATTTCTGGGGAGGGGAGGAGGTACACAACCCATGGCAAATAATCCCTTTTTTGATATTAATAGATGACCAAATTTCCCTCCTTCTCTGCACACAACTTTCCTTTGAGAATCTAAACTAATCCTACTCTTGGCTCTTATCAACAAAGTGAGCACAAATTTTTTTGAGTTAGCAAAACAGTGTGTTGGAGAATAGATGTGTCACAAAATGTACAATTGGAAGCACTTAAAGTTTCTAAATAAATTGATGCATCATGTGTCTCAATCACGAATAATAAAAAAGTAACTTTGCCCACTTTGTTCAACTGTACATAGAATGCCAGATAAATACCACAATGTAGTATTCCTGCTGATTACTAGATCCTAAGTAATTTTCTGGCTATTTAGGGATCAAGGAAAGGCTGCTTTGATATCAAATACATCCAGTGAGCAAGCATGAATTATTAAGTCAATATAATTGTCTTCTTGACTGAAGATAGCCCAACCTGTTGCAAATTTAAACAACTCATAGTAAATGGTTTGCAATGTTTAGAATCTAGACTTATAGAACTGACACTAATCTCTATGAATAATTTAAAAACTCTGCTCTCTTCTATAACAATTGTTCACATACCCAATGCCATCAGGAATTGTGATCCATGCTGCAATTCTAACATGCAAGGAAAAGCAAAATATATTTAATAAGGGCTGTGAAACAGTCATTGGTAAGGCTTCCTTGTGAATTTCAGATGATAAAAATGCTTCTCTATAGAAAATAAAAAACTATTAAACTATGTAAAAATGTACTGCTGACATGAGATTCATTATAAACTTTCTGATTTTAATAAATTAATACATTCAGGTACATACCTATGTCTAAAAAGCTGTTTTAAGCATTACATATGAGCATCTTCTACAAAAATGCATGTTAAACTCAAATGAAAAAACTGATTATTAATCAGTTGTACAATATAATAAACATTTGAATTTTAAAGATAATTGCTAATCTTTTGCCAAAGTATATAGTTTAACATTCAAAACAGGTTCAATGCCAAAGAAATTGAAGGTAGCTGGTGTAATACCAGGTTTCAAAGAGACCTAGCAAGAGCTGGAAAGGAAATTATAGCCCTGCCACTTTAACATCTGCTTTATGCCATTCAACAGAAGTGGTAATCAAAGAAAAAATAAATAGGTTCATTGAAGAATAAACTTTGTTAAAGAAAAATCAGCATAAACAAATCCTAATTCTCCAAACTTGCGGAGTTTTCTAAGAAAACAATAGGACCTGGATGGAGGTGACCCTGCTGTTACTAGATATTTGGATTTTCAAAACCCACGTTTTGAAAGAACGAAGTTCTTCAATGATTCTGAAACTTAGTGCTCATAGGATAAGAAGAAATGCTTTTTATGGAGTGCTAATTGGATAAAAATACAAAAGAACGCATACATGGGTAACTTTTTAATAGAAGAACATAAGAAGATTCTTGGAGCCAGTGGTTTTTAAGATGTTGGCTTATGAATAAATCACAAATGGGGTATTTATAATGGGTTAAATGATACTGACTTCTGGATAATATTAAGGAGTCTGGGGTCATAAGAACCAAGTGACTGTGAAGGACTAAAGGATTTAAAAAAACATTTGGTACATGTTTACCAAATTACAAGTACAGCTTAAGTAAACAAAGTGATGCACGTTAGGGCAAAAACCCTACATTTATATATGAGGACTGAACTATTTGTAAGTAACCAGAAATAATGCTTTTGGGGTTATGGTGGATGGCTAAATTAATATTGTTAACAACTATTACAAAGAAAAATTCCATGCTATGGATCATTAGGAAAAACACAGAAAATTAAAACCCCAAGACTGAAATTATTTTATATAAATCTACTTTGCATTGGGATGGTGTATATTATTAACATATAACACATTACATGTTTTAGTCCATTTCTATAAAAGTATTGCACTTACTTCCTCTTAGAGAAAAACATAAAGCTCACTAGCTTACCTCAAGGTCACAACTGTATTCTGTGCCATCCAAAAGCACAACTTTAGCCTGTACTATCCTGATCTTCTTAGGAGGTTTTTCAAGCATTCTTTCTACTCTGATTTCACTTGTTTGCACCTCTTTTGTCTCTCTTTTCCGATCTTCAATGTTTTCAGTAGCTTCAGAAACAATTTCTTTGTCTTCTTTATCAGACTACAAGAAAATGTATATTACAATACAATATTATAGTTACAGAATTTAAATTTAATCAAATGCACACACACACATTTCAAATTACAAGAGCAGATAAACATAAATATATGCATATATCTGTTTTCGATATCATTTTTCTCAGAGAAAATACAAATTGTCTATGGAAAAAAATTGCAGGAGGCATCAAGTATGCTTCACTAATGATAAAACATTTTTTTCATACTTCAGGCAAGTAAAAAAAATACACAGAATCAGGACAGATATTCTGAGATTCTATTGCATGAAAGTAGAGAAGACTGGTCACAAAGAACCTAAAGATATCATGACAAAATAGAGCTTCGACTTCTTTCTTTGCTCAGTTAGGTCTAGATATTCTGAAATGCAAATGTGTCTCACTAGTGCGCATAAATTGAGAGCTCTGAAACAGCTTCCACTGAAAACAGGGCTACTGTAGCTTGAGACAAGCATGTGACTTTCCATATTCATATACTGGCTAAAATCAATTTTTTATCCATCAGCCTCGCTCTTTCTTTAACAATGATTTACAATCAACTTAGGAAAAAAACCTCATAACAAAGAAACCATATGACACTATGTTTCAATCTACGTTGTATGACATCTATGGAGCCTGCACGTCAACCTAGCAACTGTCCCTTTAGACTACCAATCTTAGAGAACAAATCTGTAGGACACTTAGTTAGCCTGTTATGTTGAGACCTTAGCTTACTCAATTATTAGAATTTTTATTGTTGTTATTAATTATTAATTATTAATTTTATTATTAATAATAATAATTATTATTAATTATTCTTATTATTCTTATCATGTGGTTAATCTTTGGTGAGATTCACAGCCTTTGGGGCTGGTTGGTAGCTCAACAGCTCGAGTCCTAACCAAGGACCTAGGAACTGTTAAGGTAACGTCGGAGGATATAAGTTGTTCCAAGTAGGATGTTTTTTTTGTAGAGTCAAGTGAATTTAGAATTGTTATTGTTATTGTTATTATTAATATTATTTTATTGTTTATTATTACTTTATTTTGCTGGAGGGCAAACAGAAGCAAAAGTATTACAAGTGGAAACACATACTTAAGTTTGTTCATTTTAAAATAATATCTAATTACAAGTCATTTCACTTTGTCTTTCCTCATCATGTCTACATTTTTGCCAGAATCCGAATCATTGAATACTCTATGCAAGCAAGTAAACACATTTCCTTCTTTAAGAATAAAAAAAGTATCTATACAGCTAATTTATTCTTCTACAAGCAGCAACTATTGCAGGCTTTCAAGCAGTCAAATAAGTTATGAATGCAAAAGACAATAATAAAGGAAGCTACAATTGTTGCTACCTATCATACATATTGCATCATCTAAGCAAGTTACTTAACATCTGTTTTCATATGTTTGAAAAATAAATTATATAAATTAGGAAGACCTGACCTGGGCAAAATTGGCTGTGGAGAGAGGAGGAGGACCTGAGCAAAAAAAAATTACAAGGAGAAAAAGCAAGGATGATGCAACCTGAATATGTTTTTCATTGTTGTAATTGGCTTGCAGATTAAAGGTTGTGGAAAACTGAATCATATTAATACATTACTATGAGAAAGAAACTGATTGGAGAGTAACTATAACACTCAACTCCAAACCTTTATTTTCCTGTTTCACAGTGCTGATTATAGAAACCAGACCTAGGCAGGTAGAAAGACTTATCTGAAAGTTTTCACTTAAACATATTTGAAAAATGAAACGATCATGTTTGAAATTTAAAAATGTAAAATGTTTGGGGGGGACGGGACTCTGAAAAGTGTTTTACTTAGTGTACCTACCCAAATCTTGTAGAAAATTTACCTACATGATCTATAAGAGTGACACCAACTTGATGGCAACACTGGTAGTTTTTGGTTAACTGCCACAACTGGAATCTTGGTCATTGAAAGAAGCAGTCATTAAGGAAGATATCATATGACCACTTCACTCAGTGGCCAAAATCTCAGCATATTCAGTTGAAGTTATTAAACAATTTTGTGGGTTTTTAAGCAGAAAAAGTCTCAGATAAGAAGTATGGATTGCCTATCATTCCTGGGGAATGGTTGAAAAAGGCCCATCTCGAAATCCAAGGAGGATTTTGGCACAGAACATCTGCAGCATGCGGCATTTACAGCCAGCTGCTAGAAACAAAAGGGAGTCCTTTTGTCTTGGGGCTGGCTGAAAAAGATCTGTCCTGAAATCCAAGCAGGGTTTTGGCACACCTCGTGCTGCAAACACTCTGTGCCAAAATCTTTGGATTTCAGGACAGAACTTTTTCAGACAGCCTTCAGAAACCAATGGAGACCTATCATCAACCTACCCAACAACCCATAACAGTGCACAGTATTACTTATCTTACTTATTTAAAGGTAAAGCTTTCCCCTGTCCAGTCATATCTGACTCTAGGGGGCAGTGCTCATCTCTATTTCCTAGGCAAGGGAGCCAGCATTGTCTGAAGACATTTCCAGGGTCATGTAGCCAGCATAAGTATACACCGAAGATGCATGCAACATGGGTCTCAACCCGTGGCTGTCAGCTGACAAGCTCAGTGTCTTTAAGTGCTGAGCCATTATAACCCCTAAGTTTCTTATTTAAGTATCAGCAAACAAGAAAAAAACTGTATTCTAGTTTATAAAGATTAGGTAAATTTCAATGCCTTTTTAAATAGTACAATAGCTAGATTTTGCTGAAACTGAAGTAATAAAATCATAATATTTGGTTAGGCAGAAATGAACAGTATGATTCACTGCCAAATCAAAATACACCTCAGAATGAATGGTATTAATTCATATTAACAAAAGAAAATGTAACATAACGGTAGCCACAACAACGTTGAGGCCACTAAAGTGTGATTCCTATAGTTCGTTTTGTTTTTCTTTCTAGGATGTACCTGTGACTCAACATGTTTTTCTTCTTTATCACCATCCACTTCAGCTTCTTGAAGATTCTCAGATATGTCCTCTAATTTTCCTTTAGATTGAGCTTCTTCTTCTGAGAGATGACATTCTCCTTCATCCACTGCTGTCTCTTCTTCTGATGCTAGGTGCTCTCTTTTCTTAGTTTCATCTTTGGGTTCTGATATGCTGTATGATTTTTGTTTCTTAAGCCAGGGGGGGATAAAACGAGAAATGCCCTTTCCACCTAAGCTTTTAGGGCTCTTTTGTGTAGCTACAGCTGGAAGGACAGGAGAACCTTCTTCTATTTGTTGCTGATCTTCTTGACTTTCTGGTGCATCCCCAGCATTTTCACTTCCTGTGTTAGTCCTCAGATTCTCTGATTCTTTTACTTCACTATCTGAACCACCTTCAGTTGTCATTATCACCGGTTGCCCTACAAAAATACAATTTTTTTTTTTATTAGAACATTTTTTAAACATGACTTTTTTGGTAATTCCAATCAATTAATATAAGCCTCTAGATAAAGTACAGTATCAAAAGCTCAATTTTGAGTTACTGAATCGTTTTGGTAAAACTGCAAAAAATATGCTGCAAAGTACTAGCATGATAATGAAAGTTGATAATAAAGTGCAGATAGTAGCTAACCATGCATACACATGTACTGTATATGTCACATTTTAAAAGATTACTATCAAATATGTGTCATCAGATGCACCAGTTTTTTAATCCCTACAAATAAAATTAGAAGCTGTTTATATGCATTTCCTCAAATACTGTTTAAGTAACGTATCTCATTCTTCCACCTGGATGATCATCCTTACTAAGAAAAACGCTAACTGGGACTCATTTCCAAGTAGACATGTATAGAATTAACTAGCAGTGAAGTCTAAAAAGCATTTACTGTGGGTTGTTTTCAGTTTGAATTTTATTGCAGTTAATACTGGAAATTACAAAATGACACATAGTATTAAAACATTGGAAATATTCAAGGGGATCCTTAATGAATGGAGCCATAAATTAGTAATCACAATATCAACGTTGTCAGTAATGGGGTCTACTTCTATGGACAGACCACGTCTAAAGGATGTTAATGAAGGAATGACAGACGTGGAATAAAATAGAATGTAACGATTTCTTAGAAATTCACTACATTTTAGTAAAAATGTTGGTGTATATCTATACCATTTTTGCAGCTCTAAACTACATAATATCTCATTTCAAAGTGAATAGAATAGAACAGAACAGAATAAACAGAGTTGGAAGGGACCCTGGTGGTCTTCTAGTCCAACCCCCTGCTTAGGCAGGAAACCCTATACCATTTCAGACAAATGGTCATCCAATCTCTTCTTAAAAACTTCCAGTGTTGGAGCATTTACAACTTCTGGAGACATGTTGTTCCACTGATTAATTGTTCTAACTGTCAGGAAATTTCTCCTTAGTTCTAGGTTGCTTCTCTCCTTGATTAGTTTCCACCCATTGCTTCTTGTCCTGCCCTCAGGTGCTTTGGAGAATAGCTTGACTTCCTCTTCTTGACTCCCTGAGATATTGGAACACTGCTACCATGTCACGCCTAGTCCTTCTTTTCAAACTAGACATACACAATTCCAGGAACCGTTCTTTATATGTTTTAGTTAATAATTACAAAATGACACAAATGACACAAAAACGTATGGCTTTGAACTACACTATTTGATTTATTCCAGGATAAACAATTTGACCACTCATTATGCTACTTATATTAAAACTGTATATAAACTTGGACTATTAATCAAAAACACAGTTTTATTTTGCAACAGATTGGAACCAATTCATGCTTTCCTATTACTGAAAATCCTATTTCAAACATTTTTTTTACATATTGATCAATTAATTTCTACAGCAGGTTATATACAGTTTTAGGGAAATCAAACCAGTATATTCAATCAGTGGTTTACAAGTCTTAGATACTACAAATGATGCAATTGTAAGATGAAAATCCAGTCTCTATAATGTAGTGCCACTCAAGCCCCAACTTTGCTGGAGAATTCAACCTTAACAGAAAATAGAAAATGTTTTCTATTCCTTTCATTCTAACATAAATATGCATGAGCTAACCTTGTTTCCATTTATCTAATCTCAAAAGAAAACATGAAACAAAACCAAGAAAAACAATTAATCATGACATGTCTAGTTACTAGGCAAATCTGCTGCTGTTTGGATCTATTATTCAGTTACTGAAATGTACACAAATTTGTTCTCAGAACTCAAAGCAAATAATTATGTAAATGTTCTTAATCTATAGTATGTGCAAACACAAAATAACTAATTTCAAGTCTTTCTAGAAGCAACAGTTCTGCCCAGTCAAGAAATGCTAGCTGGAAGAGGCTAGGAGATACGTATGTCTTCTCTGACATAGCCCTTGGCCTCTGGAATATTTTCTCTTGAGAACTGATGATGACCCCCAACCTACTGGCCTTTTGAAATCCAGTTGTAAGTTGTTGCAGTCATAAAATCAAATTATTCAAGTGCTTATTGTGATCATTAAGTGAATCGTGTGGTTGTTAAGCAAACAGCATAGCTGTTTAGCAAAGCCATTCTTCTGAATGGGGTTTTGCTGGAAACTGACAAAAAAGTGGACCAAAAAATCTCACAAATTGTGGCTATAAGGGTGACCTGTTTGCTAAGTCCTCACAATGTAGTTACATGATTGTGGGGGATAAACATTTTACAATGGCCTACAGAGAGATTATACATTATGCCAGGCCTTCATGGTAATCCAGTAATTGCATACAGATAATCCTTGACCTATGACTATTCATTCAGCGGCTGTTTAAGTTGCAGCAGTGCTGAATGAAGGGATTTACAACTGATCTCTGAAGTTGCAGCCACTGCAAAACATGATCTAAGGTTTGGGCCCTTGGCAACCGTCCGCAGTAATGACCACAGTGGGGTTTCAATTCCTCTACCTATCTTCTCTCTCCCTATGTCCTTTTAGCCATCTTGCACAGCAGCACTCCTTGGTAGGGTTGGGGCTGTAGTAGAGTCAGCTAAGTACCATTCAGTGCTCTACAGCCCTGCCACACCCTGTACCTAGAGATCAGGGTAGCACAAAAAATGGTATAGGGCAGAGTAAATATATACAATTGTCCGTGATTGTTGTTCCGTCCCTTGGTATAATGAATTTCTTTCTGCTTTGAATGTTCAAGGCTTCGGGTTTCATTCCTGTCTTCTGCAAGCACTACTGGGAAAGAATCTAATTTGAAACTATGGGAAGCAAGTCTATATACATCAACACTGACATAAAGTGAGTGGGTATGATCTAACTGGGTATAAAACAGCACTCTAAAACAGCCGCCCCCAGGGCTGGTTCCATGGTGAGCGGTTTTTCCATGGACCAGAGGGCATGTGGTTTTGGGTGCTGCCTGCATCCCACGGATTGGGTTTCACTTGTTTGTGTGGTCCAGTTTCTGGCACGCTGCAACCTTATTATTCAAATTCATTAACTATTTTAATGATACTATTCAAACTTGAAGAATACAAAATCTAATATTATATCGTCAGCTAGGTTTTTGGGTAGATACAATTGGCCTGAAATTTTGATTATTCAATAGCAAGAGAAACACGTTTACTATTTTCAGTGTATTTTCCTACTTGAAAAGTTAATTCAGTCATTAATTTGGTAGATACAATTCACAGAACAGGAATGGATACAATAAGCATTGTTTCCAGAGTAAAGTGAAAGCCTATGTCCAAAGCAAGTACAGACCAAGAAAAATATGTATATGAGATGGAGATGTTTATGCTATACAGTGGTGGGTTGCCAATTTTGTTACTACCGGTTCGGGCACGCATATGCGCAGGAGCATCCGGGCGAGTGGGGGAGCTTCCCGCCACTGCTACTACCGGTTCACCCAATCTGGGCCGAACCAGGAACAACCCACCTCTGATGCTATGCATACAAATAAACATATGCAATGTAACTGTGTTACAATTGAGCAAATCCCAACATGTCCCTGATTACCTCTGAATGTAAGTCAACCAACAGAAATAGTGACGGAGAAAAACTAAAAACAGCAGTGAACTGAATGAACTTAAGGTCAAAAAGAAGTGGGAAATGACTCATCAAACCCATTTGCTGTGGTATTTTCTTCATGCCAGATTCCACAGCTATTTTTATGAGGCAACATTAAGTTTCTTTGTAGTTCAAATTTGTCATGACAGACGAATGAAGTTTCTCAGTAAATAAGGAGAATGAGTACACAATTCTATTGCCTTTAGCAAGCCTTTCCTGGTAGCCTAGAAAATTTTTATTTGCTACAGTTGGATAATCCGAGGTGTTAATTACAAATCTAACAGAATGACTTATGAATTTGAGTGTTTCTTGGAGAAAGGGATAAATTAGAAAGTAAATAAGATTTCAGTATGACAAAGGCTGAGGGCCAAAATACGGTTCAGATGAAACCTATCAAAATTCTTGAGTACTTAAGAATATATTTTTGTAATGACAAATAACCTGGACACAAATTTTCAATCATTTAAAATAAATCACAAAGCAGAGTTGTAACAAAGTAAGAGAAGGACCGATGTCTTACCTGAAAGGTGGTTTTCTGTGCAGTGTGGGAGAATTCAAGCATGGGTTCAACTTCAGTTTGTCTGCCCGATGACTGAGTTAATTTTAGAGTCTTTTAGCCATGCCTCCCAGCTTGACTTCAATTTTTAATCAATGAAGACATGGACCATTTGAAGGCTTTGTGTGCGTCGACTTGGTCATCTTCACTTGATCTGGATGTGGAACCGGATCTTCAGGTGGGGTTGGATTCTCCGGCAGTGCACAGAGAACCACTGTTTAGTTAAGACAACAGTCCTTCTCCTATGCGCTGCTTGGAAAATCCAAACATGGGATATACCCAAGCTTAAGTTCTATGGGCGGGATGATGAATTGCCGGGGGCCCTGTCAGCCTCATGGACCACTTGTAGGACCCTGCACCCAAACGAAGCCTCAGCCGAGGCAAATGAGTCAGATTTATACTTTTTGATGAACAGCAAGGGAGAGACCCACGTGGCTGCCCTACATATTTCCTCCATCGAAGCTTGAATCGCCCAGGCTGCCATGATGGCTGCACTGTGAGTGGAGTGAGCCGTGATACGACCTGGTGGTTGTTTGGATTTATGTTCATAAGACAGCGCAATGCAGGCCCTCAACCATCTGCCGATGACCGTAGATGACACCTTCTTGCCCATGGAGGTTGGCTGAAAGGATATAACTAATGATTCGGTTTGACGAAAGGAAGCCATTCTTTTGATGTAACGTCGAATCGCTCTCCTGACGTCCAATTTATGCCACCGTTTTTCAGTGGGGTGAATGGACTTAGGGCAAAAGTCAGGCAGACCTGTGAAAGTGAGTGTTTATTTTTGGTATAAATGACGGGTCCAGACAGAGGATGACCGTGTCAGGCCGAATAATGCTTCTTTGTTTTGTTTCAATCCTGGCAGAGCCTGGGAATTTTTTTCAGGAGTTGTCTCAGCCACATAAGTGTGGCTCTATTGAAAAATGAGACCAAAGCCTAGACCCTGATGGCCCAGGACACAGCTTGATGAACGTTTTTGAAAGAGGACTCTGCTCTCTTGTCCTCCGCCTTCAGCCCCTCCATGAGATCAGAGGGAATGAGCGCAGAGGACGTAAGAGCGGCCACAGGGGTGTCTACCTTGAGCCACTGTAAAAGGTTCTCCAATTCAGGAGCTACAGAGCCACTGGGAGCCGGGATAGATCCAGGTTGAGAACATTGCCGTTGTACAACATCCAAGAAGAGCTGAAGGGCAGGGATCTCCACATGTTTGGCAGGAGATTCAGAAAATAAATTACTGCTCTTGGACTTCTTGACAGGTTGTTCTATGGCTGCATCAGCTAAGGTACTAGCCATCTCATTACTAGTGACCGCCTTTGCCTTGTGAAGAAGGGACTTGAAGAGAGCAGGCTTAAAGAGGCCAGTGAAGGCTGGCTTGTCAGGAGTCATATCCTCATCATCCGAGATGATTTGTTCCATGCCCATCTCTTCAGCTGCTAGTGAGTCCTCATTGCACACGGAAGGCTTTGGGGAAGGAGGATCCTGAATGGGGAGAGGAATGTCCCTACTATGGTCCTGGTGAGCTGGGGCCTGAGTTCCCTGTTTAGTGGAGGTGGGTCTGCGCTGGAAAGCAAACTCCATGGCTTGCATTATTGCCTGCAAAATAAATTCCTGCTGTTCTGCAGAAAAACATGCTGAGGTTGGTCTAGGGTCTGGTGTAACCTGCTCCTCCCTGGGGTTATCAGGAGACTCCTCCGTAGTCATGGGAAAACACTCAAAGGGTGCAAAGTCCTCCCCAAAGCAAGTTGCCTGAAACTCCTGGGAAATAGATATGTCATCTGGAAGGCAATCTAGTGCTTCATCCCTGGTCTGAGTTGCCTCAGTCTGTCTTGGGGAAGATGGATTAACCATCAAGGCTTTCTGTGCCTTAGCAAATTGCTTTTCCAAAGCTTTCAATCATCTAGTGGCTTCTCTGTCAGCTGAAGAGGACTTATGGAAGAAGTCTTGGCCCTGCCTGACTTGTCAGAGCTCTTGGATACTTAGCCGCTTTCCTCCTTGGGGCAGGCTGAAGGATGGAGGATGGGCCTGGGCAAGGTTCTTCCTCCTCATGACCCCAATCAGCCATAATTGAAGGTAATTATGCTGGCAACGCAACCGCCCCTCTTACCACCTCTGGACTAGGTTTCTGCGGTTCACTTCATGGACAGGAGTCTGCCACAGCCTCACTGGGTTTTGACCAAGTACTCGGACAGGGAATAGCCCGGGGCTGGGTTGCAAATAGCACTCAGGCAGCCTCGTTGGGGGCTATGGCGCTGGCACTGCTACAGCTGCGCAAGCAATGAAATGCCAAATAGGAGCTGCTATGGTAGACCAGAGCTTTCAGCCAGGAATAAAGTCTCTCCAAATTGCTCAAGTTGCTGCAGAGGAATCCCGAGAAGGCTGCAAAATGGAAGGAGGAATAGCCCAGCACTGATATCCCAAGAGTCCGCTGGGGTTCGCTACGCTGCAAAGACTATCTCTGCCACTAAAATGCTGTCCGTTTGCGATTTAGCGGCCAAAATGGTGGGCGTGACAAAAAATGTGATCCAAAATGGTGGCCGCCTCGAGCTAGTGTCAAAAATGGCGGCCGCGCTCTTCTCCACCAATAAAGCTCGTCAGGAGACCATTCAGGATCCCTGCTGAGGCCGTAAGCGACGCTCACCCAGTCCGAAAACATGGTAGCCGACCTGCTAGCTGCTGCGGTGCCTTGTTTAAAGTCACAAACCTCGTGGGCGATCACTTTTTACAAACGGAGGTTCGGCGGTGCGGTTTGACAGCTCCGATCTCGTGCGAGGTCTGAGGGGAGCTCTCATTGCTGGCAAGCCTCAAAAGGCCGTTTGACAGCTGTCAAGAAATACCCGCACCAGTTCTCTCTGTATTGCTGCTGTTATTAACAAATGGAGATCTAAAGAATAGTTCAAATCAATTTCTCTTCTCAGTAACTGAGGAGAGAGTCAAAAGTCACTCTGATGGGCTTGACTGAGTTGATAAAAACTGAAGTCAAACTGGGAGGCATGGCTAAAAGACTCTAAAATTAACTCAGTCACCGGGCAGACAAACTGAAGTTGAACCCATGCTTGGATTCTCCAAGCAGCACAGGAGAATATAAAGATTAAAATGAGATTCTTGTTTTATTTCTCAAGCACTGCCATTTAATCTACATTACAGGTAGTCCTCGACTTACAACAGTTCATTTAGTGAGCATTTGAAATTACAACAGCATTGAAAAAAGTGATTTATCACCTTTTTCGCACTTACCACCATTGCTGCATCCATACAGTCATGTGATCAAAATTCAGATGCTTGGCAACTGGCTCATATTTTTGAAAGTTGCAGTGTCGAGGGGTCATGTGATCCCCTTTTGTGACCTTCTGATAAGCAAAGCCAGATTCAGTTAACAACCATGTGACTAACTTAACAACTGCAGTGATTCACTTTACAACTGCAGCAAAAAAAAGATGTAAAATGAGGCAAATGTCTCTTAACAAATGACTCACTTAGCAATATACATTTTGGGCTCAATTGTGCTTATAAGCCGAGGACTATCTGTACTCATTTAGTTTGAGATCTTTGGTCTTGTTTCTTTTCATATTACTAAACTGACTCAAACCAATTCATAACAGTATTGCAAACCTATGTAAACTTTGTATCTCCTGAACTGTACTATACACAAGAGATGTTTTGCATATTGTTTTGTAAATTAGAAATGCAAATTTATGGAACCCCTGTACTGTTGCTTAAATATTACTAGAACAATAATATACTATAGACTTTCACATATACATTCTCTTGTCACCAACCAATCCAAGATGGAGCCATGAGCAGACAAATCTTTCTGGTATTATTGATTTGGTCCATAAACATTAAGCAACTCTCTTTCAGTAAATGATTATCATAGAGATCAAAACTAATCAGACAGTGATATTAAAATTTCTCTTGTGATGGCTACGAGGAAGGCAGTTTTGAATGACAAATGCCGTAGACTAACAGAGCGAATTGGTTCGAATGGTGGCGATGTTAGGGTCTGCAAGAAAATCGATGTCCCAAGTTGGGTAACGGTGTACCGTCGGAGGGCGTAGGTTGGTAGCCCCTTTTAGGAAACTGCGAACCCTTGGGTGTCTGCTGAGCGGTTGAGAATCGTCTCTGGACAAGATGGTGGCTAGGGCTGCCGTCTGCTTCCGAAGTGTGTTGGGAGCGAGGCCCTTGTCCAACCCCTCCTGGAGGAAGTCCAGGATTTGGCTCCCTCTAGTAAGATCTTCCAGATCACCTGAGATATCAATGGGAGGGGCGGAAAGGTGTATAACAGGCCGGGAGGCCAGTGGCATCGAAGAGCATCTGTCCCTTCCACGCCGGAGCATTGAAATCTTGAAAAGAACCGGGGGAGGTGTGTGTTCTCTGGATTGGCAAACAGGTCTATTGTCGGAAGGCTGAACTTCTGGGTCAGTTGGTGAAACATTGACGAATGAAGCCGCCATTCCAAATTGCTGATGGTCATTCTACTGAGCCAGTCTGCTGTCATGTTCTCCTCCTCCGAAATGTGGTCTGTCCTTATGGACTGGAGATGGCATTCTGCCCACCGCCCCAGGGCTTCTGCCTCTAACATCAGGGCCTTCGATCGAGTTCCACCCTGGTGATTTACATAGGGCTTGGTGGCGATATTGTCCGTCAATATGAGGACATGAGACCCCTCGATGAGCCGCTGGAAGTGGTGCAGGGCTAATCTGGCAGCCCTGAGCTTCAGCCAATTTATGTTGTGGGCGAGCTCCGCTGGAGTCCATCTACGTATGTCACATGTGTCTGTAGGTGGGTGCCCCAGCTGTACAAGCTGGTGTCTGTTGTTATGACCAGGTGTTCTGGTTCCTTGAAGAGAGATCCCTTCTTCAGCGTCATTGTCTGCCACCATCTGAGCGATCGGAGCACTCATGGAGGAATGTTCACCACCCTCTTGGAGTTGCTGGCCTTGTGCCGTTGATTCGGAAGGAGGAAACATTGAAGCCCCCGTGCATGCAGCCGTGCCCAGGGGACCACTGCGATGCATGAGATCAACTTCCCCAGCAGTTGGGCTAGCGTGACGAGAGGCACCGACCTGGACCTCTGGACCTGATGCACAAGGGATGTGATGCTGTCCATTCGCTCTTGTGTGAGGAACACCTTGCAGAGTCTGGAGTCAATCACCATGCCCAGATGCTAGATTCTGGTGATTGGTGACAGGTGGCTTTTCTCCAGATTCACGGAAAAGCCGTGTTGTTCGAGCGTGCGGATGGTGACATTGAGATCCCGAAACGCCTGCTCCCTGGATGATGACATCAGCAGGAAGTCGTCCAGATAACAAATGAGTCTCACTGGACGAGATCGAAGACATGCAGCGACAGTGGCCAGAAGTTTGGTAAACGTTCTGGGGGCCGATGAAAGGCCGAAGGAAAGAGCCTTGTACCGGAAATGCTGGTCTGCAAATTGGAACCTCAGAAACTTGCGGTGCGCTGGATGAATGGGAACATGCAGGTACACCTTCTTCAGGTTGATTGTTGTCAGGAAGTCGCCCTGCCTGATGCAACCCAAGATGGTCTGGAGGGATTGCATCTTGAAGCGCTTGTACGCCAGATAGATGATGAGTTTCTTGAGGTCCAATATGGCTCTCACCCCTCCCGAGGACTTGGGTACCAGGAACCCCCTCTGTTCCAGGCCCGCGGGAACTTGCTCGATGGCTGTTCTCTCGATCAAGTGTTTGATCTCTGCCTGCATGAGTTGGCGTTTGTACATTGACCTTGGGAGTGGACAACGAACAAAGGTCCAAGGGGGCATTGAGAGGAAGTATAAGGTGAGTCCATGGTGGATTGTGTTCAAGACCCAAGTGTGCGTCGTTGTCTCCTCCCATTGGTCGGCAGAGTTGAAGCCGACCCCCTTTGGGAGGGGACCGGTGATGGTCACTTATTCCTATGAAAGGAACGATTGGGATACCTGCCCCGGAAGGACTTACGACTACCCTGCTGTCTATTTTTGTCCCTGAGCGCTGCCCTGTCGTGAGTACGGTCCTGCGTCTGGGGATAGGAACAGTTAAATCCTCCAGAGTGGCTGGAGGGTCTATGTTCCGAAAGGACTGCCTGCAGAAGAAGGATTGGCCTTTGCGGTCAGACTTCTTGGTGACAGCTGGGAGTACCTTGCATTTGTCCTTAGATTCAATTAAGACCAAATCCAAGGCCTCCCCGAAGAGCTTTCCCCCTTTGAAGGGAGCGGAAGAGAGTTTCTACTTTGCCTTCAGGTCCGCCTGCCAGTGTCTAAGCTACAGTAGGCGGCACGATTACATTGGAGGCTAAGGCTCTGGATGAAAATGTTGTGGTGTTGAGTGAAGCATCAGCAGAGAACTCGACTGCAGCCATAATCTTATTGACATCCTGTCGCAGTCTAGTATCACTCGCTGGCAATTTAGATAGTAGCTTACGGAGCCAGAAAAGGGCTGCCCTACCAAAATAAGAGGAAGAGGCCCTCATAGCCCAAGCAGTAGCGAGGTGGGTCTTATGAAAGGCCTTCTCAGCCCTCTTATCCTCTGCCTTAAGGCCTTCCAGCAAATCCACTGGAAGAACAGAGTTGGAAGTTAAGGCAACAATGGGGTCATCCACCAGAGGAAGCTTCAAGAGATCCTCCATACTGCTCTCCATGGAGTAGAGCTTCTTGTCCACCCTGCTCGGTTTGGCCATTGATCCCGGCTGCGCCCACTGGCACTGAATCACATCCAAGAACAACTGAGGGGCTGATACTACCTCCTAGGGTGGAGCATTTTCTTTGAAGGGACCAGTGGGCTCCTTATTCCCCTGCTCAGTGGAGTCCTTATTGCTATGGCCTGGGACACCCATCTGAACAGAAGATGCCCTGGCCTTGGTGAGGATGGCCTTGAACACCGAGGGCTTGAACAATCCAGAGAAGGGCGGGTGGGTCAGGAGCAGAGTTTTCATCTTCAGACAAATCCGGAGCCTCCTGACCCCCCTCCTCCACCTTGGACTCCTTGCTGACAGCCGAAGAAGCCGCAGAGGATGATCTCCCAGCCGGCCCTTCGAACCTGAGGCCTGTGTCCCCTGCTTGGGTCTTGCCTAGCGTGGGAGGCCCTGGCCTAGCTGCCTCATGCCCTCAGCTATGCCCTGAGATATCGCATTAGCAATGATCTCCCTCATCTCAGGGGACATATTGTCTCTGGTCCTCTGCTGGGTGTACTCACTCTCCCCCCAGGGAAGGGCAAGGTGACTCCAGGCCCACCCTGAATAGGTCTGGGTCTGAGGACAGATCGTAGTCTCCTTCCTCTGCCAAGGATGGAGAAACATCCCTAAGGGGAGGAGGCAATGGGGGCCCAGATATGGACTCTACAGGAAGAAAGGGAGGCATTGCAAGCCTCTGAGCCTTTTGGAACTGTTTTTCTAAGCCTTTTTGGCTCCTCTCTGCCAGTCTTTGAGAAGCCTTAGACATCCCCTTAGCTATGGGCTGCTTGCCTTTAGGTGGGCGCCCCTTAGCCACCCCCTTGCTTGCAGGCCCTGGTTGGCTGCATTTTGGGGAGGAAGGACCTGCTGAAGCTATGTCCTTTGCTGCGCTGGTGGAAGCCATGCTGAATCTGGAACTATCAGGCCAACACCGCAGGACAGTTGTCACTGGAAAAGGAATTGAACTGAGTCCAATCTGCAAGTCTCTATCCGGGAGTGCTGAAATAGACTGCAGCAAGTCAAAATGGCGTCCATTGCATGATTCCGGAGCGCCCGCAGATCTGCGCCAATTTTAAGCAAGGTATGGCCAGCTGGGCAGCCAAACACCTTGCAGCCGCTCTAATACAGTCACTGATGGGGAGTGGGGGACCTGCCTGGCACCCCAGAGCAAGGTCCTTGCGTAGGCAACCCCTCTGAGCAGCAATCTGCTGATGGAAATAGGCAGCGGCAATAAAACGGCTGAGAGAAATTTTCACGCCACTTCAAAACACCCAAAATGGCTGCCACTTGACTCGGAACAGCACTGGGTGCTATCTGAAGTTTGGCAAGACTTTAAAAAGCCTCAGGACTTCTTAACAAGTCCTCCGACAACCAATGTGGGGCCCTCCTAACTACCTATCTAGCCCTAAGCTCGACAGCAGCTGCTGAATGAGCCCCCCTCCCGCAGTGAAGCCTCAGCAGGCTCATTCCGAGCAGCCTGCTCCGCGTGAAGGAGATGAAAAGAAACTTATGCCTTGCAAATAACTAGTCTAATCTACTCTATACAAAAATAAGAAAAGGCTACACTAATCACACTGCTTGGAGAGTCCAGCTTGATCCTCAAGGACTGGAGCTCCCCAACTGCGTCCTTTTAGGGCGACTGAGTTTTTTAAACAGAGCCTCTAAAGGGAGCAGGAGGCATGGCTACACAAACTTTGAACTCAGTCCTTGGGCAGCAAGCTGAAGTTAACCCATGCTTGGACACTACAAGCAGCGCCCAGGAGAACAAACTGATTAAAATCTAACGTATTATCAAAATAGTATCTATGGATCCTAATGGATTTGAGATTTTGTTACATAAAGCATTTGATAAACATAATTTCTACTAAATTAGATTCTTTCTATGCCCCCCCCCCCAAAGGTTAATGACTATGTACAGTATATTATTCATAAACCTACACACCATCCTATAGGAATAAGAAATTTTTAGTTCTATAAATGATATTATCCTGTAAATATATTTAGCCAAACCCTAATTGTCCGAGGCACAATCGGCATTCAGAGCAGTTTCTCACCCTCGGCAACTTGAAGATGTGTGGATTTCAATCCCCAGAATTCTCAGGTTCACACATCTTCAAGTTATCGAGGTTGAGAAACATTGGGTTATACTAAGAGTTGAAACTGTGACATTTGGAGGGCCACAGATTTCCCACCATTGCAGTAAATATTAATTCTTAGAATACCAAAAACTAAAAATATGGTGCAGTTCTATCTCACTGCATGTGTTTAAATGCACAACCTCCTCCTCCAGAAGCCAAAGCTCATGTATCTTCTGAAGCACAACTTTTGAAGGATTTTAACATTCCTCAAATTTAGTTCAAATTTGCAGTGTTTCCCAATCTGTTTCCTTCTCTTGCTCTACGACAACTCCCATGACAGCTAGCCAGCATGGCTGTTGGCCAGCACAGCTGCAAGGCAAAAAGGCTGAAAGAATGTAAGGTCAAACTCAAGCTCTGAGGAGACTGTGGTGGTGAATTAAAATTCTGACCAAAAGGGTCAAGAACAATCTGTTATGTTTAACATGAGATAGAACTAGAAAGGTACTTCATCATTTGATTTATGGTGACTCTTACATATTGTGTACAACCTGCACATGCACTTTATATTCAGGTACAAAATAAGAAGAGTAAAGAAAGGACACCATGTTTTTTAAAGTGAGAAATGCAAATTTCATAACACTACTGTGTTAAAACTGAACTCGTATGGGGGATGTGGAGAAATACTACTTCTCAGAAAAAGAACCCTCATTAAGATCAACATTTTTATAAACTGTCTTTCCTTAACCATTGTTAAATGGACCCCAATGGCTGGTTTATGCATTGAGGAAAGAAACATACAATGGTTTACAAGTCACAATAACTGGAGTCATACTATACATTAAGCCAAAACCAAGCAAAACCCATTACTGCTTAGTTTGAAGCGTGAACCGCAGCCGGAGGTGTTTTCTAAAGATAAGCAGCAATAATCCAAACCTGCAAAAATGCACCCCTCTTAAACCAGTTACATACCTATAAATACTCGTGTTCTTTTCCTGTGCACCGCTTGGAGAGTCCAAGCAATGGGTTAATTCAGTCTGGTTGCCCTTGGATACTGAGGAACTTTTTTTCTCCCTTTAACCACACCTCCTCGTGTGATTACTGCCAGAATTAATTTCCTCAGTGCCCAGATCGGATGCATATTTGAGTTCAGGCTATTAATCTTTGGCTTGGACTCTCCTAAATTTTTGGAAAACCTTTTCCTCTTTAAAGCGAACTTTTCTCCTTGCCTTTTGTTCTTCTGCAATCAAACATCAAGCTAACTCGAAGGCCAGGAGGTAAGCGTGTGTGGGGGAGGTTTCCTTTCCACAGCCTCGCACTCGTGCAGGCTTGGAAACTTGCCGCTTGCTCCTAGAGCGCGGCAGCAGCGGCGAGGGGGTTTTTCTTTTGTTTTTTTGGCTCGGTTTCCTCCCCGGTTGTTATTTTCCGGCCTAGTTTTTTCATTTTTTTGACTTCCCTGCGTTTTTTTCCACCCCTCAGCCGCCACGGAGCAACGAGTGGCCCGGATTGATCCTGGCTGCCGCTTTCCTCTCCGCCCAGCTCCTCGCTGTTGCGGCGGCCATTTTTAGGCGCAAAAAGTTCGCGCCTTTAATTTTGGGCCTCTGCCGCTCAGCCACGCTCATGCAGGAGGCCGCCTGGTGGCCACAGGGCCTCGCCGGGCCCGCCCAGCGGACCCTCGGCCACCACTCACTGGACATCAGCGGCGCTGGTAATTTGGCCACCACGTGTCCTTTGCACCGGCACAGGAAAGATTTTTTCTCTATCCTTAAGATCTGGCCAGGCCTTTTCTGTTTATTTTTAAAGCATCTAGTCTCCTGGCTTACTGACTTCCCTGTCTCTCCTGCAGGGGTTACTGCAGCCTGAGCTGCGGGCCCACCTTATAGCTCAACCTCCTGGGTGTCCTCCTCTCATTTGGCTACTAGTGTTAGGCTGAAATGGATTTATTGAATCTTCCTATGTCTGCATTATTAATCATGATTGTCTTTTTTATGCCTTTCAGTGTAGCCAATCGAATTCCGCTGCAGCCTACCCGCTTGCCTGTGTTTTCTGCATCATCCTTGTGCGGTCATTGGCATGGAGCTGCCCCCTCCACCAGGTTCCCTTGAGGCTAGATCCGGCCCCTCTCAGGCCCCTAGCAAGGATCCCCCTTCCAGTAGGGGTGGGAGTGTGGGCAAGGCCGTCTCAGGGGCCACTAATAAGCACCCTGTCAAGGCCCCGTCTGCAGCCAAAACCAAGGACGCTGAGAGGCGCCAGCGGGCCCTTGATAAACAATTTGAGAAGGCCCGGCGCCAGGCTGGGACTGGGTCCCCCCCAGAGGTGGCCCCCGTTCCCCCATCCAGAGGTGATATCTTGGCGTTGTTGAATGAGGAGGTAGAGTCTCAGGATCTGTCCCCGGACAGATCACTGGTGGAACCATTTTCTCCTGCCCCGTCCTGGTCATATGAACAGGACCCAGTTCCAGGGGGTCACACCAGGGCTCCCCCTGCTGGGGGCTCCCACTACCATCTCCAGGACCCCAGGGACCCGGAATCAGATTCTGATCAGGAGTCTGAGCTGTCACCGCACGTGCAGGCCCTGGTCGATCGTGCTATTGCCAGAGGCATTGCTGGGGGTCTCCAAAAGTGCTCCCCTCCCCCTTCAGGGCCAGGGGCCACCCCCCAGGGCCCGGCGGCCCCTCCTCCAGCAAAGCGTGCCCGCCATCCGTCCCTTGAGTCATCCGTGGTCAGCGAAACCTCCGCCATCGAGGACGCTGACCAGGACGGCCTGGAGCTATCTGAAGACGAGGGCCTCCCCCCGGACGCCCCTTCTTTTTCCGGACTTTTCAAACCTACTCTCCTTAAGTCCATTCTCCGCAAGGCCAAACTAGCTACCAGGGTAGGGATTAAACCTAAGCCGGCCCAACCTTCGGCCGATGCTGTTCCCGAAAACCCCAATGCGGCCATGTTCGACGTCCCAGCCCCCCAACAAGAGCTGGTCCCGGTTCCAGACTTATTCCTGGACGTAATCCAACGCCAGTGGGTGCAACCAGCCACCTTGTCTTCCCCCAGTGGGGCAGACAAGAAACTTTACTCTATGGACCCCACCTTGGAAGACCTTTTGGTTCTCCCAGCCGTGGAACCACCTATCACTGCCCTCACCTCCAACTCCTCCCTTCCAGCAGATCTGCTGGATGGGCTCAAGGCGGAGGATAAGAAGGCGGAGAGGGTTTGCCATAAGGCCCACCTGGCGGCTGCCTGGGCCATCAAAGCCTCCTCTTCCGCCTCCTTTTTTAACAGGGCCTCCGTTATATGGCTAAGGGAACTGTTGGCCAAACTCCCGGCAGGAGACTTGCGCCTCCGCCAGGATATTTCAAAAATAATCGCGGCCTCCCAATATGCGGCGGACGCATCCCTTAACGCCTCTAAATTTGCTTCTAGAGCCTTGGCGGCCAACGTCACCTCACGCCGCCTGCTCTGGCTCTGCCACTGGCAGGCGGACCAGAAGCATAAATGGAAGCTGGCCTCAGCCCCCTTTAAGGGCGCCAAGTTATTTGGGGAGGCGCTTGAGCCTCTCCTCATTGAATCCAAAGATAAAAGAAAGATTTTACCTTCCACCACTAAGAAGCAGGACCGCAAGTCCGCTCCATACCCCAGGAGGCAGCCCTTTCGTGCCTCTGAACCCTCTACCTCTTCTTCCTTCTCCTCGTCCTACCGACCGGCCGGTCAGTCAGGGGACAGGTTCCAGGACAGATCCTCCTTTAGGGACAGAGGTAGACAACAATTTGGCTTCCGTAAATCCAACCGCGGAGGTGCCTCTAACAGGCCCTTCCGCAAATCTAAGTGACTGCCCGGGCCTCAAGGAGCAACTCAAATCGACTGGTGAGCATTCCCCCAGCAGTGAAGAGATCGCTCCGATGGTGGACGTCCCCTGCACTCCTCAAGGGCCACCTGTTCAAGGAGCCCAACCGGTTAGTGGTCACCACAGACGCAAGCCTCGCCGGCTGGGGGGCACACATGGGTCATCTAGTGGTGCAAGGCAAATGGTCACTCGCAGAGAGCTCCTGCAGCATCAATCTTCTGGAACTGCGTGCGGCCCGCCTGGCACTCCGACATTTTCACCAGGACATTCACCATCAACATGTCCTATTGATGACGGACAATGTGGCCACCAAGGCCCACATAAACCGCCAGGGGGGCACCAGATCCAAGACATTGATGAAGGAAGCGGAATCCCTGGGACGCTGGGCGGAGAGGCATCTGGCATCTCTTCGTTCCGACCATATTTCGGGAGTCGACAACACCCGGGCGGACTGGCTGAGCAGGACCACCATAGACCCGGCAGAGTGGAAACTGGATCCGGCTCTGTTTCGCCAGCTGTCCCGCAGGTTCGGCACTCCCACGGTCGACCTATTCGCATCCAGGGAAAATGCTCAAGTTCACCGCTATTTCTCCTGCTTCCAGTCCCCGGGGCGGAAGGGACGGATGCCCTTCGCTCCCCTTGGCCCCGGGGCCTGCTTTATGCCTTCCCTCCTCTGCCCCTGATTCCACAAGTCATCCACAAGATCATCGCGGAGGAGGCGGAGGTACTCCTCGTGGCCCCGCACTGGCCCCGTCGTTCGTGGTTCGCCGACCTGGTCAGCCTCTCCCTGTCACCTCCGTGGAAGATTCCTCCAGACCAAGTCTCCCTCAGCCAGGGGGCCGTAACTCATCCAGAGCCCCAATGGTTCCAATTGGCCGTCTGGCACTTGAGGGGGACCAGCTGATGCGTGAGGGCTTCTCAAGGGAGGTAGTACACACCATTCAGGCTGCTAGGCGACCGTCAACCACCCGGATCTACGATGCCTCGTGGGCTTCCTTCGCCAAATGGTGCGACGCCTTACGTTTAGACCCGGTGACGGCTCCGGTCTCCCGCATCCTGGACTTTCTACAAGGGGGTCTTGCCAAGGGCCTCACGCCAAATACCCTTCGACGTCAGGTGGCGGCCCTCTCCACCGTTTGGGCCGGTGACCCGGTCTTGCCCCTTAGCAAGGTTCCCAGGGTCCGTTCCTTTCTCAAAGGAGCTTGTAACTTACGGCCTCCCACGGTCCACCGTTATCCCACCTGGCAGCTGTCCGTGGTTCTGCAGGCGCTCACCGCTCCACCCTTCGAGCCCCTCAGCACGTCACTTCGTCATCTCACACTCAAGACGGCATTCCTCATCGCCGTGACGTCAGCTCGTCGTATATCAGAACTGGCAGCCCTGTCGGTTCGCCAGGACCTATGTACCGTCCACCCAGACAGGGTGGTGTTGAGACTAGACCCTACCTTTATTCCAAAGGTTAATACTTGGTTCCATAGAACGCAAGAAATTGTTATTCCTGATTTCTGTCCGCGACCGTCACATCCCAGGGAACGACAGTGGCACATGTTGGACGTGAGAAGGGCGCTGAAAACATACATCGCCCGCACCTCCGAATTCCGGAAGTCGGAGTCCTTGTTCGTGTCCTTTCATCCAGGTTCCCTGGGCAAGAAAGTCTCCTCTTCCACTGTTGGCAGGTGGCTGCGCGCCTGCATCGCCTTGGCCTACGAAAGCCAGTCCAGGTCGGTGCCACAGGGCATCACTGCGCACTCCACTCGCAGCGCGGCCACCACGGCGGCCTGGGCCACCCAGGCATCAATCCTAGACATTTGTAAGGCGGCTACGTGGTCCTCCCCATCGCCCTTCATCCGTCATTACAAACTAGACATTTACGCCTCGGCTGAGGCGTCCTTTGGCAGGAGGGTGCTTCAAGGGGTTGTGTCTTCGACCGAATCCCGGGACTCTGCTTCTGCCCGCCCAACCGGACAATAACTTGGGTATGTCCCATTGCTTGGACTCTCCAAGCGGTGCACAGAAAAATGACCATTGGCTTACCTGAAGGGTCCTTTTCTGTGCACCGCGGGAGAGTCCAACCCACCCTGGTCTTCGGCCCGGGGATTCGTTCCTCTTCTCAACTAAAGACATCTTGGACGCCTTCGCTCCATCCTCTCGACAGATTGACTTTTTCGGAATTAATTCTGGCAGTAATCACACGAGGAGGTGTGGTTAAAGGGAGAAAAAAAGTTCCTCAGTATCCAAGGGCAACCAGACTGAATTAACCCATTGCTTGGACTCTCCCGCGGTGCACAGAAAAGGACCCTTCAGGTAAGCCAATGGTCATTCTCTTCATTTCAACAAAGCTACCGGTATATGAATCTAATCCTCAACTTAAAACCACAATTCAGTCCAAACGTTATCTTGTTAAGTGAGAAATTTGTTAAGTGAGTTTTGTCCCATTTTATGACTTTTCTTGCCAGATTTGTTAAAAAAATCACTGCAGTGGTTAAATTAGTAACACGGTTATTAAGTGCATCTCATTTCCCCCATTGACTTTGCTTGTCAGAAGGTTGCCAAAGGTGATCACATAATCCTGGAACATTGCAACCTTCATAAATGTGAATCAATTGTCAAGGATCCAAATGTAAATTAAATGAACATGGAGATGCTGCAATAGTCATAAGTGTGAAAAATGATCATGTCACTTTTTTCAGTGTCATTGTAATTTCAAACAGTCACTAAGCGAACTGTTATAAGTCGAGGACTATGTATGTTCCATCAGTTAACAAGTAGTCCTATGCCAAAAGTCATACCGCTTTGGTAATATTGCCATGCCAAAATTTCAGGCAATTTTGGTCCAAGTATATTAACCCAACTTCTGAAAAGAGAATGGTTTTCATTTGGAGTGAACTCTCTGTGGAGTAGTCTTCTCTTAGAATAAGATTGGTGGTTTATATTAATTTTTATAATATATTTTTAACAGAGATATTTTAAAAATATTTTTATGATTGTTTTATGTATCTGTGATTTTATTCTATTGTTGCATATCCTTATATAGTCACTATTATGTATTCTAATAGAGTTGCTATTAATGAGGTGGGTGTCTATATAAATATGATAACTGAATAATTTATTTTAACATTCTACATTACGAGCTACTCAAGATGGAGTTTTTCTGAAGAGGATGTGTTAAGTCATTTGTTGCATCTTTTTTTTTATTTTGGAGGATTGTGATTATGTATATTTTAAAACATCCTCATGTATGGTATAAGCCTTAATACTTCCACAATAAAAAATATACAATTAAAAAAATAAAAACAACTACTCGGAATTAGTTGTTTCTATTTTTATTTTATATTTTCACTATGAAAGTATCGAAGTTTATATCATACATGGGGGATGTTTTATTGTGTATCATAAATGACTATGACAAATGCTATTTTATTGAAAAATTATTTCTATGCTAGAGACAAAAAATCAAATTAAATAACAAACCATGAAATAACATGGTTAAACTATGTTTTGTCCAAAAACAGCAAAGATCAACTCATGGTTTTTAATTCTAATCCAGCGCATTTGGAGAGTCATAATTAAAATTGCAATTCCCTTTTTCAGGCAAAATTACCGTTGAAAGTAAAACAGAATGTTTCTAATCACACTCTGAAGGCTTACTAGAAAAGTGAAACAATGCAATCTATGATGCAAACCAAGCACAGTATATGAAAAATATATTAAGAATCCTTACAAGATTATTACATTTATACCCTGCCTTAAATGGGCATATATTAAATAGGTGTCAACTTGAAAGCGTTGCCATGACTATTATCAGGTTGGCATTGGAGGGAGGATTCCATGCATACCTTCAGCCAGAGTCGGATCTCATATTTCTATAACTTTGTTGGTGAATGTGATTTATGACCCAGACAGAGGGGAGGGGTCACAGGGGTAAAGTTCAAACGCAATTAAGCGGAAGTCAGTTTCGGTTCCACAGGAGAACATGCCAGAATGTTGATCCTAATAAATGAATGGATTTCTTTTGAACTTTGTCTCGAGGCTCGTAAATTAATTAGGTCATCTTCTGGGAACTTCACAATAGGTATAAGTAAACAAGTCTATTTTCTTTTGTTAAGTATTAAAACAAATTATTTTATCATTAATTTTTAATCCTTCCTGAGTGTCAAAGGTGATTTTTTTCATTTAATTTGATATCCCAGCCATACCCAGCCGTTTTCAAAGTGCAAAAACTCAATCTCATCTCATGAATATGAAAAATTTACTTAATCATAATGGAGTTTGCCCATTAAGTCATAAAGCAGGTTACTCACATGACCAATCCAATTTTATTACCCTTTTTGTGGTGGTAATTAAGCAAATCTGTGGTCATGAAACAAACCCACTGTTTGCTATGGGGCATTTTTACCAAAACCAAAAGCCAGTTTACAACAAAAAATGATGCACATTGTGGTCATGTGACCACAGGACATTGCAAAAGGCTGTAAATCGGGGCCAATTGCCAATTGTCTAAAATGTGATTGCATGACTACAGGGAGAGGCTCTGGCTGTTGGAAGATTGGAATCAGGTCATAAGTACCTTTTGCAAGGGATGTCATAACTTTGAACAGTCACTAAATGACAGATTGTAAGTCAACTAATATCTGCATAAATTTGCAAGGTCTCTGCTACTCATTAACAAATAACTTGCTTTGCAAGGCAGTTATGGTCTCTATATTCTATATCCTTCATTACAAAAGGGGAAATTTCAAATTTTACATAAGGGTTTAGATGCATTTCTAATAGTTACTGGCTATACTGCTGCCCAATGTTTGGCTATATTGCTGCCAGTGTCTCCTCACACCCCTCAAATAATTATGCACATTAAGAAGGGCTTTTTCCCCAAATATTATTATCAATCCTCTAATAAGTAGAAACAGAAGCATGGCCCATATAAAGAAATGAACACTCCAAATGCTGCAGACAATTTGAACTACTGAATATAAAATTAAATGATATACAGAAGAACACATACAGTACAATACAGATAAATGGAAAAATACATGTTTTCAAGAAAAGGAATGCAGGCTGATACATTTCATATATATTTTGATCTATTTGTTTGATATCTAAAACAGTGGTGGTGGGTATGCCTAAAGATTAAAAAGTGCTGTGATTTAGTATTTACAGAAATAGATAAAATCATTAGTTAGAAAATCAAAATAAAACCAGAATTACTTCGTTGAAAATCTGGAAGACAATAAGAAAAAAATCTAAAGAGTTGTGGTTTATATGCTGATTACAAGAAGAACATTTATATAACACAGAATAGTAAGCAGGGAATTTTATCCTTAGATTAATGGCTAAGCTGCTTTACTATACTGCAATGGCAGAAAAATCAATCCATCTGTTACATTTTCAAATAATCTAAAGGATGTTTTTGAGATATGGGAAGATATTTTTTATCAGACCAAAAATTATGACAAACATTTCCTGTTTGTTATACTTATATGGAAACATATCTATTATTTCTAAAAGATTCTGAAGTTGATAGGTAATATTTATATAGTATTGCTACTGTACCAACCTCTCTGCTGTGTGGCTGTCTCTTCATTTGAGTTCCTCAACTGTGTATCAGGGTTGGCAGTGCAATTCCACAGGCTTATAGTCCTGGAAGATTTTGACTTGCCTTCCCTGAGAGTAGAGCCTGAAGTGGCTTAGGAGTTCATGCCCACATGACAGCTATAGGTCTATCCCAGGTCATCCAGTGTCTCACATGGATCAATGGTCAAATAACTGTTCCTCTTCTTGCAGCAGTGGCAACATGATCTGGAGTTGGGGAAGCTCCCTCTATTTCTTTTATCATGGTCACATCATGTCCTGGTAACCATAAAATTCAGCCCCTGGAGACTGATAGACTTTGAAGAGCTCCCAAGAGAGTTAGGGTTGTTCCTGATGGTCTGCTGCATAGTCTGACTGAGGCCTTAGTTTTCACTTGTAATGAGAAGGCAGTTGTGGTTTTTGATCAGATTGTACTCATGCAACCTCTTCCTTCCTATGGAATCGGTCAATCTCTGTGGTGTGTGGAAGAACTGAGAGACATGAAATGAGAGAATAGATACCAAGACTATCGCTGGAGGTCAATGAAGGATGAACTTGAACAAACACCAGTGACAGCCACTTTTAAGATGTTGCTAGGGGTTGTAAGTGTGGCAAAGTATCATTACTTTTCCATCCTTGCTGTGTTTGAGGATTGCAGCCTGGCAGTTTTGTTCCAGGTGACTTGAGCCCTTCTAGGTAAGGGGTATCTAGAGATTCATCTGCAAGGCCATACAGAGGAATTTTCAGTGTATCTGTTGGACAACATTGCTCAAATTCATTCCCAGTTAGATGGTAGCCATTTTGCAGGTCTGAAGGTGGTGCCTGTGGACAGTCTTGTTCTCTTTTCTGAGAACATTTTGAATCTGCTGGACATGAATAAGGGAAGAGGGCCCTTATGACAGCTTAGTCATCTGCTCAAGGAGGGTTTGCTCCCTCCACAAGAAGCTATTACTGGCTTCCACTATACCAAGCAGTATCCAACCTTTTTTAGGGAAGGTTGTGGAGGTGGTGGTTGTGCAGCAGCTTCAACAGATCCTTGATGGAAGTGGATTATATGGACCTCTTCCAGTCAGGTTTCAGGCCCAGACATAGGACAGAAATGACAATGATTGCACTTTTGGATGATTTCTGGAAGGAGAAGAATGGAGATAGTGCATCCATCCTGGCTCTATTTTATCTCTTGGTGGATTTCAATATCATTGACCAGTGTAATCTTCTGGGTTGATACTAGGGATTGGGAATGGGTACAACTGTATTGTGCTGGTTCTCTTCCTTCCTAGAGGCCAACATCAATCATCCTTAGCCCTTCATTTGTGGGGTACCACAGAGATCAGTGCTATTTCCATTCCTGTTAAATAGCTACATGAAAACACAGGAGGACAACATCATCCTTTGCCAGTGGTAACATATCTGATATTTTATTCTGATGTTTTCAGTGGATCAATGGTATTTTTAAAAGAAATATATAAAACCGAGTTTTAAACTAAGTATAATACTTAGTACTAAGTATAGTACTTGCTGTTCCAATACTAAACCAGCTGAGGAATGCTGGTCAGGTTTTCTTATTAATCTTCCAAAGCAACATTTCTTGGGAATGTGCTTGAAAATTGCTTTAACTAACAGTGCAGTATTGTACGAAGTAAATATTGTGAGTACAAAAAGTGCGTCTTTACCAAAAGACCTCCCAAGATCACATTGCACCAAGCAGTTTACACGAAGGCTATTTTAAATCTTGACTATAGCACAAGAATGAAATTTCTCACAGGATGTCTCTGTATTGCTGAAAAATGGGAACTCTTCTGAACTTAGCTTCCAATAACATTTAGAGGCTTTCTAAAGCTTTGCAAGACAGGCAGAAACTTCCATCTCTGATCAGTTGCTATTCAGAAATAAGAATTTTAGGAAAAGGAAATAATTATCTATCTGTTGCCCATATTTCCTATAGATTTCTCATAATGTATGAAGTTTCTCTGGATTCATCCAATAATGGATCTAATAGTTTATCATCTAACCTATATTTTATGGTTTTATTAATGGATTATCTCTAGGTTTCACTGGCTGGTTTACTGAATTCAAAATACAATATATAACTTATTAGGTAATTATGATCATGTCTGAAACCTCCTCTCTTTAAAGAAGGCTGTTATGAAGGTAGCGAACAACAGATTTAGTTGTGGAGGAAATGTATCTAGTCACTTTTTAGTCAGTGATCACACTGATCACTCCTGTCGATGATGTGTGGTAGGTATGAGACAATGACACTAGTATTCTCCTAATCGTATTGAATGCCTGTGGCTTTTGGTTTCACTGTTCATGGCATCCTCCTGAACAATTTTAGGAGCTGGAAATGAAGTATTGGTTTCCAATGTATCCATTTCTTCCTAACAGGGAGGTCTCAGTCAACGGTAATTTAGGTGAAGAGATTATGCCCTAAAGGATACTCGGATTGAGATGTCACAGTTCTTAAAACCTTCACTCCTCCTATTCAACTTGAAAGCAACTTTGAAGAGAACTTTTCTCTTTGAAGCAACTGCCTGGAGGGAAAGCGGGGGGGGGGGGAGGGGAATGGAAGATGGCCAGGTACCAACACTACATTCATGATATTTACTCATACATCTCAATTCCAGGCTGAATAGGAGATCCAATAAAAGCTCTAATCGGATGCCTGAGGGTTATGATCTGGGTGAGGAAGAACAGGATCAGCCTTAATTCCAGAAAACAGTGACTGTGGGCGTAGAAAACATTCCAGGTCCAGATATAATAAATTCTTGCTTCTGGATCACATTTCCTCATGAGGTGATGGTTTGTAATTTGAGGGTTTTCTAACTCACAGTTCATGTTCAAAGAGCAAGTAGCAGGTGTGGCTAAGGAGACTTTTACACAGCTACATCTGGTGCATCAATAACAAGCATTCTTGGATTTCAGACCTTTGTTTCCAGTTATGCCTTAATTAACTCAGATTTAGCAAGTTATGATACATGTGGTTGCCTTTTAAGAGTATCCAGAAACTTCAAATGGTCAAGAATTCAGCTACCGGTGTTGTGGTAGGAGCTTCTACAGTATATCTTTACATCACAAACTATTTCTGTATACAATTGAAAGTGATAGTTGTCATTCTCTACAAGCCCAATAAAATTTAAAAAGATAGGTTCCCTCCAGGTCACTTCTCTTAAGACTAATAAGGGGCCATGTATTCTCCCTGCGGCTCTCATTCATTGGAGCAATGTACCTCTCAAGATCAAATCCCATGCTATTGGGTGTTAGAGCAGTTATCAAGAGAGTTCTGGAAGTGGAACTTTGAGTAATGGGCCTCCATTATGGATTTTGGCATGATGCTGGATTGTTCCTCTGTGTCTATGTTACTACAATTGTAATTATAGTAGTAAATTATGTTGTTCATTTTGATTTTAACATTCTTATTATAGGAGCGTTCACCAAACAGATTTCTTCAGAATTGGAGCAGTATATAAGCCTAAGAAATAAATACATCTACATCAGTCTCCCAATCAATTAAATTATCTATTCTGTCAAATGGGAGATAGCCTGCAATAGTCCAGCATTACTTATTTGTGACCAGCCCATATTGGCTATTGCTCATTTTTTGCATTACTACCCAAGTGTTTATTAACGTTCCTTAATCTGCTCAAAAACCTGGCACAGCACAGAAATCAAACTGACAGGTCTGCAATTTTCTGTCCCTTCTGTTTTTTGCACATGTGAAGATTTGTTCTCCTCCAGTCTCTTGGAATTTTGTCAGTTCTCCATGAATTCTTAACCAGTACAAAGAGCAATAGTAATAGCATTTAGATTGCATACTGCTTCCCAATGCTTTATAGCCCTTTCTAAGTGGTTAACATAGTCAGCATCACAGATGCTGGTTCTGTGCTAACTTCTGCTCGTTCAAAATTTTAGGATATATTTCATCTGGCTTGGGAGACTTGAATTCATTTAAAGTATTTTTTAAATCTTTCTTTGACCACCTTAAATTGCAATTCCCCCTCCCCCCCACACACACTTCATTAGAGACATAATAATGGCCACCTAGGAGTTTGTTTTCTTCTAAGAAAAGATAACTATAAAATATAAGACAAGACTGCCTTGTCACCTGTTACCAATTCATCGCTTTCTTCTGTCAACAGAAACAACAGCCTATTTACCTTGCTTTTGGTTTCTTTCATAACTAAAAACTTGAGAAGACATTCTTGTTGTTTGGGTTATCTCATAAAAGCTTCTGTTCAATTCTGCATTTTAGTTTTTTATATCATGGCAACCAAAACTGGATGCAGTATTCAACTGTCTTCTCAGGGCATTATAAAATGGTATAAACACTTCACGTGATCTTGATTATATCCTTCTGTTAATGTAGACAAGAACTGTGATGGCTTTTTGGCAGCTGCAGCATACTGCTGGCTCATATTTAAGTGAAATGTCCACTAGGACTTCAAGATTAAAATCAAAATGAAACTACCAGATGAAATGCTAGATCAAAAACTAATTTAAGATGCTATTAACTTTAACTATTAGTCTGTTCACATTTTCATATAAAGTTATCTCAGAAATGAATATTTCATTTTAAAGTTTAAGCCTTAATACATTTCGGGTTATGCTTCCATTTCTTAATATCAAGAACTGTTGGACTGCATCTTCAATTTTATTCTCAATTGTGTTAAAACTAATAAGTGCATGTTAAATATTACACTTCCACTTCTTCAAGAACAATTTTCTTAATATAAACAAAAGAAGAAAAAATGCTATCAAAGTTAGAATATTGATTTTGTTAAATTTGAAGCAATATTACTGTGAACTTAGTATCTGGCCATTTTCAAAAGTATTCATTTAATTTAAAACATTATCACAATACAAATGTAAAGAGACAGTATAAACCAAATCAAATTTATCCAAGAAATTTTTGCAATCTCGTGAACATTATAATTTTCTTAAGCACTTGTGAAAAATCTAAGCATACTTTGTCAATATGATCACCTACATCCATATTTCTGCTAGATCTAAACAAAATAAATCTCTAAAATTTTGGTAAGATGTAAATGCCCTGATAAATTACTTTCAGTAAAGCCTGGCCAATCATATGCTTAGTTATTTTTTCTTTGATTGAAATACAATTTCGTGGATCTTTTTAAAGATTGGTCACTACCAGTAGCAATAAATTCTATTCAGAGAAAGATAATAGCAACAACACTTATAAGTGTAAGTATAATCTTTATTGTCATTGTACTTAAATACAACGAAATTGGTATACTAATATACCAATGGTATATTAATATACAAATATACCATTCCATAAGTGCTTTACAGCACCCTCTGAGCTAACATTGTTTATATTCCTTATTCAATATTGTAATTCAGATTGCTTACTAAACATACACATTTTCATTAAAAATGAATGCATTGCAATCCACTACAGATAAATATGTATAGGAACACTTGCAAATCTGTACTTGAATTTTTCTTTTTGCATTGCATTAGGGATTATTTTCAATTAAAATTTAAATAAAATTGCAAAATATATAAATGTGACAAGTAGATTCCGTTATTCATATTGCTATAGAACGGATAAGCAAGCAACACTCAGCATTTCTACACACTAACTGCCAGTACTTCCAATCATCCAGCAAAATTCTTTGGTAAACAACAGTTGTCACCCCAAAAGGAACCATTAGGGTTTTTTTTTCATGTCTACAGAACTAACTAGCATCACCTCAGCAGTAGCCTGGCATGGGTTCCTTTTGAATTATATACAATTATGGGAAGTTATTTATTGAAAAAATGTGCATGCAACAATGATGAATATACAAAAAGTTTGGATTTAACTATATAAAAAGAATGACTGGTTATTAGATATTTAACATAAACATGCAATATAAAACTACAATAGTTCTTGACTTTCATTTAGTGACCATTCAAAGTTACAATGGCATTGAAAAAAGTGACATGACCATTTTTTACACTTAACAATCACTGTATCAACTTCATATGATCAAAAAAAAATTATGCTTGACAACTGGTTCATATTTTTGATGGTTGCAGTATCCCAGTATCCCACATCTTTTGTGATCTTCTGACAAGCAAAGTCAACATAGACACCAGATTCACTTAGCAACCATGTCACTCATTAACAATTGCAGTGATGCACTTAATAACTGCAAGAAAGGTCCCCCAAATGAAGCCAATATCACTATCAAATATCTCACTTAGCAACATAAATTTTGGGCTCAATTGTGGTCATCAGTTGAGGACTACCTATATTTCAAATTCAATGAAAGACTTTTGTGGAGTTAGTTACCATGTTCTTTTTGAATGGGCCAACTTGACAGACAAGAAATTTATGCTACATCACAACATAATTTTCTTTGAGAAAGCATGTTGTGATAGTCCAGCCACTGTGATTTGTATACCATGTAAATCATGATGACATGCTCAATTAATTGTGGTTAAACCTTTGCTCATTATTATGCATTTTAATACACAAGAATGCAGTTCCTTTATGCTATATGCAGCATAAAGCATTCCTTTATGCAGCTTTGACAAAACACTAGATTTCAAGATTCATTTTATTTCATTCTTTGATTTTATGACAAAACAAATACAAATATTTTGTACCAGTTGAGAAAAACAGAACAGTTGCTTTCAATAGAATTCAACAGCTAGTCATGGGTTCTGATTCTCTGAATATGTTAAAGCAACTAGACATCCATCTGTCAGAGATATTTCAATTTACGACTCCTGCATTGAGTACGAGTAGTATACTTGATGGTTCAGCAACGAGTTTCCAAATTGCAAAAAACAAACTATCTTTTCGTGAAATTGGGGATACCACCTAACTAAAATTATCATTCCATGAATGAAAAGACTCCTATACCGATAAGAGTAAGAAAGTGTTTTAGCTAGCTCCCCCTTCCTGGAAGTCCCACAGGCAACTCATAAACATTGTTCCAAAGGTACCACAATGCACCAAAGTAGATTTTCCAGATAGCATAGGACAGTGGTGGGCAACCTTTTTTTTCAACTGAGCCAAATCTCGCCAAAACCACGATTGAAATTTACTTTGAGAGCCACATTTTTAAAACCGAAAATACATAGGATGGTACACTGTTTTTAGTTTCAATAAGTTTTTATTGAGAATATTCTGCATGCAAGTATCCACATAGGTCGGGAGGATACAAATAACACAACTAATAAAACAAAAACTTTAGAACGATATTATTTATCGATAACGTTAAATTCCGAAAAATTTGCCTTACAATGTAGAGAAAATTACATCCTGACAATGACTGACAAAGTCACAACCACTAATGTGAACATTGGCCTTGCATTTCCTTGGATAGTTTGAGTAAGTCAGGTTTGTATGTTGTTGTTTTTAATTTCATCTCTCTCTCCCACTTTCTTTCTTTTTTTCTTTTTCTTTCTCTCTCTCTCTCTGGCTCTTTGTCTCTCTCTCCCTCCCTCCCACATCTCTGTCACTCTGTGTGTGTGTGTCTGTCCGTCTGTCTCTCACTCACTCACTCACTCTGTGTGTGTGTGTGTCTGTCTCTGTCTCTCCCTCTGTCTCTCTCCCCTCCCTTTCTCTCTCTCTGTCACTCTGTGTATGTGGGTGTGTCTGTCTCTCACTCATTCACTTAATCACTCATTCTGTGTGTGTCTCTCTGTCTGTCTATCTTTCTCTCCCTCCCTCCCCCTCTCTGTCTGTGTGTGTGTGTGTGTGTGTGTGTGTGTCTGTCAGTCTCTCTCTGATTCCCTCCCTCACTCCCTCTCTCTGTTCCTCTCTCTGTCTGTCTTTCTCACACACACACACACACACACACACACACACACACACACACACACACACTGTGGTCACCTTGTTGAGTGTTCCAATCACATTTGAAACACTCAACAACTGGCCTGCATTTATGGTATTTTGCAGCATTCTGCAGTCATAGGACCAAAATTGGTTGTCACTCGCCCGGGCTTTTGCAGAAGCTTCCCTCCGAAGCCCGAGAGGAGGGAGGGGAGCGGGCACCCGGCACACAGAAGAGCCGCATTAAAGGGTGTAAAGAGCCGCATGTGGCTCCCGAGCCGCGGGTTGCCCACCACTGGCATAGGACAATGCAAGAGAAAAGAAAAATGTTTCTTGTTCCAGTAGAAGTATCCCAGAAACTGTTTCTCAGCTTCTCTACTTTTGATTTTTTTAATGCAAACAGAAGCTGTAATCCATAACCAGTTTATTTAAATACACAGCTTACATCTATGCATTCCACGAATGTGCACTGTCATCAGTTTCAACATTTGCTGAATAAAGAAAAAGAATCACAATGTGTTAGTAGCATATCTCAAGTGTTTTTTTAAAAAAAACTACTTACGCAAGACAAAGCAAATAAACCATCAACAGGAAACAAAAGAACAGCTTTCTGATCATACAGCACTATGCTGACAAGTATGATGCTGCCATTTGGAATACATATAAAAAGGCAAAGGTTAGATTGCAGGCCTACTACTAGGTTTCCTGAAAATCAGATTCAATCTAGTTCAAATTATATTTTTAAAAAATCCCTAACATTGCTTTGTGCATGTATACAATAGTGGCCAAAATTGTGGAAATCTTTTGGGAAAAGTGTACAGTATTTCTGAGGTTTGATGGCTATATTTGATGGAAAAGTGTACAGTATTTCTGAGGTTTGATGGCTACACCACTTTTTTTTTGAAGTAGTACCATAAAATTACCATATTTTTCAGAGTATAAGGCGCACCTCCCCCCCTAAAAATGGGTGAAATTTAAGTGCTTCTTATAGACAGAATACAGGTACTTTTGGCCTCCCAAACCTACCATGCATCACATTTTCACCCTCCCAAGCCTCCAGGAGCATCTGCAGTGCTCCGCACAGCCTGTTTTCACCAAAAGCTGGCCCATTTTTGGCCTGCAGAGTGCTTCTGGGGGCTGGGAAGGGCGAAAACGTAATGTGCTCGGCCACGCTTGCGCTCAGACTTCCATGCATGCACTTTGATAATGGGTGTGGCTTGCACACATGCACACGGCTTGAAAATGTGCCTAAATAGGATGGCATCGAGGTGGGGCAGGTGGGCCTATCCGCAATTTCCACTACCAGTTGGGCGAACTGGTCCGAATCGGCTGAATACCACCTCTGACTACCAGGGAAATAGAAGAGTAGACCTGAAATAGGATAACTCAGCAGTAGACTTCAAATTAGAATACCAAGGTTTATTGTTTCAAATATCAATTATCAATTTCAAAATAACACATGATGATGTTAGACCACTTACTTTTATAGCAAAAACCAGGCACCTAAGTCCCAAATTTGAAGCCAAGGAGATGTGCTTAAAACTATTTGAAAAGACTATGATAAGTGGACAATGAATGAGTTGATGCAATATCCATGAGGCAGAAGAATATTAATAATTAAAGCCACATTTTTGTTTTAGCACTATTTTAAAATAACTTGATTCATGGGAAGAGATGAATTGGATGAATCTTTGTTATATTTAATATCAATAATTTATTTAAACAAAGTGAAAAGTAATTAAAGGTTATCCATATATATATAGGTAGTCCACTCACTGAAGGAAGTAATATGGGGCAAAAACATTTTGCTCATGCATTTCATTTATTCCCAAGGTAGCAAAAATAGCAAATAGCTGATAAAAAATAGCAGGTAATCAGATGTCATAGTAGAAGCATGCAATCTGTAATATTTATGCCAAATGTCTTGTCCTGAGTTCAACTTTAGAACAACTTATCATTAAGCCAACTTGGTCCAATCTTACCAGAAGCAGTTCAATATTTCAACTTCACAAGGTTTTGTAGTGTACCTATATCTCTAATGTGAAATCTGTTTCTTTGTGGCCTCACATATAGAAAGGGCTGTGTTTGCCAAGAGTATAAACAAATTGAACCATGTATTAGTTTTGAGAAATTTTAGAAGCATTGTATATAAATAATCCAAATAAATAATAAATTGATTTTGTAATTTGTATTATATTTAATATATTCTAAGATATACTGTATATAAAACTATTCTATAAATTATATTAAATATTTGTACAGCACAGCATATAATTAATAGCAACAGGTTTAACAGGATTATTTCCTATGAAGTTATAAATCAGTACAAATTATAGAATGACCGTTGGCTTACCTGAATGGTTGTTCTCTAGGCGCTGTGGGAGTGTCCAAGCATGGGTTAACTTCAGCTTGCTGCCAAGGACTGAGTTCAAATCTTTGCGAGGACCAACTGGCCGCCCGACAGATCTCCTCAATAGGTGCTTGAGTGGCCCTGGAGGCCGTCGTTGCGGCACTCCTCATGGAGTGTGCTGTTATATGAGGAGGAACAGGCCTGGCTTGTTGTTCGTAGGCCAACTTGATGCATGCGCGCAGCCAGCAACCTAGGGTGGAAGATGACACTTTCCTGCCCATGGAAGTAGGTTGGAATGAAATGAAGAACAATTCTGACTTGCGAAAGGAGGTCGTCCTCTTTTTGTACACCCGCACAACGCGGTGCACATCCAGTTTGTGCCAGACCCGCTCCCTGGGATGGCTAGGGTGCGGGCAAAAGTCTGGGAGGATCACCTCCTGTGTTCTGTGGAATAAGCTATTTTTTGGTAAGAAGGCTGGATCCAATCTCAGAATGACCCTGTCTGAAGTATGATACAAAGGTCCTCCCTAACAGAGAGTGCAGCCAGCTCTGAGATTCTGCGCGCCGAAGTAATGGCTACGAGGAAGGCAGTTTTGAGCGAAAAACTGGTCCATGTCTCATTGTAAATCTGCACAGTAGAAGGTCTCCTGGATGCCTGGATGGTGCAGATGATCTTGTCAGAGAAGTTGTCCTGCCTCAGGAGCTCCCCCTCAAGTGCCACACGGCCAATTGAAGCCATCGAGGGTCCGGGTGAGGAATGGCCCCATGGCAAAGGGAGACCTGCTCTGTGCCAATGCTTGGTCCCCGACAGACTGACAGGTTGGCGAACCAGGACCTCCTTGGCCTGTGCGGGGCCACGAGCAGTACCTCGGCCCCCTCCAGCAGGATCTTCCTGATCACCTGAGGTATTAGTGGGAGGGGCGGGAACGCATTTAGCAGTCCCGGGGGCCAGCAGCACTGAAGAGCGTCCATCCCTTCCGCGTCGGGGCATTGTAACCTTGAAATGAACCGGGGGAGCTGAGCATTCTCGGGAGTGGCAAACAGGTCAATCACCGGGAAACGGAACCTCTGCATCAGCTGGTGGAACAGAGATGAATATAGCTGCCATTCCAAATTGCTGATGGTCATCCTGCTTAGCCAGTCCGCTGTCACATTGTCCTCCCCAGAGATGTGGTCTGCCCTCAAGGACTCGAGGTGGCGTTCCATTCAATGCCCCAACGCCTCTGCCTCCGACATCAGGGCTGTTGATCGAGTGCTGCCCTGATGATTGATGTAAGCCGTGGTGGCGATATTGTCCGTCAGAATGAGGACATGACGGCCTTCGATGAACCGACGGAAGTGGCACAGGGCAAGTCTGGCGGCTCTGAACTCCAGCCAGTTAATATTGTGGGCGAGCTCCACCTGCGACCAGCTGCCCTGCCTCACATGAGTCTGTAGGTGGGCACCCCAGCCGTACAGGCTGGCGTCTGTTGTTATGACCAGGCGCTCTGGTTCCTTGAAGAGGGACCCCTTCGCTAGTGCCACCACCCGAGAGACCGAACCACTCTTGGGGGAACGGTGACCACCCTCTTGGAGTTGCTGGCTTTGCGTCGCTGTATGGGGAGAACGAACCACTGAAGTTCTCGTGCATGCAGTCACGCTCATGGAACTACAGCGATGCACGAGATCAGCTTCCCCAGCAGCTGAGATAGTCACTAGAGGTGCTGACCTGGATTTCCTGATCTGGCGTACGAGAGATGTGATGCTGTCCCTTTGTTCCTGCGTGAGGAAGACCCTGCAGGTTCTGGAGTCGATCACAGTGTCCAGGTGTTGAATTCTGGAGGTAGGCTCCAAATGGCTCTTCTCCAGATTGACGGAGAACCCGTGTTGCTGTAGTGTGTGGACGGTGGCGTTGAGGTCCTGGCATGCTCTCTGTCTGGACGCCGACATTAACAGGATGTCATCCAGGTAGTAAACGATCTTCACTGGACAAGTTCTGAGGTGTGCAGCGACAGCAGCCAGGAGGTTGGTGAAGGTCCTGGGGGCCGATGATAGGCCGAAGGGAAGAGCCTTGTATTAATAATGCTGGTTTGCAAACTGGAACCTCAGAAACTTGTGATGCATTAGATGAATGGGGACATGCAGGTATGCTTCCTTCAGGTCAATTGAAGACAGGAAGTCATCCTGTCTGATGCAACCCAAGATGGTCTGGAGCGATTGCATCTTGAAGCACTTGTACGCTATGTGGATGTTGAGTTTCTTGAGGTCCAGAATGGCTTTCACCCCTCCCGAGGCTTTGGGAACCAGAAAGAGGATTGAGTAGAATCCCTTGCCTTCTTGACCCCGGGGCACCTGCTCTATGGCCGCTATGTCCAGTAGATGCTGGATCTACGCCTGCATCATTTGTCGCGTGTGGGGTGACTTTGGGATGGGACAACAAATGAAGGACCAAGAAGGAAGAGAAAGGAAGTCTAAGGTGAGGCCGTGACGAATGGTGTTCAGTACCCAAGCGTCTTGTCATTGTCTCCTCCCACTGGCCGGCATAAACCTGTAGCCGACCCCCGATGGGAGGCAACTGGTGACGGTCACTTGGTTCTGCGAAAGGAGGGGTTGGAGAACCCTCCTCGAAAGAACCTGCGGTTACCCTGTTGTCTGGTTTTTGTCCCTGAAGGGGGCCCTATCCTGGGTGAGGTCCTGTGATTGGGAATAGGACCTGGTAAAAAACCCTGAAGTGGAAGGGGAGTCATTGTTCCGAAAGGGCTGCCTACGAAAATAGGAACGGCCTTTGCGGTCCGGTTTCTTGGTGACCGTCGGTAGGATCGTTCGTTTGTCCTTGGACTCAATCAGAACAGAATCCAAGGCTCCCCAAATAGCTTGCCACCCTTGAAGGGAGCTGAGGCCAACTTCCACTTAGCCTTCATGTCTGCCTGCCAGTAGCGTAGCCACAGCAAGGGGCGAGTGGTCACATTAGAAGCCATAGCACTTGAGGAAAATTTGGGGGCGTTAAGTGATGTGTCGGCCGAGTACTCGACCACTGCAATAATCTTGTTCACGTCTTGGCGTGAATCTTATGACAGGCTTTCTCCACCCTTTTGTATTCCGCTTTCAGACCTTCCAGTAGGTCGGCTGGGAGGACCGCGTTGGAAGTTAGCGCCACTATGGGATCATCCACTTGCGGAAGCTTTACGAGCTCCTCCATGATGGTCTCTACAGGGTAAAGTTTCTTGTCCACCCCACTAGGATTGGCCATTGACCCGGTTGGACCCATTGTCGCTGTGGTTCTGGAGCCAACTCCTGAGGAGGAGTGATTTCCTCAAAGAGGCCTGCACCTGGATCCCCCGGTCCTATAATCTCCTTGTTACCCTGATCAGTGGTATTCTTATCAGATTGGGTGGGAAGCCCCATTTGAATGGACGAATCCCTAGCCTTGGTCAGAATGGCCTTGAACATTGTAGGCTTAAATAAGCCAGAAAATGCGGGGGCATCGGGGGCCGGGTGCTCATCCTCCCACAGATCAGGGGCGTCCGGTCCACCCTCCTCCTCATCAGACACCTTGCTAACAGCTGAGGAAGCAGGAGGGGAGGCCCCGGAGGGTTGAGGGAGAACCCCAGGATTCTGCCCTCTGGCTTTGCTCAGGAGGGGCAAGGATAACCCCAGTTGTTGGATGCCATTAGCAATCCCCTACGATATTACCCTTTGAACAACCTCCTGCATTGCTTGGAGTAGCTCAGGAGCTTCCCCAGAGTTAGGGCCAGTGGAAGGGGCCTCCTCCCCCAGTAGGGAACAAGCCTCTTCCATGTCTACCTCCTCCAGAGAGGAGATAGGAGACGTGGGGGATGTCCTGGAAGGATTGAGAGAAAATCCAAAATTCCCTTCTTCTGCCAGAGAAGGAGAGCCTTCTCTTGGAGTTTCCACCAAGGGAATGTCTGTAGAGACTGGTGGTGGAGGTGGTTCCCTGGCTTGCACAGTTTGTGCCTGGGCACTAACTGCCTTTTGAAACTGTTTCTCCAGGGCCTTCTGTCTCCTTTCAGCCAATCTTTCTGCAGCTTTTGAGACTTTTTTGGCTTGGGGCTGCTTCCCTTTTGCAGGGCAGCCTGCACTGTTCCCTTTAGCAGCAGGGTTGGGCCAGCTGCATTTGTTAGCTGGAGGTTCAGCTTGATCCCTGGCCATGGCACTCTATTTTAGTCAGTTTTAGTTGTTTAGTCTCAGCAATGCAAAGGTCTGAAAGTATGCCCCTTTAACGCAGTCCAATTTCTGAGGAAAACGGGACTTGCAGGGATCAGTAACCGTCAGCAATATTTTTGGCGCCAAAAATGGAAGTCCCAAGGTGCTGCAGATCTGCGCTGTGATAAAGCAAGGAATGAACCGAGAAAGCCAAACTCCTTGCAGCTGCTCTCAATAGTCTTCCTGGGGAGGGGGAGAAACCTGCCTGGAGCCCCAGAGCAAGATCCCAAATTAAGAAGCCCTCCCAGCGGCGATCTGCTATGGAAAACAGATTGTGGCAAGCAAACGGCTTGAGAACACGCTGCTTTTTTTCCTGTCCAAAATGTCTGCCGTAAACTTTGGAGCGCACCAGGGAGCTGTCGGTAATCTGGAAGACTCAGTAGAGCCTCCAGGTTAAGAATAGTCCACCGACAGCTTTCTTGAGTGGGTCCCTAGCCTACCTACCTGCCCCCAGAGCTCGCCAGCAGCCACTGACAAGCCTCCCGGTGGTGCCTTGACCGCGGTGGTCGCGGAAGGCAGCCACGCTCCAAGCACCTGTTCCGCGCTTCAATTAGGAGTGAACTTTCATACAGTGGAAAAATAAAGAATCCTAACACAATATGCTAAACACAAAAATAAGAAAAAGGCTACACTAACTGCTTGGAGAGTCCAATTTGCTGTTCAAGGACTGGAACTCCCCAACTGCATCCTTTTAGGGCGACTGAGTTTTTAAAACTGAGCCTCTGTGGGGAACAGGAGGCGTGTCTACACAAAGATTTGAACTCAGTACTTGGGCAGCAAGCTGAAGTTAACCCATGCTTGGACACTCCAAGCAGCACCTAAGAGAAGATATACAATACTGCCTCACTATTAACAGAAATCTTAAAAGGAATATCAATATCTTCTTATAACGAAGGCCACAAACTAAAGTTAGATGAACCTACTTCAACCAAGCAATGAGCTTGAATACTGTATACTACCTTTTCTTAGAAAAACAGTTTTTACATTACCTTTGAAGAAGTTTAATCAGTAGGGAGAACTAGATCGCACTATATTCTAATAGAATAAACTTCCTAGTTTCTAAATTTAAAACATTCTTGGACCTAGAACTATAAGCACAGCTTTGTTTAAGCCTTTGTAAACATATAGGTAATCCTTGACTTACAACAATTGAGTCCAAAATTTCTGTTACTAAATGAGACAGCTGTTAAGTGAATTTTACCCCATTTTAAGACCTTTCTTACCACAGTTGTTAGGTGAATCACTGCAGTTGTTACTTTAGTAACATGGTTGTTAAGTGAGTCTGGCTTTCCCATTGACTTGGCTTGTCAGAGGGTCACAAAAGGAGATCACATGACCCCAGGACACTGCAACCGCCCTGTGAGTCAGTTGCCAAGTGTCTGAATTTTGATCATATGACCATGGGGATGTTGCAATGATCATATTGCCTTCTGGCAGATCGTGTTGCCTTCTGGCAGAAGATACAGAACTATTAAAACTCGGACCACACATCTTCTGAATAGTTTTTATCCCAGAGCTAAAATTGCACCCAACAATGAACTTAAGGCTCACCATCAATAAGCTGTTGGATAGCATTATTTGGTCTGTTGCGTGAATGCTTGGGTGGTTTAGGGGTGGGAAATTTTTGGTGGGTAGGGGTGTATTAGGGGATTGTCATGGGTGTTGGGTCTGGTCTCTGGGTGTTATGTGCATTTCATTGTATGGGTATACTGTGTATATACGTACAATGACAATAAAGTTAAACTATATAAATATGAAAAATTGTGATGTTATTTTTTTCAGTACAGTTGTAACTTTGAACAATCACTAAATAAACTGTTGTAAATCGAGGACTACCTGTATTCTAATTTTAACTTCTTGAAAGTCAAGAGACAGGTCAAGTGTCATATATGCTGCCTTGAATTCTTGGACAAAATGTGAGATATAAATCTAATAAACACATCTCATAACATGCATGTGAAAAATGTAAAGAAACAAGTTTAAAAAACAGGTAAAAATTCTAAGACACTTCAAAGGGAATCCACTGGGAAAAGTTAAACCCTGGAAAGGCCAGATTAAATCAATCTCTGCTTGCTAGATAAAAAAATAATATTAACATAAGTAATGTTAACAATGTAAATATGTTTTTATTATACTATATAACAGAAGTAGATAGCAAAATTAGTAGATTTGGCAAATGTCAGAATGTTTTATAATAGGGAAATTAAAATATAACAATAAAATATGGCCAGATAGATTGCAGCACCTAGGTAATTCTGGATTACATTGAAAGACCACCAAAACACTTTCATAAAACTGTCAAGAAAAAGACAGATTTGCCCATGCAGTCACTCAGGATCAAGCTCAACTTGAATCTTTACTTTTAAATACAGTAAGCTAAAGCAAAATAAAAATAGCATTTATTTTTAAAAGATGGGAGGGAAAACAAGAAAACATGGAAACTACTCATGCAACATTCATATAGAGGTGCTTATGAAAAGGTAGATTAACGATTTTAAAGACGCCACTATAAATGTCTTATTAATATCAGAATGGACTGCATTCTGTGTGCTAAAAGTAAAAAGCCCCATCTGAAGTTTTGCAAGATGGCACTCTGGTTCTGAGCACATGAATGTTAGCCGTTTTCTTCTCAAACTAGAAGAATCAAAGCATGTCTCCTAAAGCATAAAAGAACCAAACTTCCCATTTCAGTAAAGTTGAATTAAAAAGAACAATATGGTTTTAAATATGTTTATTTCAGAATTACGCCTAAATGTAATTCTACATGTATGCTTATAAGGGAGGCATCCTTTTTTTCTCATTACACTTTTCATTGTCTTTGTGTATAAACAGGGAAAGCAAGACAATTAAAGCAAACAGTCTCAAAAGGAGTGGCATGTTATTCCTCCTCTTCAAACAATGGAAGGTAATATGTTTACTTTTCCTAACCTGGCAAGCAATCATACATCCCAAATAAGGTAATTACTCCAAATACTTTTGATAGTCCAATTGTAACAAAAAAAACAACAACATTTGTAGACCTGGAAGAATGTTTTAGTGGTTCTGTTGAAGATACTGGTAGATGACGGGAAGAACAAAGTCAGGGACCAATCATCAAGGAGAAGATCTACGTAGTCAGGAAGTGTTAACATTGACTGGCACATAATCAATATGTTACAGATCTTGAAAGAAATTCAGTACTATAAAATTTAGAAATAATTCCTAGAAATACACTCTTTTATGAGAGAGATTTTTTTTTAAACTCTATAAATTAGTGGTATTTTTGCTGCTTACATGTACAACAGTTCATGCTACATCTGGCCATTATTAACTTTTCAGAAATTTGGAAATATTATTATAAAACCTGAATTAACTAAAGTACACTTGTCAATTTTTCCCTGTTCTATTTATCTAGTTACGTCTTTGTACTGTATGTTTGCTAAATTTTAACCAATTCCCAGGAGAGGGGACAAAATTGCTCATAATTATTGCTGCAAAAGTTGCTTATGTTCAAAAGTTATTACCATGATTGTTTAATAATCAAATTATTTCACCCCAAAACAATTTTGAAATCATTTTACTTAAGACTGTAATTTTATTTCCAGTATGTTCTAAGTTTATTCCAAAAACTGCTGATCAACAACTTGAACTTGTAAACCACTAAATGAACTATACTGAGATATATTCATTAAAATAACTGAAAGTTTACAAAGCAATTCTATGATCAAAGTTTGAAAAACTTTTCATTAGACAAGATGTACAAAAATTCAGGAAAAAAGGCTGTGGCAAAGAAATATAGTGTTCAAGCCACATCTGTACCATTCTTACATGACATATCCCTAGATAGGTACATTGGACTTTTTCCAGGGCAGAAGATTGGTTAAATTACAGAAAAATGCTGAAAAAAGCAAAGAAGGAAAACATAAAGGAAAACTAATAAAGACAAAATCCTTTGTATCATACTTTTATACCTGTTACAGTATGTCACAATAGAAAGATATTAGTTCAGTTTATCCTTTGACATTCAAAACTGAAGCCAACCTAGATAGAGCTCTGTTGAAATAAAGAAAATTATCTATATTTCCACCATCCTTAATAGTTTCCTAGCCACTTTCTCATTTTCATCAACAAGCTATCCAGAAACAATGCTTCCCCATAACATTATAAAATAAATAAGTGACAGCTTTCCTATTCCATCCATTCCATTTTCTCATACCATACAATATCCTAGCCTAGAATATCCCGCAGGAATGAAAAACAATTATCTAGGTAAGATTAAAAGATGAGACATTAGGTTCAGCCCAACTCTTGGTTACTTCAGTCTTCTCTATCTCACCTACCTTATATTCTCCATCTCACCTACCCTAAACCAGAATTATCACTTTTACCTTTAATGCAGAGACTGTGCATACAATACTGGGTGATCATTTCTCTATGTACATGTCCTCATACTGATTCAGACTTATGTTAGCATAATCTAATACCAAATGTGTCCTCCTAATATTCATTTTTAAATTTCATAAATTAAATTTAGGATTTTACAAGCGTGACTATTTTGGGGAGAAGGACAAGGGTTATTTTTTTCCTTTTCTTTTATCCTATCAAATGTTAAATAGAAAAATCCTAAATGAACCTTGTTGCATAATGCCACCCTCTCAGTATTTAGATTAACAGGACAAAAAGAAAAAGCTTACAATCTTCCTTTAAAACTATCATTGTAAGAGTGCTATTGTGGCTTTTAGATTTTTAAAGTGAATCACTGATGCATGATTGCGAAGGTGGTAGATGTAGAATTGGAGAGGCACAAATTCAAGCACACCTTCACCCACAGCATTCTGGATAAATTTTCTCAGTTCCATTTACCTCATAGGGTTTCTATTGTGAGAAAAAAAACGGGAGGAGAAAGCACTACCTACTGTATACTGTGTTGGGCTGCTGCAGACAAGATAGGATATAAGCCTCACAAATACTGTAATCTTTTCCAAAACTGTTAGAATCATCATTTCTCAATAATTTTGATACGATTCCTATGTTAGCTGCATTCATATAATGCTCCTGCCTTCCCTCTTAAACCATTTTTAATGGTGATCTTCCCCGGTGGGGGCGGAGGTTCCCCCACAAAACGAACCACAGCAGCTGTCTCCAATGTGTAAAAACAAAGTTGACAGATCTCCCCCTTTCCCACTTGCAGCGGCTTCCCTAATAAGTTATGATCCCGAGATTTTGTGGGCGAACTTCCAAAAAAATGTCGCCTCGCCCCAGGGCGCACTTTGGGTGTTGAGCACACACAAACATACACACGCACACACGGCAAGGTGTAAAAAAGGAGGGAGATTTCAACAAACACTAGCGCCAGTTCCAGGATGCAGCTTAACTAAAGGAAGTTTCAGACCGCACATGTGATCTTTTTCTTTCTCCCTCCCTCTCTTTTTCTTTCTTTCCTTGTCTTTTTCTTTCTCTCGTTCTCCCCCCCTCTCTTTTTCTTTCTTTATTTCTTTCTTTCTTTTTTTGCAACTGGCAGTGAAGGCGCCGCTCCCAATCTCAGCGCGAAAGAAACGTCTCCGGGCCGCGGGGCATCTCTACATCTCACTCCCCCGATGGCGGCGCAACTCGTCAAGAGCTCGAACCCGGCTCGGCCCGAAAGTTGTGCGCTCGTCGTCCGTCCGTCCCCCCACTCCTCTCGCCAGACCCCTCCTTTCATCCCACGAAAAGAGAGGAACGGATTTCCCCGAGGCCGAGCGGACAAGCGCCTTCCTGGCGGAACTGCTGCAGCCCCCACTCTTCCTCTCCCCCTCAGCCCGGGCTGACTTTGATGGAGGCTGAAGCGCCACCGATTCGAACTACATCACCCCGATCTGGCCCAGAAGACGAGGAGGCGACCGGCCGGGGGAGGAGGAAAAAAAAGGGGGGGGAGTAGAAAGCAGGGCAAGAAGCAGCGCTGGCCACATGTCCCACCGACCCACCGATCTAAGTCTGGAGCTGAAAATGAACAGGAGCTGCACCTCCCGGCAGAGGCAGTAACCGCTGCCCAGGGAGCAGAACCGACCGACCTCCACTCACCTCCGGCGCCCGAAGAAGGAAGGGGAAACCCGGCGCCTTCTGCGCTCCGCCTCTCCCGCTCCTCGGTGCCCAGCTGCCTGCCTCACACACGCCTCCCACGCTCCGAGGGAAGGAGAAGGCGCCTGACTCCCAGCTCAGCCCACCAAAAGGCACAACTCGCTCCGGCTACACGCGCTGAGCGCTCCCTACCTGCCTTCTTCCAGCTCGTCCCCGCGCACCGTCTCCCTCAGTTTGACTCAAAATTGAAATTCCCTGGCCGAGGCCGTCAGCCCCACCCCAACCCTAAACTGCCTCCGCCTGGAACCACGCCCCCTTTGCGCCTCTAAGCCAATCAAGGGCCTGGGACAGCTCTCGACCCCACCTATACCCTCTTGGGGGCTTTTTTTTTCCTGGCCCGTCAATCACAAGCATGGCCAGTTGCCTGCCTCCCTCCTGCTTTTTCTAGCCACGCCCAGCTATCGCCAGACTTGAAGTTTGAAGAACCGCGTCTTCGGGCCCGCCGGGCGCGCGCTGTCTTAGCCTTAATGTTTTCGGCTCTGGAGACGAGAAATGCAAAGGGAATGCAAGGGGGGGGGCGAGGAAGGCGGCAGAATAAGCTGCCCTAAGTGAATTGGCGATTTAAAACGTTTCAGTGGTTTCCTTTTTTCCCCTGCCAAATGGTTTGTTGCGATTTTAGGCGGGAGGCAAATCCGGGATGCAGCGCGACGACTGAGTTTTCTTTGGTCAGGAGCTTTTAATGTCGCTTATGTCATCCTTCCCGTCCCATTTATGCATTGCCCTCGGGATAACAAGAAACGCAGCCACGTGTGATACTTGCACCAAATGGGGACCGAGCAGCAATCTTTGTTAGCTCACTTCATATTTTTATTTGTTCAGGAGTGTTAGCCCAATCGCTAGGATACGAAATGATTCCCAAAATTCAAAAGGGAAAAATTATATTAAAATCAATTTAAATGTAATAATGACCCACATTTTATGAGCTGCCTTTTCTGGTCTCTGGTATCTTGAAATCCAGGCAATAAATAAGGTATCCTTTACAGACACTGGCACACATCAAAAAATAAAATGTTTTTCTGAAGAAAAGAAAAGTTGGGACGTGCTATATTTCTAAGGTAAAGGAGGTCAGGCAGTGAGTCTTATTAAAAGGACTTGACATTTTGTCTGATCTACATCAATCTCTAACGGGTGCAGGAGGATGCAGGATTCTCCATAGGGCTTTTTTGATGGGCCTGGCAATTCTGGATATATCCTGATGCCATGGTTTAGAAATAGCCACAACCAGCACATTTGAATTGAATGTAGAGTATTAGTAACCAGTAGATCTAAGAATAAATATAATTCTACAATAGCAAATTTCCCTAGCTCCAAATTTTGGATCAGTTGTAGTTTCCATTTTGAATTCATCGATAGCCCTATGTAGAATAGGGTGAAATAGTCCAGTTCTGTCAGGATCAGAGCATGTCCCCTGAACATCTTGGTCCAAACCAGGCCATAAGTGACACATCAATTGGAGCTGAGCAAAGGTACCATGGCTTGCACTGATGCTCAAGTCACAGACAAGCATTGGGGATGGTGGAATGCAACCGTATCATACTGCTGGAGTCTTACAACTCTTGGTAGGAATTATTTGAACTCATTTCTCCTCACACAGGTTGCTTTCACTTCTGGACACTAATTTAGGACTTCCATAGCATCCAGAGATTGGCTAGGATGGCAATAAACAGTTGACTAATAAACAGTTAACAGATAAGCACATCTTCAGCATACTGATATAACTCACCTCTGATTGACAAGTAAATATCAAATAATAATAATAATAATAAATTTGAATTTATTAGCCGCTCCCTCTCCAGACAGGACTCGGGGCGGCGTACAATAAAACATATAAAACATAAAACATATGTGCAAACACATAAACATCCAAATACACACATATATAAAGACATACATGCACGGAGGAGGTAACAAATTACATCACATTTAGACAATTAAAAGTCACCATTAAAATACCCCATTAGTAATACCACAATTTAAAATTTAAAAGGACTGTCAGGAGGAATAAGGAAAAATTTACGGTTGAGCCAGGCCAGATAATTGAAAGAGGTGGGTCTTCAGCTGTACACGGAAGGAGCGGAGATCGGAAGTAATCCTGATGTCACGGGGGAGGTCATTCCACAGGGCTGGGCCCATCACAGAGAAGGCTCTGCTCCTGGGTGTCGCCCCCCGACACTGTTTAGCGGACGGCACCCGAAGAAGTCCCTCTGTGTGAGCGGATTGGTCGTAGGGATGTATGGGGCAGGATGCGATCCTGCATGTAACTAGGTCCTGGGCCATGAAGCGCTTTAAAGATCATAATCAAAACCCAAAATAGATGTTAAGTAACAAAGGACCTAGAGCCAGGGCCTGAATCATCCCACTCTGGAATGGCCGAAGCTCACCACCTACATTAGTTTTATCCCATGCCCTGCTCCCTTCGTATTCCAAAAATCTACCAAATGTGGACACAGAGGTGCCTGCCAAATTGTTGGGAAAATTGCCAAGTCCCAACCCATTTGGACTGATTTTTATTTCATTAATTAATTTGCACTTTTTTATTTATTTATTTATTTATTTATTTATTTATTTATTTATTTATTTATTTATTTATTTATTTATTTATTTATTTATTTATTTATTTATTTATTTATTTATTTATTTATTTATTTATTTATTTATTTATTTATTTATTCACATTTCTAAACCACCCCCTCTCCCAAAAAGGGACTCGGGGCGGTGTACAGTCCACAATAAATCACAGATAAAATACAAATATAAATAGAACTATAAATGTATGTATGTATGTGGAGGAGGTTAAAATTAAGAGTACTGTACAGAAGAATAAATATGAGGCTAAAAGCCCTAAAAACAATTAAAACTAAAACATTACCCTTAAAATAACCAGATGAGAATATACTACCAGGAGTTCATAGATGTAACATTTATAATCATGCCAGGCCAGCTAGTCGGAACAGGTGAGTCTTCAATTTTTGTCGGAAGGAGCGGAAGTCTGAGGTGGTTCTAATGTCGGGGGGGAGGTCATTCCAGAGGGTTGGGCCCATCACAGAGAAGGCTCTACTCCTTGGCGCCGCCCGCTGGCATTGCCTAGTGGACGGCACTTGGAGAAGGCCCTTCCTGTGAGAGCGGATTGGCCGCAGGGATGTATGTGGGAGGATGCGATCCCGCAAGTAACTAGGTCCTGAGCCATGGAGCGCTTTAAAGATGGTAATCAGGACCTTGAAACGCACCCGAAAAACCACAGGTAGCCAGTGCAGCTCGCGCAGGAGCGGTGTTACGTGGGAGTATCTAGACCTCCCCATGATAACCCGCGCGGCCGCGTTCTGGACTAACTGCAGTCTCCGGGCGCGTCCCAAGGGAAGCCCCATGTAGAGAGCATTAGAGTAATCTGGGCGAGACGTCACCAGCGCATGAGTGACTGTGCGTAGGGCATCCCGGTCCAGTAGGGGGCGCAATTGGCGCACCAGGCGAACCTGGTGGAACGCCCCCCTTGCCACGGCTGCCACATGGTCATCCATTGACAGCCGGGCATCTAGGAGGACGCCCAAATTGCGCGCCCGTTCCACAGGGGGCAGTAGCTCGTCCCCTATGGCCAGCGATGGAGTCAGCTGGCTGAACCGAGGTGCCGGAAGCCACAGCCACTCAGTCTTGGAGGGGTTGAGTTTGAGTCTGTTGTCCCCCATCCAGACCCCGACAGCTTCCAGACACCGGGACATCACTGCGACAGCCTCGTTGGGGTGGTTTGGGGTTGAAATGTACAGCTGCGTATCATCAGCGTACAGATGGTATTCAACCCCAAAATCACGGATGATCTCGCCCAGCGGCTTCACGTATGCATTGAACAGAAGGGGCGAGAGAACCGACCCCTGCGGCACCCCACAAGAGAGTGGCCTCGGGGTCGATCTCTGCCCCCCTGTCAACACATATTGCATCCGGCCGGAGAGGTAAGAGTCAAACCACTTTAAACTTTATATCATATATATTTTAAAAAAATAATTCACTGTTCAAGGTGACTTGTCTCTCATAGCATTTAGATCTATGCTCTTTTGCAAAATCTTTGAAGTATATATTGGCCCAATATTCAACATTTATTTTCTGCTTAGTATAAATGTGTAAGTATATAGATACATATGGATAGCTATTTGCTTTTCACATACCTAAAGGATTAAAGTAATAAATCATGTATCATATCACCCAAAATGAGATAAATTGATGTGAAGTTGGGAGAATAAAACAAATTCAATTGCATAGATTTTTAACACAAAAGAGTTTAACTTTACCTCCTAAAATTATGAACTCCCCTACAAAAATGTATTCAGTGAAATACATCTCCTTTTGATATAAAACTCTTTAAATCCTAGCACCATGGTCATGGATATGGGATAATGATTGATGCAGTCCAACATCTGGTAGGTTAAGGTTGCCTCTAGCCTTAAAGAAATCAACATAATCCATTTATATTAAAATGGGGATTTGTCACACATAAGTTCAGAATTAATTCAGTTTCATTTTACCTGATGGGCCTTCCAAAATGTCATTTCTCATACCAATTTTCAAACTGAGTAGCAGGATACCTCCTATGGTGCTTAGCACAGTAATTTTTACCATTGCTGTGTTTGAACCATAGAAGAGCAAAGCAATTACTTCTCAACAGCATACTTTTGGCAAGATTTGCACTTGCAGTTGAGTCAACACAGCTTATGTGTTTTCTCCACATTTCTGTTTTCCCTATGGTTTAGAAAATCTCAGAAAGAATGGAAAGAATGTTCTCCAACACTGACCCAGAAGCAGCAGCAACTTTTGCCTTTAAAGATTGTGAAGCTCTGAAGATGCATAGAAGACATGCAAGCCAGTTCCTCTTTCACTCTGATGCTAGGATGGCTTTTAATGATTTTAATGACACTAGCCTCAGCAGGTTTAATTAACACCGTGTTATAAACAACTGGAGCTACGAGCCCCTTCTCTCAATTAAGCCTCCCAAGCATACTGTCGCTAGCAAGATGTTTTCCTGGACAAGACAAAGCCAAACAGGGAAGGAAGCATTTTGCAGGTCTCTTCTTCCCCATTTTCCCTTAACCAGTTGTCTTAATAGTCAGAGAAACTTGGTATCTAACATTCCTTCCATTGCATGCACAGATTTTGACTCCATTCTGATACTTCTCATGTTTTTAAAGCCATTTGTCTTGGCTGAAAATGTGACCCACTGACACAGGCTTGTATAAAGAGAAAAGAAAAACCTCGGCAGAAAGTAAACAGTCTAGCTGTCAGCAATGTTGGTTTAAACAACAATGCTGTCTCCTTGCTCCGTCATGCTTTTCACTTATGCTTTGACAAAGTGGAATTTATGAGCTTTAAGCAAGCTTTTGAGGGACACTGCTTCCTTACAGCTCTCACTGCCAAAAATTAAACTGTACTTCCATAAAAAAATTAAATGGTTCATTCATTCTGGGGGTGGGGGTGTCTATTTCCAAAAGGGGTTAATGGTCAGGAACTTGAACTAGAAATTTTTAGTTATTGTTTGCTGCTGCTTTCTGTTTTTTCTTCGTTTTTTTTTATTTATTTTGGACACAGCAACAGTTTGGATTGTAATAACTGCATTTTTGTGTTTCCCTAGAATAAAAAGGGCATGAGAGGGAATGAGTAAAAACTAACTGTGGCACAAATTCATAAGGTTCTCAATCTATTTAGAGAAAAGAGGAACTTAAAACAACTAACACCTCTTGAGAATTTTTTTCTGGAGACGAACATCTGTTTCCAACGCACACCGCTGCAGTTTGGTGGAATGGCAGCTAAAAGATGAATTTAACAAGTATTTATGTTGTCTGTTATTTTGACTTCTGTCATGGGTCCCAGGTTCAAGGGAATTATATACTGTATAATACATAAATTAACATTAGAGGTATTTAGAAAGAACAAGCAAGCATAAATTTATCAGGAATACATAAGAGAACATCAACATTTTCCCTCAGATCTGCCAATCATCCCATTGTCTTTTCCATGAATGATTAACTGGTTGGGACTTTGGTAATATTTCTTCCTATTCCTGCAAAGCAGAGGATTCCAGTTCCATATTAATGGGCAACTGTTCAGACTTACTGAATTAGTAATACCTCATTGGAGATGCTAAAGTCATTAGCAGGAAGGCGCTAACATCCAAGGATGTACTAACTCCATTCTACTGCCATTCCTAATGATCATAATGTCTAGCTTCTTCTTCCAGCTAACAGGTTGGGCCTTCAACAGCATTATATTTCTGGATGGCATCAAATCTAACTAAGCAGAAGTGTATTTTTGAGGTAGAAGCCCCATAGGGTAATGCTTCCCACCTCCAGGTCATTTTAATTTTCTTTCTGCTTGCATTAATGCCATTACCTACTTTCTAATCAATGTTTGCACATTAGCTTGGTTTGGAAGCTGCATATTTAAATAGCTTCACTAAATCATCTGTGAGCGTTTAACATTTATTGCTCCGATGAAAGGTGGCTGATAATATGTACAGCAAGTCTCCTTAATTGAAGAAAGATAAAAGTCTATTGTATCCTAAGCCATGAAAAGAAACATGGGGCCCACACTCTTAAAGTATTATTTAAAATTGTTTCAATAGAAAACTGGAAAAATAGTCCTGAGACAGAGTCAATTTCATGAGCTATGCAAGTGATGTTATATTGAGGACAAATAGATCTGATACCTCCCTGTATGAGGCACACCGTGAGTAGATAACAGAGAATGTGATAAAGGAGAATCTTCACAAATGAGACCTTTGATGAAAGTTTAAATTGCAGCCATGAACAGGCACAATACAGGCATATGAGTAGTTCCACTACTTACAATAGTAGTTCCATCTAAAGATGGATAAGCATCCATCTTATCCCTTTTATGTCTAATCTGGCAAGTTGTTGCTATCTATGACCAATGAAGAACAGTAATAACCAAAGCATTCATCTAGGGAGGTCATTCAGTACAACTGAGATGTTCAAGATTTCATACAAATGTTTTGTCTTCAGTTTTCTATATAGCAACTAAAAATGGTGGAAACATGTTTTTTTTGTACTCATTCTACTATATTGTATGTAGACTTTTTGGGATATTTGTTAATTGCCTGCAGATTATTCTATATCTCCCTCCCCCAATCCGACAAGTTTAGATCCAGGATAGCACTTCCATTAGGCTTTCATTCAGATAAAGTCTCATCTCAACTTTAATTAAATTAAATATTGCCTTTGAAATAGCTTATTGCAAGGAACATTTTGAAAGGCAAATAGTAGTCAGAAGTGGGGCAGCAGGCATCTGTCACATACCTGGCCTGGATTAAAAGCATATTTCAAAACAAGTCCTTAAAGCTGCTTTTGCTTCAAAATAAAAGCAGTTAATTTAAAGCCACTTTTGAAAATGCAAATATCTAATGGAGGTGTGGCTAAAACCAAATGGGAAAACAGCTTGTTGGCTTTGTTATATTGTTTTGTTCTGTTTTGGTATTCATGAAACATTTGCTTTTCCACTTAACTTTTATTTTGCAGGTCAGTTATTTTCAGCTTAATTCATTGCAATCCTCATCTAACACATAAATAAAACCTAATTGAAACAGAAAGAAACATTGTTTGATCTTAGTTATTCTTACCTAAGATAATACTATTTTACATAATATATTACATACTACATAGATCTTTCTACTTTTATAAATAAACAAGGAGCTATTTTTCACACCTTTCACAAATTGCTTTGATTAGGATATGAAAGGCTATCTAAAATGATGTTCAATTGTATTTTGATCATTGCGTGTCTGGTATCGTTTACATGCTGTCATTGGTGACTTTACAGTTGTCATGAACTAACCAAATAACATTCCTAAATTCACCTGCCCTGATTTGACTCTGACTTGATAATCCTTGAAATATCATTAAAGTGGTTCCTTACATTATAATGGATTACCATAGTTCCACTACAGTATACAAATTTCCAGTTTGAATAGTGTGATTATTTTTCTTGTTTTTAATCAAATGGCATATAAAATCAGATGTTTAATCTAAGTTTAATAACTAAACATCATTATGAAAAAATATGCTTTAATAAACAAAAGTCGTCCCCCCCAATATATGCTTAGCCCAGGCTAAAAAAAACCTACCTAGATCCTGTATAGATGTTCGTGTTAAATAGACTATACATGTAGCAGTTAAAGTACAGGCTGTTAAAATACAGGTTCAAAACTGCCTATACTTTAACTGTTACATGTATACAAAGCTTGTAATGTTTGCATTGATTTCCAATATAATTTCCTTTTTGCAAAAGATATACACAAAATAAAAAATATTTGCATGTATACATAAAACCATTGTACTGGTCATGGTATAATCATATGAAGTGTTTTTGGTCATTGTAAGAACTTCTAAAACTGTATTTAATGAATTTCATACTGTATTTAATCAACATTGTAGGCACCACTTACTTTAAATTATAGGGAAGAAAAAAATATAGCAGATGAAAATATAGCATGCAACTCAAAACTGACTCCTTTATTTTTTTTTTTATTTATGTCATTAAATAGAATTCCATCTTAGATTTTGGCCTTTTATTATTCTATTGAGGAAAGCCCAGCAGTCTTTCTCAAGTGTCTGTTTATGCGTAATTATGCTCTCGGCAAAGCTTGTCCTATTTATCTGTGATGCTTCTAATGCAACCCCTTAAAATATTTAATACGTAACTATCATTAGTCTTGTTATTTTACTGTGCCACACTTTGAAATGAACAGTATGTAAGTGGCATAAAGTATTCCTGGTTATCTATATCAAATAATCCACAAACCTTATGATTCTTTCAGTAGTTGTTTAGTTATTCATATTTTAATAGATATAGATGTATTTCAAGCTCAGAATGAAAAGTAAACCATAAATTACTATGTTTCCCCGAAATTACGACATGTCCTGATAATAAGGCCATGCCATATTTTTCCTGTGGGCAAAAATATACACCCTCCCCCATTAATAAGCCCCTTGGACAACCCCCCTCTCCAGCCAGGCAGAGCGCCACTCACCAACCTAGTGAAATCCCGAAGGCGCAAAGCCGCAGGAGCTGGGGGGAGGGGGGCAAAGGCGCTCACATTGCTTGACGCCTTTGGGATACCACTAGGTTGGTGGGTGGTGCTGTGCCCAGCTGGAGCAGGGGGTTGCCGAGCAGCCACCCGGCAATGGCCCTTTCCAGCAGGCCAGAGCGCCACTCACCGACCCAGTAATATGTTGGAAGACTCTGGTGGGACAGAGAGTCTTCCCGCAGCCAGCCCACAACCATAGAGTGTAGTCCCAGAGCAGCCGCTGCCAGAAGACTCGGCAGCAGATCTCTGGAATTTGGAAGCCGGTTATGCTCGGAGCATGGCGGTGGCGGCGCCCTGGCCCGGCTCTGCAGAGAGAGCTGGGCATGGTGAGGCTGGGTGGCACGCAAGCTGGAGGCAGAACAAGTTCTCGCTCAACCTCTCTTTCCAGCCGGGCAGAGTGCCACGTGGCTTAGTGCTTTTGGGATATTACTGGGTCGGTGAGTGGCGCTCTGCCCGGCTGGAAAGGGGGGTTGCCGGGTGGCTGGTCATGAGCATGGTCACCTCATGGCGGCTTTGTTGCGCTGCTGCGACAGCGCAACACAGCTATTTGCCCCTGAGGCTGTGCCCGGCTCTTCGGGCACCTGCTTGCAAGACAGCAACCACCTGGCAACCCCAAACCAATAAGCCCCTCCCCCCGATAATAAGGGCCAAGCAAAATTTTGGAGGTAGGTCAAAAGAAAATAAGACTCTGTCTTATTTTCGGGGAAACACGGTAGAACGTTAAATGAGATGACACAAAAGCAAGTTTTTATTTTATTTTATTTGAGTACAAAACAGTTTGAAATTCCATTCTTTATAAGCTGGGATCTTTCGCGTATCAGCTGCAATCTTATTTGAGAGTCAGTACAGTTGGGTTCAGAGATCATAATATATTGGTTTGCACGAACTGGATTATGCTGAAAGTCAAATAAACTAGACTTCTTCGGGGAGTAAGATCCAATGTTGTAAAAGCAGATGTTCATATCAGTAACATGCTTTTGTGCTCATACTTCCTGTCTTGAAAAGAAATTGCTCTAGAAGTCTTTAAGTCCTCCAGAAATAGAATCTGAGATGATAATACAGAAAGCAACACACTGGGAATCTTTGACAAAAAGTCCCATCAACCGAAACTGATTCTCCACATAATGTGTTGTTACTCACATATAACACTTTACATCTTTCTTAAAAACCAGAAACTTAGATTTCTTACATGTTATAGATTTGTTTCTTCTTTATTCTAAATATGTCATCAGTATACTGGAGCAGCCAAAGGTTACAGCTCTGGTCCCACATGATTGCATGCTATAATTGCCCATCTAGAAGATAAACCATCAAAGTATGCTGCCCCAACTCCTTGCAGATGGTTTATTAGGATAATATGGTTTGACAATATCAAAAGCCAATAGGGCCCACAGTGGTGATTTCCCTCCATCAAGATCTTGGGGACAGTCATCAACTGGAGCACACAGTGCCATTTCTGAATGATGTAAAAATGTTTAGGATTGGACCTTAAATGGCATGGATTCAGATAAACTGTTTCTTATAAGATTCCGTGTATCTGAATTGCATTACCTTCTCAATAATCTTCCCTTAAAAAGGGACAGTGGGAGATTGAGCAATAACGATCAAAAATGGTCAGATCAAGTGAGGTCTTTGGGTGCTAGTATGTTCCCGCCTCTTCAAGGCAGGCAGCATTCCTCCCTCCCTCAAAAAAGAAGTTATAATTTGCATGCTCACACCCCAAGAGAGCCAAGAGAGGTGGGAGGAAGACAATTTGCAAGAGAAAGGCTCTTACCCCCTTTCTCAGGTTCTACAAGCTGAAAAGAAGCCCAGTTAACTACATAAGACCTTGCCTTGTTTCCCACTGTGGATTCTGCCCAGCTAGCATCCATTCCAAAGTGGTAGGTAGTCCAGAGAAGATACACACTGAGAAGTAATAGCTCTATCTTTCTTGTAAGATTACATTAAAACAGACCTGGGCATTTGATGGCTCCAGGGCCACAATTGACACTTTGGCTATCCCCTGTCGGAAATTAAAAATACAAATAAGTGTATGCCATGGCTGCAGTGAAACTACATTGCTTCTATTTTGAAGGCAACTGCTTTCCCCCCTCTCCCCCAATTTAAGTGTGTGCCTGCATGCCTATGCACCTTCATAACTTTATTGATTTGGCCCTCCGCAACAGCCCCATTTTCCCATGTGGCTCCTTGGGAAAATTAATTGCCCATCCTTGCATTAATAGAATCTTGCAAACCTGAAAGTACATCTTCTTATTCCCCTCAACTTTACAATCCAAGAAACTAGAGAGGGTCTCTTCTGGAATGTTTGCTATGCCCCCATTCCTTCCATGAGCTAAGCTGCCTCTTATCTGATACCTCCTGTCTCCCAAGGTCATTCCCATGTACCATTACAATGGGATTTTATCCAAGAAATATACAGAATTCTTTCATAAGCAATGGTATCATAAGCAGTTTAAATTGGGCAAAAGGCCATGTTCCATACATTGCTTTCACTATTATAACGCAGGTGCCATTAGTCTTAATAAAAGCATTATTTGCAGTGAGTGTTCTTAAAATTGTATAGTTTTCTGCCATTAGAGAGGCTATAGAAATGTCTATAGAAATTAATTTCAGTTAACATTGTTCATGAATTTGTGCATGAATAAAAGGTAGAAAAGAAGTGTGCGTCTACCCATTTTCTGAAACATAAGAAGTACCAGTTGGGAAGAGTGCCAACCACACAAATGTTCATCTTTCTGTTGGCCTAAAAGAAAGCTGCACTGCTATTTGAATTGAAATACTAAAGTCTATCAAAAGTGTTGGATCTGGGCAACGAGAGACAGACTGCGGACACGAAGTGACTTAACAGCTCTTTATTAGTAATAGTAGTGATCCAGCTTGCTCTGTGGTCGGAGGGTTCCCCTTTTATAGGGATCGGGTACGCCCCTCGACCAATCAGAACGATACCTGTTTCCCGCTGTAGCAGCGGACCAGAGGGGAGACTTACTCCGATATATGCTAATATCTAACAAAAAGAAACCATGTCAGCATTAGTGCAATGCTGAGCAAATTAGAACAAATAAATAAAGACTCACTATTATTTCTGTAACTATAGTACTGCAGAAACTAACTTCTCCCCCAATTTATTACCATTTATGAAATGATAGGTAAGACAAAGTAGTTCAATTTTAATGTATAAGGATGACCAATCTTAATTATAGCTTATATTTGACATGATATATGAATAATTTACTGAGCTCCCTGTGATTAAGAAATATTGTCCCAATGCAACATTTGGCCAGGTGTTCACATATAAGAAATCACGACGTTTTTATTACATATTATTGCTGAATCAAGGCCCATACTTGTTGCACTCAAAACCAGTTTTGTCTGCTTACCACATCTGAATGTCACTAATGCTACATTTATTATTTTAGTTGCAGATAGGGCTGGCATGAAATAAAGCAATCTTTTATTTGACATTACAGGTAGATCTCATTACAACAGCAATTGGGACTGGCATTGCTGTCACCAAGTGATGCAGTGATATCATAAAACTGCATAACTATTGGCAATAATCTTGGCAGTTGCTGCCGTAACCCCAAGATGGGTAAGATTTTCCACATAATAAGTTGTTAAGCAAGAAGTGTTGGGCCTCCCAGGTATGAGTGCAGGAATGGTACAGAGGGGAGGGGTGTTGCAGGAGGAATGGGGGAGGCAAGCTGCATGTGAGTGCAGGAAGGTCAGAGGCTGATGGTGCAGCAGGGCACAAGCACAGGAAGGATGGGGAGGGGATGGTGCAGGCACGAATGCATAGCAATAGCAATAGTACTTAGACTTATATACCACTTCACAGGGCTTTACAGCCCCCTCCACGCAGTTTACAGAGTCAGCATATTGCCAACAATCTGGGTCCTCATTTTACCAACCTCGGAAGGATGGAAGGCTGAATCAACCTTGAGCCTAGTGAGATTCGAATTGCCAAATTGCAGGCAGCCGGCAGCCAGCAGTCAGCAGAATTAGCCTGAAGTACTGCATTTTAACAATTGCGCCACCATGGCTCTGATCACATGAGCCTGGGGGAACAGACCACAGCAATTGGTGACTTTCCCTGCCATCTTCCCCATTGACTTTGCTTGTGGGAGGTCAGGAAGGAAAGTTGCAAATGGCAATCACATGATTGCATGATGCTGTAAGCATTGTAAGTGTAAGTGGATTGTGATCATGTGACCATGGGATGGCTACAATGGGCAGCACTTAAATACCAGTCATTACAACTTCAACAAATTGCTAAACAAATAGACAGTGAGCAAGGACCACCTGCCCTGCATTTATATCCAATAATGCCTCCAAGAACACAATTTAATGTAATTAATTTAATTTTACTAATTTATTAGATTTGTTAAGAGGGGGCACAATGGCCCAACAATTAAAAACACTGAGCTTGTCAGCTGGAAAGCTGGCAGCAGGCATTCAAGCCCCAAGTGCCATGCGACAGAGTAAGCTCCCGTTACTTGTTCCAGCTCCTGCTCATCTAGAAATTGAAAAGCATGCAAATGTGAGTCAATAAATGGGAATGGGAAGATAACAGTGTTCTGTGTGGCTAGTCATGCTGGCCACATGGAAATATCTTTGGACAATGCTCACTCCCTCGACTAAGAAATAGAAATAAGCACCAGCCTCTAAATTCAGACACAACTGGGCAGGGCAAACCTTTAGCTTTAGCTTTATTAGATGTGTAGCGGCCACCCATTGCAGAGGTTTTTGGGTGGCTTGCTAGATCTCCCAAACAGTAAAAAATTAAAAAAACTAAAACACACATAAACAGATAGGCCAGACTAAAACAACTATAACAATAGATGGTACAATTATAATAGGGATACCACAAATATAACAGAAACACATTAACCCCAAGCTTTGGTACACAACAAGGCCTTCCAGAGCCACAGGAGAATAGTTGTTTCTAGGTGAGATGGGCAGCATCTAAGTTAAATAAATAAAATGTGCCATACATACCGTTGAAAGAATGCTGTTCCTGAAGACAGAGGCAATGATGGAAACATTTAAGGGATCTGGAGCATACCCACTGTGCTTAAATTTGGTGTCCAGCAGAAACAATTGGCAACAGGTGCCCCTCAAGATTAGGCTGAGACAGAATGACTGGTTCAAAGTTAATTTCCATAGCTGAGGGTGGGCTTGAAACTTGGAACTTCCAAGTTCTAGTTCCATAACTGAACTATTATACCATCTTGGCTCTCTTCATATCACCTTTATTTATTTTTTAAGCAAGCCAATTCTTTTTAAGCAAATAGATACTGCAAAATGTATGAAAATCTTTAAAGTTAGAATATCCACAAATGCTTAACATAAAGTGATTTTAAAAAGATAATGTTTCTAGAAATTTTTTCTAGATTTAACATAGTATTCCAGGAGGTACAGAAGTCCATTCTAGTTCTTAAACACTATCAACTTGGAATAACATTAAGCACATGTGTATTGCAGGAAACATATTTAAATGCTAAAGCCTTCCATTGTGTATAGCAGCAAGGTGTGATCCCTTTGTCCAGTGAATTTCACGAAGTCTGCAAATAGAAGGTGTGTGGCAGTATGTGAACTCAGAAAGAACTGTGGATTGAAGCGAACAGATGAAATCCATCGAGCTTTGTCCCAGTTCAGAAGCCCTCATGTCAACGATTTTCATGGGTGTAGGTATGCTGGTCTTGTTGTATTCGGGTTTTTCCCGTGTAAGATTGAGATTGTCTTTGCAAACGTTGCCAAGACAATCTCAATCTTACACAGGAAAAGATCCGAATACAACAAGAGCAGCATATATACATGCATGCATGCATGCATGCATGCATGCATGCATGCATACATACATACATACATACATACATACATACACTAGCTGTACCCAGCCACACGTTGCTGTGGCCCAGTCTGATTAAATGGAAAAGAAAGAAAAGAGAAAGCGCAAGTCCCCTGGCAGAGGCGGCCCCTGCATGGAAGTGAGCCACAGTGGCCCCTGCAAGAGCCTCCATGGAGGACACTCCCACAGGCCCTGGCCTGGCCGAGCTGAGGAGGAGAGGACGAGAAGGTGGCCGCCGCCCCTGCCCCGCCTTTCCTCAGCGGTGGCGACGAGAGGAGGCAGCCAACATCCCCTGAGGAGCAGGAGGAGGAGGAGGAAAGAGCCGCCCCTGGCAATGCGGATTCAAGGCAGCCCCCGCTGGCCACGGCCCCATCCAGAGACACCGTCGCCGCTGCAGTCGCCGCCTCACGGGGCAGCCAGCAGCCGCCCCAGCCTCGCTGCGCCTCAGGCTGACACCACCGCCGCCCCATCGGAGCCGCCTTGGCGATGCCATAGCTGGCTCCCTGTGAGGGGGGTTGAGAGCGCACGCAGCCAGCTATGCTGAGAAGACGCTCCACCTCCACCTCCTCTGGAGCTCCACTGGGCTGGGCTGGGGGAGGCTGGCTTAAGGGTGGGAGGAGGAGGCCAAGGGATGGGGCAGGCGCCGCCCCACTGCAGACAGAAAAGGCCTGTTGGGAGGGGAGGAGAGAGAGGGGAGGGGGAGGCCGAAAGGCTTCGGCTCCCCTTGGTAGAAATAGCGAAGCTCGTCGGAGGAGGGACGGAAAGGGAAAAGAGTGCAGCCGCAGCCCAGCCACACATATAAAGGGACCATCGGGACGAAGCTGGAGAGAGGCCGAACTGTTCCGAATATACTATACTCAAGAAATGAATGCTATGGTATAGCGTGTGTTGCTTTTACGTCCAGCAGATGGCGCTGGTTTTCAAAAAAGTATGTTTTTTACAAAAAAGCATGTTTTACATGTCACAGGTGTGACATCTTTATAATATACATATATAAAAACATGTGCGTAGTCAAATGCAACATTGTGTCAAAATTTCAAAGCAATTGGTGAAGAACTTTCAAAGATTTGAGATTTTGAACAAACAAACATTACATTTTTATTTATATAGATAGAAGATAGAAGAAGATTTGGCCATCCATCACACTACGAGATGACTCTGGGCAGCTTACAATGTTAAAAAGCATAAAACAATACAACAACACTAGAGCAGTGTCTTATTCTGTTCACCATCTGGTTTACAATGTGGAAATAACATTAAAGAAATAAAATGAGCTATAAGTACAGTATCTCTGCTGGTGGACAGGGCACCCTGTTGTGAAGTTACAAATAAAAGTTAACCCACAATATGATATATTTCAAAACATCGCTATAAACAAATGTTTTTTTTTCTCCATTTCCAGTCCAAAGATTTACATTACCATTGGACATTACATTACTATCCCCTCTGCACACATATACACCCCTAATGCAACTCATAATTCAAATATATTCTCCAGGTTAAACATGTGAGGAGACTAAAGTGTTAATTTTCCTTTTAAAGAGGTTAGCTTCATGTTTTTATCTCAACAAAGTTCTTGTTTCTATGGAACCCAGAACATGGGACTATCCGTTCAGGGACCATCGCCAAAGTACAATATTATAGGTTTGAATTTCAGTCCAGCTGTTCTCTTGCAAATCAGTACTGTATACAGTATATCCTTGTGAATAAAATATCCCTTTATAAACAAGGACAAAAGATAGGCTTTTCTGCTCTAGTAACGTGACCCAGAATAAAGAGACTCAGAAAAGTGCCAAGACACAGAATATAACCAGCTTGTATTGGCAAAGAAGAGTGAAAGTCTATCTGCTTTTCCCATGATGGTTAGCTGCTGGCTCTGTCAAAAAAGGCAATCAAAAGTTACGTTCAAATGTTTGTGCAATAAAGGAAAACTGGCTCTTAAGAGTCTTAAGGTGATGGATCTCCTTAGTCAAAGTGACTTTGGCCTGATGATGGGAAATGTTCAGAGAAGAAATGCACTAGGTGCAAGATAGAAGAACACTCTCTGCTAAGTGCTATGTAGGAATCTGTAAATGTTGTGATAATTTAAAAAATGTGGTCATCACTACTTATGATATTTGGCAGTGAGGTCTGCTTCCCTTAGTGGTGCTGCTGGATACTGCCCACTCACCTGGGCGGTGCTAAGGTGAACACAGATCAAACTAACATAAAGCCAGGTGACAAGCCAGTTGGTCACTTTTTTCTCCCAACCCATCTACAGCCATCTCCGTCAAAATGCAGACATGACCTGGATGCTGTCATTTGAAGATGGCGTTCTTTGATCCAAAAAGTGGATCCTGCACTTGCAGTAATAATGCTAGGAAGATGAAGATGATGACAGCAATGATGATGGAGATAATGACTACTTCTGATATTTATCCTTTTAGTTGCCTCACTCTCTAAGTGTAGCAATACAAAATATTAAATTGGGCTCTCCTAACTTGTTATAATCAAAAACAGGATAGAGATCTGCATTTTGGCTGTCACAACCGAGATTCAGATTATGAAAACCGATAGTGAATCAATTTAAATTAGCAATGTACATGCCATAATTTTGAGTTAATATTATTGCCTAGCAAGATTGTGCCTGATCAGATGTCCCCAAACTCTTCAGCTCATCAATCCTTTCATTAAGTTTCATTTAAGTTTGTTCATCGACCTCCAAACATCCACTATATGAAAGTAATTTAATAAATACTAATTTAATAGTACCATGAATAACAATAATTGATCATAATGACATCATAAAAGTAGGTAATATTTAAAATGTGAACAATGTAAGATTTAGCTTAACTGGAACTATTAATATTCATCTCATCTTCAGGATTAGGGACTAGTGTGGAACTCTACAGAGATCCCCAAAAGATTAATTGTTCACAATCAACCTTCAATCATTTATTGTTCATCTGCTGATCTCTGAACTTTTAGCAACCCTTTAATGGTCTCTTCAACCCATGGGTCAATACTGACTTCTTTCAGGAACCCTGGCCTAGATGAATCTCTACTACTTACGAGTCCAAATATATATTTTTGGCTTACAATTTACACATGTCAATAATTCATTCAATGTCCTCCCACATTTACGTTGCCTCTGTCCAAACACCTATGCCCCCATGAGCAAAGCACAATAAATTGTAATAAGAAGCAAGGTAGGCGTTGCAGCCTTTGGAAGTCAAGATATGTGGAAGAAACTGTTATACCTGTTGAGTAATACTTTCCAAGGGTGACGAAAAGCTTACAGAATCAAGAACTGGGGGCAGAAGAAATAAAATAGAGAAAGCAGCAGGCAAAGACAAACAGTGCAAAGAGCAAGAAAAAAAATAAAGAAACCAGTTTCTGGAGCTGGATGGAAAGATCTATACTCAGAACGAACGTGATGGCATCTTGCATCTTCTTGCACAGATTGAAAGAGAAGTTTGCAAGATATTGCTATCTAAAAGAGCTATTTTGCTGCAAGTTACACCCCCACACACACCTTAAAAACAACTTGCATGATCTAATAAGTTGATCTTTAATAGGAATGTATAATTCAACTTTCCCTTTCAAATGTGGAACAGTCTTGGAAAGAGAAACATAGAATGGACGCCCATATTTGTTTTAAGTTCAGAGAGTTAAGTTGAGGGTTAGTCTGCCAGCTCATACGCTATGAAGATGTGTAAAATGATCCAGTTTTTCCTCTGTAAAGAACAAAGGATTACGACTGTTTTTTCTATATTCCCATGTAAATGTGTTCCTAAATTACATGTATTGACCTAGTTTCCTCATTACTTTTTAAATAACGTGTATTTTTGCATTACTTTTGTTAAATATTGTTGGAGTTTTGAATGAAAATTTGAACTTAATTTGTGATTCAAAATATATGTGAAATAAAAATAACAGTATCTAAATCCATTGTCAATTTGGGAAAGCGACTCTACATGAGAGTGTCTACCTGTGTCTTTCTGTGCTTTTGTGCCCACACAGATATACAGGAATGAATCAATTGGTAACTATATGGGGAAAGAGGAGCTCTTGCAAAGTGAGACCAAAAATGAGTGCACTGAGTTTAAAAGAGACTGCATGTGTATTCAACATGTTGCTGAATTTCTGTAAACTTCTTTTCATTTTGGTCAATTAGCATTCTGTAGCTATTGGATATTATTAAGACACAGGGGTGGGCTTCAAAAATTTTAGCAAAATTCTGCCCAGTTGCTGGGTGGGCGTGGTCTAGTTGGCCTCCTGCACCACGAGGGGTGGGGATTTTCTGCAAGCCTCCGGGAGGGCGAAAACACCCCACCAGGCTCTGGAGGCCTTCCCCCAGGCCTGTTTCCGGCCTTCTGGAACTTTCAGGAGGCCCATTTTTCGCCCTCCCCAAGACTCCATACGGGCCCTGTACTTACCAAATGGCCCATGTAGAGACTTCTGGGAGGGCAGGGTCAGGGTGGGAGGGGCGGGGTAGGAGGGGCCAGCCAGGGGTGGGATTTGTGGGTTCACCAAACTGGGCAGATCCTTAGCTAGAGGATCTCCTGAATCCGTGTGAACCCGCAGCAGCCCACCCGTGATTAAGATGTCTTTTCATTGTATCCCTCATCTACTGTTTTCTTTATCCTTCTATAAAACTTCAGCTTCCCTGCTGTGCAAGCTGTTTAATGGCATCTTACCTAATGCTGTTGTTGGAAGAAATGTCCTTCTGGGTTCGGCTCCAAGTGGGGAAAAAGACACTGGAGACATGGAGGCTGCTTGGAAAGATGGCTTTAATGGTGGACAGGACCGCATGGCTTGAGTCCTGAACAGAAAAGGTGATCACATGCTTCAATGTTGGTGGAGAAGAAGAGAAGGAAAGGGAAGAGAAGAAGAAGGACTGAAGAAGGGCTTGCAGGGATTTTTATAATCTGTTCGGCCCCACCTATCTGTTTTCTGTTCCTGTGTAAGAAATGTATTCTGATTGGTTGCCAGACTCCCATGGGCCTGTGCAAGGGCAACCCTCTAGGCTGAGTTTGAATCCAGGTTTGATTGAGTTCAGATGCCATGTGGTCAGTTGAATAAATGCTTATATTATCATGCCTTCATTGTCACTGCCAGAACTCTACACCTATCCCCCTGGAGCTGAAGGGGAGAACTCTTTATTATGTAAAGTGGACTAGCTTGGCCTTCTTAATGGCCCATTGATAAAGTGAGGATGGGCCGGAAGCTGCAGGAATTTACTTTGTGTTTAAAGTGTGTGTTAGATCTGGGCAACGAGAGACAGACTGCGGACACGAAGTGACTTAACAGCTCTTTATTAATAGTAGTAGTGATCCAGCTTGCTCTGTGGTCGGAGGGTTCCCCTTTTATAGGGATCGGGTACGCCCCTCGACCAATCAGAACGATACCTGTTTCCCGCTGTAGCAGCGGACCAGAGGGGAGACTTACTACGATATATGCTAATATTTAACACCCCTCCCCTCCTAGATGGAACGTTGCGGTAGGTAACATAGTCTTTTAGGTATGTGGGTGTTTGTCTTGCTCGGGAGGAGCGTCGCAGTTCGGGTTGGCTAGAAGTGGTTGCAGGATCAGGTGCTTTTCCTGTTTCACGTTCGTGAGGTTTTGTGCCTTCATTGCTAGGGCGTTCTGAAGTCTGCTCGGTTGCGATGTCTGGGGTTTGCTCTGCTTCGTGCGTGTTTTCTTGTTCCCCGCTTGGTTCGCAGGTGTCGTAGTTTTCTATGATGGGGCTCTCGCGTGGCTGACTTTCTGTAGGTAGGAAAGTCTCGTCTTCGTTTCGAAGGTCTGAGTGTGCTAGGCGACCCCGAAGTTGATCGATGTGCCTTTTCCAGTTCCGCCCATCTTCTAGTTCCAGCAGATACGATCGTGGACCTGTGATGCCAATGACTTTTGCCGGCATCCACAATGTTCCCCCTGCATAGTTGTGGGCATATACTGAATCCCCTATGCTGAAAGACCGAATTTTGCTTGTGGAGTCTGGGGGAGCTGTGGCAGAGTAATTTGGGTGAAGACGGTCCAGGTGAGACCGTAGACGGCGGCCCATGAGTAGTTCAGCGGGACTCCTACCCGTCGTTGCGCTTGGGGTAATATGCTGAATTAGGAGGTAATGGTCAATGCGTGTTTGCCAATCACCTGGACCCATCCTAGCGAGGGCCTCTTTTGCGAATCGCACCATTCTCTCCGCCTGTCCGTTTGATGCCGGATGGAATGGCGCGACGAGGGCATGCCGAATTCCTTTATTTATTTATTTATTATTTATTTATTATTCACACTTATAGACTGCCCCCTCTCCCGGAGAGGACTCGGGGCGGTGTACAGTCACTAAAATACGTTGTAAAATACATACATAAAACAATTAAATTAAATACGTAGGTGAAGGAGGTTGTGAGACTGTAATAGAATAATAAATATAATACGTTAAAAGCCTATTAAAACCCCAAACCCAATTAAAATAAATAAATCCCGGGAGGTAAAACTAAGAGAGTGCCAGGCCAGCTGATTGAAATAGGTGAGTCTTTAACTTTTGCCGGAAGGAACGGAGGTCGGTGGTAGTTCGAATGTCTGGGGGGAGGTCATTCCAGAGGGTTGGGCCCATCACAGAGAAGGATCTACTCCTAGGTGTCGCCCGCTGACATTGCCTAGCAGACGGCACCAGGAGGAGCCCTCCCTGTGTGAGCGGATAGGTCGCAGGGACGTGTGTGGTAGGATGCGATCCTGCAGATAACTAGGTCCTCTGCCATGGAGCGCTTTAAAGATGGTGATCAATACCTTGAAACGCACCCGGAAGGCCACAGGTAGCCAGTGCAGCTCGCGCAGGAGAGGTGTTACGTGGGAGTAACGGGTACTTCCCATAATAACCCGCGCGGCTGCGTTCTGAACTAGCTGCAGTCTCCGGATGCGTCCCAAGGGAAGCCCCATGTAGAGGGCATTGCAGTAGTCCAGGCGAGACGTCACCAGCGCATGAGTGACCATGCGCAGGGCACTCCGGTCCAGTAGGGGGCGCAATTGGCGCACCAGGCGAACCTGGTGGAATGCCCCCCTTGCCACGGCTGCCACATGGTCCTCCATTGACAGCCGGGCATCAAGGAGGACACCCAAATTGCGCGCCCGCTCCACAGGGGACAACTGTTCGCCCCCTATGGCCAGCGATGGAGTCAGCTGGCTGAACCGAGGTGCCGGCAACCACAGCCACTCGGTCTTGGAGGGGTTGAGTTTGAGTCTGTTGTCCCCCATCCAGACCCCGACGGCTTCCAAACACCGGGACATCACTTCCTTGACCTGCTAGAAACGTTTCGAAATGCATGGCCGTGAATTGGGGCCCGTTATCGGAGACTAGGAGGTCGGGCAGGCCATGAGTGGCGAAAAGTCGCCGTAGAACCTTAATGACTGCCTCTGCCGTGGTTGAAGTCATTAGGACTACATCTAGCCATTTTGAGTATGCATCCACAACTATAAGGAAAGTCTGACCTTGGAATGGCCCTGCGAAGTCGATGTGTATTCGCGACCAGGGTGCTTTAGGTTTCTCCCATTCTGTGGCGGGCGCTTCCGGGGGTGCTGGTCTCGATTCCTGGCATGGGTCGCAAGTGGCCACCCACTCCTCTATTTCTTTGTCCATGTTTGGCGACCAAACGTAACTTCTTGCTAACGCCTTCATTCTAACAATCCCCGGATGACCCACATGTAAAGCATCTAATACCTTCCTACGTAAAACATACGGAATAACAACTCGATCCCCCCACAACAAACAACCTTGTAACACTGAGAGTTCGTCCCGTTTTGACCAAAACATTTTGAATTCCGGGCCCACGTTTCCCTTCGGCCACCCCCTCCAAACCCAAGTTTGAACTTGCTTTATTACATTGTCTTTAGAGGAGAACCTTGCAACGTCGTATGAAGAAACCGGTCCAGAATCCAAACAGTCAATGAGCAATACCGGTACTTCTGGAGTGGGGTCTGGCAGAATGTCAGGTAATGGGCAACGGCTGAGTGCGTCTGCGTGTCCGAGAGTGGAGCCCGGTCGATGAATCAATTTGTATGAATACGCAGCCAGGAAAACAGTCCACCTGGTCATGCGTGGAGAAAGGGAGACCGGGGTGGGGCGGTTTCCCGCCAAAAGTCCCAACAACGGTTTGTGATCTGTAATTAGTTCAAAATCGCGGCCGTAGAGGTATTCATGGAAATGCTTTACTCCAGCTACAGCAGCCAGCGCTTCCCTGTCCATTTGGCTATAATTCCTTTCGGCCGATGAAAGAGTTCTGGAGTAGAAGGCGATGGGTGCTTCTTTTCCGTCGGGCATCCTGTGGCTGAGGACTGCTCCAACTCCGAAGGGTGATGCGTCGCAGGTCAATACCAGCGGTAGGGTCTGGCTGTATTGGACAAGCAGTGAGTCAGTGGTGAGCAGGTGCTTTACCCCGGCGAAAGCTGCAGCTTCGGATCGTCCCCATTTCCATGGTGCGTTCCTCTGGAGTAAACGGTGTAGTGGCTCAGCAACGGTCACCTTCTGCCTCAGAAAAACGCTGTAGAAGTTAAGTAATCCGAGGAAGGCCTGCAACTCGGTCTGATTTCGTGGTGTGGGGGCGTCCTGGATCGCCTTAATTTTCTTTGAAGTGGGGTGTATTCCCTGACCATCGATTCTATAACCCAGGAATTCTACGCTAGGCACGTTAATTTGGCATTTTTCCTTTTTAAGGCGGAGACCCTTTTCTCTGATTCTGGCCAAAACAGTTCTGACTCTTTTATTTAATTGCTCCTCGTTTGCAGCGGACACCAAGATGTCGTCAAAATAGGGGACGGCTCCCGGTATCCCTTGCAAAAGTCGTTCCATGACGCTCTGGAACAATCCTGGGGCAATGCTCACGCCGAATTGTAGCCGGTTGCATTTGAATGCTCCTCTATGCGTCACTATAGTTTGGGCCTCCGCTGTGGCGCTATCAACTGGCAGTTGCTGGTAAGCTTGTGCCATGTCTAACTTAGCAAATACCTTTCCTGGCCCCAACGAGTGCAATAAGTGCTGTACTACAGGCACAGGATATGCGCTCTGTTGTAGCGCGACATTAATTGTGCATTTATAGTCCGCGCAGATGCGGACTGATCCGTCTGGTTTGACTGGGGTCACGATGGGTGTTTCCCAGCGCGCGTGATCTACCGGCTCAAGGATTCCTTGCTCCACTAACTTATCTATTTCCTTATCTATTTTTGGGCGGAGTGCAAAAGGCACTCGTCTCGGTTTAAGTCGGATTGGCGCCACTTTGGGGTCTAAACTGAATGATATTGGTTTACCCACATACTTACCAAGACCGGGGCTGAACACATCCTCGAACTCCTTAAAAATCTGTTCAGCGCTGCTGTTTCTCACGGCGTTGATTCCGGTGACTTCTAACCCCAGGGCTTCAAACCAATCAAGCCCCAGAAGGTTCTGTAATGGTGCGCTGGCGATGGTCACGGGCAGCTGGGCTTCGATGTCCTTGAAACGGATGTGGAATGTGCCTTGGCCCACGATGGGGACTTGGTTCCCCTGGTAGTCTCGTAGCAGGACGTCTGGAGCGCGTAGTTGGCTCTTTCTGAGGCTAGGGATAGCCTGTTTCATGGATGCCCATGAAATAATCGTCAGGGTCGATCCTGTGTCAACTTCTAGCTCGCAGGGTGAGCCCTCCAAGAGGACTGTGACTCTCAGCCTTTTGGGCCGCTTAGGGCGGACCTGATGTATTGTGGTGAGATACGTTCGCAACTCCTCTCTCTGGGTCAACTCTATCTCATCGTCTACATCCTGAAAATACTCTCGTTGAGCGTCTTGATAGAACGCTCTTTCAGCTCTTTGTGTGTATTCTCTCTGGGGATACGCTCGCTCAGCTCCTTGTGAGTAATCTCTCTGGGGATACGCTCGCTCAGCTCTTTGGGAATTTTCTCTCTGGGTATACACTTGTGGATTTCTCTCTGGGCGCCCTTTCTGATTCCGCCAAGCCCCTGGGTTGGGCTTCTGTTGGCGGTACATGGGTGGCTGCCATGAGGCAGGGACTCCGCTCCGGCACACTCGTGCGATGTGCCCAAGTTTGTTGCAGTGCGAACAAACAACGTTCCTGAACCTACAAGTAGACCTGAGGTGATTCCCTCCGCAACTTGCGCAGGGCGGCAAGCGGAATCCAGGTCTCCCCCCACGCCTCATGTGACTGCTCCGCATCAGGTGACTGTCCTCGAACTCGGGATCCTCGTAGGCGGGGCTTGTGTCCTCGTAATGAACTTTGGTGTGTCTTGGCGCTGGCTGGCCAGTGTTGAACCCGCGTTGAATTGTTTCCGCTGATCTGTCTGCTGCTTCTGAAGCTCTTGCCTCCTCGAGTACAATCTGTAGGCTTAAATTGGTTTTTGCTAACAGCCGCTTTTGTAGGGAAATGTCTCTCAGCCCGCTAACGAGTCGATCCATAATCTGCTCATCCAGGTCTCTGAATCCACAATGTGTGGCTGCTTTACGCAGGGCTGCAACATATTGGTTGATAGATTCTCCCGCCTTCTGGTTCCTCGTGTTGAACGCTTGGCGGCAAACATGGCGGGAGGGTTTTGGCGCGTAATGAGTCTGTAGAGCTTGTTGCAACGTCGCCCATGATACTGCCTGTATTGGAGTAGGCGCGGTGAGGTCTCTGGCCGTATTGAAGACTTCCTTTCCGCAGTAGCCGAGGAAAATGTTTTTCTTCCTTGCGTCGGTAATCCCCGTGTATTCGTTCGCTTCGAGGAAACACTCGAAACGAATCATGAAGGCTTCCCATTCGTCGTTTTCTGGGTCGAAAGGAGCGGGGGGAGCATGCATCGCCATCTTCTCTGTTTGAATTTGCCGCGCTGCGGTGATCTGATATGGCGGCCGGAATTTCTGCCGAATTCCTGGGCTGGATCAAATCCGGAGATTCTGGAGGTAGCGTTCTTCGTCCTATCTGCCTCTCGATCCCACCCTCGTCGCCAATGTTAGATCTGGGCAACGAGAGACAGACTGCGGACACGAAGTGACTTAACAGCTCTTTATTAATAGTAGTAGTGATCCAGCTTGCTCTGTGGTCGGAGGGTTCCCCTTTTATAGGGATCGGGTACGCCCCTCGACCAATCAGAACGATACCTGTTTCCCGCTGTAGCAGCGGACCAGAGGGGAGACTTACTACGATATATGCTAATATCTAACAGTGTGTTTCTCCCTTTTTCACATCCAGGAAAATATAATATTCTGCCTTTTCAATATTTCCGAGGATATTTCATTTTTCTGGGAGAGGGCTGGGTGATAACTTCCAACACTGTTAATATCCTCCGCACCTAAAAAAAATAGAGAGATAACAATATCCTTTATTTCACAACAGAGGTCTTTAGACAGATAAAAAGTAAACATCTCCCAAAAAATTTTTTTAAAGATAATAACAGTAATGAAGGATAAATTTTGAAAAAAATATACATAGAAAAATAGAAACCATAACGTTTCACAAAAAAATAATATTGTGGAAGCAGGTTTTACATCTGGATTTTTATCCAACAATGAATTTAGTCTTAAAACAATGGTTTTACTAGGTTGCAAAAATGCATCTCTTCCAACTGGAACAAGAAAAATGTTGGATCCAGTTCTGCATTCCTCCCTGAAAATCCCAGTGAAATCAATTAAGAGCGTTCTGTTTAGTTGGAAAGGATAGCTATGTATACACATGAGCAAAAATGCAAAATCCAGCCTTTTTCTCGGAAAGGAAATCACTACACAGCATATGCATCAAGTTGAAATTATGTCTTTTATTGTGGATGTTGCTTTTTAATGTTACATTTCACATATTTTCTCTGCAGTCCATTTGAGACTGAAAATTAATTCAAAATGCTTACAGCGTTGGACGATTTCCATCCTACCCCTGCCCCCTTTCTCTCTTCAGAGTGCAAAGATTTGCTAGGGTTGTTGTACAAGAGAGGCACACTTCCCCCCCATCAACCTGTTTCAAAAGTATGAGATTTTTGGATTTTAGTAAGCTGTTTCATGGCATCTTGCTTTGGTGAATAACTTCTGATAATGGCCTCTCAAGCGCATATCCTTTTACTTAGAGATACGTTTTCTTTTCGAAAGGCAGGAAACAAAAAAGGCAACAGGCATCCCATTGAAACAGTTTCCTGCTTTGTGCTGACTTCATGCAGTAATGCAATGTGGCATCCTGGAATGGTGTCAAAACTCTGTATTCAGAAACTGTAAGCTATATGGATTTTGCTTGGAAGAGTAATAAACCTTCACCATGCAATGCTGAGAAATACTACTTGGAGATCAATAAGGCCTGGAGGCATCTTGGATCCTAAGCATACAGAAAGCTCTCTGATAGGATCAGATAAGTTGTAAGTAAACAGAAGTGCTCCATCAAAAAGCCATGCGCCACAGCAGTCCAATTAAAGACTTCATCATTCTTTGTTTCCATACAAAAGTTAAGATTACCTGTTTTCAAAATAAGACAACTGAAACCATTGTCTTCGTATCCTAGAGGATTAAAAAATACCCCAGCTATAATAGATGTAAACACCAGTTTTCCATAGCATGTTAGGGAATTTGGAAGAGCCACAAGAATACAATTTTGAAAACTTAATTGCTATAGTTAAAAAAGTAAACATCCCAAATTCATCACACTGCACTCAGGCTAAGCCTACAGGCTAAGAAGAACACACATTTCACTACATAATGCTCTCCAGTGAGCACAAAATGATTTACTAGGAAAATGAAATGCAAACTAGAAAATAGAAATAGCACAAATTAGTTGGAAGCAAATTCATCAGGAAGAATCAAATGACGTAATAAAGAGATGCATCTTAATTATTTTGTTTTTGTTTTTTTCAACTAAATCACCTTCAAACTTTGCCTCTTTGAGATCCATGAAGTTTTCTAGAAATCAGCATGAAAGGGATTTGCCGTTGCCTTCTTCTTCCAATTACTTTTAGAATTCCCAATCTAATAAGGAAAAAAATGCACCTAACAGAGCAGAACATGCTACAAGTGTGCATGGAATTGCTGCCAACCCATATCTAACCTCCCATACATCAACTGTCAAATTACAAAAATATAGAGCTATGCAACCTTCTATGCACATTATTCTGTGTGCAGATAGCTAGGCGATCTATGTTTGGCAAGAAATGCTTCAGGATGAGAAAAGGAAAACCCCAAAATTATTGGTGGTAGTAAAGGGGATGTTAGGAAAGGAAGGGGCTAGGAAAATAGTGGGAGGAGTAGGTAGGCTGAGCAGCCAAGTAATGCTAGTGTCACCATCCTTAGCTTTGAGGGTGGCATATCCAATTTCTACCACCAGGAATGAATAATCTTGCCACTGAACTTTGAGAGCATGATTGGGACTGTTGGGGAGGTTCGTAAGTGACCTACAGAATAGTAATCTGATTTAGATTACATAGGCGTTTGTATTAGAGCCAACTCATTAATTTAAGGCAATTTTAACCATATGTAAACCTTGTCTACCCACTTCAATAGCAATAGAAAGTTTTTCCTAGAGTGTTAGATCTCAATATTTACTGAAAGAAGATAGAGAAAAACCATAGAATCTCAGCAACAGGACTGCTTTCAGATGACCATGTACTTTAATTCATATGTTGCAACATTGGAGATTTTTTGAGTCTTTTATTCACCGAATCTATGCAAACTGGTAAAGAAACTATTATCTTAAGTGGCAAGTGATTTAAAATAAAAGGAAACCCTATGTTTCTGAATGCAAGACCATTAGAAAAGACAATGCTTACCTTTATATCTTACATGGTCTTGCCTACTTTGCTCTGTTCCCTAATGTGGTCTTCAGTATCCCCCAGTATCTTAACCAAATTTTTGCTTCATCCTGATCTAGAACCCTCAGCTTTGCATCCCCACAGAAACAAGTGGCAAGCCTTGGGTAGCATTTAATAAATTTGGATGCATATTTGTTCAGATTCAACTTCATAAATTACTAACATGCAAAACTAACTCCATATTTTTGCACTTATTTACCAATTCTTATATTGATCAGATATTACTAGAGAATCTTAGATTTCCTATTGAATATGGAAGGCTGCAATTCTAATTTAGGATTCTACTTTTAGAATCCTAAATACAAATTTCTAGATAATAGATTAGATGCATTTGGTTAGCTAGCATATGACAAAGAATGCAGGATCAAATGGAGCTTTAGATTGATTCAGCAAGGCTTTTCTTATGTCCTTATCCTAAACTTTTCTGTTCACAAATACACTTAATACTCACTTTAGTGGGGTTCCTACGATACAGGTGTTAACCTTATTAGGTTAGAATTGAATATAATGGGTTTTACTTACACAAGGATATAGAATACCATCATAAATGGTTAATGAATTTCATGAATGTTAATATTCCTAATATTCTGTTGAAATTCAGTAGTCATTTATGATGCAATGAATATTTTATTATTATGCTTTTAGATATTAGTGCATGGCACCTCAGTCTTGGGTTGAAATCCTATCCGCTGACATACTGAAATATATAGGATCCCGTTCTTAATGTTTTAAGGTAGCAAACTTTGCATGCTGTTTATTATTGTTATATTATTATGATGTAGTTAATCTTTGGTGAGATTCACAGCCTTTGGGGCTGGTTGGTAGCTCAACAGCTTGAGTCCTAACCAAGGACCTAGGAAGTGTTAAGGTAACATCAGAGGATTTAAGTTGTTCCATGTAGGGTGGTTTTTTGTAGAGTCAGAATGTTCAAGTCAGGTAAATTTAGAATTTTCAAATAGCGAGGTAGCCCTATATTATTGTTGTTGTTGTTGTTGTTGTTGTTGTTGTTGTTGTTGTTATTATTATTATTATTATTATTATTATTATTATTATTATTATTATTATTATTATTATTAGTAGAGGGTAGGCTCCAGTCACAGATGGTCAATATAAATTGAAGCTTGAAATAAGAGGATAGTCACTACTTTCTTTTGTGACACAAATTGCAATTGTATTTCCCTCTCCTTTCTATAGTTTGTATCTTCAGTAGTTTAGTCCATTTCACTAGGATTCCATTATGTCTCTTTTAGCTATATTTCAGCATTTCTCCATAACACTTAACCAACATTAATGCCAACATATACCATGACCATTGATTCTTCCCTTGTTCATTTTTTAGCCAAGTTAGATGAAGTGACATCTGCTAGCTTTATAAAAGACACACAAATCACTATGAAGTCTAGACTCCAATCACAAATCCATCTCTCAGATGATCCTACATCCACAATCACAAATCCGTAAGCAAATAAATCCTCAATGGCATTTCCTGTTGTAGGGTGCGCTATATAAAGGTTAAGCGGCGATTGGCAATATTTTACTTGTTCAATGCCGCTTGGTGTTTAGATTTCCATTTTTCTGTTGCATGTACAATGCAAGTTTGCTGCCTTTATAAAACCTTTGTGACAATTAGTAAGAAGTGGACTACGTAAGTCTAGTTAGGACATAAGTCACTGACAATTAGTTTTGCCCTTTGAAAAGAGCCATTAAATAAGGGTCAGGCTACTAGGCCAGATTCAACTGGTCTTTTAACATTCTGTAGCAGAATGTTAAAATGTTGATGAAAAAGATATCTCAAGCCTGCTTTTTAATTTGAAAGTTATAACATACCTTGAAAATCACTGAATTGAATAGTAAAGAACCAAGGCAATTAAAAGTGCAGCATTATAAATATCCTTCCCTCCCAACCAATTCAAAATCTGGAAACTGGTAGAAAATGGGCTTCATTCAAACTATTTTTAAGAATTTGCTAACTCCATCTTACTGGTCACTCTTTCCCTTTAATCTCTAACAAAGGGGTTTAAAAATATTTCGGTTCATTGCCAGCTGTTCAAGATGTGTATTGTTGCATTTCCAGAAAGATAACTCTTCCATTAGCTAGCTTTCTTCCTCTGGAGGGAACATCCTTTATAATACTACTGTAATTGGTTCCATATGAACACTTTCCCCTTTTCTTTCCAGTGCCTTATTAACTCCTTCCTTCCTCCTTAGACAGCTGCTGCGGCTTCAGTTCTATTCATGCTCTGCGGGTGAATTTGCAAGGGAGATAACCTAGCTTTGTTTTATTTTCTTAAATCATCCACAGATTAATTGAAGTCTTTCCCATCTTGGGAATTTTGGGTACTGTAGTCCCAACAGATATGAAAGGACCAAATCTCAGAAGAATAGATTTGGCTTTGACCAGGCAGACTAAATTCTATATGAAAACTCAAAACTGTTAAAAAGATTACAGCGTATTGATGGAAAAATGTTCCAGAATACCAGAACCAGGATATTTTGACAAAGTTAAGGATTATTTTATTAGATTTGTATCTTGCTTTTATTTAGCAGTTCAGCAATGTATGCATAGCTCTTTCTTTATTACCCCCCCCCCCACGCACACACAACACTCCAGTGATATTGTGCTAAAAGAGAACTGGCCCAGTGAGCTTCTATGGCTGAGGGAGAACTGGAACTTGATTTCCTCCATTCATAGCCCAACCTCTTATCCTTATGACAAACACCATGTTTACTAATGGGGAGGGCAGAGCATGGAGAATAAATATTTTGGGGCTCTTCTCAAGAAATTACAGGTGCTTCCCTAAGAGAGGCAAAAACAGCTGTTTCAGATTTGTATGTATGTATGTAGTGGTGGGTTCCGGATCCCGTTCCAACCAGTATGGTTGGAACGGGCCTGGCATCGTCCACATAGACGCGTGCGCTACACGCGCAAGCATCGTACCTGCCTGCAACACCTTCACAAGCCTCCGCGAAGCTCCAGCTGCTCGGTGGAGCATTGCACAGGCACCATATGCGCCATGTACATGCGGGGAAGTGCCAAAGGCTTAAAGGACAGGTAAGGAGTTCGGGTGGGCAGGAGGGTCCTCTGGAGCACTGTACCGAAACGGTACCCGGTGCTCCGGGCAGGGTCTGGTATGCCCGTACCGGGGCGTACCGCCTGCAACCTACCACTGGTATATACGGTAGTCAAATGTTTTCCCAAGACCACACACAAAAAAAGAATTTAATGGGTTACAAATGATGGGAGCTTGATCAAAAAGATGGAGCAGTCAAGTAGTAAGAATATTTCAAAGATCTGTTGGAGGAAGATTCAAAAAGCAAGAATGTGGAAACAATGTAAGCTAAACAAACTTCACTCTTTTTTGTATATGCATTGATGTCACATACAGACATGTGTAAAAATGGTAGGGCTTGCATTGTGACTATTCCAATATCTCTTTTGGTGAATACCTTTGCTCTGGGCTGGGTTCACACAACTTACTAGCTCATGATTGACCACCTTAGTTTCCTGAGTTAACATGGATTTACATGATTTAATGGAGCATAAATTAACTTTTATCAAAACTTCCACAGTACATTGAGCTACAAGTCAATTAACACATCCAAGCTTAAAATGTTGTGTGATGTTATGTCTTTGCATTTATTTGCCTACATTGAGTAAATTTGCAAAAATATATTTAACTGGTAATTTTTAAGTGCAATGCATTGTGCAAAGGCACAAACTGAATGTAAACCCAAATGAGAACCATTCCAAAATCACCACATTCTAAGTAAATCATCAATTAAGACATCTCCCAGTGAAGCCGTGTTCTACAAACCTCAATTTCTGTTTATATTTCAAAGCCAGGTATGTGGACAGGTGTAGAGCAGCTGAAAATGCAAGGCACTCATTAGGAAGTTGGCTCCTAAGGGCCGTACAACAACAGCATGCCATACACCTTCCAAAATTGCTTGGCTGCCATAGCCATCATTTCTTGTTTGAACCAGTCGTATTGCTATAGTGAAGTTGCCGGTGCTCTCCTGGCACAAAGGCTCGTGGGGTACCAGAGAGGACAAAATATTGAGAAACACTGTATTTTCCCAAACGGTTAAGTCTTGATCTAGTTTACAGGGGGATGGGGGGGGGTGCCACCTCCAATAAAGAGCTGCTATGGTGGGAATTACGGGTTATCTGGCTCAAGAATATTATGCAGATGCAGCCCATATTCCACACCAAGAACTTTGATTCTTCCGAGAATAAAACAGAGAGGAAGAAAGAATAATAGCTGGAGATTATTTTCACACGAGTAACACGCGATGCAAGCCGAACAGAAAGGCCTAACGCCGTTCACTCCCAATAAACATTCGAAGCGGCGTCACAATGCACGGCTCGCTCTTCCCCCTCGGTTCGAGCCCAACCTGCGTTGCATGCCGGGAGTTGTAGTTTCCCCTAAATTAGACGTGGTGGGAGGGGAGGCAGCAGAATCGTGTCTGCTCCGCCGATTGAACGGCAGTGACCGGTGGAGCTTCCCTTTGACTCCTCCGTTTTTCCGTAGGTGCTCGGAGAAGGCGAGAGCCCGGGCTATATGGCGCGACTTCTTTTCCGGACTCTCCGCTCCGTTCGCTTCGCCGCGGGGGCAGCTGGGTCCTCTGGTCCCCAGATCCCCTGGGCGCCCCCAGAGGTGGGACGGAGAGCTCTCTTCTCCGGCGCCGTTATGGCTGCACAGGGATCCTCCCCTCTCCGGGCGGATTCCCAAAGGCTTGAAGCGGAGGAGGAGGAAGCTGGGCGAGGAGGAATAGGAGGAAAAGTTCACCCTCCAACTGCGAGCAAGCAGTTGTCACAACAGATCGGTGAGGAGGAGATAGTGAATGCTAGCAGCGGCCCCAAAGCCAAGAGAGGAGCGTCCAGCAGACCCACCCTTCTATTCAACTTTTCCTTCCTTAACGTGGGAGGGGAGGGGGGGCACTTCCATTTTGCCTCTCACTTTTTTGGCAGTCGCAGATAATGAAACCTCCCTTCCTCGTCTAAAACTTGTGCAATGCTTTGTTCCGGCGCTTAGTTAACCCAAAAAGGGAGCTTGGTCATCATAAGGGCATCAGAATCTGTAGAGCAGTGGTTCCCAACCTTTATTTTTGGCCATGCCCCACCTAAGCATCTCTAAAATCTTGATGCCCCCCCCCCTCCATATAATTCTTACTTTACTCAAACAGTGAACTCTACTGACGCAGAGGAAGCCTAAAAGGCCATTAATTTGGTTTAAACAAGGTTCAAATTGCCCCCATTAAAAAACAAATTGCTCCACTGTGGGGCGTTGGCCTGACGTTGGGAACCACTGCCCTAGAGAGAACACCCGATGGGTGAAAGAATAATTATGAGCGTTCCCCATGTATTGTGAATAATTTATTCCACAAAAGGGGTGATAATCCTGCTAAAAGAAATCAACAACTTGGCCTGCAAAGACTTGAGTAGAAAAACCTTGCAACCAAAGGAGGATCTTGTTTGAGTCCAATTCAACTTTTGAATATTAAACAGACATGTCCCCTTTTGCTTTCTTGGCAAGAGTACAAAGTGACTTGCCACAGTCACCTTTTTAAAAAAAATATTTTCAGTCTAGCTTGCTGTTCGGATGTTTTCTGATGGCCTCCTTTCCAATTTGCTGATCAAGTCTAATCCTGCTGCTGGTTTATCATGTAATTGGCAGCTGGAGGTTACTACTAGGAATGGGAGTTATGATAGGCTTATTGTAGTGTAGTAAGTGAGCATTAAATGCATAAACATGCCACTATTAACCCATGCTTTTAAGCAAACAGTTGGTAAGGGTAATAAAAACCTCAATTTGAACATTTTTTCTGTGCCCCAGATTGGCACAGAAAGTAAGCAACTGCCTTAGAAGTCATTGCATTTTGTTTGTTAAGTCACCTTTTGGTTTTATATGTATTACTTCATGTGGGTATTTTGTTCTTTTTTTAGTGGGCATAATACATGAACTGATTTTCTTTCACCATAAGTTTATCCTATTAGAGAAATTTGACTAAAACTTGGTGGATGTGATTATGGTACAATATGAAGTTGAATTTTCTATCCATTTTATTCCATTATCTCAAACTGTTTTAGTTTTCATTAAAATTACATGTGATTTTTATGCCCCTGCCCTTCCATTTTCTCATAGAAACTGAATTACTGAGAGAAATTAAAAGTTCCTATCTTTTAAATCCACTTAGAAAAAAAATCTGGTCTGCTTTAACACCTGCCAACAACTCAGGCTTTGTAATAGACTTAATAGTCAATGAGGTGCATTCATATTTACTACCTAAGATAGCAGTTATTCAAGTACAGGTAGTCCTCAACTTACAACTGGCTTAGCACTGGTTTGAAGTTACAACAGTATTTAAAAAAAAACTGACTGGCACTTACAACTCTCACAGCATCCTCATAGTCACATGATACAAATCTGGGTGCGTAGCAACCAGCAAGTATTTACAATGGTTGTAGCATTCTGTGGTCATGTGATCGCCATTTGTAACCTTCCCAGATGGCTTCTGACAACCAATGGAGAAAGCCAGATTCACTTAACAACCATATAAGTCACTTAATAACCACAGTGATTGACTTAACACCCATCCCCAAAAAAGGTCAAACAGACATGGGTCAATTAACAACCACTTCTTATTAACAGAAATTAGCAACAGAAATTGTGGTCTTGAGTCAAGGGCCACCTGTATTAAAATGTTGCCTGTTTTTTAGTTACAGACAACCAAAACAGAGTACTTTTCTTTCACTGAGTGATAAGGAAAACTTCCCAAAAACTATTGTTGGAAGAAATGTCCTTCTGGGTTCGGCTCCAAGTGGGGAAAAAGCCACTGGAGACATGGAGGCTGCTTGGAAAGATGGTTTTAATGGTGGACAGGACCACATGGCTTGAGTCCTGAACAGAAAAGGTGATCACATGCTTCAATGTTGGTGGAGAAGAAGAGAAGGGAAGAGAAGAGCAGAGAAGAGACTGAAGAAGGGCTTGCAGGGTTTTTATAATCTGTTCTGCCCCACCTATCTGTTTCCTGTTCCTGTGTAAGAAATGTATTCTGATTGGTTGCCAGACTCCCATGGGCCCGGGCAAGGGCAACCCTCTAGGCTGAGTTTTGAATCCAGGTTTGGTTGAGTTCTCAGATGCCATGTGGTCAATTGAGTAAAAGGCAATATTATCCTGCCTTAATCCCATCACCCTGGAGCTGAAGAGGAGAACTCTTTATTATGTAAAGTGGACTAGCTTGGCCTTCCTAATGGCCCATTGACAAAGTGGGGATGGGCCGGAAGCTGCAGGAATTTACTTTGTGTTTAAAATGTGTTTCTCCCTTTTTCACATCCAGGAAAATATAATATTCTGCCTTTTCAATATTTCCTAGGATATTTCATTTTTCTGGGAGAAGGCTGGGTGATAACTTCCTACACTATTTTACAATGCAGTATATGCTGAAATAAACCCTACTTCCTAGTTAACAACCGGTACTCTCAAGGGTAGATATGGTAGCACAAATAATGAGGAAATACCTATCTTGGGAGATGCAAGGGTTGAAACCAGATATATATTATTATGTTTCTAATAGTTGTGAATAGTATTTGAATCTACAGATCCAAATACTGTAGATCCGGGTAGTATAGGTTCAGCAAAACCTATCTGAGGCATCCCAGAGTTGCAAAATTTCCAATAATTAAGGATTACATGCTTCTGTATGACAGCAGTAAGAACAACCTTGTTATAAAACCGCATGTTGTCTCTTCCTGAGAGTTTGTTCGTATTTTAGAAATTGAACATTTACGATAGAATCTGGTTCAAATCACTGTTTCTCAGTAATAAGGAACAGAGCAGCCTATGCAATAATCTTTGCAATAGATTCTCCAGGTCAGGCTCCATTCCTGATGATATAATGAATAAATTCTTATGATTTTATTGGTAACAGTCCCAGATGTGGTTTGCCATAGACATTTTCTAATGCGTTGTTTTGATTTTTCAATCTAGTCTACATCTCTTGTATTCCCTAGATGCCTTCCATTCGAATAGTAGCCACACCCCTGCTTCTCCATAATTAAAAATGCATCTTCAGTTTGAAAACAAGGAAAGAACAGTATATTCTGTGAAAGTACCTAATCCTAGGCTTAAAGTACTCAATTAGAGATTATCATTGTTTTACAACAATGCGGTCATCAAGTTGAAAGGAATCATTGAGGCTATTCAGTTCAACCTGCAATTTACAGCAGGAAATTTAAAGCTTTTCTGCCCCTATCACAAAGTGAGAGCAAAAGCTTTCGATATTAGAGGTATATAGATTGGGTTGCAAAGTATAATTGGTCTTTTTTGTGAATGAGACTTTTACAAAAACTATATTTAATGAAAGTTATAGGCCAATAAATAACCGTAACTAACTGTCATGTGTTGGAGTAACTTGTGATCTGTCTATCTATTGTTGTTAACCAGCAGACTATCCACTCATGACTATGACTCACTTGTTTGTCTCATCCTTTTTTGATGATTTCCCCTGAGAGAAAGAATACCTGCCTCACTTGTTAATACTGCAAATCATTTTGTTCAGCAGTTTCTGCTTCCTTGCGTATTGATGGTTCATGGCATTTATATTTATATAATCGCCAAACCGCACATTTTTATGTGTTGCAACTGGGGCGATTAAGCTCTAGCTCAAAGCCATCAGGGACATTCATCTTACCTTTTTGTTTGTTCCATTAAATACTGTCTTCATACAGGACCAAAAGTATCAGACTAATAAAAGACAGTTGCCACAATAGCCCTTTTACTTGTAATAATTTTGGAAATTTAAGATGGCAAACTAGATTTGGTAAGTGATAATGCACCTGAAAAGGAGCTTGTGATCTATGTCCCAATAAATTGCCCACATGGTGCCTACAATACAATAGCAGAGTTGGAAGGGACCTTGGAGGTTTTTTAGACCAACCCCCTGACTAGGCAGGAAATCCTATACTGTTCCAGACAAATGGCTATCCAACGTCATCTTAAAGACTTCCAGTGTTGGAGCATTCACAACTTCTGGAGGCAAGCTGTTCCACTGATTAATTGTTCTAACTGTCAGGAAATTTATCCTCAGTTCTAAGTTGCTTTTCTCCTTGATTAGTTTCCACCCATTGCTTCTTGTTCTACCCTCAGGTGCCTTGGAAAATAGTTTGACTCCCTCTTCTTTGTGGCAACCCCTGAGATATTGGAACGCTGCTATCATGTCTCCCCTAGTCCTTCTTTTCATTAAACTAGACATACCCAGTTCCTGCAACCGTTCTTCATATGTTTTAGTCTCCAGTCCCCTAATCATCTTTGTTGCTCTTCTCTGAACTCTTTCTAGAGTCTCCACATCTTTTCTACATCGTGGTGACCAAAACTGAATGCAGTATTTCAAGTGTGGCCTTACTAAGGCATTATAAAGTGGTATTAACACTTCACGTGATCTTGATTCTATCCCTCTGTTTATGTAGCCTAGAACTGTGTTGGCTTTTTTGGCAGCTGCTGCACACTGCTGGCTCATATTTAAATGGTTGTCCACTAGGACTCCAAGATCCCTTTCACAGTTACTACTACTGAGCAAGGTATCACCTATACTGTACCTGTGCATTCCGTTTTTGTTGCCTAAATGTAGAACCTTACTCTTTTCACCATTGAATTTCATTTTATTAGATAGTGCCCAATGTTCAAATTTGTCAAGATCCTTCTGTATCTTTAGCCTATCTTCTGGAGTGTTGGCTATTCCTGCCAGCTTGGTGTCATCAGCAAATTTGATGAGTTCTCCATTTATTCCCTCATCCAAATCATTGATGAAGATGTTGAAGAGTACTGGGCCTAAAACAGAGCCTTGTGGTACTCCACTGCATACTTCCCTCCATGTAGATGCAGTTCCATTGAGGACTACACGTTGAGTGTGGTTGGTCAGCCAGTTACGAATCTATCTGGTGGTGATGCTGTCCAACCCACATTCTTCTACTTTATCTAGTAGTAGGTTATGGTCTACCTTATCAAATGCCTTACTGAAGTCCAAGTAAACTATATCGAGGGCAATCCTCTGGTCCACTAATTTTGTCAAAGAATGCAATAAAATTAGTCTGGCATGATCTATTTTTGACAAACCCGTGATGGTTTTTGGCTATTTGTTTTCTTCTAGGTGTTCGCTAATTCGTTGCTTGATTATCTTTTCCAGAATCTTGCCTGGTATTGAGGTCAGGCTGATAGGTCTATAGTTTGTTAGCTTTTAGCTGCCTGTCTAAAACAGAGCAACTGAAATTCATACCTCTGATTTTGGGGCAGGCAATTTTTCTCTTCCCCTCCCATCCCCAGATAAAAAGGCACATTGTGGTTTTAAAACCATTAACCTGTTGAAGGCAGGATTGCTCAGCTAGGATGTTCATCTTAGCATTTCATACAAGAGAAATCTTTTCCCTCGAAAATCGGTCGCCATCTAACAGCTATTATGATTTATGTACAGCTTCCAGGAGCAGTTATCCTTTCTTTGTTTTTTGAACACTGAAGCCAATTAGCTTGTAATCAGGTGGCTTATCTCCCCTAGCGCTAGGGATGAGGTATCCAGGAAACACTATACAGGACACTAATAATCTGGATGAAATGTTTGAGTTTTTTCACACTCCATCTATCAAGCCACTGGTTTCTTTTTATGTCTTAAGAATAGAGTGTGCTTCTCTGCTGCCAAATTCCCTCTGGGTTAGCGGTGAAATACCCAATGTGTCTTTCTGCAGTGATGGGAGATTTTTTACTTCACTCTGAAATTCTTGCATGAGGCCCCAGAGGCCGTGTGAGTGCAGGGCCCTCTGAGGTCAGCTTGAGTCTAGAGAACCTAGAGCCATTATGGAGAACTTTTGGACGTGTGGCACAGGTGGCACCAAGAGCCCTCTTTGTGGGCATGCCAGCCATTATCCCAGCCCAGCTCCAACATGCATGTGGGTGCGCCTTCCACCGGCCAATTGTTCTTCGAGTCTGCCGTGCATGCGTGGGGTGCATGTGAGGGATGCATGCACAGGGGCTGCTCACATTGCATTTTGGCCCTGGAAAGCCTGCACCAACCTGGAAGCCAAAACCAGTCACACGAGCTTCCTCCCCATGCACACTGTTTTGGGCCTGGAAGGCCGCCTGCACCAACCTGAAAGCCAAAAATAGGCGAGGGGAGGCATGCGCGAGGAGGTGCTCTCATTGCATTTTGGCGTTTCGGGCCCCCGCTTTGGGCACTCAGCCCCCAAAAGGTTAACCATCACTGGTCTAGAGGCCTGGTGTGTCATGAGAAATGGCATGGCATATCACCTGTAGTTTGCCATTACTGCTCTAGTGTAACAAGCCTCAAGAAAAGAAAAAGCCAAACACACCAAAGAATTTTAAGCTCTCTTTTTAAAGGCACAAACATAATATTTGTACAGCACATGGTATAATCAAAGTGGCACGGAGTTCTGGAAAACACTTGAAGGATATATAAAAATATGGCTAATAAACTTAATGTAGTGAAACCGAGCAAAAGTTAAAACATGTTTGCTCATTGCTTTTCAGGATGGAATCCTGTGCTCATTTTCCCTAAAGTCAGCCTTGGGGAAGTCAGCAAAGTTTTGGAGATTCCCTAACAAATCTCTTAAATCTGATGCTTAGATCTGCAACCTAGATCAAAATGAGACACAGTTCTCTCAATTCATCTCTTATGTGGTTGGTTGGTTGATAAGCACCATTCCTAGTCATTAAGTAATAGATAAGAGTATAATTGAATCATGGCTTTTGGTTATGTCCCTGAATGCATAGATAAGGATAACACAATAGTGGAGTTCCAGATACTTGAGTAGATACCTGAGTATTTGGAATAGGAAAAAAAAAAGTCTTGAGTTTACTTTATTTAAAAGTATGCGTCTAACCTTTTATGGTAAGTTTCCCAAAATAAGAAATGAGTGGTAACCAATACAATCTGAAGCCAAACAAGTAATAGTATTGTTTCCATTCAACAGTTCCAGCTATGAGAAGCCTTTGAATGTATCTTGGCTGAATCATTTTTGTTTCAGTGCCGATCTGAGTTGCCAACCTTTTTTCACATTAATAAAACACTGTTAATAGCTTACTTAGCCACCCAGAAATATTGATTCTAGTTTCAAAGCTTTAAAAAATCAGAGCAAGAGAATTAACTCTACAGTGCGGGTTGTTGTGACAGACTTGAGTCAACTGCATCCCTGTTTTTCAAATGGGGATCAAAACGTATCTCTTATTGTAATGTATTTAATGCTATAAGACAAGGGTGTCCAAACTTGGGAACTTTAAGACTTGTGGACTTCAACTCCCAGAATTCCCCAGCCAGCCTGGCTGGGGAATTCTGGGAGTTGAAGTCCACAAGTCTTAAAGTTCCCAAGTTTGGACACCCCTGCTATAAGTAGTCAGTTGAACTTGCAAACTGGAGAAGTAAGCAAATTCTGGAGAACCTGTGATACTGTGCTTGAAAAACTGCCTTGTAAATGAGCTTGTAAGTCTAGGACAGACTTTTATTGGTGATGGTTTAATCAGCCATGAAATCTAAAACCAAATTCATTGTTTTAAATGTATTCCAGATGGAAAACCAACTGTGGAGTGCCAGAAAAAAGGAAGGAAAAAGCAAAGGAAGAAATCATATGGCTCTAACAATTCGATTGATAACTTGATGGCGGAATTGCCATTTGCTGAAGCAGATATTGAAGTGGAACTTAGCAGTAAGTTTAATAGAATAGAGCTATGAAACTTCGTTAGAGTGGATATTCACATTGTAGTTAAGCAAATAAGTACCATAAAGCCAGATGTCTTAAAGAAAAAAAAAATCCCCTAACCTTTGCCATTTCAAATTCCAGGTCTTGTTAGGGTAGTTCTCCCTTTCAAAATTGCTACAAGTTTCCTTTTTCTGAAATATATTTGAATTCCAAGTTATTCAGTATAAGAATGATTTCTATGAAGCAAAAGCTTCCTTTCTAATGCTTGCTGGTACTAACCTTATAGGAAAATGCCACAAAAGGGCAATTTCAATAATGAAAAATGCAGTTAAAACATTTAATAAAGAAAGATGGGATTGCTTGATTATACCAGAGGCAACTAACTAAAAGATTAAGTGTGACCAGGGTGTATGAACACAGAACTAATTAAAGCTGTAGGACTGGAGCAGAAGGAAGTCTTAATGAGTGCCCTGCAAAGGCCACCTGGAATAGAATGACCATTGTCTTACCTGAAGGGTCCTTTTCAGGGCGCTGCAACGGAGAGTCCAAAGAAGGGTTAAACACAGCCAATCTGCCCAGAACTGAATTGAAAACTTTAAGCCACGCCTCTGGTGCCGACTCTCCTCAGATTTATTCAATGAAGACGTGGAACAGTTGCGCGCTGAAACTTCAACTGGAAGTCTAATATGGAACAAGTCAAAAATAGTCCAAGAGATGCGTAGCCCTCAACTGAGAGGATGGTTGACAGGGCTGCCGCCTGGCGCCTCAGGGTGTTAGGTGCCAGGCCCTTGTCCAAACCTTCCTGCAGGAAGTCCAGGATGACAGGAACCGAAGCAAGGGGCGCAGACATACCGTGAGCCGTGCACCAGCTGGCGAAGGATTTCCAAGTGGCGTCGTAGATGCGCGTCGTGGACTGCCGTCGTGACGCTTGGATGGTGCCAATCACCTTGTCTGACAACTTGCCTCTGCTTAGGAGATCCCTCTCAAGTGCCAGACGGCCAGCTGCAGCCACTGGGGTTCTGGATGTTGAAGGGCCCCCTGGCTGAGAGAGATGTCCTGTGGAGGAATCCGCCACGGTGGTGTGATCGAAAGACTCACCAAGTCTGCAAACCAGGTTCTCCTGGGCCAGTACGGTGCTACCAGCAGCACGTCCGCCTCCTCTGCTAGGATCTTCCTGATGACTCTGGGAAGAAGAGGTAGCGGGGGAAAAGCGTAAAGCAGACCTTTCGGCCACGGGCCGTGCAGCGCGTTGACTCCTTCCGCCCTCGGGTCGTGGAACCTTGTGAAGAACTGCGGAAGATGCGCGTTGGCCGCGGTGGCGAACAGGTCCACCAGCGGGAGGCCGAACCTCTGGGACAGTTGCTGGAACAGCAGCGGATGTAGACGCCACTCCGAGTGGTCGACTGTGGATCTGCTCAGCCAGTCCGCCTGGGTGTTGCTCGTGCCCGAGATGTGCTCCGCCTGAAGAGAAAGGAGATACCTCTCCGCCCATCGACCCAAGAGCTCCGCCTCCTTCATCAGGGATCTGGAGCGCGTTCCCCCCTGTCGATTGATGTGCACCTTGGTGGCGACATTGTCTGTCATGATGCGCACGTGGTGGCCCTGAACGGTGCTCTGGAAGCGCTTCAGCGCAAGCCTGACTGCCCTCAGCTCCAGCCAGTTGATGCTGTGAGCGGCTTCGGAAGGGGACCACCTGCCCTGTGCGAGGTGGTTGTGGCAGTGGGCCCCCCAACCGAACAGGCTGGCATCCGTTGTGATGGTGAGCCTGACTGGCTCCTTGAATGGCGACCCCTTTAACAGGGCCGGAGACAACCACCACTTTAGAGAGCGACGTACCTCTGCTGGAACTGGAATCAGTCTTGTTGAGCTGCTTTCGTTTGTTCTTTGATATGGAAGCAGGAGCCACTGTAGGGGACGGGAGTGAAGTCTCGCCCAAGGCACAATTGACAGGCATGAGATCATCTTGCCGAGGAGCTGTGAGAGCTGAACCACCTCGACTAGACGTGACTGCTGCACCTGAACGACCATCTCCCGAAGGCTGGCCACCCTTTCCGGGGACAGGGATACCGTGCACGAGGTGGTGTCGATGATGGCCCCTAGATGCTTCAGTCTGGTCGTGGGAACGAGATGACTTTTTTCCAGGTTGATGGTGAACCCATGGTCCCGGAGCGCCTGCATGGTGTGTTCTAGGTCGCTGACAGCTTGTTGATGCGATGATGACAGAATGAGAACATCGTCTAGGTAACAGTGGAGTCTGACCGGACGTGACCGTAGAAAAGCCGCCACGGCTGCGAGAACCTTTGTGAATGTCCTGGGCGCCGATGACAGGCCGAATGGCATTGCCCGGTACTGGTAATGGAGGCCCGCGTAAGAGAACCTCAGGAACTTGCGGTGGGCTTTGCGGATAGGGATGTGGAGGTAGGCCTCTTTGAGCTCTATGGACGTTAGTATATCGCCTGGCCTGATGCACCCCAAGATGGACTGGAGGGACTGCATCTTGAACCTGCGATATGTCACGTGGTGATTGAACCTCTTTAGATCTAATATCCCCCTCCACCCTCCTGAGTTTTTGGGGACCAGAAACAGGATGGAGTAAAACCCTCTTCCTTCCTGGCCTGCTGGGACAGGTTCTATGGCCCTGATCTCCTTGAGGTGCCTTATCTCCTGTTCCATGAGGGATCTTTTGACTAACCCTGAGGGAACTGGACACCGGATGAAGTGGCGGGGAGGGGGGGACCAGAATTCTAAAGTGAGACCCATGCGGACCGTTTGAAGAACCCACTGGTCCGACGTGGTCTGCTCCCATTTGGCGTGGAACAACTGCAACCGCCCTCCTATGGGAGCTGACCTGTGATGGTCATTTATACCTCCTAAAGGGTCGGGAGCCGGAGCCCCCCCGAAATGGCCGCTTGGAGAAGGGCTGCTGGCGACCTCTGTCTCGAAAGGACTGACGGTCCTGAGACCGCTCACCCTGCTGGGGATACGCCCGATGATAGGGGGCGGAGCTGGTGGAGGGCTCATTGTTCCGAAAGGCCTGCCTCCTGTAAGAGCCAGGACCTTTACGATCAGGCTTTTTGGTGACTGATGGCATCACTTTCTTTTTGTCCTTGTTTTCCACAAGGACTGGATCAAGGACCTCACCAAACAGCTTGTCCCCTTTAAAGGGGGCAGTAACAAGCTTCCATTTGGAGCGCATATCCACATTCCAGTGCCTAAGCCACAGGAGGCGTCTGGAAGTAACATTAGACGCTAGGGCACGCGAGGCAAACTTAGCAGCATTCAGAGTGGCATCAGCAGTGTACTCTGTGGCTGCCATGATTTTATTGATATCCTGCCTGACTTTAACGTCCTTGGCAGGTATCTTCCTCAACAACTGCCTCAGCCACAGGAAAGCCGCCCTGGAGAAAAAGGAGGTTGAAGCGGAGGACTTAATGGCCCATGCAGCTGCCTGATGGGTCTTGTGACAAGCAGTTTCGGTTCTCTTGTCCTCAGCCTTGAGCCCCTCCAACAGGTCAGGAGGGAGCACAGAAGAGGAGGTAAGAGCCGCTACAGGGGGATCGATAGGAGGGAGCTTGAGCAGCTCCTCCAGGCTGGCATCCACCGTATATAGCTTCTTGTCATGGCTGCTGGGGGTAGCCATGGTAGCTGGCTGCGCCCACTGTCTTTGAACTAAATTGAGGAACATCTTGGGTACAGGAACTATTTCCTGGACCGAAATGGGTTCCTCAAAGAGATCCCCAAATAGATCATCAGGGTCTACAACCACCTGAGCTGGGGTGGTGGACCCCATGTGAGTTGAGATCTTAGCCTTATCTAAAATGGTTTTGAAATTATCCAAATTAAATAAGCCTGAAAAGGCCGGCTTTTTGGCGGGGCTTGCCTCATCCCCAGAGAATTCAGCTTCCTGCCTAGGAAGAAATTCCTCTTCTTCCTCCCAGTCTGACTCATCGGAGGCCACTGAAGAATGCAGGGACGGAGGTGGAAGGCTAGGAGTCATCTCTCTGGAATCCTCCTGGGGTTGCAAATGGTGGGTCTTGCGAGTGCGCTTGCCACCTTTTCGCATGCCTGCCTCAATGCCCTGGGAAATGGCCCTGTTAATTATTTCCTGCATTTCAGTGGATAGGTTAGGCCCTTGGTCCTCAATGGGGCGAACCCTTTGAGTGGGCCCGGGGATCGGCTGTTGAGGGGCTAAGGGCCCCATTGGAGCTGGTCCCTCATCCATATCAGAGGGACAGGCAAAGAGATCAGCCTGATCAGCCATGGAATGGCCTGGAGAAGTTGCCATGGCCAAGGAATCCCCTTCCTCTTCACTATCAGAAATGGGGCCTCCCTGGGCTGGAGGAATTTCCCTGGAGGGCTCCCCAGGAGACACCGAAAGGGAAGATTGGGCCTGCTGTTGGGCTTTGGAAACCTGTTTTTCTAAGGCCTTCTGTCGCCTTAATGCATCTTTGTCTAAGCCTGAGCCCTGCTTGGGGCCATGCCTGGAGTAAGGCTTACTCCCTCTAATGGCCTCCCTGGCAGCTTTCCCGGCCTGTCTTACAGGGGCTCTGGAAGAGACACCCTCAGAAGTCTCAGGGGCCTGATCTGCCATGGTAACAATCACTGGTTGGGGCAGTAGGGGGATAGGAAAACCACCACTCACCACCTCCAGAAAGCCCACCGCAGCACGATGCTCCTGAGGAGACAGAGAAACTGCAAGGCCTGAAGTAGCTTGGAATTTCTTAGGCGCGAGCAGAATTCGCTCTCAGCGCCTGCAGGAGAGTAAAGGAGGCGACCCAGCAGGCCACGATCCCACGCCGCTATCATTTGCTTGGATTGGGGCCCAGGTCGCCGGTCACACCGGGCAAGTCTGACTCCACACGGCTCCTGCAAAGAGCCAGGCACCAGGCAGCTGCGGCAAAAAACTTTTAAAAGTAAAGCCGGAAGATTGCGCCATCCAAAATGGCGGCTGGAACTCACCGGAGCTTTTGCGCGCCAAATTTAAAGAGGGAAGAAGCCAAAATGGCTGCCCTGGAAGCCCACGCAGCAATTTGACTTGCTAGAAGCACAAATTGCAACGGAGGGCTTCCAGTGGGAATCGGCCCCCAGTAGGGGTGCCCCAACAGCGCTGGCGTCGGCACTCCGACCCACGCGCTTCCCCCAACAGCTGCCTGTGGCTTCTAGGAGCCAGAGCAAAGCCCCGGACTCCAGGAGAGCCGAAAGGGTGAGAAAAACCCAATTAAAAAGGGAAAAAAACAAACTTAAATTTAAACTCACCAGCCTGCTCTAAAAATCCTTAAATATGCTGTTTTAAAAAATTATTCTTCCTCTGGAGAGTCCAAGGAATCAATCTTAGAACTGGAGAAATCTTAAAGCGCGTCTACTGGGCTAGCTGAATTGAAAAAATCTGAGGAGAGTCGGCACCAGAGGAGTGGCTTAAAGTTTTCAATTCAGTTCTGGGCAGATTGGCTGTGTTTAACCCTTCTTTGGACTCTCCAGAGCAGCGCCCTGGAAAATAATGTAATTTGAGTTTTAAGTTTCAAAATATACGGAAAGGGTACACTCACATGAGCACTCTGAAAAAAAATGACATGGATTCACGGTGCCCCAGAAGATACTGGAATACAATAATTTTGAAGTGACATTGTATGAGTGTCTCATAAAAGAAAAAAACGAACAAACAAATGCCTCTTCTGCAAACAACAGTATATCCTAATCGTCTTGACCCCATTATGTTTTACATTTATAACAGGTAGAAACTTTTGACTTTTCACTGCTTTTTTTAGCCACAGCAAATGTTTGTTTGGGGCAGGAGATTTTTCCCATTAATGTATTAGAGGTTGAATGGGGGGGGGGGGGGACATTAGTAGGATTAAGCAAACTGATACCAGATATTCTGGGCTTTGGAGTTCTTAGTGCTCTCTTATTTTGGTCGCTTGCTTGCAAACATTTCATTACCTGACTAGATCATACCATCAGTGCTAGGGATATGGAGTTTGCTCCCCACCATAGTTTGCCTACCACCGTTGATGGAGTTGTGGTTTTCTCCTTGACAGTTTCTTCATTGAGGGTATTGGTTTTTGCTAGATTGCTTGTCTTGAACACCAATGTGTACTTAAAACACATCCTCTGCAGCAATCAACACCCAGTTTTAAGACCAGATGAGCAATCTAGCAGAAGGCCATAGTCTAATCAAGGAAGTAGTAAAGAGAAAATCGTATCCCCACATACGCTGGCAGGCCAAACTGTGGCATACAACAGGCAGCAAACTCCATGTTCCCTAGCACTGGTGATGGTTATCTTGTCGGGTAATGAAATATCTGCAAGCAAACAGCAAGCTTCGAGAGCACCAAGGACGCCACAACTCAACTCTAAACTACACACATTCCCTTCTATTGGATTCTTGGCTTTAGTTGATCATTAGCTACTGCCAGTACAGCCAGTGTCAAGGAATATCAGTCCAAAATATGTGGAAGCTCCAGGTTTTTAATCCTGGACTGGGACCAGACTTGTACTTCGCAGTGTGTTGTTAGGTTTTAGTTCTTCCTTCCTTTTCACTCCTTAGCATTACTTCCAAGGGTGGGTGTCAGAGATGGTATTCTGCCGGTTTGGACCGGTTCACCCGAACCAGTAGTGGAAGTTGTGGGTGGGTCCGCTGACCTGCCCTGGCTCTATGCCGTCCCATTTAGGCACTTTTTTTAGCCAAAGCGCATGCGCGCACTCACATTTGCGAACCGGTAGGGAAGGTAGGTGAATACCACCCCTAGTGGGTGTCTATGGAGATTCATGACCATCCAGGTCATGGGTGTCCCAAAGGTGCTTTTCAAAAGGCAACTGGATTTTCATTGTTTTGATTGAAGACATTTTGCTTCTCGTCCAAGAACCTTCTTCAATTCTGCGTTTCAGTTCAGAACTAAGGAAGCTTCTTGGATGAGCAGTGAAACACCTTAGAGCAAAACAAAGAAAGTCCAGTTGCATTTTGAAAAAAGCACTTTTGGGACAGAGGAACATCTTGAACAGAATGGAAGTGTAGTTTTTTCTGACTAAGAAAGGATGAAATTTTAGCATTCTGATTTGAAAATTAGGATAAAATAATGTCTGAATGGCCTTTTGATGTTGTATTTATCAGATGTTATGCATTATTCTACTTACATGTGCTTACAGTATAATAACTGTTTTGCTTTCTATCCAGCCTCAAGCAAATCTGAACCATCTGTTAAAAAGAAGAGAAAGAGAATAGCAGGAAAGGGGAGTGAAGAAGACAATACAATAACGAAGAAAAAGAAAAACCAAGACAGACCCAATTATTTCATTTCTGTTCCAATCACAAATCCAAAGGTGATCTTTTTTTTCTTAAAGTCTACTCTTTTAGTAGCCAAAATGGCATAGAGTTAATAAATCACAGTTTAGCCCTAATGACAACAATATGTTTCATATTGTTGGCACAGGAACTCCACTGATTTAAAATCATGTTATCCAGAAAAGGCTCACCTATTCTGATTGCAACAATGACATCAAAGATAAATTTAATAAGAGGGTGGAAGGAGAGAGCAAAGTAAGAGGATAGTTTGAAAACAGGAAGATTTTTGAGAACTAATTGTCTGCCTAACTAGCATTTTTTCTTTCTCTCAAGCATATTATCTGGGTTTGCATAACATGATAAGTTAAAATATGGCTGGTGAGTTTGTTCTCAATGTTTTATTTTATAGTTTGTTGTGATTCATAAGCCTAGGTAATTAGGATGATTCTCACAATTGTTACAGAACACAACTAGTAGAGTACACTTACAGCTAAGACTGCAGCTAGTAGAAAGGATCTATTGAGTTATTTCATCTTGTAAAAAATAAGATCCTGGTGAAGGAAGGCTCCAGTCAGACAATGTACTTATCTATGGAGTTGTGGTGGTGCAGTGGTTTGAATGCAGTATTGCAGGCTAATTCAGTTCACTGCCAGGAGTTCAATCCTTACCGGCTCAACCTTCCATTCTTCCAAGGCCAGTAAAATAAGGACCTGGATTGTTGGGGCAATAGGCTGATTCTGTAAACCGCTTAAAGAGGGCTGTAAAGCACTATGAAGTGGCATATAAGTCTATGCTATTGTTATCTGGGATATTTCCTCTCTTAGCTGGACCTTTTCTTTCCACTCTCATGGTTGTGTACAGTATTCTAATAGCTAAGGTAGTTGGTCATGTTACTTTATATATACCAGTGATGGCTAATCCTTTTGGCACTGTGGCGAAAGCGCACACGCACATGCACACACACCCATAATGTGTAAGCAACCCCCTGCATGTGCATGTGTGCGTGACCCCCCATTTCCCCCTACACATGCACGTGCGACCCCCACGCATGCGCAAACGACCCCTCGCGCATGCACCCTGAACTCCCTGCATGCCCTGCCCCCTGCCCCCCACGCATGCACATGCAACCCCTGCACATGCCACCCCAGCATGTACCCCAACCCCCACGTGACCCCTGAGCGTGCCCTGCACATGCGCGACAGAGGCCCAGAAACTAGCTGGCTGCATGCCATAGGTTCGCCATCCCGGATATATACTCTGTCTGTAATGTTATTATAAAACATTTCTTATTACTCTTACCAGGAAGGCATGATCTGAAAAAAACCCTTTTTTTTTAAGGTTCCCCTAGCTTAATCCCAACTTGAAATCATTCGATTACTGCTTGTCTTAAGCGTTCACCAAAATGACAGGGCTTGTTTTACCCTGCTAATCTTGAAAAGCTAATCGGGATCAGATCCTGGACAGGAGCTCCCTGGATACATTCAGGTCACAAGTTACGTAGGTTGTAAAGTTAAGAAAAGACTTTCAGAAGAACGTACTGGCAGATCCCATCTATATTGTGGTCAGGAAACCATGGCAATGAAATTTGCAAGAGTCAAGCTCAGTTCAAAGGAATTGACTTTACAGTAAAATGAATACTTTTATTTGAGCCAGTATCTTTAGCATACTGCATTTTATTCTTTGAATTTCTGTTCCCCTTAAATTTGCACTCATTTGTTGTCATTTGGAAGCAGTAGCCCTGCACTAATAGTTCTTGGTATACAGGCAGTCCTCAACTTAACAACCATTTGTTTAGTGACTATTTGAAATTGCAACAGCATTGAAAAAAGTGACTTATGATTGTTATTCACAATTGCGACCATTGGAGCATCTGCATGTTCATATGATCAAAATTTGGCCGTTTGGCAACTAGCATTGCACTGTCCTGGGCTCATGTGAGCACCATTTGTAACTTTTCCAGTTGGCTTCTGAGAAGCAAAGTCAGTGGGGGAAGCCACATTCACTTAGGGACCATATGATTCATTTAACAACTTCAGCAATTGCCTTAACTGTGGCAAGTAAGGTAATACAATGAGGAGCAAGTCACTTAACAACTGCCTCACTTAGCAGTGGCAATTTGGGGCTCAATTGTGATCATAAGTCAAAGGCAACCTGTAGTTAGGCTTAACTCTACAACTGATCCAAACTGTTCTAGACTTGCAGAAAAGAGAATCTTACACTGAGAATTTAGGAGATACATTAAATTGAAACTGCAGTGAGTCTTGTTGCAGTTCTAGAGATGATATTTTGAAGCTCTTTTTTATTAAAGGCAGTTATGTTCAGACACTAAATTGTGATTAATCTTAACTTATTTCTTTGACCTTGGCTTACTTCAAACCAAACATACTTGACTGAATATACTTTCCTTCTGCTTTGAGGTCAAAATGTAAACATCTTGTAAAGTGTTTCTTAAGTTTTACTCAGAAGCTTACATGCAGCATATGAAAATGAATAGTTCAAATAGATAAAGTTGAACATAATGCTTAGAAATTGCTGAGAATATAATTTTGGGGGAAATGATGAACATTAATTATGAATTATACGTGCATCAAGTAATGATATCCTTATCCTAAGTAAGCTTGGTCTTTATATTAAAAAGTTCTTCCAATTTAACCTATGAGTAATATAATGAATAATCATTTGACTCTCTCTAAATATTATTTAGGCTTCTTTTATTAGAGACGTAAAAATTATGGCCTCACATCCATTTTGTATGAGTCTTAGAAATAGAGGTGAAAGAGACTATTTAGGTCATCAAGTCCAACCCCTCTATGCAGTATAAAGATCCAAATTAAAGCATATTTGCAATGTTTTTTGACAGTGCTATCAACTTGTCAAATATTGAGGGTACAGTTTACTTCTGTCTGAAGGATTCAGGGGTTACATTATAAAAATAATATTATGTAAATCCTAAATAGGTTTTAAAAATCCTCAATGAATATCACAGCATTCTCTCCCTACATATTATAGCCCTCATTCTTTCCCATTATGTTAAATTTGTCCCAGGCCAACAACAACAACAAAATGTACGATCCTGCTCACTGAACAGGGAAGCACCTTATTCATATGTTTTGTGAATCTCTAACCAATACTAATATTCCTTATCCTATTGCTACAGTTGATTTAACTTAGTGGAGTTACTTTATAATCCTGTAATTGTTTGCCAGACTCTGTACAAATTTAATGTTCCAATTAGTGATGACTCAAGAACAATCAAACTTTTTATGTTGATGTGGTATAAAATGGACTCTAATTCCTATATATACGGTATTAATATTTGAGAATGTGCTACATGTTCTCACTCCTATAATTTCCAAACTAGCAATACCTGCTGTTAAAATGATGTTGATGTAACACAGATATGTTGTGATAATAGCTTCTTTTACTGCTTTGTTTTGGCATTTCCAGTCAAATAGACTGGACATGCCATCCCAATTCTCTTCAGAGAAAAAGCTGATACAGTCTGTCCTTTTTTCAATGATTGTATTCATTAATCAATGTTATGATTGGATTTACATGTTTTAATAGGAAATCTTACTTGCCGTCATGTTCTTTACTTAAGATTAATCTGAAAGAAATGTTTGTGAAAGCATATAATCGGGCACAAATGATGTACAGTGACATGCTTTTGCAAGCTGAAACCATAACAAGATGTGACAGCAGGGAGCCATTTTATCCACTAATTATTTATTCCCCACCAGCTTCAAATTTACTGAAGCAGATTTAAAACTCCAATCAGAGAGCTGATTATATACTTGTCCACTGGAACAATTTTGGGAGAGAAATGCCATACACCGGATTGGCTTTCATCATAAATCCCACTAAGACATAATGTATACCTTGCCTTTGTTGGTTGTGTTCTTCCATGACCCTCCTGACTATCATATTTGCTTACCTAAATCTAAAATGCTCAATCTTTTTTTTCCCACCCTTTTTTCTTTTGTTGTTAATTGTAGTAATCTTTACAGTAATTTTGGTTTTCTATATGCTTCTGTTTTTATCTTAGATTATAGATGGCATTCAGACTCTTCAGAATACAATCATACAAAAAGATAATAGGCTCTCCAAAGCAATGATTCATTATGGCTCTTTCCATGTCACCCTCTTAGTGATGAATCTGTCCAGTGAAGAAGCAATTAGCAAGTATGTGTTTCATTGTGAAATCAAATGTTTTAAAACCTGTTTTGTTTAGGATAAAACTGGGAAAGGAATGACAATTGAATAGTAGAAACAATTATTAATTGTTTTAATATTAATTATGACATCAATTACTTACCTAGTAACCATCATTAATGTGAATTTCTGTAGTCTAGGAGGGAAATGTTTAGTTACTTCTAGATAACTAGAACTTATACATACTTAGTAACTGAAGTGATAGGCTCCTCATTGGTATGTTAGTACTTACACATAAATAGTGGCATTTAAACTTACCTGGTGAAAACCTAGAAATGGACACAATTAAATATTGAGATAAGCTTGTCTTTTGAGATTGCATGGTGGCAGTAAGAGCACCAAAATGTCACCTTTCTCTACATTTATTACATTCATAAATTGCTGCTGAGCTATTCCATTTAGAGTAATCTGTATTCTTTTGAGAAAAGATGAGAGGGACAGGCACACTGGAATTTGTGGGTATCTTAGTAGATGTCTACTTTGGGTTGGGTGCTAGTTGAATAGAACCTACTCTGGTGAACAAATCATATTTTAAAATTTTTAATCTGGATTTCTTTCGAGTTTTGAGCAAGAAAAAGAGGTTACTGGTCTCAGTAGCCTGAATTATGCCAGTTGTGGATCAGTCCATGTCCTTCCAGGGCATTTGGATGGTTAAGTGAGATGTGAGCAAGTTAGAAGCACCTCTCTGGGAAAGGATGTAATGCTCCTTGCTTTTATGAATTGAATAATGTTCTGTTGTCTGAAGAGAGCCAGCCCTTTTAAATAATGTTCACCCACTTTCTAATCTTGGTTGAGAAGGTGGTGACATATTAGCTTTGGACTAAATGAAACAGATTATCCAGATTCTTTGCAGTCAGAATTTAGGCTTGATTATAGGACAGAAATGCCATATGTTGATTATCTTTGTCTATTCAAGCTAGATTTTAACTTTCTGGTGAGTATATATTGTACTTAACATTGATGGCACCACCAAAGTCCACTCACATACTTTTCATACACGGTTGCACTTGGCTGAAGGCCTATGAATTTTGACCAGAAAAAAATAGTTAAATTGTTTTTGGGAACTTTGTGTTCATCTCTGACTTTTCACAAAGCAGCTAATGGCTTAAGTTTAGCAAAAACAAGTCATGTGGTAAATTGGAGCATATAATGAGTCTGTGGCTGAACCTCTCAACATAACTGTGCTAAAAGCCAAAACATTTCCATTTACTTGCTTCCAGTAATTTTAGCTGTGAACTTAAATCCTACAGTTAGCAGATGTTGAATGCACCATTGATCTGCAGCAAAATTTACTTTTAACACAGCTTTAAGTTAACAATGAAAAAGTGAAGTTTCATTTCTGACATTAGCAGTCTCTTAAACATTATATTTTATTTAATGATTTATTTAAAAAAACAAGGACTGCTTATAAAGACTTGTTTTGCTGCATCCACTGCCTTTTCTTTTCTTTTCCCTTTCTCCCTTTTCCTGCAATTTTTTTGTCTCCTCATAATTCAATTTATGTTTGTGCATTCATTATTTCTGAATGTTCTTTCAGTGCCAACTTGAAGTTCTGTATACTGTAGCAGGAATAGTTAAATATGCAAATGACCACTTAAAATATTGACTGGAGTTTCATCCTTCACTAATTAAAAAGGGGGTCATATGGAAACAGGTCTTCTCCTTCAGTCTGTGTCTCAACATACCATCAATTACTGAAAGCCAGTGAATTATCTGAAATGCGCCATTGCTTCTGGAGATAGTGAGGTTTAGTCTTTGGTCTATCTCCAATGGAAATGAAACCTACGTTTATGAGTTTATTGTTAAATAAATTCTCTCTCTCTCTCTCTCTCTCTCTCTCTCTCTCTCTCTCTCTCTCTCTCTCTCTCTCTCTCTCCTCCCTCCCTCTTACCCTCCCTCCCTCCCTCCCCTTACTGTGTAAAATTGGCAGCAGAATTCCTTTGCCCATGCTGTGCTAAATATACCACCTAAAAGTGGTATATTTTCCAACATATTTATATTGGTCGAATATACAGTACTTCTAGCCTTTTTTCCCTCTGTCATCAAATAAAAAGTTCTTCCATTTCTGAATCTGATAGCACCTCTTCTCTATGCTCCATATTTTTTATTTTGATAATCATTCAATTTTATAAAATGATCACCATTTTATAAAAGTTTGGATGATGGCCCGAGTCTTCTTTGACACTGACAATCTCAGATGTTTGTCTAGCTTTTACTAATATAATTACCATATTTTTCGCAGCAGTCACTCAAAGGTTATCCAAACATCTTGCTATCTTTTCATCCAGTGGGAATGTTACAGTATCATCTGGCTAGATATGTTTTCCGTAATTGATTCATTCCAGGAAAAGTTCAGATGTCCAACCAGCTCATTTTCTGTCTTTTGTTATCCTTATCTGAGAGGAACCTATCTCCTGCAAATGGTTATTTCTTGTGGCCTTGACCTTGTGTTATCTTAACCGTAGCTTCTCCAATAAGTACATTATATATACTGGTTCTTCAATTATAATAGGAAGTCAAGATGACAGCTTGCTTGTTTGTTAAACCTAACATAATGTCACTTGAAATATTGACTTGAGTGCATTTACCTCGATTTGACTTTTGTCTTTTTACCAAGTGGTATAGATATGGTGATTATATTTTCTTAGAAAACATAAAAGACAAACATTAGAAAAGGGAAAACCTGAAAAGGGTTCATAAGATTTTTTTAAAAAAATAGTTTATGTTTATAACTGCTTTACAAGAAATTTCAATAGCAAAACAAAAAAAAAGGTAAATAATTAAATAAATCTAAGGGGTAGCTTTCAAAAAAACTTGTTAACTTTCAGAATCTTCAAAGTACATTCCAAGATCACATAGCGTGGACAAAAGATAATAGATGCTAGCCCAGTCTTGGGTCACCAGCATAATAAGTTTCTGTTGTAATGTGAGATCTAGGTAACTCCAAGTGTCACAAAAACGCTTGGTAAGAAAGAGGGTTGGTTTTTTCCCCCATAGAGCAGAACTAGAAGCACAAGAAGTGAGAATCATTCATGCTTCGCTTTTGTGCTTGCCATCAGCAAATGAATCGGCTATTGCTTAGTTTAGAGACTGGCAATAGAAGTTCTCTGAGGCAGTTACATTTGTAGGATAGCTAAGAACTATTTGCATATATCGGGTAGAAAGTGATTGGAAGAAAGTTGTGTGGCTGAAAGCGTAGATAATGTTTAAGAAAGTATAAAGAATAGTATGTTCCTCTTCTAATATATACCTCTTTTTTGGAGATATCAAGATCAGGCAGTTATTAGTATTCATGCGATTTGATAATTATTAATATTTACTTATTTAGAAATTATAAATCTGGCGTGAATGAGTTTTGGAGCTTCCAACATTCTTGGGTGGGAGAGCTGTATATAAGCCATTCTTTGTTGGTTTCTTCACCATGTAATACTTACTTTTTCACACGTGTAATCCAGCTAGTTACTCTTAAACAGACCCTCCTTACCAGAGAATGGGAAGAAAAACCACTCTGATGTGGCTGGTTCCTATATTTGTAATGGATTGAAATAAAGGGCTGCCTTTATTACAGAAACTAATTCCTTAGCATGTAGGCAGTGAAAGGCGTTGAGTTTCTTCGTAGAATTTAATATTAGAAACAATCATGTGGAGAAAGAGTTGCTGTAAGTCTTGAAACATTTATATTCAAACTTTTTTTACTGCATTTATATTCCAACTTTTTCTAAAAACTCTGATTTTTAAAAAAATTTATAGGAATTTATAAAATCACCCCACTTCCGTTTCTATCTCCCATAATAGCAACCTTTTAAAGTTGGTTATGAGACCCCTGGTCAAGCAGAGATTAAAATTGTAGTTCGAATCCAAGAGCTTATCTGTTATCCAGGCTTCCTGCTTCCTGTTTTGTTTTCTTGTTCTTTTTCCTATGAAATCCATGATTTTACAACAGTAATTTTAAAGCCGTGTTCTAGGACAGTGATCACCAACTGGTGGTCCATGGACCACTGGTGGTCCGCAGAAAAATTATTTGCATTTTTTATATTGCACTAAATACTATTTATCTTCTTTTAAAATTCGTATTAGTGGTCTGCAGGATTTAAAATTATGAATGTAGTGGTCCCTGAGGTCCAAAAGGTTGGTGACCCCTGTTCTAGGAAACAGTTATTATTTTGCTGCCCTTCTCAATGAATTATAGTGAGCATGTTTCCTTGAAAACCAGTTCCTAGCTATTGATTCTTCCATGTACTGTACTGTGTTGCTATGGGAGATTATTCAATTTATTTATAGGCACGGTGATAAGTTGAAGTAATATGGCTTGAAAAATGTGACATATGTGATCTCCAGCACATGTCATGGGAGCCTCTACAATTCACATCAGTATTGTAGCAAAGCCCTTCAGAGTTCAGAGTAGACAAAAAGGAGTGGGAAGAGAAAACTAGAAAATGATTGATTTAAAGGAAATGATTGTCAGAACATATACATGCCTTATTTGTGTTGACTGTGTTCCGTGTTACTATCCCGAGCCACGGTTATGGCTTTAGTAGGCTATATTGGTAATTATTAAAGAACTAATTGCATATCTTACCATTATTATTATTATTTGCTTAAGGCATACTTTGACTCAATGCATTTTTACAGTACAAAGTATGAAAGGAAAGATTCTTGCTTAAAAGGTAGTTACTGCCACCTAGTGATAGTTATGTAAACACAATGTTAACAATAACAACAACAAAGGTTTTAAAGACCTTAATAGGCTTAATAAGGCTGAAATCTTAATGATGCTTACTGGCAGGAAATCCCATTAATTATTTTTTGTGTTTTAATCTTATCCTTTTCTCACCAGAATAATACTGAATTATAAGATTGCAAAAACCAGGGTTCTGGCCCAAAGTTGACCATACCATTTTGTAATTTGCTCTGTATCCAACTCCCCCAAGTCCTAGTCTGATATTTTATTTCATCCATAACACTGAAAGAACAAGATTTTTTTTTAAAAAAATGTGCAAGACTGATCAGTTAATTTTTTCCTCCTATGGCAAAATATGTCATAGAAATATTGCATTAAGCAACTTGATCTAAACCGTGCTAGGGAAAAAGACATTTTCTCTATTGCAGAGGTTTCCAACATTGGCAACTTTAAGTCTGAAAGACTTCAACTCTCAGAATTCCACAGCCAGCTGGCTGGGGAATTCTGGGAGTTGAAGTCTGCCAGGCTTAAAGTTGCCAATGTTGGAGACCCCTGCTCTATTGTGTCTGTTTCAGAAAGCACTGTGCAAAGGTTGCCAAAATGGGCAACAAGGCAAGGCTGAAATATTCCTGATGTCTTTCTTGCCTTCAGTCAAACTGCAAGCCTACAAGAAAGCATTGTGGCTTTCTCTGGATTTATCTATATACTGCTAAAACTCTCGTGTCTGTAAACTGGGCAAAACTGTGTGTCATAGGGCAAACGTTTTTCAGCCAAGGTTTCTCAAACGGGCTAACTTACGGAATGAGTTTAAAATTCAGGATCCACAACTCCTGTGGCATTGAAATTTGACAGATTTCACAGAACACTTTATGACATAAAAATGATCGGAAAGCATTTCATGTCACAATATAAAATGTCATAAAATGTTTCCTGTGATCAGCTCCTGATATTTGACAGTTGTATCTTTTTAAAATCTTGAAGAACTTTTCAGGCATATTAAAGCTCTGCCATTGTTGAAGGCATTGAGGACTCTGGTAAGGAAATATCTCTGAACTCATGACATTTTTGGTGGTGGTGGTGGTGGGTGTCAGGAGTTCTCTAGTAGCTCAGGTAAAGCTAACATTTTATACAACTGCATGTCGTACATTGATAATTTACATTACTTTTAGTATTGTCTAAAAAGGAAATCTGTGAAATATAATAATTAGGGAGCCAATGTAGAAAATAATTAATACAGGTAATGCTCAAGTTGCAGTCGTAATTGGGACTGGAGTTTCTGTTGCTAAAAACTGCAGTTGTAAAGCATGATGTGGCATAACCTCATCATTTAGCAGTTGCAACCGTGGCAGCTCCCGTTGCTGTCATTATCTGTGTCCTACCAGTTGTTAGGTGAGAACCCATCTTGTGTTCAGTTCCCAGCCTGGTCCCTCCCAGCCTCAAGCCTTCTAACATAAGGGAGTGCCTCCCCTGCCTCCTTCTAATCTTCCAACCCACCTATCCCATCTCTTCCCTTTTGACTGTCCTACACAGCGACACTCCTTGGTGGCAGTACAGGAGCTGAGGTAAAGGCCCTGGGGTCTTCAGCATTCTAGTCTGCTGTCAGTTCCCCTGGACCTCTACTTCAGACCTGGCACTGCTGCTGCCAAGGAGGGCCACCTCAAGCCTCACTCCACTGCCTGCCATCACAACACAAAGCCCCTTCTGCTCTGAAGGCCCTGCTGATCCCAGCTTATCTTTGCTGTCTTCTCCTGCTGAGAAGGCATGCCTGGCCTAGCCCTACGCGAGGCAGCTGTTGGTTACCCCAGGCCTTCCCAAGGCCACTCACACAATTTTCCAAATAGCACGCACCATTCTTGTGTTGCTTTGAGAGGCTTCTGAGGCCTTCTGAAACCTCGTGAGAAGGCTGCACCCATCATTCTCCAAATAACGCATGCTGGTTCTTGCAATGCTTCAGAAAGCCTTCCAAAAGTTTCTGAGATCTTCCAAAGCATCACGAGAATGTTGAAAGCTATTTGGACAATGACAATCCTCTTTTTTTTTTAAACGATGCAAGTGGCCTTGTGGAGAAGGAAGGCCTGGTTTGGCCAGCAGCTGCCTTGGGTGGGGCTGGGCTTTACATTCCTTGTCAGCAGAGGGAGGAAGACAGCACAGGTCAACTAGGCACAGCAGGCTTGAGAGTGAGGCAGCCGGTGAGATTGCCAAAGGCCCAAGCCTCTATTTCAGCCTCGGCATTTCTGCCACCACCAATGAGTGTCAAATGGGGATGAAAAGAAATGGGGGTGGGGTAGGCAGAGAAGGAATTGAAGCATCCTGCAATCCTAATTTTTTGTGAGCGGCAAAGCACTCAAATTCTGATCATGTGACCATGGGGGCATTGCAATTGGCAATAACTCTGGGAACCAGCTACAAGTATTGTTCGTTGAGTGCTGCTATGACTTTGGTCACAGAACCAATGTTCATTAAGCCAGAACTACTTGTAGCAAGCTAATGTAGTGATTGTATGTATTATGTCAGATAGATAGATGCTAGATTGATAGATTAATATATATATATATATATATTATTTTCTTTCTGATAGTGGTGTTGGTGCTTTCTTGGAGAGTGGAGGCTTAATTGAAGAATTACTGCAAGGAAAACCTTTGAATTTGTCTTTTCAAGGTACTGATCACTTCAGAAATCAAATTGGATTTGTAAAGTTGACAGAGGGTGATAACACAACCACGCTTTTAAAGATAGCAGGTAAATCTTTTTTTAATATTATTAAAAAATTTTAATTTTTTTAAAAAAATGTTCTTTAGATATAGCTGCTACATTAGTCCTTGAGCAAGCTTGGTCCATTTGTGAATCTGGAATTTAAAAGAACACAAAATAATAGCTCTAGAAATAGAGATAATATCACTACACTACCACTTCTATAGAATGATTGGCAACTACGTGATCATTCACCAATTCCACAAGGATTAGATACCCAATCTTGATTCAGATATAATCTGAAGCCTGAGATTGCAGGATATGAGATCAAGCTGAGATACACTTTGGGCACCTGCAATCCTTTCTTACTATTTTTATTTCATGCCTACAAAAATGAACTTCATGTTAAAGCCTAAGTACAACCAAGGTATGGAACAAGTTGCAGACATTAACGTGATTTACTAAAATTCTTTTTATAACTGGAAATGATTATTTTTATTACATCAGAAACAGAAATAACAATAAATGAAAGATTATCATTAATATAATGAAGTGATAGACCACTTGCACGCAATGCACAACTGTATCCATCGTCCTGTTGTGAAGAGAGCAACAGTAGTTATTTAGAATCACAGAGCTAGAGGTTTTCATAGGCAGAGACTCAAATTCATTGATAATCTAAGCATCTGGAAACCAATCTTCATATTAAGGAAAAAACCACAGAAGAAGAAGGTCTGCTATTGCTGTCTCATCCGTGAGATCATGTTTGAAGGTTACAAAGCCAAGGGTTCTACATGAGATTGGTTGGACTGCACTGAGCAATAAGGCATACTATGTAGATAATGCTTCAAACACAGAACTGTGCCATAATCACTAGCTTTCCCATTGTAAGTGATTCTCAATCCATTTTAAAACCACCCTGTGATTGCTACACTTTGTCCTTGCCATTTCCAGATCTAAACCACTTTTAGTTAAATGTCTGTATGCTTGTGGGTTTAGAAATTAAAAAGAGCAACTTCTGATGCTGAGCTGGACTATGTCCGAGGCCACAGAAGGAACAGCCAAAGAGGACTCACCCTTTATGCTTCAAATCTGCAAATTGCTAAGTGTTCTCAGAGCTTTCAGTGCTGCTGAGATTTTTTTTAAAAGCCTTTCCCTTTTCTTCATCAAAAGAGGAGTAATTAAGTTCTTGGGCATCTTTGCATAAACGTGTTCGTACACACACATGCATGTACTGCACTTATATAGTATGTATGTGCACGTTTATCTGTTGGATTGTAAAACATTCTTCCTTAAGATCTAATTCATTTTAAAAGTATTAAAAATGTACAGAGAAGCCTTAAAAATCGTACTCCATAGCTCTACAGCTCTACAAGATCCTTCAAGAAGAAATATGTATTCTGTAAGAGCAACTCCTGAGAGCATTGCATGGCTACAGATCTGCAAGCCGGCAAATACTTTTCAGAGCTTTTTTCCTGTTCGACTGTGTGAAATGTGAACTGGGAGGTGAGAGGCAACCACAGGAGTATCTTTAGTGAAAAAAGCATGGCAAAAAAAATGGACTCTGTCGGTTGCTTAAGTGTAAAGAAAACAGTTATTACTTCAAGTGTATCAAGGAAGTAGAGTTTTTAGCTTAAACATCAGTGGAGGTTTGTAGTTGGTGTCTTGTGTAAAATTTATGTAGGATTTATTTCATGTTGTACATACATATAGATATTTGTCAGAGGGTGTGAAATTCATGAAGGTAGGAATGGGAAAGGAAGGTTCAATGGAGAAAGTAATGTCAATGATATAATTTTGTTTGACTTTCATCCTTTGGTGATGGCAATACTCTTGGAAAGTTTGATTGCAATTACAATTTTGGTTGGGTGCTAAATACAGTACTTTAACTAAATAACACAGATTTATGGAGGAAGAAATTATCTCTGGCAAGTGGTCAGGATGGCTACAAACAATTTTCAGAATGAGATGTAACCTGTTGTCATGTATCACTTGCTAAGAAAAGCAGGGAAAAAGTAAAGCCTATATGCTTTGGAATTGCCCCATGATTTTTGCTGCTTATATGAGAAATGAGAGATTGTAGGCATTAGATCCAATTGAATGGAACTTTAAATGGGAGCAATACAAAATGTGGTATTAAAAAACAGAAACCATCTGAGAAAGCAGTGTTGGAAAAATAAAGTAACAAAAAGATCTCAGTCTGGGGAAAAAGCCTGGTGTTTGACATTGTCCTTTTAGACTGTTCCCCAAATTCCAATCATTTCTTGAAAAGTTTTCCTTTAAGACATTATTAGATGCAATGAATGTTCTTTTGTGCTCGAAGGAATGTGAAGTCGTACCATGCTTGAATATTACGTGACTCACATTAGGAGAATTTTTCAAAGTTGCAAAGGCCACAGCCATCTTGATTATGTTTTACATAGGTCAATATAAGATTCACAGGCGTTCTAGGTATTCCTCTAATTTCCAAATGATTAGTATGAAACTGGAGGATGGAGATGGGGGCAGTTTTAGGAGCATTGAAAACATTCTCAGGGAGAATGAGATAAACATGTTGTTCCACTCATGGAAAATAAAATACACATCCTTCGAAATAAATCAGGACTTATTAGAAAGGGAGCATTTTTCCAAGTTGGACCTTGAAAGCCAAAAAAAAAGTATTTCCAGTTTTAACTCAAAAGATTCTAGTATTGTATACTGCAATACTTAAGCATCATTAAATTTTGTAGCATTATATGTCTTTGATATAATGGATAAAATATGAGGTATTGGGGATCATGCGTTCTACTCCCACCTTAGATATAAAAGCTGGTTGGGTAACTTTGGGCCAGACACTCTCCCTCAACCCTAGGAAGAAGACATTGGTAAACTACTTCTGAAATTTTGCCAAGAAAATGTTCCAGGCAGTTGTCAGGTGTCAATGACTTGAAAGCACAAACAAGAGCAACCTTGTATTTTAATTTTAAATCTCTAAACAAAACGTTTCTAGGAGCAATAACTAATAACCCGTTATGAGAAAAACACAAAAATAAATACCAAACACTCTAATGGTCTTTTGTTCTACCCAGTTATATATATGACATCATGAAATATCTCATGCTGTGCAATATTTTTCCTGACAACTGTGTTTCTAGAAATTCACAGTTAAAAAATAGGGTCAAGATCTCAGTTATTATTAATTTTTGTGAAATGGCTTAGCCAAATGAAAATGGATTAATTTATATGACATTGTCAGGTGATTTCAAACATGGGGATGCATGCAAGGAACCAATTAAACATCACACAGCTGAAAATATACTGCATGAAGAAGTGGGAAAGAAGTCTTTCCAATCAATATCAAAAACTGGTAGACACTGATAATAAATGCTTACTTGAGTTGTTGAAAGAAATGTCCTTCTGGGTTCGGCTCCAAATGGGGAAAAAGACACTGGAGACATGGAGAGTCTTGGAAAGATGGTTTAATGGTGGACAGGACCACATGGCTTGTGTCCTGAACAGAAAAGGTGATCACATGCTTCAATGTTGGTGGAGAAGGGTTGAGGGAGTTAGCCCACATGCTTTCTGAATGTCTGGGCAACAAAGGAGATTGGAGAAGAAATTCAGGTAGAGCTCCTCTTCAGTTCATCTGATGGTGGCCAGAAAATCAGCAAATTTGTTGACAAAATCTAAATCAAAACTGCCTTCTGGAGGCCAGGTTTCTACCTTAGTGCCAATAGAGTAGGTTGGCCAGATAGATGTGCAGAGGGTTTTTACTCGGGTCGAAGGCAATCCTCTAGTAGGAATTTCCTTCATCTCATACATGCGGACACAAGGCAACACTCCCCTCCTCCCCCCAAAAGGAAAAAAAAATTCTCTACTCACTTCGCAGAGTAAAATCTTCCCCACTACCTAATTCAAGCTTCTTTGGCATTCAGGACCAGATGGATTCAGGATCTGCTGGCATCCGGCCAAGCCCATGTCACCGGTCCAAACTCAACGGGAGTGCTCCTTGACATTGTCTGTGGTCCACACCAGTTTCTCCAGTCCATCATGTTGAAGGCCTGCTGAACCTCAGAGGTTCAGCTCTATGGGAAGCCAGATGTGGCTACCTTGAGGGAAAACGGGGCCTCCAAGTTCCATTCACATTGGAGAATGGAAGGTTTGATAATACATTGAGACCCATAGAAGTTTGAGAACATATATAAGTCACAATGAGCCAAACATGAGACTTAAACAGAGACTTACGGAAGGTCTCCTCTGGAGGCATCTGGATCCATGTGCTCTGCTCATCTGTGCAGGGTTGAAAGACATGAGAACAAGGTCCCCACCCCTACAGAAAAGGCATTGTTGGAGGATTAGAGTTGGGGGGGGGGGGTAGATAGCTTGCAGGCAGAGTTTGAAAAAAAAACTCACCAGTATTGCTGGTAACATTATTGGGATATCACAGATGAGAAATGGGGTCTGGATTCACATGCTTCAGGAAAGAGATGAATAGGTAAAATCATTTAAACACACAATAAATGCAAGGATGAAACTTTTCTTGTAAATGAACTTAAAACATTCCATGGGTTGCTACTTTAAGGTACAGGGAAGGAAGGAAGAAAAAATACTTCTCTTTACTCTGTTTCTGCTGTGAACAATCACTTTCCTTTTGGTGACTATACAACATGCTCCCAGATCCTCCCTGCGAGGTAGGCCAGGACCCTAAGGGTGGGGATGACCGTTGTCTCCACCTGCCCGGAGAAGGGGCGTATCAGGTAAGAACCAACGCCCCATTCTCCCAAGTTGGTGGAGACAGCGGTCATGCATGGGATGTACCAAAGCTGGCGTGTCCCCGGGAGGGCATGAGACTGGCCTAGGAGCTGGAAGAAGGAAGAACCTGTTGGAGGATCCACCTTCCGAAGGCTGCATCTGCTGTTGCATATCTGTCCACCTTGTAATGTCATATAAACGAATTAGGAGTAGACTAGGTAGCTGCCTTGCAGATTTCCTCCACCGCGCCCATGCCGCTGTCATAGCTGCGCTTCACGAGTGAATTGTAATGTTAGGTGGAGGAGTGAGATGGTGCGTGCTGTAAGCTTGAGCAATGGTCAACCTTATCCATCGTCCAATCATGGATGGAGAAGCTTTCAGCCCCTTGTTGGTAGGGTGGAAGGACACGAAGAGGGCTTCGCTGCATCTGAAGACCGCCATCTTGGCGATGTAAATCTTTAACGTCCGCCTGATGGCTAGTTTGTGCCATTTGTGCTTCAGCCTGTGAGACAGAGCAGGACAAAAGTTTCGAAGAGTGAGGTCTAGCGAGTGATGGAATGCTGAGTTCACTTTCAGGACAAAGGTTGGATCGATGTGAAGTACCACTCGGTCTGGATGAAACACACACAGGTCCGATCGGATAGAAAGGGCCGCCAGCTCTGAAACCCTCCGTGCCGATGTTATGGCCACCAGAAAGGCCGTCTTAAGTGTGAGGTGATGTACGGTTGCCGACCTGAGAGGTTCAAAGGGCGGGTCAGTAAGGAAGTCCAGGACTTTGGTCAGATCCCAGGAGGGAAAACGGTGAATGACAGGAGGGCAGAGATTGGATGCCCCCTTAATGAATCTGCGGACGTGAAGGTGCAGTGAGAGGGGCTCCTCACGGTGAAGAGATAGAACCGAAGAGAGAGCCGACACCTGCCGCCGTAAGGTGTTCGGTGATAGTCCCTTATCAAGACCTTGTTGCAGAAAGTCCAGAAGTTGGGACACTGAAGCCTTCAGAGGGTCTACCCCTCGGGCCCGGCACCAAGCTACGAAGGTCTGCCATGTAGATTCGTAGATCCTATTTGTAGCTGGGTGGCGGGAGGCCTGAATGGTATTGATTACAGTCTCGGAAAGATTATCCGCCCTCAGGATCGCCCGCTCAGCCTCCAAGCAGTTAGGTGTAGCCAGCACAGGTCGGGATAGTGGAGGGAGCCCTGATGAAGGAGGGAAGGAATCATTGGTAGAAGCCACTGAGGTTCCACAGACAGTTTGATCAGGTCTGCGTACCATGGTCGGCGTGGCCAATTGGGTGCAATTAGGATGCACTCGGCCTCTTCCTCTATCACCTTCCAAATTACATTCTGAATCAGGGGGAAGGGAGGGAATGCGTACAGGAGACCATGAGGCCACCTGCACCTTAGGGCGTCCGTCCCTTCTGCGCCTGGTGTCGTGTATCGAGACAGGTACCTGGACAGCTAGTGGTTGGATGCAGTTGCGAAGAGATCCAGGATTGGAGTCCCGTACCTGGATGACAGCTGAAGGAATATGCGGCGATTCAGGATCCACTCCGATGTGTCGATCGTTGTGCGGCTCAGCCAGTCTGCTGTGGCATTGTCTGACCCTGAGATGTCCTCGGCGTGTAGAGAAAGAAGGTTGGCTTCCACCCAAGTTCCTAGATGAAAGGCACACTCTATGAGAGACCCCGCTCTTGTCCCCCCCTGGCGATTGACATGTGCCTTGGCCATAGTGTTGTCTGTATGAATCAGCACGTGGGTGTTGTGAAGGGAGTTCTGGAAATGGAGGAGGGCCAGGTGGATGGCCTTTAACTCCAGCCAATTCATACTGTGGGATAAGTTGGAATTGGTCCGAAGACCCTGGGCTACTTGACTCTCCAGGTGAGCTCCCCAACCCCTTAGACTCATGTCTGTCATTACCACGAGACGTGGAGGTTCCCTGGAAAGAAATCCCTGAGCTATGGCCGGGGAGATCCACCAGTCCAGGAAGCGCAGAACCTCTGGAGTCAGGCTAACTTTCACTAGGGAACAGCTGCTGTTGGTCTTCTGGAATGGTAGAAGAAACCACTGGAGGCAGCGGCTGTGAAGCCGTGCCCAAGGGACGATGGAGAAGCAGGAGACCATCTTCCCCAGCAGTTGAGAAAGCTGAAGAAGAGGGACCCGTTGCCTCCTTCGTACCTCCCTGGCTAACTCCCTGAGACTGCTCTGGCGGTCGTGAGAGAGGAAGACTTTCCCCTGAGAGGAGTCTATGAGGGCTCCGAGGTGCACCAGGCGAGACGTGGGGATGAAGTGACTTTCCTCACGATTAATGGAGAACCCATGTCCTGAAACACCTGAAGGGTGTCCTGGAGATCCCTGGGGGCGAGATCTGGACAATAAAAGAATGTCGTCCAGGTAGCACAATATCCGGATGGGCATAGCCCACAGATGGGCGGCTACGACTGAAAGAACCTTTGTGAAGACCCTCAGGGCTGAGGACAGTCCGAAGGGAAGGGCCCGATATTGGAAGTGGTGGCCCGCATGAACGAAGTAGAGAAACCATCTGTGACGCCTGTGTATGGGCACGTGGAGGTAGGCCTCCGTGAGATCCACTGATGTTAGGAGATCGTGTCTGCGAACACTCTCCAGAATTGAGAGGAGAGAGTGCATTTTGAATCTCCTGTACCTGATGAATTGATTTAGAAATTTTAAATTGAGGATGGCCCTCCAACCCCCCGAAGACTTCGGCACGATAAAGAGACGAGAGTAAAAACCCCGCCCCTCTTGGCCTGATGGCACAGGTTGAATGGCCTGAATGTGGAGCAGATGGTGAACGGCCTGCTCTACCAGGAGCCTTTTTTGAGGGTCCCTGGAGATTGGCATGTGACAAATTGGTTCGGAGTGCTGGAGCGCAAATCCAGGAGAAGGCTGAATCTGATTGTGGACCTGACCCATGCGTCGTTGGTGATGTCGTCCCAACGATCCGCAAAGGCAGCCAGACGTCCCCCTATTGGGAGATTCTCCAGGCAGTCACTTCTGCCTCTTAAAGGAACGGTTGGAATTGTCCCTAAAAGGCTTTCTGGGCTGGAATCTCTTGTTCCTGCCTGATCTATTGGAGAAGGAGGAGGTTTGTCTGGGAGGGGCCTGTTGTTGCAGACGGGAGGTGGAAGCACCCCCATCCTGGCCACAAAAGGGCTGCCTGCGGTAAAAGGATTGGCTCCGACCTTCCTGCTTTTTAGTGGCTGGTTGAAGGACCTTCCTTTTATCCTTGGACTCTACCAGAAGGGGCTCTAATGGAAGACCAAAGAGTGATGAAGAGTAAGGAGAGGAAGCAAGCCTCCACTTGGCTCGCGCTTCTGCCTGCCGCTGTTTTAGCCAGAGAAGCCGGCGGGTAGAGATGGAAGATGCAATGGCTTTGGATGCAAATCAGGCCGCGTCAAAGGAGACATCTGCTGTGTATTCTAGGGCCGCCTTAATTTTGTTAATATCCCTGCGAGCCCTAGAATCCCTAGCTGAAAGGCGAGCTTGGAGTTGTCTGGAGGAGCGGAGCGACTAAAGAAGGAAGAGGAGGTGCCCGCTCTGACAGACCAAGCTGAGGCCTGGTGGCCTTTAACCAGAGTTTGTTCTATTCTCTTGTCCTCAGGTCGCAGCGTTTCCTCAAGAGCTGCTGAGGCCGCGTTGGGAGAGGAAAGAGCAACGATAGGTAAGTCAATAGAAGGTACCTCCAAAGCCTTGGCGAGGTCAGGAGAGACGTTGTACAGGCGTTTATCCGAGGCATTGGGGAGGGGGGCAGTACCTGGAGATGCCCATTGATTCTGGACAATGTCTATGAAGAACCATGGTGATGGGATCACTTCCTTCTCCACCGTAGGCTGGGTGAAGAGCGGATCGGTGGTGTCAGCTTTGTCTGCTTCCGCAGTCAGTTGTATTAGGAGAAGGAATGCCTGCGATCTTTCTGGCCTTGAAAAGGAGAGAGCGAAAAACAGCAGGTTTAAACAAACCGACAAAGGGAGATGGATCGGGGGGAAGACCCTCATCCTCCGATAGATTTGATTCTCTGGTCGGGCGATCCTCTCCCCCGAAGACCGACTGTTGGTTGGAGGTGCCGGGTAGGTCGTTCGACGAAGAAGCCGAAAGATCACCATTCCTGCGCCTGGAGCTGGAGGAAGAAGCAAACCTATGAGAAGCAGAACGATTAGAAAACCTGTGTTTAAGGCCAGCAGCAATACCATGTTCAATGGCCTCAGAGATCATATCAGCCATGCCTGGCGAGTAAGAGCGGCAACGGTGGGGGGAGGGAGAAATATCTTCCTGGTAGAGGGGATCCGCATCAGAGGTAATGCTCCTGCCACCATCAGAATCATCCCCACCGTTGGCCAAATCCTCTGTGCCCTTAGCATCCTCGGGCTGCAGGATTCAGGCAGCAGGGGAGATGTCATCCTCCGAATCAGATAATAAGTCAGGAGGAGGGCTTGAATGGGCCCGAAAGATGTGAGGCTTAGTGTGCTTAATCTTGGACCTGGCCTTCTTAGCCGGGGCCTGCATGGCCCTGTCCTCCTCACGAGGGGGAGGATACTCCATGTCCCCCTAGTTAGGTCTGGGATCCTTGGGAGGGGGCTCAATGGTCTCCTCTGGAGCAGTGGTGGTGGGGGCTGGATTCACGGAGACTGGAGGCAGTTGAGGCCCAGGGATAGGAGAGGAGGCCATAGCCAGTACTCACAGTTTCTTGCTCTTCAAAATGGCCTCCGGACAATTTTTGCACCCAAACAAAATGGCCGCTGAGGCTAAAGAGCCTATGGACCAGTGCCACGAGGTAGCCAAGGCTGCGATACAAGTGTGGGCACTGAAGGCCGTGCGGCAAGGCTGGGATGGCTGGTAAGGTGCGTCGGCAGCGGCGGCGTTTTCCAGTGATGCGGCAGCTCCGTGCAGCTTCTGAGGGCTCCCTGCGGTTTTCGGAGGCTTCTGGCGGCGGCAGTTAGCAGAGCAGGCGGCAAGGCAGGGACCTGGATTCCTTCGCTGAGGAGAAAAAGGCGAGCAAGGCCTCCCCCATCTATTGCTGACAATGCAGCTGCTCCGAAAAGCCTTGGAAGTCCGAAGGCAATTCAAGGCAAGCCTCGAAGGTATGAGGCAATACTCTCTAGCCTTCAGATGCTATTGAGAGCTCTTTTTTTGTGAACTCCAGCCGAAAGCCCAGTTCAGAAAACCAAATCAGAAGAAGTAATTCGTTGTTGTTTTAGAGAAGTGCAATTAAATCCAATTAACATGAAAAAACTTAGTCAACATCAAATTTAGTTGAGGAGAAGCGATTAGCACAGCCAGTTCTAATCGAACTGAGTCTAAAAAAGCGGGAGCATGCTCCACAGAGACAATGACATCACTTTGGTAGACTCAGTTCTATTGGTTACTGACTGAGTTAACCCATGCATGACCGCTGTCTTCACCAACTTGGGGGAACTACATTTTTATAGAGAAACCTATTAAAAAATGGCAAACATTCTAAGAAAATAGCTGTTCTGTAAAAGTAAAACAAACCCCTTTTCAAACAGGGTAAGAACAGTCTTTTATTCACATGGATAAACAAAAATAAAGGTAATTAGTCCCAACAGCCCTGGCCAAGAAATCTGAATTGCTTGCTATATCCTAAAAGCAAATGGTGGTCTGTGACAACCGCTCCCAAACCCTTACTATTTATTTCCCAGCCAGGGAGGGCTGGCTAGTATCCACGTCTGCTTTTCCTTGAGAACTGGCTTATTGTTTTCCTTTGCTCTCCTCTCCTTTCCTCTCTGCGCACACGTGCCTCTGGTCTGGGCCTCATCTGTGCCTGCCCCTCATTCAGCTGAGGCCCCGAAGACAGCTGTGTTTCCACCTTCACCTCCTTCTTTTCAAATTTGAATGTATTTTTTTCACTTGCTCTTTCTTCTGTTTCATTCCTCCCCCACCCCCTATTTAATTAATTTAAAAGCCAGGCTTATTCTCTTACGTTCTTGAATACTTTCCTAAAAATTGCAAGAGTGGGAAAAAGAAGATGATGTTATTGAATATGTAACTTCAGTTTTTACAACTTACTGACCACAAGACACAGAAAATCTGTTAGGAATTCTCTCTGTGGTTTTATCGCTAACTATTTCTGTTTTTTGTTGATGAAATTGTTAATCTCAAATTCCTCCTTCCTGTTTTTTTGCACATGAACATTCTGTTCCTAACTTTGCCTGTGGTCGGATGTAGTTGGCTAGATGCTGCTTTTCTGCCTACCTGATTTCCCCCCCCCTATAACTAAAATTTATTTCTGTTAAAGCAACCAAACCTGCTTCAATAGGCTTTGTGTTTGGGTAGCCAAACACTTAAGGAACACAAGTCACTTCAAACAGATGCATCTACTCTACATATGGCTTTTGGATACATCCAGAGGTGGGTGGCCCTGTTTGGCCGAGTAGGTAGTAACTTGGTCGGACACGTGCCCGAACTGGTTCTATTGTCTTTTGCTCTGCGCATGCGCAGAAGCATTTTTTTTTACTTCTGTGCATGCGTGCATAGCGTGAATCAAGCACCCGCAGCCCTGAGTGAACTGGCAGTAAAAGAAGCTGGAACCCACCCCTGGATACATCTCATAAAAACAAATATATATTATTATACGTAATCTGTTTTTGTCTTATTTGTTATTTTTTGTAATCAAAAGAAACATTGCCAACATGGTGACATCATGTCATGTGTTTCCTTTACTAGATATTTCCACAGACAAAACCCCCCAGATTTTACTGCTTCTCTTAGTACAACACTCTGTATTGTGTTTGTCTAATTCCAATGTACTGTTATGGCAATTATATTACTTTAACTGTTAGGATTATTGTTTCATTTTTGTAAAAAAGAGTTATTAGGTTGTCTATTTATTACTGCACGAAAGCGGTTTAGAGGAAGAACAATATAAAGAAATGACAGGAAATGAGAGCAGTTAAGGTCAGCCAACAAGCAGATTATTTGAATTTAATTAGATACTAATCTTGTGCTGGCGTTGTTCTGGTTGCTAATAACTTCTAGCTTTTCCCGAGAAACCTGTGTAAATTTTGGCAGTGAGTCTAATCAAATCATTTTGAAGTAAAAGTTCACACACAAAGCAGGCCTTCAGCATGTATACATATTATATACACTGTAACTATTGTGCATCAGTTTGAGTATCGAACTATACACAAAATAAGTCTAATAATATTTTTACTTGTTCTTAATGTGTTTCTAAATAAGTTTATTTAATAGGCTTTCTTTTTCCTGCTATACCTACCATATTTTTTGTGGGTTAGATGCTGATTGTCTAAGAACAAATCTCTCAGTAGCTGTTAATTGAACCAGTGGTTTTACTGAAAAAAATAATCAGTAAATAAATGAGCAACCTAAGTGCTTAGAAAAAAAATGTAACAAAATGGAATGGAATGAATCCCTTGGGGTTCTAAATGCTGCTTCACAAAGAAATGGCTTTCTGATCACAGTGCAGAAATGTACACTTTAAAACTTACACAAATGGTAAAATATGATGATAGAAATCACCTAGGAAATGAAAAAGTAATAGAAAAAGTAATAGATTAAGTAATTTTATCCTAGATTGCTATTAATTAGAATAAATAATTGCACAGATACTGTGGTTCCTTAAACAGTGAGTTTGTCAAATTTCAGCAGTGTCAAAAGGGACTAAGTTTAGAGGGCAGCTTGATGAGTCTAGAAAGAAAGCCAGGAGCGAGAAGTAGGTTAAATAGTCCTCTATCCTTTATCTGTTCCTCATAGGAATTTCTTTCCAAACTTAAAAAGCGTGTGCGCACTCACACACACACACACACACACACACACACGTTAATAGTGCTGCATTTTCTGCTATTAATTAGGCTCTCACACATAACACACATTTTAATAAACTTTCTCAAGATCAGCCATGGTCAGTGAAGTGCTGCCATCTGCTGTTACACAGTTGTAACATTTGGTGCATCAGCACCTCAACACCTGTAAGTGAAGCTTTTAAAAAAATCTCACGTGCATCTTACAAAAAAGGGAAGGTAAAGGGAGAGTAATTGGAAATACATTTTCATATTGTTAGGCTGTGAGAAAGCATTTATCACAAACAATGACTTTTCTTTCCTTTCCTATTTTGTGCTGACGGCACACAAACTAACAATTGAAAAACTTATGTCTTGAAACTGGGTCTTTATTGACAATGTTAGCAGCACTTACTCTGGCTCTTTGTAGCATGAAATGGGACTCCTATTTCATAAAAGCCTACATTTACTACAAGCGGTACCCAACAATCAGGAAAGGAGGAGGGGAACGCATTAGGAAGTACAATAAATCTTTATTTAAATATAGCTATTAGACACGTTTGTCGTTTCAAAATATTTGTGCCGTTCAAAATCCAAGTAGCTTAAAACTTCCACTTGGTTAGTAGATGTGGTTAATAGCAATGTCAGAATAAATTCAGTAGTCCAAGATCCTTTTGAATCCCAAATTAAATCCCAAATTTCTGCAAAATAAATTCATTATTTCTCAGCTGTTTGCCTATTGGCACATTCGGGATACCCCCTAGGTCAGTGCATGGAGCTCTGCCCGGCTGGAAAGGGGAGTTGCACAAGCGCCTGTCCCGCCCGCAGCCTCACCAAGCCCTTGCGCAGCTCTTCCAGGGCACCGCTGCTGCCCGCTACTGCCCACTGCCGCCGACCGCCTTAGGGATACCCCCCTAGGTCAGTGAATGGCGCTCTGCCTGGCTGGAGAGGGGATTTGCCGGGCGGCTGCTCGTGAGCATGGTTACCTCATGGCTGCTTCACCCCTGAGGCTGTGCCCGACTCTTCGGGAGCCAGTTCACAAGGGAGCAGCCACCCGGCAACTCTCCGGCCAGGCAGAACGCCACTCCCCAACCTAGTGGTATCCCGAAGGCGGCAAGCAACTTGAGCGCTCCCCCCCCCCCGCTCCTGCAACTTGGCACTTTCGGGATAACACTAGGTCAGTGAGCGATGCTCTGCCTGGCCGGAGGGGGGGGTTGTCCAGGGGGGTTATTTTCGGGGGTGAGCTTATATTTTTGCCCACTCAAAAAATGTGGCAAGGCTTTAGTTTTGGGACAGGTCATAATTTCGGGGAAACACGATACTGACTTTCATGTGGCCCTCAAAGGTTTTTTGACATGCAAAAACCAAAAATGAGCAATTCTTTTTTCAACATGGATATGCTTTGGTGATACTGATTGCAGAGGGATCTTTTATTACTGCGCTGTCACTTATAGATAGTTATTTTTCTGGTCACTTCTATAAACTTTCTAGATTTATTAAAAGTTTATAATTTTCACTGTAAGTAAAGTATTTCAGTTCAGTTGCTAAGCAGTTTTCCTTTTTCAATTTTGCACAAATTTTATTTAGTGCTACAACTTCATTTCTGCCATATTTGTTGGACTATAGTTACTGGGGTCATTTTGCCTTTCAACATAAATGTATAACTATAGTTGTGTAACTATAGTTCTGGGGTCATTTTGCCTTTCAACATAAATCTTAAGTTTGTTTGACAGAAAATACAGGTAATCTTCATTTTGCAACTGCCTCATCTAGCAACCGGTTGCAATTACAACAAAGATGAAAATGTGACTTCGCAACTAATTTACATCATTCATAGGTCTGTAAATAGAATAGCACTAAGACTTACAGTGCTTTTACAGCCCTCTCTAAGCAGTTTACAGGGTCAGCATATTGCCCCCAACAATCTGGGTCCTCATTTTACCCACCCTTGGAAGGATGGAAGGATGAATCAACCTTGAGCCTGGTGAGATTTGAACTGCCAAATTGCAAGCAGTCGGCAGTCAGCAGAAGTAGCCTGCAGTACTGCACTCTAACCACTGTGCACCATGGCTCAAACAAGAAAGGAAACAAAGGAAATCCAAAGTAAGATTATAAATAGAATTGTGGTTTCACCTAGTGATCATTTACTTAAGAATCAAGTTGCTGGTCTCAGCTGTGGAACTAAACCAGGACTACCTATAGATTATTTGAAGTTCTGTTGTAGATTTATATTTCTGATTCTAGAAATGTTTAAAATTTGGAACAATAGGGACAAAAATAGTTTTCTCTCTTATCCGTGGTGGTGCAGTGGTTCAAACGCATTATTGCAGGCTAATTCTGCCAACTGCCAGCAGTTTGATCCTGACCAACTCAAAGTTAACTCAGTCTTCCATCCTTCCGAGATCGGTAAAATGAGGACACAAATAGTTGGGGGCAATATGCTAATTCTGTAAACCGCTTAGAGAGGGCTATGAAGCGGTATAAGTGCTATTACTGAATAGGTCTATTAAATAGGTCTATAAGTAACTATTTAGCTGAATGAAGAAATGGACGCGTGAAGACAGAGATAGATAGATAGAACTCAGTTCTGGGCATTCCCAACTTACGTAGTATCTCTGAACAGGCATACGGAAATTTCTAGTTCAAAGAGAAAAATCAGAGGACATGTCTGTGAAATGTTACTGAGGCATGAAGTCTGAATCTAGCTATGTTAACAACTATAAATATCACAGGTTTCTTTGCATAAAAATAAAGCAAAGGAAATTAAAATGGGAAATGAATGTCAGAAGGAGATACTGAGAAATTCCAATAAACCATTGATATTAACATTTAAAGTTTAATATAAGCCTTTCATCAGATAACTGTAGCGTAGCCTATTTTAAAAATTCAAAGAGAACAGTTTTCTGATCCATGATCATATTATATTAACAAAGGAGAATTAAAAACTGGTATCTCAACTGTTCAGTGAAGAAGGTAAGTAAAAAAATGGACTTATGTAGTTCCTATTTTGGTCCAACAAAAATCAATGTGTTCCACAGCAAAATGTGAAGGACAGGATGAATGTATTGAAAGAACCAAGTTAAGGAACACCTATTTCAGTCTCCAGAACCAGATTAATTGCATTTTAAGAATATTGAAGGAATTCGCTTGATGAAACCTTGTGTATTAGATTTTGAGGCACTCTAGAGATCTGAAGTGCCTCATGAATGAAGGAGGGCAAATATTTCTATCTTCCAAAATTGGGGTGGGTGTGGAGGAATCCAAGAAACTAACAGTCAGCATCATAACAATACCTATGGAAATTCTGTAGCGGCTTTACAAATATTGATCTGTAAATACCTTGAAAACAATTTACAATTGCTGGATATCAACGTGCATTAGTCCAGAACAAATTTGGCCAGACTAATTTTATGTCATTATGTCATAAAAATAGTTCTGCTGCACTAACATCCTTCATATATTATGGGATTACTGAAGACAAACTTTACCTTAACTGCAGAAAAGCATTTGACAAAGGACTCCATACTATATTGATTAAAAAGCCATTAGGTATGGGCTGGATGGCATGATCATTAGGTGGATTTATAATTGGCTTGAAAATCATACTCATCAGGTTCTTGTCAGTGGTTCCTCATCAAATTGGAGAGAGAATGCTGCTTGGTTCAGTCTTCTATTTTTCAGAGTTTTAATTAATGATTTGGGCACAGTGGTGGAGGAATGCTTAACAGTTTGCAGATGATAGAAAATGGGATGTGATAGCTAATATACCAGAAGACAGAAATGAAATTCAAATCAAACATACAGAGTGAAAATTGAAAGTGACAACTGCAAAGTTCTTCGGTAATAAAAATCAAAGGTACAGCTTTGGAATACTTGATTTGGTAATAGTGCTTTTGAAAAAGATATTACAGCAGTAAGTGATTGAAAACTGAATATAAACCAACTGATGTATTGAAAGATGACAAACACACTTTTTATATCACATCAATAAAAGTATAATTTCTATATGACAAGTAGTAACCATTCTACTTGGTCAAATCCCATCTTGAGTGTTGTGTTCAGTTCTGGGCACATATTTCAAGACAGATTGAAGAAAACTGAAAATATTCAGAAAATAACGATCATGGAGCTAGAAACGAACTCCTGTGCAAAGACATTGGAGAAGCAAGGCCTTGACAAAAGTTGACTGATAGAGTTCTTCAAATATTTGAAGGGGTATATGAACAAGCATTCCCTGTTCTTTTTAGAGTGCAAGATTCAGTAAGTAACAGGAAGGCAGAATCCAATTCAATAGGAAAAAACAAAACACCCAGAGCACCTTGATCCCCTTTAATGTCTTCAAGTTAAGGCGATACGGCCATATGTTAAGAATGCTTTGATTTAGATTCCTGCACTGAGCAGGATGTGAACTCAGTGGATTTTCCAGCAGCTCTGTGGTTCTACAATTCCCTCTTATTTTAAATATGTTATTATGATAAAAAAGTTTAAACTCTTGACATCTGTCTACGATTTTTAAAAAATGCATTGCAGTAGACTAAAAATAGTTCTGCCTGATCATACATTTGTAAAAGTCACAATAGTGTTTGCTTTACTACTGACACTCCAAATACATTTAAGTTTCATACACAATGTGATTTAGCATTAACATGCCTGAAGCAAATGTGAGCTGACAAGTTTGCTTTCACACATACCAGTAATTGCAAAATGAAGTGTAAGAGCGGTCTCAGAATAAGGCAATACTTGTGTATCAATATATAGCCATGTTGGAGGTAGCATATCTGCTTTCTCCAAGAAATAATCAGCACCATAATTATATGCAATTAATATTACATGTGTAAAATTATATGGCTTAGTTGTAACAATTTTAAAAGTAAAGTGTTCTCTCTCTTCAGTGGATTCTTCTTTTTTTATGAAACAGATATTTCTCATTCTCTGATGTACCTATAAGTACTTCTATTTTTTTGAACCTAGAAATTGTGAAGAAGATGTTTCAAGAAAAAGGTATCGTCATAGATGACAAACTTTTAAAGCCTCACTTGACCTTCATGAAGTTGTCAAAATCCCCAAAACTACAAAAGCAGGTAAAGTAATCACACTAGGGCTTGGGGGCAGTTTGCATTATAAAGATTTAGATTGTCTATAAATAATTTTTATATGATTTTACATTTAAATGTAGCCGAGTGTCAGTAAATCAGTTTTAAGTCTGTTATCAGGAAATCCTGTGTACATTATTTCACAGTTGAAATCTAATCCAACAGACAGCATAATAATCAGATTTTTTAATATTATTAAAAAATGTGTACAAAAACTATTAACTTTAGCTTGTATAGCTGTCTTAAATAAAGAAAATAAAGATTAAGGAAGAGGGCATTTTTAAAAATTCTGTTTTCCTCTGAAATTTTCATGCTTTAAATTATTAGTAATTCCCAACTCATAGGGCTGTTTTTTTATGACTATAAGGAAATACTGGGGCCAAGTACTTATCTGGGCTGTAATAAATATAATACTTCTTTATTGACCTTTGCCTTGATGTCATTATTCATTGCACATATTTATACAATAGCAGAGTTGGAAGGGATCTTGGAGGTCTTCTAATCCAACCCCTGCCTAGGCAGGAAACCCTATACGGTTTCAGACAAATGGCTATCCAACATCTTCTTAAAGACTTCCAGTGTTGGGGCATTCACAACTTCTGGAGGGAAGCTGTTCCATTGATTAATTGTTCTAACTGTCAGGAAGTTTCCCCTCAGTTCCAAGTTTTTATAATTTTATAATGGAGCATCTGGGAAATAATATGTAAATTGCCCTGATGTATAAGATGTTAGAATGATATACCGTAGTTTTCGGACTATAAGATGCACCAATATTTTGAAGAGGTAAATTTTTTAAAAAAGTGTTTACACTCTGCTGGATTCCCAAACCCTTTGCACATCTCATTTTTTTTGTGAAAACGGAGCATGCAGAGGGTTTGGGAGGCCTGCAAAGTGCACCTGGGGCTGGGGAGGGCAAAAACAAGCGACAAACGGGCTGGTTTTTTGCTCATTTTTGCCCCCCCCCCAGCCTCCAGGAGCACTTTGCAGGCCTCCCAAACCCTCTGCATGCTCTGTTTTCACAAAAAAATGAGGCGTGCAAAGGGTTTGGGAACCCAGCAGAGTGCAAACACTTTTTAAAAAAATTTACCTCTTCAAAATATTGGTGCGTCTTATAGTCCGAAAAACACGGTATATCATTCTAACATCTTATACATCAGGGCAATTTACATATTATTTCCCAGATGCTCCATTATAAAATATGTGCAGTGAATAATGACATCAAGGCGAAGGTCCATAATGAAGTACTATATTTATTTATGTTTGCTGATAAGATTCAGAAAAAATATATTTTTAAAAAAGTATGAAAGTAGAATTAAGAATTAATTATATATTTTAGAAATGTATTTATTTTTCTAAGATTATGAATAACATAGTTGAAAATTTTAGAGTAATTTGAACTAAAAAAATACAGTAAGAACATTATTAGCAAATCTGTTTGTTATGATATATATGATTTTAGAGCTTCCTCTTTCTTCTGAATACTTCTAGTTTTACTGTATTATCAAATTTTCTTTTTTCACTATGTATTAAGAAATTTAAATGTAAAGAGATACAGCTCCATTTTATAGGATAATAGTTGTCTCATTACTAGCAAGTGTTCAAAATAAAAAATATAAAACTAATTTAGAAATTACAAAAAGTTCATGTATGATTTTATTTGTGTTTTCATCTAAACAGGACTAGTATCTCACTCTTGATCTAATGTCAACCATAATGAATGCTTTAAATGTATATGGAAGCCATAGGTTCCCACTGTGTATGCAAAAACAAACTAAAAAGAGAGAGAAAGAGAAAAATATAATCTAGTCTTGATCATATACTGCCATCTATGGTTGTGCCTGAACGAATTCAATTTGTCATGTATTATAATTGTATTTTAGTAAACAGTAATAAAGGTATTGTTTCGGTATGCAAAATATCTGAATGTTCTGAATTAAAGATTTTTATTGTAAAGCTAAAAAAACTGGGATATTTGAAAACAATATCAACATGAAGCATTGTAGATTTTATTTTTAGAATACCAGCATACAAAAACATTTAACATACACAACAAAGCAAAGACAAAATTACTATTAAAAAGGAATATTAATACCAATTTCTTTGCTTTTAAATGTTTTTGCATTGTATATTTTCTGGACTATTTTTGTGTTATGGACATATTTAATGCACGTAACACAAATTTAGAAATTATTTATCAGTGGAAAAAACCTAAACATAATCCACTTGTGTGTCAAAATATTGACAAATATGTTTATAAAATTCAGGGAAATATATAAATAATCTTCTAAATTTAATTTCATCTATAATTTATTCACGAATACCCATTAACAGTTCATCAAATGTAACAATAGCTGGTTTGCAGCTATTAGGTGGTTAATAGGTGGTTTGCAGGATCAGGATCATAGTTTTGTCATCTCCCATATATGACAGAATGGGATATGCTGGTTGGATGTGACAAGTGTCGGGTAAAACATAATAAAGGCCTGATGGATGAAACTCAGTTTGGTGCATTATGAATTTTTCAGGCTTTTTGTCTGAAGAAATAAGTGGCATTTTTTTCTGATGTACTTCCTACTTTGTAACAATTCAGTGTACACTAAACTATATAGTTCAGACTTATTTTATTTGTATTACAATTACTTAGCGTATTTTTCAGAGTATAAGATGCACCGGAGTATAAAACGCACCAAGATTTTGAAGAGGCACATTTTTTAAAAAAGTTTTTGCACTCTGCAGACCTCCCAAAAATGGTCTATTTTTCGCAAAAATGCCCCCCCCCTCCAAAAGGGCATGAATAGCCTTTAGGATGCTTGTAGAGTGCTCCAGGGAGAGGGGGGGCAAAAATGAGCAAAACCCGGCACATTTTGTTCAAAAACAGGCCTGTTTTTTGTCCCAAAAAAGAGGCATGCCTAGCCTTTAAGAGGCTTATAGAGTGCTCCTGGGGGCTGGGGGGGGGGGTAAAATTGAGCAAAAAACAGCCCTCTTTTCACTCATTTCTGCTCTCCCCAGCCCCCAGGAGCACTATCGAAGCCTGCTAAAGGCAATGCACAGCCATTTTGGTGACGGGGAGGGGTTTTGGGAGGCAGAAAATGCTATATTTAGTGTATAAGATGCACCCAGATTTTCAGCCTCTTTTTTGAGGGAAAAAGGTGCGTCTTATACTCCAAAAAATACGGTATATGCGCTCTATTCAAATCACTCTAGGTTAATAGGTTACAGTATGGAAGCTGAAGAAGGTAGTACCTCTTGAATCATAAACTCCTTTATATCCACTTGGGAATTATCAAGATCTAGGGAGAGGAATTTATCCACCAGAGATTTGCAATTTTGCATCTGTTTCTCTTTTGAGGGGTTGTCAGTACGTTGGATAGGTTTTCCATTTCGAAACAGTTCTGATACTTCAACTCCTCTGTCAATAATTTTGGAAGGCATGCCAGCCAAAGCTGCAATATTGGCTGCATGGCTGACAGTGGACATGCCTTCTTTAATCTGATAAAAAAATACAAGCTCATCTCCATCTTGGTGGGTATCCATAGTCAGATATTGCACAAGAGGAGTGTGGGGCAAGAGCTTTAGTTGCATCAGGCTATGGAAATTAGTGGCAACAAAAATGTGTGGGCACTGGCTCACTTGTGCAATCCAATGCCTTAGAACAGCAGCCAAAAGAGAGAGGCCATCTATAGTATTTGTGCCTTTGCCAAACTCGTCAATTAACACCAAAGAGTTTTCAGTGGCATTATTCACTGCTTTGGCTATCTGGTTAAGATCAATCATGAAAGTGGACAGTCCAAGAGATACTGATTCTCTGCTGTGGATCCTTGTATAAATTCCATCTATAGGTCCTATTTCAGCTTCAGTAGCAGGGACATAACTGCCAATTAGAGCCATAAATGTAATAAGACCTACTTGTTTTAGGTACACACTTTTACCAGATGAATTAGGCCCAGTAAGGAGCTTAATCCGTCCATATGTTTCACTGCTGTCCACTGAATTAGGCACAAACGTTTTTGCGCATAACTCTATCAGAGGGTGCTTTCCATCTTTTATGTGAATAATATGAGAATGAGAGAAGCTGGGTCTGGTATATCCATTCTCTCGAGCCATGACTGCCATGGATAATAGCACATCTAAATGTGCTGTATATTCAATCACATCACTAAGTACTGCAGATTTTTCCAGGATCTTAGACTGTAGCTGGTACATGATTAATGTTTCCTGATCTCGTATTTCACAATGAAGGTCACCAAGCAAACTATCCAACTCTTTGGTCCTGGCACTGCGATAATGCAGCTTTTCTTCTGATAAGAACATAAAATCTAGACCTTCAATCTCAAAGTCAGTCTTGCTCGCCATTGTGGACAGCCGTGGAATAGAGAGTAAGAACCCTATCAAAGGAATATAAATAACACTGCAAGATGGGATCCTATTATCCAGGTCCTCTAGTTCTTTGCGAGCTACCTCTGTGAGGAAGTCTGAAAGCCCCACTAGTTTTCGTTTCTTCTCATCAATTATGGGGTCCACATTTGGTCTGACAATGAAGTGGTTTTCCGAGATGCTGCTTTCAAAATCTACCACTTTGCTAATTAGGCTGGCTATATAGTGTAGATCATCAGTGAAAACATGAGAAATTGTCTGGAAAAGCTCAATGGTGCTTGGGAGAGAGCGACATTTATCTCTTAGGCACACAGCACTGTAAACAGTTTTGTAAAGTGCCTGCCAGTCGCTTACCTTTGTGTTAGAGAGAGCCATCCTCTTAAGAATCAGAGGTACATTTTTTATATTTTTGAGACATTCCTGTAAGGTCAGAATTGTTTCATGGTTCTGAGCTAACAAAAAGAATTGGATAACATCCAGTCGCTTATTAAGCTCTGTAAAGTTGCTGGTGGGCCTCATGAGCCACAGTCTCATCAGTTTTTCTCCCCACTTGCATCTACAGTGGTTCAGAATTCCATATAAGCTCAGGCCTTCTTTCTTCCCAGTGGCCTGCTTATACACAGAAGGATGTATTTCACTTTTAAAAATTTGCAGTACACAGTAAGTGTCTTGATCCACATTTACGGTGTCTGTCAATACAAACTTTTTAAAGGCCAAGATGGGGACAACAACATGACTATCTTCTAATTCAACTCCAGGCCTTCTCCTGTCAAGGAATTTTAGCAGACCTCCTAATGCTCTTAGCACAAGAGGGCTCTCAAAAGGTAAAATAGAGGACAAATAGAGAATTTTTTCTGTTGCTGTCATGTGAGAAGGGACAAAAGGGAATTGCCTAGATAGAATCCTTTGCTTGCTCACTTCCAAACCAAAATCCATATTTGGATAGAGGACAACCTCTAGTTTTCCTCCTTCTGGCTTTTCTCCTTCAGTGGTACCTATATTGGTCAGAAATTTGGCAATGTTAGCATCTTGTTTGGCACTACTCAATATACATTTGGGAGAGACCTCATCTACCACTCTCTGAAGCAGTTTAAGGTCTTCGTTGTCAGGTGTGTCAGACATGAAATATACCGAGCAGTCTCCAGTGTCATAGTAAACAATTCCCAGCTCACCTCCATACCACAAAACACACAGGTAGATTTCAGATGGCCCTTCATCTTCTTCAGTGACATGCTGAGGTTGGAATTGGCACTGGTTGGAAAAAGTAGCAGCAGTACTCATTTTCCTTAACTTCAAAAAAGTTCAAGCATCTGTGTAGTTGGATACACAATATTGTATTAGTGGTTCATCCTTTATGGAACATGTGTGCAAAACGAGGGTTATATAATCATTTTAATCTAGAAGCCATATATCAAAGAGTAAAAATGCCCAGGATAAAATAGTGAATGGATCAGGACAAAATCTAATTAATACAAGATAATTTACATATGAACACTCTGAGGGCCCCATCCACCCTTAACATTAATTTATTCCTTGCGTCCAGTTTTAAATTAAAATGCAACATTCATACAGCAGGTCAATAATCTTTCTTTTTAAAAGAAAGACTTCAAAATTATTGTAATATTGTTAGATAAGTAGTGAATAAAAATACTTTTGTTTTGCATTTTGGAATCAAGACTGAAAGTACATATGCTTTCCAGAAGTATTCTTAAAGTGAGACTACTGATATTTGTAATCTTTGAAATAGAAACTCTAAATAGAAATATTGTGCACAATAAATATGCAGAACCAAATGTGTATGTAAATATACAGATATTTCCCTTTTATAGAAATATAAATTCTGGACAGCAATATATGAACCAGATTAAATTTTAGCTAACAACAGTTATTCTTCTGCATGATTGATATTATATTATGGGTTTTGTATACATAATTTAAATACGTGAAAAAATTCACATAATAGATGCCAGTTCATTATGCCAGTCACAGTAAACATTTTCATTTTGTCTGCATTTGGTTTCATTTTATTATTGACTGCAGGCAGCCAGTCCTATAAGGGAACTTTAAGTTGTCATACAGGAATAGATTTGGGTGTCAGACTCAGAATTCTGTATCTCCTGATGATACCCCACCAGATATTTCATATAAATATTGAAAAAGTTTGTAGATAGGCTGAAGCAATTACAGTATTTTTCACTCCATAAGACACACTCCCCCCCCTCCCAAAAAATGTAGGTAGAAATGTCTGTGCGTCTTATGGATAGAATGGAGCTGGTCTTTTTGTGAATAGCAGCTGGGCTACGGCAGCGGAGTCCTTTTACAGTGCTGAACCCACCCTCTTCTGTCTTTGTCATTGCCCGCCTCTGTGGTCCTCTCAGGCTCTACCTCCCCCCCTCACTACACTGCTGCTCCATATTCGGTGCTCCATATGCACAGTGAGATGGTGCTCCATATTCATATTTTGTTCTTGTTTTTCTCCTCTAAAGTTAGGTGCGTCTTATGGTCAGGTGCGCCTTATAATGTGAAAAATATGGTAATATCTCCCTGAGAGATATCTCTTAAGGGATCCATTGTGCTTAAGATATCTAATAATTGATTCCTTTAAAGAACATAGTATGTTTATTCATAGTATATTTATTTATTCAGAAATTTACGGAACTGAATAAATCTTCTCTAATAACTTCCTAGGTAGAAGTAATAAACAACGATCAGAAAGAACATATGGTAAAAAAACAACATCTTAAGTCACCTGTCCAATAGCTTTTTTGGGGTAAATCATCCTAATAGATTCAGGGTCCCCAAAAAGATGATGTATAGCCATTAATCCAACATTAACCAGATAGCAGTCTATCCATAACTCCAGGGAAGACCTCAGACCTCTCCACTGTCAGAACAGCCTCCTGATTAGAACAAAAAAATCAAATTAATCATGGAAGCTGCATTATATTGTCCCACTACTCTGTTGGGTGCTGTACAGTCCTAAAGTACTCCAGACAAGCCAGCTCCACAGTGGATATTGAAGTCACCCAGCATACTAAGCCCAGATGCTCCTAAAACCTGAAAATGACATCTAAAATAAACTCGATAGGAATTTCCATCAGGATTAGTAGTACACTAACAAAATCCCCAATGCATTCCTAGTCCCAAGCCTAAAATACCCAGATTCTGAATGAACAGGTTTCCTCATAATAGAGATGCCATGCCAGTGTTAATCTATTCCTCATCTATCTACAAGCCACTTTTTAGTATTGAAAGTAGATATTTTCCATGCAGAACACCTCACTTTTTTGTACTAGTGTTGCTGACTGTCTCCTTTCTAAAGTGAACTTCCATTTACAGTATTTTCTAATTATCCCAATGGTGTAAACTAGTTTGATCAATATTTCCTAAATTCATACCATTTTTTCTTCTTACATTTATATGCATGTACTATATTTTAGTCTTGTACATGCTTTGAAAATTATTTGGAAAAGATGAAAACTCCTTTGCTGAGATGCCATGCTTGCATTCTTATATGTTCCTTGTACTGTATCTCTTTTGAATTTCTGATTGATACCTAGCCTTATGTTATAGACAGGTATCTGCACAAGTACATACACTGGCATGTTTCCTATGCATGCTGTTGCAATACAGTTGCAAAAACACCTTGCTAATATTTTCCGATCCAAGCCCGTTTTATATAACATTTATTTTCTGAATTTGTTGCTTTTGCATTCTTTTCTCATAGAAGTAAAGCATTTCTCCATCACCTTTAGTCATCCATTGAAGTCTTGTGTTCCTTTGCTTATAAATATTTCAGGATGGCTGTATTAGTTTTAAAGAAAGTGAACTTCTTGCCTTTGACAGAGCCTCTAGGGCAGTGATGGCAGTTTTGGGGCTTGGCATGTGAAAAATTTATAATTGCCTAACCTGACTCAGTTGGCATATCACACTACAACCATCCTGACGAAAAGAGAAATTCTTTACCTTCCCCTCACCTCTCCCCCATATTGGCCACCCTGAACAGCGACACTTGATAGCAACACCGAGACTAGGCCTGAAATGGAGGCCTAGGCCTTGACTCAGCCCTAGCCCCACTGTTGCCAATCGAAAAAGGCCAACTCACCATTCCCCAAGGCACACGAGCAATGGGGAATAGCACGATTGTGCGCGCATCCCTAAATAATTTTTCTTCCCTAAATAAATTCTCTCACAGCTGCTGTTTTCTCTCCCTTTCAGCATCCCAGAGAGGGTCCCCTCCCCCCTCAGTGTTTGTTCTCCAGACTCTCTTCTGTCATTGTCAAAACAAAGTTGGGGGGGAAGGGTTGTCACCTAGCGGAACAAATGCTTTGAGGTGGGGGAAGGGACTAACATAAGTCAAGGGAGCCATTTAGCATGCCATGACCTCAAAATAAAATTCTTTTCAGACAGCTTCATTGCCAGCATCTTGAGGGGAGAGGACTAACTTACAGGTTTCTGCTCCCCCGAACGAATGGAAATTAGTTTCTGAACTAACTTGGGGACTTATTTGGAGTAAGGCATTTTACACAAGGTCTTCCTTTTTCACAGAAACATCTCTGAGTTAAACAAAGGGATAACAAAGGTTGGGCAGGAAACCAGTCCCTTCATATAGATGTCTTAGACCAGGGGTGTCCAAACTTGGGAACTTTAAGACTTGTGGACTTCAACTCCCAGAATTCCCCAGCCAGCCATGCTGGCTGGGGAATTCTGGGAGTTGAAGTCCACAAGTCTTAAAGTTCCCAAGTTTGGACACCCCTGTCTTAGACCTAAGATGAGGAATATTCCATCTATAGAGGAAGATGAGACTGTATTTTCCCACTTTGTTGTTCACTTGAAGATGTTTCAGTGCACTGATGATGTTACCTAGTTTGAGTAATGAAATGTCTGCAAGAAAACAACCCAGCTCAGAGACCACCAATACCTCCTCATTAAAAGGCTTTAGTTTGTCTCCTGTTTCTCATTTGTCTAAATCCCTTAGTAGTTGATGGAATGCAAATATTGTATTATGCTATTAGTGTATTTTAGTGGCAGTGCAGGTGGTTAAGTAGCCTCTGTCCATAGTTAGTGATTTAGAAACACTTGCTGTGGAACTAAAAGGAGCTAGGGATGAGATATCAAGAAGATATCAGCTCATATGCAGCACACATGATGCACCACTAGGTGTCAGCCACATTTCAGGCAATAACCAAAACAGAGCTAGCTATCATATAGTAGTAAGTACTAAATCTCATATTGGTCCTTTTGGAGAAGGGCGGCATATAAATCCAAATAAACCTAAAACCTCACATGTCTCCTTATTTTCCTGAGAGTGTTGCTTGGTTCTTGTGCAAGAAATTTTGCTAAAAATAAATCATTGCTAGAAGGAAGAAAAATGATAACACTTATGTATAGATAACTTTAAGCAAAAAAAATAATATGATAATTTATTATTATGTACTATTCAGTTAATGCTGATTCTTAGAAGCCATATAGATAGATGCCACTAACCTGATCGTTTGGTTCTTCAAAAAATTGCACCCATTGCTCTTATAAATGAATTCATGCGCCTAAATCCTACCACATTTAGCAAATTAATAGACTTTACTAAAGAACTAGATAATGTCCCCAAATATGACACTTTGAGTCTGGTCATATGTGCCTTGAGTGAATTAAATTTAAAGCTGATTATAAATCTTTTTCTGACTATTTTATTTTAAATATTGTATTTAAAAAAATTACATTTATGATATGTCTGTATTTTGAAGTACATGTTATATCACTTAGTAGGAAATCATTTCAAATTATTGAATAAATACTTTCTTTAGGTACCAGATGCCAGATTGATATCGTAACATTTACTATTATGCAATTGGTTGTTCTGTTCACTTATATAATACTTTTAACATAGGGTAGCAGAAGTCCCTTCCTATCACAAATGGCAGTAATTGTCATAATTAACTTTTTAAAAAAAATTGCACTAGATTGTGACAGTTGTGTTCAGATTCGGTTATACAAAGTACAGTTATGTAAAATACGGTTATGTACATGGAAACATGAGTACAGCACCTGCCTGCAACTTATTAGAGTAGTCACACCTTTTCTCAAAATTGTGTAGCTGTTACGAAAGGCATCTGCTTGATCCTGGAAAGACATAATTATTCTAAATAGTTGGGGCCAAAAGCTGAGTTTACAATTCCCTGCAATCCTTAACACATTTTTGCAATCCTATCCAAAATGCCATACAGGAAAATCTCAAAGAACTACTATTCAGAAATAAACACAGGGAAACAATTGCGAAAAGGGGAAAATAGAGATAGAATAAAAGAAAAGAACAAAAAATCTTATTTTGTTATCCATATTTTTAGTAACAGTCAGATTACAGAAGAAATAACAAAATATTGAGCTGATTTCCATTATTCAACTCAGAAACCCATAAAAAAAGACACAAAGGTAAAGAATTAGGAAAAAGTAATCAAAACATGGGTACCAATTCTTGTTTATTTTAGTGGAGAATGTAGAGACTATTGAAATCCTGATGTGAAAATCTATTGGCACTGATTCTTCAACCTCATGAGCTTCTCATCACAAGAGAGCAGTAGAGTATAGGGAGAGAGCTAAGGTTGTACTGCCTGCATAGCTTGATTTGCACAACTGCCCAGAGGAAGAGTTCAAACAATATGAAGCCATACTTATCACTCTTGCCATTGTTTGCCTGATAAGAGCTGAACTGCCAGGAACAGCTGGGAATATAACAGAAAAGCCTGGAGCTTCCAGAGATTAGCTATGGGTCTAGTGTTAACCTCAGTTGCTAATTATATTATTTACCAATTAAAAGAATTGTACTAATGTACAATTATGTACACATGATCTAATGTACAATAATGTACACATGATCCATCAGAGATTGCATTTACAACTGATAAAGGGTTTCAGTCTACAGGGCTGATCTTTTTCTTGAAGGCTACTTTAAGAAGATACTAATCTTATTGGTTAAGCTATAGTAGTGAAATTTAATGCTTAATATATTCTCACTGCTCTAGTAGCATTCTAAATTAGGTCTTTACCTAGGAAATAATCAACTTTATTTGAAAACGTAATAAGATCTAAACTAGTGTTGCCCGGAAATTCACATCTTTAGGTTATTCTTTGAAATATTATATATGTACTCATTGTATGATGTTCACTTTCTCTTCTTCTCTCTGTGCTTTTTCTTTGATGCTACAAGGGAGTAAAGAGAATTGATTCAAGCATATTTGCAAATTTCAAAAATTATCATTTTGGAGATGAACTTATGAACCGTCTAGATCTTTGCTCAATGTTGAAAAAAAAGCAACCCAATGGCTACTATCATTGTGAATCCTCGATTGTAGTAGGTAAGAAAATATATTTATTAACTTTTTCTATGCTATTTAATAATGCAGAATATACCGTATGTGTAAAACCTTTGCTGATTTCTTTATAGAAATTTGCAAGTGAATATAATATTAAGAATAAGTACTAGGCCTGTCATAAGGCTTTGAAGCTTTTTTTACATAGTGTTGCCCTGTCTTCAAGCAATGCTCTTAGAAAAGTGGCTGTGTGGCACACCCTGATTACAATAGATGCCCTCGTTTGTGTGTGTGTGTGTGTGTGTGTTTCAGCACTGCAACATAATTTCAGCAATCGGGAGATTATTATAGCATCTATTGGTTTTTCTATTATCACCAAATACTTTCCTGACTTGGAATTTTTTTAATGCTTATAATGTGTACATTCTTATATATCCATATGTGCATTTGTATATGTGTATGTGTGTAATAAAGGGTAACATGCTTTGGAATAAAACAGAGTAAAACAATTCTTCTGTAAAAAGAACTGTAAAAGCATTCCCTTTAAATTTATAATTTACTTTGACCTTTCTTTCACAGCAAGATGACTCCTAATTGTTCTGCAAAATATCTATATATCAATAAATATTTGTACGTAGTGGTAGTATATTGATTAGTCTTATGTCCATATCATAAAATAAAATACAAGATTTAATAAGAGGATAAAATATACCTAAGAAAATACAGTAATAAAATACATATGTGGTAAATACAAAGGATCAGCATTCAGATAAATATATTACCTTTATAGGATACCCTGATCTGTTCAATGCAATTGGCGCCTTAACTACAAATTTAGCAATTCTGCTCACAATATGTAGTTTAAAGCCCAGGAGGAAATAGAACAATCTGTGATTCAGATCCCAGTGGGCCATCTTTTCAAGGAAGGATGTTAAATATGTAAATCTAAGAAGTGCATACTGTTGACAGTCAAAAAAACATGAACAATATGTTCAACAATTGAGGCACTTCACGTGATATGGCAGTTGATAGAAGCACCAATATTTAGCTATAGAATCCAACAATTCGAATCTTGCTCTAGAACAGTGGTTCTCAACCTGTGGGTCGGGACCTCTTTGGGGGGTCGAACGACCCTTTCACAGGGATCGACTAAGACCATTGGAAAACACATATTTCCAATGGTCTTAGGAACCGAGACACCAATTTTATGGTTGGGGGTCACCACAACACGAGGAACTGTATTAAAGGGTCGCAGCATTGAAAAGGTTGAGAACCACTGCTCTAGAATATGGCTCTTCTTAAGAATATGTCAGGGATTTAACTTTTATCTGTTCACAGTGATAGCAGGAGACTTTCCTTGGGTTGAGGCTCAGATTTCTCATACCTATCCTACCCACATGTCCATCAAATCTGTTTCTTCACCTCACTTTCTTCTAGAATTTAAATGGAAATGTGTGGCACAAGAAATGTTAAACATTCTTTGACTGACAGTTCCAATACCCAGTTATCAAGGTAGTATTTTTATTTTGAAAAACTGCCTACTTCACAAACGGATAAATTAGATCTATAATTGCACATTAAAATGGCTTTCTGTGTCATGCTTTAGGGAGGAAAGGCTAAAAGATATATTTGGAATCTGCTTATCTTTTTTCTGCTGTAACCAAGTTGATGGAAACGGAATAGATATAGGACTGTTTCTCACAGTTGATTTGAAGTGTTATGCAGCTGTCCTTGAGCCGGCAAAAGAATTGCCTCTTCTATTCTGTAGAATCCTATTCTGCTACAGTAACAAGGTCAGCAAATGGTGCAGTTATTTATTTACTGCAGGCCAGTAAATTGATAGATTCCCTTTGCTTTGTTTATCCCTTCCAGAAAGTGACTCTTGCTGGTAGGAAAACATTCTCCCTGGTAAAGAGTGGGTAAAGTTTGTGTGAAGGCTTACAATAAAAGGTTTAGCTACCTGTCAAATTGGTCAATTAACAAACATGACAGGCTCCTAAAAGGGATGTCAAGTAAAATAGATGGAAATTATTTATTTTAAACAAAGACTGTCTCCAAAAAGCACTGCATGGAAGTGGCTGTACAAGCAATGATTGACCAAGAGATCCAGTTGATTTCATGACTGGAAGAATCCAGGGAAGAGCTATGGAAAGCAAACGTACTACATGAAATTTCTGGAATCATGCAATCGTGAGTGGTCTGCCTGTAAGAACTGTCATCATCCTTGACATGAGACACCTCCAAAGCTGGAACAGAATGGGCTAAATGGTCCCTTTCTACTCTGCATTGAGGATAATAAGAAGTAACCATGGTGCATTACACAAACAGCTATGAAAACTACAGTTGAATGGCCAAGAGCATTGTTCGGACAAGGCAATAACTGTAGCATTCTTGCAAGAGTCCTGAGAAACACAACAGAAATAAAATAGTAAAAAGCAAATCCATGCAAAACCTTTTTGGCAGAAGCAGCAGAAAATCTGTAATACAGGTATTCCTCAAGTTACCCACAATTCAATTAGTGACAGTTCAAAATTACGACACCCCCCTCCCCAAAAACGTATTTTCAACTCGGTCCCAATATTCTGCGTGTTGCAGCACCACAGTGGTCATTTGCCCTTACAACCGACCGCTGACATACTTCAACATGCCCCCTGCTTATTTCCCTCCGTATCCTGCTCCAACGGGTCTCCACAGGCACTGTGCCTGCTTTGCTAGTGTCCCGTATTCCACTTACTCCTCCCCACCCCATTTCCTATGGCTTTACTGTACTTACTTTTCAAAGAGCTCCAAAAGAGGATGACCCACGTAGTAGAGAAGCCGAAGTTTTTAATTCAGAAGCCAGTGAAGCCATAAGAACGTGAGGAAAACAGCTTTGCCCCATCTGAATAAAAGCCTGGCTTCTTTACCATGAGGGCTGCAGGCTTTGCTTGGGCCCAGTCTGACTGCTGGCGAGTAGCCTCTTGCTTGCTGCTGACTGGCTAGTTGGAATGAGCAGCTTCAAGGATTGGGACCTGGCAGCCGGTCAACATGGAGCTTGTTTCCTTTGTCTCATTGGATTCCATGTTGATTAGCGAATGCATTGGGGAGAGCAGGGAAACGAATCCTTGGGTTATGAACGTATTTGGCAGGCTGTATTACATTCGTAACTTGAGGATTATCTGTACACCCAGTCATATTTAGCTAGTAATATACAGTACGTATAGCAGAACTTGTCTTTCTTTTCCAGTTTCTATGTGCATGAGACTATGGCTTTTTTAAAAAAAGAAACACCTAAATTTAAAAAATAGGCCAGCATTTATTCCAGAGCATTAAATCTTTTATTTCTTCTAAAAAATATTTTTCTTTTGCCTTCTCATAGAGGAGCATGACTCTTTCACTGTCAAAAGGTGGTTTACCCAGCTTGCAAGTGCAGATGTTCTTATATCACAGAGAGAAGCGGCATTGAATTGGCCTTTCATTTGACCTTCTTCCTTTAAGCTTCAGAGCTAAGATTTGAACAGAAATAGAGCTGGTCCTTTATAACTTCAGCCTTGTAGGCAGCAAATGGGAATGTCAAAAGAGGAGCAGGGAGAATGAAAAGAGAAACTAGTTAGGTACAAAGTTTAAAATGTTTTTGCAGAGGAAATCTCTAGCCTCCAGTTTGACGGGCAAACAAGTACTGTCTACTATGTAAACTTGCAGAAAAGCTGAGAGTTTTAGGTGCCAAAATACACCCCCCAAATTGGGTTCAGTTTATTCATGGATGGGCTTATCTATGAAAACATATGGCAGTACACTTCTCTAAAGTAACTATGTGTATACAGTACACTCACATATAAGCCCATCCACATATAAGTCAACCTCAGATTTTTAGCCAAACTATCAGGAGAAATGTGCCACCTATGATAAGCCATCTGTGCAAACTAAAACATCTGAAAGAATGCAGAATTGAATTGACTGGGCAGATGTTATGAGGGACAGGTGGTCCCTCAAGTAATCAACACTTTAATATGGCTGAAAAAAACTAAGGTTGAGAATAACCAAAAGCTGAATTTGTTCTGAAGTATAAGGGTCTTCTTTTTACTAAAATGTTTAAATTGCAATATTGAATCTTGGCATCTCTTTAGGTTTAGATGTATACTGTAATTTTATAACTAGCAACTGCTAATAAATTTTAGATCAAAAGTGTTTTAGATTGATTTGTAAACCAGAAGAGTTTGAAAAAAAAATGCCGAAAAACACAAAACCAAATGTTTTATGCAATGGTCTCATAATTATTTGGAATTAAAAATAAAAATATGTTAAGAAATTAGATGTTAGAAACTCCACTTTTATCTATTTGGACAGCAAGCATATTTAACAAATAATATGATACCATAATCTTTAAAAATACCTCATGAATTTATTGATAGAAAGGACCGTAGGCAATAACTAATGAATTAGTTTTAGCTGTGCTTTGAGATAATTGGTAATATTAACTACATCTTGCAAATTTATTAGCTCTATAATAATTCAAACTCTAAGATGCCATTAAATAGTAAAATAATTTATTATTCAGTATTATGTATCAATTTTACATTGATGTATTGATGCGTGAAAAAAACATGATTTTAGCAGTATACTTCAGGGTCAGCAAATAATTTGATTTAATTTTCTTTTGACTGAGACTGTTTCCACTTTGATTTTTAATATAAAGTAAATAGTTTAAAACTCCATTTAGAGTGAACATTTTTTTCATTCAAATATCATACCTTTTATTTAAAAGTATAATGTCTAATAAATCAAGGGTTTGTGTATTCAATACTGTAATTTGAAAATGTGAAGAACTGATGGAGGAATTAAAAGCTTAATTTTCAGAATAAATACATGGCAACAAGGCTAATCAATTAAAATATGTTAGGGTATTTGGTTAAAACTTACATAAGATTAATGATGATGTGTCACCATGGAATGATCTTATCTCAAAGCATTAAGATAAAGCTTTCTTTGAAGTTTGCCTGCTTTAGCTAATGTCTCCATAAAATATTTTCTTTTAGCAGCATTGGTCTCTCATTCAGGCTATCAGCTAATATTCTAAAAATATCTCTTTTGCTTTGATCAAGCACTCTGGCCCAATTCTGAAAATATTTTAGAATCGCTGTGTTGTTGCGGAACGCATAAAGAGTTATAAATAGATATATTGGTCATATTTTTCTGGGCTAAATTGCTTTGATTTGGTATAAAGGTTGATATTAGAAAGTGCCATCCTACAGTGAAAAATGAAAAGATTTGAGAGCCCTTTCTGCTTTTGATTTAGAAGATTCATCTCCAAAATATATTATTAGATGCAGTTAAAACTCTTTGAGAAAGACAGTTTTTACATTGTTGAGAAACCACAATGAAGAGTTTAACTCTCTTCTGTCAGTAGACTCTGGAGAAAGGGCAGAAAGACTTTTCAATTAAGACGGGTTTCTTTGGCCTGATTTTTTTTGTTGTTAGTTGTGAAGTCATGTCGCGACTCATAGACAACGTTCCTCCAAGCCTTCCTGTCCTCTACCAGCCTCTGGAGTCCATTTAAACTCAGACCGATTGCTTCAGTGACTTCATTAGGCTCCTTCTCCAGTGAGTCCTTCCTTCTCATTCAGTGGCCAAAGTATTTAAGTTTCCTCTTCAGGATCTGGCCTTCTAAAGAGCAGTCAGGGTTGATCTCTCTAGGATTGACCGGTTTGATCGCCTTGCAGTCCAAGGGAATCACAGGAGTCTTCTCCAGCACCATAGTTCAAAGGCCTCAATTCTTTGGCGCTCAGCCTTTCTTATGGTCCACAACTCTCACAGCCATGCATTGCAACTGGGAAAACCATAGCCTTGACTGTACGCACTTTTGTTGGCAGGGTGATGTCTCTGCTTTTTAGTATGCTGTCTAGATTTGCCATAGCTTTCCTCCCCAGGAGCAAGAGTCTTTTAATTTCTTGGCTGCAGCCCCATCTGCGGTGATCTTGAAGCCCAGGAAAATAAAATCTGTCAGTACCTCCATTTCTTCCCCATCTATTTGCCAGGAATTGAGAGGGCCAGATGCCATAATCATGAGTTTCAAGCCAACTTTTGCACTCTGCTTCACCCGCATCAAGAGGCTTTTTAATTCCTCTTCAATTTCTGCCATTAGAGTGGTATCATCTGCATCTGAGGTTGTTGATATTTCTCCTGGCAATCCTAATTCCAACTTTTTGATTCATCTAGCTCTGCCTGATTTTTAAATGGACATTTAAAGTATTGTTTTAAGATCTGAGATCTGGGTTTGTCTAGTAGTTAGAGCAACCAGGCTAGAAAGCAAGACTTTGCGAGTTCTAGTCTTGCTTTAGCCATGACCTTGGGCAAGTCACTCTTAGCCCACCTCACAGAGTAATTGTTGGGAAAATAGAAGGATGGTATGTTGGATAAGTTCACTGTTTTGAGTTAATTCTAAACATAATAATAAAGGTGGGATACAAATAAATAAATCTGCTTTTAAGAAATTGAATTCTTTGCTATAGAACATAGTACTATTTGGGATATCCATTGATCATGTTAGCTGGTTCAAAATGGTAGATGCTATTGGAGTAATCTAATTGCTCTCCCCACCCCATGTTAGTAGAGGCAAAGCTTTAGTTGTCAGTTTTGCCTTCTATTTTGATGTTGTTAACCCTGTAGACCAGTATTTCTCAACCATGGCGACTTTAAGTCCTGTGGACTTCAACTTCCAGAATCCCCCAGCCAGCACAGCTGGCTGGGGATTTCTGGGAGTTGAAGTCCACAAGACTTAAAGTCGCCATGGTTGAGAAACACTGCTGTAGACACTCCTGGGTACAGCCCTATATTGATGATTTGGCGTTTGTAACAGTTCAGGCATTGTGACTTTTACTATCATATAACTGTTTGTGCATTGTGCACAGGAAGCAAAGGAGGCAAAGGAGTCTTTCAGGAATACCAAGTGATTTCATGAAAAGTGAACTTTTTACAAGGAAATCTTCACGATGGACTTCTGTTGTCGGAAGAATTCCCAAGACTAAATCTTACTCTTAAGGAAGTCAGAGAACTCCAGTCCTGAATCTGAAATAAATATAATGTAATCTCTCCAATGGAGCTTTTAAAATCTTTGTGTTATAGATACGCCTACCATGTTTACGTATATAGCTAGTCCTCAATTGATTACCACTTGTTCAGCAACCATTCAAAGTTACAATGGTGCTGAATGAGTAGTAACTATGACTGGTCTTTGAAGTTCCAGTTTTGCCAACAACTGGCTAGTCATAATCTGGCTGCTTGGCAACCACTTGCACTTAACAATGCTTGCAGTGTTCCACAGTCACATGACTGCTATTTGCAACCTTCCCTGCCAGCTTCCCGCAAGCAAAGTCAATGGGAAAGCCAGTAAGGAAAGTCAAAAATTGTTCTGGTAAGATACCCACATCTAGCAGCAGCCACCCAAGCCCCAGTGTGCTCCTCCTGCACTCGTCTCATTTGCACCCTGCAATAAGGTTGCTATTGCAGGGTGCAAATGAGACGAGTGCAGGAGGAGCACACTGAGTGCAGGAGGAGCAACCTCAAGTCCTGTGACACTTATGCCATCCCCCATCTTGTGCACCTCTTGCACACTGCAGCGGCCATACCAAGCACCACTGTCCTCCCTGCTCCTCACACATCCCTATGCACCCTTCCCCATCTACTGATAGCAGCCAGTCTGTTTGCAATCTAACGTGATCTGTTAATAGGGCTGGGAGATAAATTTGCTCAGCTCAACTTTTAAAGCATACATTTCTAAGCAGTATTTCTTGAATAGATTTGCATGCAGAAATGCAGTTGTCTATTTTTGTATCTTTATGAGTTCTGTGATGCTGTTTTTCAATCATCAGAGTGCAGGTAATCCTCGACTTGTGATCACAATTGAGCCCAAAATTTACGTTGTTAACTGAGACATTTGTTAAGTAAGTTTTGTCCCAGTTTATGACCTTTATTGCCAAAGTTGTTAAGTGAATCACACTGCAGGTGATAAGCTAGTAACCTGGTTGTTAAGTGTATCTGGCTTCCCTTTTGACTTTACTTGTCAGAAAGTTGCAAAAGGTCAGCGATGGCGAACCTTTTTTGGCTCGCGTGCCACAAGTGGGGGGAGCGCAGGGGGCTCGTGTGCGGGCGTGCTGCACCCATAATGCAACACGCGCCCCCCGTGCGCATGCGCGCACAACTCCCCCCCCCATTTTTACATGCTTTTTTCGCCCTCCCAAGGCTCCAGAGGCTTTATAGGAGCCTGGGGAGGGCAAAAAGAGCCTCCCCCGCCCCCCCCCCCGGAGGCCCTCTGGAGGCTTCAGGGACCGTCTGGAGGCTTCCCTGAAGCCTTCAGAACCCTTAAAACCACCCTCCGAGCAAACCGGAAGTGACTTCCGGTTTGGTCGGAGGGTCGTCCGGACGGTCCCTGAAGCCTTCGGAACGCTTAAAACGACCCTCCAAGCAACCCGGAAGTCACTTCCGGTTTGCTCAGAGGGTGGTTTTAAGCGCTCCGAAGGTGTCAGGGAAGCCTCCGGACGGTCCCTGAAGCCTCCGGAGGGCCTTCAGGGGGGGACGGGGGAGGCTCTTTTCGCCCTCCCCAGGCTCCTATAAAGCCTCTGGAGCCTGGGGAGGGCAAAAAATGGCTTTTAAAAAGGTGAACTCAGCTGGCCAGCGCGCGCATGTGTGCTGGCCAGCTGACAGGGCAGCAGCTCGCATGCCCTGACAAATGGCTCCGCGTGCCACTTGTGGCACGCGTGCCATAGGTTCGCCATCACTGCAAAAGGTGATCACATGACCTTGGGACATAAGTGTGAACCAGTTGCCAAGCATCTGAATCTTGATCACATGATCATGGGGAAGTTTCATAGGTCGTAACTGAAAAATGGTCAAAAGTCACTTTTTTTCAATGCCATTGTAGCTTTGAACACTCACCAAGTGAACTGTTATAAGTTGAGGACTACATGAATAAAGCTGCGTATAAAGTACACAAAATGGTATATATTAAAAGATAATGGACAAAGTATCATTTTATTCAGGAAGTATGCATTTGAGGAAAAAGCGCTTATGAATTTTTATGCAGATGTTTAAAAATTGTAAATAAACATAGATATAGAATGAAGGGTAACTGTAGAATGAAATGTTGTATAAAAACAGTGAAATTATAAATGAATAGATTTATTTATCAAAACCTGATATATAGATACACACACACACACACACCCCCTTCATAGTGAAGTTTTATTAAATTTAGTATGAGAACTTTATAGCCACATTTTTCTTCATGCTGAAATTATTTGGACATATTTCATTAAATACTCTTAGAAATCAAATATCTGTTGTCACTTCACAGTTGTAAAATGAAACAAAAAGTACACTTCTAGCGGTTTTCTCAGTTAGTTTCCTTTTTAAATAAATAAGGCATTAGTCTCCTGAAAAGAGTAAAATGAAAGAAGTTCCCACCAGACATATTTTCTTTTGCTTTAATGACAGGCTTTTACTTATGCCCTGTAGATGTGTGTTAAGTACTCATGTTTAATTCATTTGTTCTTTAGAATATGGGTCATGTGCTTTTTTTAACATGTGATTTGACAGGCTGACAGTTTTTGCTTAAGCAGGCTTTATTACAGAATGTCGATGAAGCTGTTCATATGCATGATAGAGTTTTATAGTCCACCCTGCCATTTCAGAATAATTTATAAGTACCATATAATATTTGCCTGAAAAATATCACACTAGTATTTCCATGAAAGAACCTTCTGATTTCTGTCCCTGATAAGCTACCAAATGATCTTGGAACAATTCTCAGTGTTCTCAGGACAGGGTGTTCTGTTCACATTGTTTTAAAGAACAGTTGTGATTCAATATTTAAAAATAATACTCCTCTGTTTTTGTTTGTGGATGATACCGCAAAGAAGAAATTCTTCTAGCAAGTGGATCGTAATTGGTAAAGACATAGAAAGAGTATGATAGAGGCTTAGTATATAACTTGTTTTCCTGTAATCGTTTTTTTTTTCTTTCAATTTCTCTCACTATTAAAGATTAAGAGAACCGAGTCTCAGTTGCATCATCACATTATCCCTGTTTAGAGATAATGTGACTTTAGCAATTACCTTACAATTGTTTAAGGTAATCCATAAGGGGAATACTAGACGTTGCAGTGAAGTATTAATTACTTTTCTGATAGTGGTGGGAAATTATTGCTTTTGCTGGAATTTGGGGCTGCAAAGTTAAATTAGACTCAATGAGCACTGCATGTGTGAAAGCTAAATTAAGCTATGGTTGTGATACAGACTGTAGAATCCCATATGTTGAGGCCAGGCAGCCACTTCCTTACATAAAATTATCAAAAGAATTTTCAGAATGACTGATGTATAAGATGTTGTTCTGCCAGGACAAGGTCAAACAATGGTGGCTTTTCAACTTTTGCCCTTGTTACTTCAGTGTTGATGGCTGCTTCTGTCTTTAGAGTACTACTTCAGGGCATATCTCATCTCCTATTGGGCATTTTCTCACTTTTAATGTTTTTTCTCTCTATGATAATCACATAAGCAGAAACAAGCATTATCAAGAATGTAGTATTAGTTGAAGTGTAGAAAAAGTTTTAATAAAGTGGTACCTTGGTACCCCACTGCTTCAAAACTTGTTGAATTTGGTACTTAATGGATTTGGACGTGATAATGTTGTTCCAGTACTCATTGTTTGTTTAGTACTCAATGCACTGAAAAAGGAAGGGGGAGGGGACAGTCTCAGGGGCGGACAGAAAGATGGCCATGCTGGGAAGATGGCTGCAAAAGGAAGTGAGGGACAGTCTCAGGGGTAGACAGGAAGTTGACCATGCTAGGAAGGTCATTGACATAGGAAAAGATAGGAGGTCCTTCCTGGCCGAAACAAAGAGATGTGATAAATCATATGGTTTGTTTGGTACTCATCCTTTTTAATATTCATCCCACCTCCTGGAAACAATTAAGAACGAGTACTGAGATACCAATGTATTGTCTGCGCCCTTAACAATTGGGAATATGTATGTATGTATGTATGTATGTATGTATGTATGTATGTTTGTTTGTTTGTTTGTTTGTTTGTTTGTTTTTGTATTACGTATTTCGTGTTATGTATATATATGTTGCTTTTGTGCTGATAAATAAATACATTTGGGCATACCAGGGGTTGTAACACAAATACATATACACACACACACACACACACACACACACATACACACACACACACACACACATACATACATACATACTTTAAGTAAAGATTTTGCCTGTCTCTGATTGCATCCCTGCATCTTCATAGGTTTTAAGTGAGGTAGGATTATAAAATTACATGGGTTGTTTTAAAATTGAGATGAGATAATGGAAAATATTGTATCTCTTATATTTCTGCAAGTATTACAGCTTTTGAGGCATAGAAGGACAAGAGAGAGAAAAATTGAGAAGGAAAACTCTGCCTCTAACCTTCTCCCAACTGTAAGATTTAAAACTGGCTATTAATATAACCAGTTCTTGATGATGACAAGATACTGTATTTTGACATTCTAAATTCCTGTGCAAAGAAATTGTGAAATGTATGAAACACCCATGTGTGTATGGGTAAAATAGTGTCACTGTCAATCCCTCCAGATGGTAGGAATACTTTTCCTTCTCTACACCTATCAGTGCCGAGGACAAAGAGGTGGAGCCTTTTTCATTCTTTACAGCAGAGAGCTGGCTGCTTTCTCTTTCCCTCCCCTCAGTGTGTGTGTGTGTGTGTGTGTGCGTGCGTGCGTGTGTGCGCCTTTCTCTGTTCCTCTGAGTAGAATGAACAGTTTGCCTTCAGAGTCGAGAGCAACATCCAGTTTACAGTTTGGGGTGGTGCATATACTGAAAGGACGAGGAAGAAAACCAAACAGTAGATATCATGGGCCAGCTGTGCTGTTATCCTTTTGGGAGAGAGGAGAAAAAAATCAGTAAGTCTGATTGTTTTGTGCAATGCCAGTACTGGGTGCAGCTATTTCAGAATGTAGTTTACTGCTAAGGAAAAAAATCCAGCTATATGCATTTGGAGCATGGGTCATTCTCTCCTACACTTTAAATTATATATTACGGTTTAAAAGAATGCAGGTAAGTAGAAATTGAATATGTATCAATATGTTTATATACATACTGTATTAAATTTCTTAGGCTAGGAAAGAAATTTTATGTCTGTAACTCTGAATTATGGCTGGTTATTCTTTCAGTGCATATAATGAAATATGATCTAACATTGGGATGTGCATTTGTTTAACTTATCAGATGTACCCTATCCGATAGGGCAGTGTTGCCACGCTAAATCTAATTTCAATTGAAGGCAATTCTTACTAGCAAAACGTAAAGGACATGGAGGATCCAAAAGGCAGATGATTTGTTGCTGTTGTACTTAAAAATAGGGAAAGGATTCTCTAATATTTTTGTTGCAATGCATTTCACTCCTTCAAAGAGTGTCTTCTTCTCTGAACAGCTGCCAGGCATGTTTTTATTTTATTCAGATTACAGAAAAGGCATTGCAATAAATAAATTTTATTAACTTAATTTACAATAATCATTTCATTGGAATGTTCATTTTTAATTGTGTTTTTTAGAGTAGTTTGTATGGCAGTATTCAAACATTGTGTGCTGTCAGACTTCCTATCAGAAAATTAATTGAGATACCTGCCATATCCTAAATTTAATTTAATTTTAATAGGGAATATTTAGGACTACTGTTTTTAATGTTGCATTTTTGTTTTATTTTACATTCCACTTCTGTTTTTGCTGTGGTTAGCTTTAATGATAAACTCTGCAGTTGTATACACATACCCTTGTCCACTCAGTGGAATTTCCAAATAAACAGTTATAAGAATATTATATTAGCTGACCAGTAATATTACTAAGGTACTTTAGCTGTGGCAGACCCATGATTTAGTCACCGTACTGCTTAATTCCTGATTCTAAGTAACCTTTAATTAACTCAACACTTCCTTCCAATTATTATAAATGAAGTAAAATGCAATAGAATAAAAAAATAGATTCTAAGAATCTTGGATGGAGATCCAGTGTAGTTCCAAGAAATTTAATGAGAAGTGCAGGATAAGAGCCAGGTTTAAAGTAAGAGGAAGTGAGCAGAATTGTTGCTGAAATAACTGGCAGAACCTTGGAATCAAGTAAGAGGTAGGATGAAACAAAGAGTGCAAAAAAAAAATACTGTTGTTATGAAAGAAAGTCATGGAACAAATTAAATTAAAAGCTAATAAATCAGAATTTAGATTAAGTGAAGGCCAGAGAAAGATATATAAAAATGTAGATGATAATTAGGTAAATGCAGATATCTAGTCCACTTCTCTATGGTACATTTTCAAATATTAATCTTTCTTCTTTATTTTATGGAAATTGTTCTTTTTTAATCGATAATTATTGCCAAGCTTCCAAGTACCTGCACTTCGTTAATCCCTTTGACTGCAAAACTTTTTTTAGTATATTCTTTCTCCAAATATCTGGGTGGGTTTTTTTAAAGCCCAGAAACATTTTAAGAAAAATATTAGTGGTTTCCATGAATTCTGAGCTTAACTGAATTTGTATGAGTACAAGTTTGTGACATCATAATGTAATACGGATGAAGTTTGTTATAAAGTTTAATCTGCCACATACAAAAGGGAAGCTGTCATGTAGATTGCATGACATGATTATAATATATCATTTATTCTTCAAAATACGCTTGCAGATCTCTTTCTAATGTACATCATTTTTGTATTTTTACCTGCAATCAAGAACATTGAGATTCTTTTCAAGCACTTCTTCCTTAGTAGCCATTCTTTTTTATGCAGAATAAACAATAATGAATATATTAATTACAAAATTAAACTTCACATACTTAAACTTTTAATGGATTGAAATGTTAGTAAGATTTTTCTTAATTGGTGCCATTAACTTTGTGCATGCAAATGAAAAGTTGAATTATGAAGTAAAAAATGATACAATAACTTTCATCCTCTATATTTAGTCTGTATCTATGCTTTGGTTAAGGTTGCAGGTCAACATGGTTCCCCACCCCCACCCCCATGCAAAAGAATACATCTTACATATAAGAAAGTAATTAAAAATGAAAGATTATTAGTTGCAAAAGCTTTAATCCAGAGTTTGAAATAACACATTCCAATAACATTGGTTTGTAGACTAGATCAATACAGTATTGGGGCAATCAGTGTGTACATATCTCAGTCAAAAACACAAGACTGAAAACTTGATAACTTGATAAAATAGGCCTTTTAGAAGGAGTAAAACAATGGAAGAAGCAAAATAAAGAGTGTGTAGGTGAAACTATTGATGGCATAAATGAGCCATCTATGGCTCAAAATGTCAAATCGCTCCAGATGTCAAGAGGTTAGGCAACCAAATATATTTTCATTGTGTCTAGTTTAAGATCACTTTACAAGAACAAATATCCCCAGTGTTAACAGGATAATAGAATGATGAAATATGAATAAAAATAAAGTATAAAGAGACAAAGGAGATCCATGGCCATCACATGTAGATCCATGGCCATCACATATATCCTGGATGATTAAATAGGACTGGCTCTGGCTTGTACTTGTATGGGAATTCCAGGGATAAAGGCTAGTTTGAAAAATTAAAGGACATCCTAGAAGAAAATAACAGCAAATAACTTCTGTAATTTTGCCAAGAAAATTGGGGAGAAGGAGCTGACATTGCGACGATACGGACGTGCGTTCTCGGAGCTCCGAGATTGCAGCCGATACTTTTACTGCTGGGTGGTCCATCTGGACCTAAACCGTCCCGAAGAGACGGTGCAGGGAAGAGTATGTCTTGCTGATCTCAGGGACATCGCAAAGTCCCTGATTGATCCAGGAGAATCTCTTCTAGCTGGCAATAGAAGCGCAGCCCCAAGCTGCTGAAGTCGGAACAGCTCCGCAACCAGAGGAAAGCGGAAAAGAGAAAGTGTCTCCATCTGGTGAGGAAATTTTATTTTTACAAAAGCGACTGCCCAAAAAAGATTAAAACAAATTAAACTTGTGAAGAAAAGAAAAGAAAATAAGCGGCGAATTTAAGCTATTTGGGACAGTGTGTTATCCTTTTTTTAAATTGTCTTCTATGGATGGAAGTTTTGCAAACACTTCCTACTTTTTAAAGTGAAAGTATTGGCTTTTCTTCTTCTACTTTTTTTTACCTATGGATTAAATCTTTTTTTTTACTTTCACAATACTTCCTTTTTTCTTTTTGTTCCATTTAAGAGCCTTGTTTCTTTTAAGCTTGGAATATAAAGAGGATATAAAAGAATATAAAGAGAGCTGTAACATCAGAAGGAAAAGAAATTACACTGCCACTTGGAGGTTGGAGGCTGAGTTCTGGAAATATTTTTCTCTCTCTTTTCTCTGATCATTTTGACTTTGCACTTCAAAGATTTTAGCTTGCAAAGAGATAAGATGGGTTGTTTATGCAGGTGCACTTTCCTTTGGATGTCTCTTTGGCAGCGAGAGAGAAGTGAAAAACAAAGCTTTGTTTTCCAACTAGAGTGACAGTGTTTATAAATTGGACAATGACACAATACCAAGAAGAAACCATAACATTACAACAGATTATGTTTGAAATTTAAAAATTATTAGAAACATCAGAGAGAATTGAGAAGAAATTGGAAAATATAGATGGTAATATAGCAAAATTGGATAAAATTGAAGATAGCCAGCTAATGGAAAAAGTGGAGGTTAGAGTCTCAAAAACCCAAAGGAAAAATGAACAAAGAGGCAAGATAACTGTGGATATTGACAGTGATCTGAGCGTGGTTGGAAATGGAAAGAATGGAACATGGAAAGGGAAGAGAGATGGAAAGGAGCCCTACCCCAGATTTTAAGGTATAGAAGGAGAAAAAAGAGAAGAATTGATGGATTTAAGGAGAGGAACTTTGACAAAAGCACTACTCATAACCAAATATAAACTGATTAAAGAAACTGATGAAGGGTTTTCAGAATTTATAAGACATGCAACAAGCAACAAGGTGCGAAGAGAAGTCCACACAAAGTTGATTAAGGAAATAATCAGAAGATTAATCCCACATAAGGCAAAAGAAATAAGATTGTACTACTACTGGAAAGACACAAGTTGAGATATGAAAACTATTAACAAAATATTAGCTAAATAGTTAAAATTAGAGCATTATGTTAAAAATGAAGTGATAATGGATATAGCTAGATAGATAATTGATAATGATATAATGTATACATATGTATTGGTTTGACAAGAGAAAATTTGGTATAATTTTTTAAATGGTGACCATGAAAGGAAATTTGGAAATTTTGTTATGTATGAAAGCCTATAATATCGAAATTGGATTTATCATGGATATAGTTAGTTAGATAAATAATTGATAATGATATAATGTATACATATATATTGGTTCGATGTCAAATCGTTCCAGAAGCCAAGAGGTTAGGCAACCAAATATATTTCCATTGTGTCTAGTTTAAGACCACTTTGCAAGAACAAATATCCCCAGTGTTAGGCTAATAGGATGATGAAATATGAATAGAAATAAAGTATAAAGAGACAAAGGAACGCCTGTAGATCCATGGCCATCACATGTATCCAAAACTGAGTTTGAAAGACCTCCAAGATCCCTTCCAACTCTGTTATTATATTATATTCTTTCCTTTCCCCAGTTGCAGAATGAAGTATTATCATATGGAAGTTACTTTAATTCTCTGCTTATAAATATTGGAAAAGAGAAAAGAAAGGCTAGCAGTCCCATAACCTGTCAGACCAACAGACTTTGAGAAGATTAGACATATTGGTATAGATTCAGAAAAGAACAAATAGGATCTAGGTCCTATGACAGACTAAAAAAAACATTGGCAATGTTTAGGGGGAATGTTAATACTCTTTATGTATCTGAATGGATGCCTCATAAAAGATCATGATTTTATCCCAAAGGACAAGAGGCAGAACAAAGAACAATTATCAAAACTTAATCAGAGTAGAACCAATGAAGTTAGTGCAATTTAAGTTACCATGAATAATTTAAATCCCACTGGGTGGTGAGTGTAGTAATAAAATATATTGTGTTATTATATACGGAATGCAACAGTGGTGAATATACTGTTATGTTTTGACAAAATATGTTGCAATGGTTCCTTGTTGCTTTACAGAAACAAACAAACAAATCACAGGTAATATATCTTTAAGAGCTGACAGAATAACAATAACTTAGGTTTAATTTCAGAATCTAGAGAGAGGAAAAGAAAAATGTTATGAAGCTTCTTTTATTAGGCTATAATTATGGGATTCCCATAGGCATCTGTTTGGTCACCTTAGAAAACAAACTGCCCAATTAGCTGGAACATTTGTTACAGAGACTCCAGTAGGGGAGAAAGCCACTTGGCATGTGCTTTGTACAGCATTGTCCATTAAGGCTGGAAAGGGTTTTTTTTTAACAGTTAAAGGTGACATAGTATCCCAGAGGATGACAATAGATAAAAGATTGCAGCTTCATTGGAAGTACTAAATAGACTGGATAAAACAGAAGAGGTACACAGTTCCTTCAAAGGGAAAAATAACTTGTTTCAACTGAAGTCTTTGAATTATTTTGTCTGTTTATGATTTATACAGCATTCAAGGCTATGCATACAAGCAATGTCATAAAAATTACTCTGTGAAAGTTTCCTAGCTATTATTACAAGTCCCAAGGCTTTCCACTGTTTCTCATCTCATTAGATTAAAAGGTCTTTTTAATGCAGTGCAAGAGGAATAGAATGTAACATGCTCTAGCTGCTTAATCATAAGCTTTCCTATCAAAGTGCAATTTATAAATATACAACTCTATTGAATGCAGTATATATTTTGCTATGAAACTAGTACTATTGTTAAGCTTTCATTTTTAAAGTAAAACAGCTTTTTTGCTCCTAAGCAACTCAGTAATGGACTGAAAATGTCACTTGCATCTAAAACCAACTCTGAAAAGTATTGAGCAGGGACCGGAACACTGGTTCTTCTTTTATTTACTTGTTTGATTTCTATAGTTGCCCATCTCAATAATGACTCTGGATAGTTTACATGTCCTCCTTCTCTGCTCACATAGCATTAATTTAGTTCAGGAATTTTAAGAAGTGAATGGATCCCTTAAACTACTGTGTCCCCTTAAAAACCCATATGCACATTCAAGGAGGAAAATAAGGAATAAGGAACCATAGTTATGCTCCATTATTCTGGCAAGCTTTAGGAATAACTAAAGAATACTGGTAGGCCAAACACAGTGAGCCATGGTTTTCATATCTCTACTTTAGCCATAGTTTTTGGCTTGAATCATAGTTTTCATATCCGTCCTTTAGGTTATTCTTGAGCCACAGTTTTCATATTTGTACTTTAGGTTATTCAAATCTAGAGTCTTTTAAATCCTTCATGAAAATTAATTAACTCTGAAATATTCAGCTTTCAAATGTTTAAAAATAGAGAAACAGGGCACATTTTCATTAAAAAAAAGAAAGCACTTCCACACTGACAGCATTTCCATTTCCTAGTTCCAGACAAAGCAGTTTCAGATTGACCTACTATATAATTATACTAACTTTGAAAAGCCAAGAATACTATGAGTTCACCAGGACTTAGCACTTCTGTTTCAGCTAACCAATAAGAATATGTCACCCAGTCCATGTTCTGCCCTGAGAGCTACCACCATTTAACAAATACCCTCACCTCTACTCCACAAAATCAGTTGCCAGCACCATGTTTTTCATACATCCCTTTAAATAGATTCATTTGCACTTTGCAAAAGAATTTGACTAATAGCAGTGATGGGAAGCTATATTCAAACAAGGCACGACAATCTTTCTATGGCTTTCTAGCATGTTGATGATATCTAGCATGTTATTTACATTTAAAAGCTCTGTGTATTATGAAGGTGACAGAATAGCAAGTCATTACTTTTTCAGGTGTTATTCCCAAAACTCAGACCATGATTGCAAGTTGGCTGCACAAAGAGAAAAGGGAGAAGAAAAGGAAGAGTTTAGCTTCAGGACCTTACGGGTAGAGAATAATGGGTAGCTTGAACCCAAGAGCTATAGGTGGTGAAGCAAGATTTCTCACTCCCAGGAAAACCCAACATCTCATAATAGTTGCAGATTTCAAGGAAAATACTTGCCTTGGTCCAATTTCTGCCTTATATGATCACTGAGTTATGGAATTAATCCAAGAGTGTGGCAAGTATGACTTGACGTAAATATGAAATAAACAGGATTTCAATCAAGGAATCTTTGGATAACATTGCCATTTCAATAGTGTATCAATTTGGAAAAACATTTAATAACTAAAAAAAAAAAGTGATTCTTCTGGAGGATAAGCTCTATGTGACTTTCTTTTCTGTTTAAAGATATTTATTATAGGTTTTGTTATTACTTCTTAATTAGTCTTCCAGTAGTTCCTTGTCAGGCTTTCTCATCTCAGCTCCAGTTTCATAACGTCAACAAGATTATAACACAAATTAGTTTCCGAATTGCACCAAGATTTATATTTCAAATTCCTGTAATAAGATGATTTTCAAAGTATAAGCTGAGACTTTGGGTAATTGTTGGATTAGGAATTTTCTTTGGGCAAAAGAGGTAAATGGAACAGCCAGAATCCATGGAAGGAGACAGGGAAATGAGGCAGGCTGCTTTAAGTATAAGTATAATCTTTATTGTCATTGTATTTAAATACAATGAAATTGGTTTAAGAACTGAGGAAGAATTAAGTTCAGCCTCACTATGAACACCAAACCAAAAAAAACAACCCTACAAGAAGGCTCAAACTACAACATTTATTATTATTATTGGCTGTAGTAGCAGAATCTTACAAATCTGACCATTCTTTACTCCCACCATATTCATGTAAATTAGGCGGGTATCTGTCTTAGGCACATCTTCTTGTTTTAGACTTAAGCTGTGTTTTTGCTCTTGTTGTTTAAGGAACAGATCTGGCCCACAGTATCTCTGGCAAGGTCATCTTCCTTACTGCCCATACTACAGGCTCTCTTTTTTTCAACATAAGATAATATTTCTCGTATTTTTCGGAGTATAAGACGCAACGTATAAGATGTACCAAGATTTTGAAGAGGCAAATAAAAAAAAAGATTTTTGCACTCTGTAGACCAGTGGTTCTCAACCTGTGGGTCGGGACCCCTTTGGGGGTTGAACGACCCTTTCACAGGGGTCACCTAAGACCATCGGAAAACATATATTTTCGATGGTTTTAGGAACCGAGACACCAATTTTATGGTTGGGGGTCACCACAACATGAGGAACTGTATTAAAGGGTCGCGGCATTGGGAAGGTTGAGAACCACTGCTGTAGACCTCCCAAAATGGCCCATTTTTTGCAAAAACAGCCCTGTTTTTTAAAGGGCATGAATAGCCTTTAGGAGGCTTGTAGAATGCTCATTGGGTGTGGGGAGTACCTCCTAAAGGCTATGCATGGCCATTTTGGTGAAGGCGGCAGGGTTTCAGGAGGCAAAAACTGCTGTTTTCAGTATATAAGTCACACCCAGATTTTCACCCTCTTTTTTGAGGGAAAAAAGTGTGTCTTATCCCCCCAAAAATACAGTATACTCAGGGTTGAATTGAGTTGAACTGAGAGACCTAGTTACCTAGTTTGGCTAATAAAACGTCTGCAAGAAAAAAACCAAGCTCAGAGAACACCAGGGGCTCCTTTTTTGTTTCATCCTGAAGGGTTTTCAGGGGTTTAAAACCAAAGAAAACAAGAACACCCTGATGAATGTATATCCCATGTACTGAGGAGCTTTTCCACAGAAGTGTGTATTTGCATGCAGTTTTCCCTGCTTAGATTTACTGATTTTTGTCTGTTGTGGTGTACAGGTGACAAAAAGGGGGCAGAGCCAGATGATGCAGAATTGCTGAGCCTCAGCAAAAAACTGGTGGAGACTGCGGTCCTCAAGGCGGTACAGCAGTATCTAGAAGAAACTCAAAACAAAAACATTCAAAATGATTGTGGGATCCCAGTGAAAACTGAGGAGGTGGCTATTGGAAATAGCCAAGAAAGCGAGAATGACATTAGTAGAAAATGACTGTTTTGGAGGACAAAAAGGCAGGGCTGTAGCACCAATATCCATGTCTCTGCTCTCTACTCTTCAGAGTTGTTCTCGCTGGCATGATTATGGTTTGCTATCAGATATCATTTCTGAACTGAGAACACAGAGCTTTACAAGAGACAGATGCCAATGCTACTGAAAATGATTATTAAAAAAAACTACTGAACTCTGGGAAAGAAGATAAGACTGAGAGAGGAAAGGACAAGAAGGACAGAGAGACGTGATCCCCCAAAGTGCCATCTTTCTTGTATTCTTGACTACAGAGTTATTTCTCCATTGCTTTCTTTCTGTGCCGCCTGGAAGCAAACCGAATGGCCAAAGAAACAGTATCTTGAATTTTGCTCAGCAGAACTAAATAAAGTGTTTTGTTGGAGAAGAAGGCAATTATTGTGTTGAAGAGCAGTCAGTACTGAAATCTTAATATGAACCACAATTACTGTTACCCAATAGAATGTAACTGGATATTGAATCTCATATCATGCTTCATTTTTAAGTACAATTTTCACACATAAATTGTATTTGTCTCTGATTACCCTTCACAGTAAAAAAAAAATGCATTCAAGCAAAATTATGTACTTTCCGCACAATGGTGTATTTTTGGCAATTTGTTCCATAACATTTTAATCACTATTAATTCTATACAAATATGTGATGTTATTCTTTTTCCCTTTAGGGAAGAGCCCTGAAACAGCTCTAGTAAAGGAAGCTTTGCATAGAGAATTGTTGCCCCTGTTGGCCAAAGTGAATCAGATAAGAGAACTTTTATCCAGACCATCAATTCGGATGAAAATATACAAGGAACTGCTTGAACAAGGACAGCTTAGTTGACAGCATCTCGGAAAATGACACTGATCCAACTTCTTTAGTGTCTTAATTTTTAACTGCAAATTATACAGATTAATTTTTAACGAAGATTACTTACATGCCCGGTTTGTATTGCTTCTTTTTTTAGAGGAAGAGACGTACCTGTATCCGAATAGTTGAAAGTAATAGGGAAAAATACCGTATTTCTCCATAAATAAAACTCAATCGGAAAATAAGCCCTAGCATGATTTTTCAGGATGCTCATAATATAAGCCCTACCCCAAAATAAGCCCCAGTTAAGATTGTCAGCCCAACGTATGCTTTTAGTACCGTATGTTTCTGAAAATAAGCCCCAATGGGTCTTTTGAAGCAAAAATTAATATAAGACCAGGTCTTATTTTCGGAGAAACACTGGTAGTTTATATAATACATAAGGATTTTTTTCTAAGGTCCATCGTATTTGGTGAAGAGTGAGGAAATCTGACTGAGTCAGAAGAAGGCAAGTCTATTGTACTGTAAGTAGTACATCAAGGACTCTAAAGCTACCAATATTTATCAGTACATGGAAATACAGTATAATGCTGTAGCATTGATTGAGAGAAGTCATGATTTATGATATGACTAATCTCACCCTATGCATTTTATTACTGACATGGGGAAAGTTGGTGTATAAAACTTAGATGCAAACTTTCACTGCTTAGAGTGTATGATTTAGTTAGTACAAACCAAAAACTGAGTTAAAGACAGGTACTGTTTGGAGTGAAATTGCATGCACTGTCTTACATATGAATTACATCATCTCATTACCTTTTTTTTTCTTTTTCTTACCATTTACCATATTGACCAGACCATGTCCTCTCTTAGCCCATGTTTAATTTGTAATAGATAATACAGTGGATTATTTCAATGGCTGTAAAATTTATAATGAGGTTCTGTTAGGTGGCTTTAAACTGTACCACTTAAGAGAACATTTTGTATTATCCTCCTGTCTTTTAACTATTTATGGTGATACTTTGGTTTTGAACTGCTTACTTTTTTAACACACCAGAATTTTAAATCTTATGTACAGATTCTGACATACAATTTTTGCTATTGTTTACCTGCAAAACAAGACGGTTTAAAATGTTTTAATATTTATTGTAAAATTGCAGCAGGTCATTTATTTGTTACGAGTATACTAATTTTAAAAAACAGGAAAAAAAATTCAATAGCTTTTGTGAATATAATTTCTGAAATTTGAAAAGGGCTAAAAGTGTATGCGGGTGGGAGGGTAAGACACATCACATTAATGTTTATACAAAGTGCTTTTCTGAATGCAGGCTTGTGCTTCCAGTAGATAAACTGTGTGTGGTATGCTAGTCTCTGTCTTCTACCTCTGCAGGCAAATGATGAAAAAAGGAAGTTGATCTCTTCAAATGCCTTAATAGTTCTTTCAATTCTCTTGCTCTTATTCTATCCTTAAATTCAGTTTTCTGGATAGTCATTGTTGCTTCTTCCAAGTCCATTCAGAGAGGAACATTTCACACTTAAATTAATTGAACTTAGGGATAATACTGCTGCTGAAGTTCATATGGAATCTGTCTTTCCAGTAGTAGATGTGGGGCCAACATCTGCATCTCCAGGATATCATGAATCAGAAACTGAATACAGCTACACCATAGCCTGAACGTTCTGAAGAGAACGCTACCTTTATGGCTTCACATAAACCTGGGCAAGTAAGACCAGAGAGAGAGATGTAATCCGCCATGCAGATTGACCACAGAAAGAGAAAAAGGGGAAATAAGTGTTGTGCGAACACGTCCTGATGGCAGATAGGATTTCAGCATTACAAGTAGTCCTCAACTTACAACCACAATAGAGCCCAAAATTTCGGTTGCTAAGTAAAATATTGGTGAAGTGAGTTTTGCTCCATTTGATGACCTGCCTTGCCACAATTGTTAAGTGACTCACTGCAGTTGTTCATTTAGTACATGGTTGTTACGTGAATCTGGTTTCCCAAATCGACTTTGCTTGACAAAGGTTGCAAAAGGTGGTCACATCACCCCAGGACACCGCAGCTGTCATAAATAAGAACCGGTTGCCAAGCATCTGAATTTTGATCATGTGACTGCAGGGATGCTGCAATGTTGTCAGAGTGAATAATGGTCACAGGTCCCTTTTTTCAGCACTGTTTTAACTTTGAATGAACTGTTGTAAGTCGAGGACTACCTGTACCAGGGATGTTTAGGAAGGTAAGCTTTATCTGAGTACGTACTTAATGGGGGGGGGGAATTAAAATTAATGATAGATAATTAGCATGTTTATGAAGATGTGTTTCCCTGAATTTCTTTCAGCTGCAATATTGTCCAGTCTTGTCAAGATTCACAGGAACCAATAAGAAGCAATGTTTGTAAGAAAGGATAAACATATACATTTTGAAAACTGACTTTTTCATCTAATTACTCATACAATGTCAAATATATTTTATAAGTGATGTCTTTCCCTTGTTTCCAAAGCCAAGATTTTACATAGGTTTTAAAAAAAAAACACGTGCTTGACATGGCATTAAAGAGAACCAGGATTTTTGCTATGCTCTGTTGACATGAACCCAAGGGTAAAATGCCTGGACAAATAAGCTTGATTGCTAGAATAAAAGCGTTGTGTGTTTTACCTTGATGCCATAAGTGACAACGAAGCCAAAATGTAAATACACATACAATAAGTCCTTTCATTTCACAGGCTTGAGAACACAGAGCTCACCAAAATAAATGCCAACTATGTCATTCCACTGTCAGCCCTGTCCGCTTATTTCTCAGACAATTTGAGTTATTCCACTTAATCGCAACCTAGCAGAATCCATGAGAATATATACGGATCAAGGCTCCATCGGTCCATCGTCTGAGTGCCACTGAGAGGATTTTCTGTGTATCGTGCACATACTTCCACCCCCCATTTCGAAATCCTTATTCTGCTATCACTCCGTTGCCCTGAGAGAAAGGAGGAAAAGCCATCTTCTCCATTTGAACTGGACTCTGGACAGCCTGCCAGGCAGGAAGATCGATGAATACATTCTTGGCATGCTACTTTTGTTGCATGCCAGTAATTTTCCTGGTCTTTGACAGTAATAAAGATTTGACTTGATTTGTATGCCAGTAAAAAGCAGGGCATACAACAAATGACACTTCCTTCTTGGGATGTTTGTTGGCAACATTCTGTATGTGACGGTGGGATGCAGTGTTGTGGCCCACCAGTGGAGCTGGCAGTACATTCAGACAGTGAGGAGGTTGTGGGGGGACATGGGCCAGTCCTGGAGTCTGGGGAAGGCTTTGATGAGGGCTCTGTATCAGAGGCAGAGAGAGGGCCAGAGCCGTATGCCAGTTATCAGTTACCTTCAGAGTCAGACATCAGTGAGGCAGACGAACAGCTGGAGCCTATTCCCAGTGTATGCATGCGTAGAGTTGCCAGACGAAATGAGCAGCTAAGGAACAGGTCGACTTGGGAGTAAGGCCACAGGTGGACAATGAACGGCCCCTCCCAGAGGAAATAAAAGAGGAACGAAAGGGAAGTGGAATTTGCAGGCGACAGTTCGCTTAATGGGTTTGTGACTTTCCGAGACTCCTTACCAAGTTTTGCAGATATCGGCCTGTCGGCTCTCCAAGCCAGATAAGGCCTGTGACTGTAAATCCTCCCTTGAAAGATTTTGCTGGATGTGAATGAGCAGAATTCACAGTAAATTAATAAAAGAGGTTTTTTTGGGGACAAGGAGTTTGCTTCATGCTTTTGGGAAGCCTCGGTCAGAACACCCAGTTGAATACAGGCAGTCCTTGACTTGCGACCACAATAGGGCCCAAAATTCATGCAGCCGAGTGAGACATTTGTTTGATGAATTTTGCCCTGTTTTATGATCTACCTTGCCACATCTATTAAGTGAATCACTGCTGTTGTTATTAAATGTGACACCTGGCTTCCCCATTGACTTTGCTTGTCAGAAGGTCCCCACATGACCCCTGGACATTGCAACCCTCATAAATATGAGTCCATAGCCAAGCATCTGAATTTTGATCACGTGACCTCGGGGCTGCTGCTGCAAACAGTCGTAAGTGTGGAAAACGGTCATAAGTCGTTTTTTCAGTGATGTAACTGAATGGTCACTAAGCAAACTGTTGTAAGTTGAGGACTACCTGTAATCCTCTCCGAAGAAAAAGGGCAACCTCTACGCTGAAGTAAAAGTGTACTAACTAAGCACCATGCATTTAATTAGGGAAGCACCTAACTTCTTGGAAGCCTCAATTGCGGATCGGGGTGCTATCAGATGGGGAGGGGGAGGGTCCTATGCTGTCAATCAGAATATATTGTTCAGTGATCCTAGCTTTGCTTCTTTTCTTAATCAAGAATATTGTCTGCTTTCATATTGGCAGTACTGGATTCCACTTGCCATAACATTTTGTGAAGGAGACAAATAGGCTTTATTAAAAGAAATAAAAGGCCTAGTCTGGAAGAATTCTTAATTGCTAGACCTACGTCATTTCCTCAAATTGTTCAATCCGACGTTGAGCGTGCCTGCAATATTAGAGCAAACATACTTTATTCTGTATTCTGCTTTTGTTGGCACATTGGGTTTCCCCTTGCATGATAAGTGTTATTCTTATATACAGTAAGTCCTGTTTGATATATCTGATTCTGGGCCAATTTAACTATAATAGCCTATGTTGATTACATTACTATCATAACAAGTATAAAAGGCCGAACTGATCAGAGAACCTAAAACTAAACTCTAAAATATTTGGGTTTTACCAGTGTTCGGCAGAAGTGATATTCAGCAAGTTCTGACCAATTCTGGAGAACCGGTAGCAGAAATTTTGAGTAGTTTGGAGAACTGGTAAATACCACCTTTTACTGGCCCAGCACCCATCTATTCTCTGCTCCTGAGTCCCAGCTGATCAGGAGGAAATGGAGATTTTGCCATAATCTTCCCCTGGAGTGGGGAGGAAATGGAGATTTTACAATATCCTTCCCCTGCCACGCCCAACAAACTATGTCACACCCACCAAGCCATACCCACAGAACCGGTGGTAAAAAAAATTGAATCCCAGTACTGGTGTTCGGGTATGCTTCAGTAGATCCATCAGATATTGGATTAAGAAAGAGCTTCAAGTTGAGTTACAGTTGGATTTGAAACATTACAAAACAAGGGGAAAATGTAATAACTTAGTGTCATACAGAGATGAATCTTTCCCTCAAATTGTCCTTTGATTTCTAAAAGGCACTCTGTCATTCAAACATGAATGTTTCATGAAATGTCAGTGTTTATAACAGGGCTCGTTAAGAAAGCCATTTGGTCATCTAATTTCTGTGAAAGACCTAATAGCCTAGAGGTTTGTCTCCATTATTCTTTTGATCAAAGTATATAAAAAAACAAATCTCATTTATATTCTTCCCATGTTAAATGTCTTCCTAATGAGAACATTTGTATTACAGGGAAGCTGATTCTGCAGAGGCTAAAATGTACTTTCACATCCAAACAATAATTAGTAGCCTGTTGAGGATTTTGAAGAAATAAAACATTACTAAAAAGTATCTGTAATGAAGAAAGGAGACTATTACAGGAATAATAAACTCAAAATGTTCCTCTTATACATTTTGTTTCATATCTTCCATTAGTGCTTTGATTAAATAAAGCTACACGTCTTTGCCAACATTCTGAATGTTTGGAGAGCACATTGATACATATTATGTATGTAATGTTAATACTTAAAAATCATAATCACACATTGTTCCTCTCTGTAAAAATTAATCTACAATTAAAATCCTTGGAAAGATGAATCTAATATTACACTTAAAGCTTTTAATTTCAGCTCATTCAACTATCATTTTATTCCATGTGGTATATATGTGATTATATCAACTTGCTCAAATAGTTGATCCATTGCTTTTTTCCCATGTGAAACTGCATATAGAAGACTTTAAAAAACCTCTGAATATATCTACCTACCCACCCATCCCCACACATAAATCATTAGTGAAAAGAGTGTTCTAATGTAATTTGTTTGTTTGCAGTCTAAAGTTATATATCAAAGGTTGCTATTTTTATTTTCCAATTCAATTCACATGAATGCTTGAAAGGCATAATTAAATGTATTTCTTCCTGCAGTTTCTGGTCTCTTGAAATATTGTTAAAATTGCTTGTTAATATTCGAGCTGTAGGTACCCAACATGCTATTCCTTTCCAAGTAGTGTAACTGAAATTGTGGAAAATACAAAAAATGAGCAACGATATTAAATGCAAGAGATGAGAAAAAGAAATGTAACAATCTAGGTTTACACCAAGAACTTCTCTATACATTCTAGCAAACCAAACTTGTTTCACAAGTACAGTATCTAATGCTAATTCATATACATTTCTCACTTTTTGAGGTCATCAACTCCATCTAGTCACAACTTTCATTTTATGCTTTCCTCTTGACTCATTGACTCTACAATTATATACTGTATGTATAAAGGTAAAGGTTCGCACACATATGCAACCATGTTTTCCCCAAAATACGACATGTCCTCATAATACAGCCATGCCACATTTTTCTGGTGAGCAAAAATATAACACCCCCCCCCCGGCATATAAGCCCCCTGGACAACCCCCCACCTCCGGCCAGGCAGAGCGCCGCTCACCAACCTAGCAGAAACACGGTAGTCGTTCCCAACTCTAGGCGGCAGAGCTCATCTCCGTTTCAAAGCCAAAGAGCCAGCTCTGTCCGAAGATGTCTCTATGGTCATGTGGCCGGCATGACAAAACACTGAAGGCACACGGAACTCTGTATGCATATGACTATGCAAAAGAGACTACAAGCTAGCCCAAAAAGGAACAAAATGACCCAAGCACCCAAATCAGCATAGATTAACTCCAAGGTTAACATCAGACCAACAATTAAATAAATAATACCCCACTCAAGAAACTGCCAAAGGAGCCAACAGCAAACAGCACAACCAAAGAATCTAAGACCATCCCTGCTCCCACTGATACGCAAGCCACTAGAATATAAACTGACAGCAAGCAGCACTCTTTACTAGCACTGATGATGTTACCTATTTTGGGTAATGAAATGTCTGCAAGAAAACAAGCAAGCTCAGAAAGCACCAAGGACCCCTCATATACTGTATTTATTTGAGATTCAGTCTTTATTCATACTCTGTATATGATCCAATCTTAGTAAGTTTCTTTCAACTTGGCCAATCACTTTTGGATTCAGTCCACACCCAATCAGTCCACTCATTCTTGACTCTATCTCTTCTTGTTTTATCATCACATTTCTTATGTTACATGTTCCCACTGCGTGTCAACCTTTATGTTATTTTCCTGCCACCCCCAACTTTTATTTCCATGTAAGTAAACTATAGCAATTATAACTTATTTTGACAAATATTAGTACTACATTCTACCATTATTTTTCTATCAGCATTTACACCTATTCATCTATTCCATCTTTAATAAACATTTTACAAAGAGACACATTTATCTAATTTTTCACCATTGATTTGTAGGTTATAAGCATTCTCTCAATTTTCCTTTTCAAACCTTGACCTTTCAGACATTAATTTTTTTAGATAAGTGCTCTTTATTGCACCATACGATTGAATATATACTTATTCAACTACATGTCTACACATTTATGCCTCTAACACCTTGAACATCATAAGTATTTTATGCATTTATTCTTAAATATATTTCATAGCAAAAATATATGAAATATCTGCTAATATTGAATTATTCACTAACAGTACAACCAATTTTGAGTTACTCAAAATATTTTGCCACTTTCTCTAAAATACAAATTTCTCACATTAGTGCATTTGTACATTAATGCAATTGCACATCTCTTTCCACTATAAAAATGTTTCATTTCCCAAACTCTACTAATTGTTATTCCATATCCTATCTATTGGATAGATGTACTTTACAAATGGATCCACCTGTACGGTTTTCATTTATTATTATTAGCTTTCCCTTTATATTTATTTGCTGATGTGCCGTTAAGTAAGTTGGGGTCAACTCTTAGTGAACACACAGATTTTCTCTGTGACAATTTGCCCTTAGCCTGGTATTTTAGTTCTTCAAACAATACATCCAACATCACTGTAACTGAGTTACTCCACCTAATGCTGGTCATCCTCTTTCCCTTCACCTTTCTCAATACCAGAGATTTCTCCAGAGAGCTAAGTCTTTTCATAATGTGACCTAAGTAGGATAACTCGAATCTGGTCATTTGTTCCTCTTTCCTTTGTATAAGAGAATTATAACAGCATATTCCATCTTCAGGCAATGTTTTAAAAAGGTGCAATCTTATATACCAACCATTACTGTATTGTAACTGTTGATAGTACCAACATCAGCTGCTTTTTTTCAATATTTCATACCATTGAGGCCTTTCCATCAACCCCATTACACTTCTCGAATAAATCAAAAGGGAGTACTCATGGATGAACTTTCTGCTATACCAGCAAGCTGTGGACTTCTTTCTTTACTAAGCTACTAGGGACCTGTAGTTAAAGAGATTCTTGGTTTAGGTTGAACTTTGTGTTGGTGAATATACTATCTTTGTTGACCTTATAAACAATCCATTTTTGCTAAACTACTCCAAGAACAGAAGAGTATTGTCTAACTTCAGCAACAGTAGAAATCTTAAGAGTCTTCACTGCTGGCTTCTAACTGGAACTCAGCAACCACAGGTTATTTTCTCAAAAGCCTTAATATTTCTAGGTAAACATTTGTGTAGGATGGTGCCTCGTCTGGTTACTTGGTAGTTACCATGGAGAAATGAAAGTGTGTTTTGTGAACAACAACAGGAATAAAACCTTTATGACCCTTCACTCTTTCTTGCAGAGTTAGAAAAAAACAGATGCTTGAGTATCTGAAAGAATTGTGATTGTGACCCCCCCAAAAAGGGTTATTAGATGAAGCAAACATTAATTATGATGTCCAACTTATAGAATATGGACTTTTTACCATCATGTAATCTTTGTACAGTATTTTATACATATAGTGAATAAAAGTATTAGCAGAAAAGAAATTGGCATGCCCTTGCTAATAGTTTGTTTTCTCTGTGGGGAAGTACTTCGAGTTGGAGGAGTGTGGTTATGAGAGCTTTATTGGGGCTTTATTTTATCAGAAACAAGTTTTAGGCTGCTGTTTTCTTTTTTAGGAGGGAAACACTCCACTGTAAAAAAAATATTGAAAGTGGCAAACCAGCACATTCTTTGCTGTTAATTCTGCTATTAGACTGCCACCCCACCCCCCACCCCAGTTCTTAGCTCATACTTCACCTTATTTAGGTTTAATGTAATTTAATTAAGAGCTGTGGTGGCACAGTGGCTAGAATGCAGTATTGCAGGCTGATTCTGCCCACTGCCAGGAATTTGATCCTGACCAGCTCAAGGTTGACTCGGCCTTCCATCCTTCTGAGATGGGTAAAATGAGGACCAAATTGTTAGGGAAATATACTGATTCTGAAAAATGCTTAGAGAGGGCTATAAAACACTATGAAGCTGTATATAAGTCTAGGTGCTATTGGTATTTGAATTCATTTCCATGGGATAGAAAATTGAACTATTCCCCTTTTATTAACAGCCAGTTGCATGCCATATTTTCCAGTGGTGCCATATGTCACTTAGGTACTAAGTCTTCACCAAACATTCCTTTATTTTTTGAGCTGCTTTCTCGGTACAGTTTTATCCACACCCATAGCAAAGGTGTTCAGTGGTCACTCATTAATAAATAGATCCCTGGCCGTATTGCTATTCTTAGAGCATGCTCAAATATCATTTATTGTTATTCTTGCAAGAGCAGAAAGGTCACACATAGCATTTGTATTTATCTGGGGAGCCCATTCCACGAGCGTAGAAAGTCCGAGGTGCAGTTTTAAAAATAAAATACACTTTTATTTACAGTTCACCACTTCTATGGAAATCAAGGGTAATCAAAATGTTCTCATTGATAATTTTTTAAATGATTTAGATACATGCATATCTAAAGGAACTGGATTTTTAATTGACAAAGTTCCACAACACAGTGAACTTTAGGATTAGAGAAAACCTTTCAAGAAGTGCTTTAAAGCCCATGCAGAGATTCTTATGTAATTTCTCACACAGAATTTTCTTGTAAGAAGAATATTATGGGCTTTGTAATAAGTTGTTGATGACTCTTAGTGGCCACATACCGTAAGTAGTTTTTCTCCATGCTGATCTATCCCTATCTTGGTCATCCCGGACGTGCATCAAGGCAGTCTTTGATGACCCGGGGCGTGGCACAAAGGTAACACAGCCAGAGAAACGATAGGAGTCCCTTTATTAACACCAACTGTGCCCCCAACATCTCTTTCACTCTCCGGCCTGGAGGAAAGCTCTTCCCAAAACCTGCAAATATTCCAGCAGGGCAAGATAAGCAAAGAGCGAAGGATAATTCCAGCAGGATGAGATAAACACACAGAAGGTCGTAAAGACTTCAAGCAGTCGGGAGGGAATGCCAGGAATGCAGGCCACAATGCTACACTAGCTGAACTGAGCATTTGTTCCCAACAAACAACCCTCCCAACTGCCTCTCCTTTAAACTCCATCCCCAGGTGTGCCTTGTGAAGGTAATTGGGGCTCTTTCCTTCCTGGTAAGCCATACAACCCATGTTGCTCTCATCTGCATTCTTCCCTGCGCTCCCTAGGATGAGGAGGGGGTGGGCCTTGGTCTTCATCTGAACCCCCTCTCCCTTGTTCTACCTCTCCCCTACTCTGTCCAACCTGACTTTGCCCTTCCCCAGTTTCCTCCACAGCCAACAGAGCCACCCTCCTGCTCTCTATCAGCTGTTCGTCTTCTATCTCAGACTCCAACAGGGGCATGACGCAGTCATCACACTCATTCTCTCTCTTTCCATCTTTCCAGAGCTTTCTCCAGAAAAAGAAAGTCAAAATACCTAGAAAATAAAAACGACAGCTTGAATGTCAAACTATGTCCCTCTCCACAGACACCCACGTGTTCAGAACAACAAGTAGTGGTGGTTGTTTTTTCCAACAGTAGGAGACGATGGGGAGGAGAAGAAGGAGAGACAGGAATGCACCAATTGCTGCCCTAAATGATTGAATCACCTAAATATTTGTTCTAATGTGTATTCTGGGTAGCAATACTACCCAGTTTGTCCCTGAAGAATGGTAAAGGATAAAGCTTTCTACATTAATGGGCTTTCCTCCTGATTGAAGAATGAGAGGACCACAAGTTTCCATGGCCATGAAGTAGCCAAAGTGAGGCATGAATTTAGTGTAGACTATTTATTTATCTATTTGATTGATTTGTGTGCTGCCCACCTTATCCAGAGGCAATAGTTCACTTAAGCAAGGAAAGCAAACAGATTTCTTTTGTGTGATACTGACTCAAAGGATTCAGATCAAGTTTATTGATAGGATTGCTTGGGGGAGGGGAATCTAGGTAGCAGAGCTTAAACTGTAGGAGTGGGGTAACTGATGCAAGAATTTCCTACAGGAAAGTAAGAAAATAGCCATCTTCAAGGGTTATGGAGCTCTAATGTTACAAATGACAAAAATGTTATGATTTTGGCTGCATCACAGCTGAACTGTATGAGGAATAAGAGGAGAGGCATAAATGCCATACCTCAAGAGACCTGAAGCTGTCTAGCAGAGGTTGTTGAATTAAAAATTAGCTATTTTATGCATCAGCAGATTCATCCAAGGGAAGGAATGTAAAAATTGGGACCAGGGATTTTATCACTTGTAAGACATTTTATTGCATCTGTCTTTGGAGAATCTCCTCTAGTTGCATGACAGCATTTCATCAGAACAGAAAACTAATATTAATGGTATTCTTTTTTTCAGCATTGAAACTGAAAGCACATGATAAGAATAGAAAATATTTACTTTTAGAGCAAACCTAATTTGGCATGGATATCTATGTATTCCTTCCTCCACTCCCCCTTGGTAAAAAGCCTGCATTTGCATCCCATTCCTGATGCTGATTTCCAGCTCCAGATAAAAGAACCAGTATGTGTAGCTTTTTCCCCCCATGATGAAAAGGAATGTGAGCAGGGCAATTTCAAGAGTCTTTCTTTCTTTCTTTAGGGAACATTAGTGTATACCTTTTTGCAACTCAGATTGGCAGAGTGCCAAATTTGTGTTTGGTTTTAATATGCAAGATCAAATCGCGTGGTACTTTCAGACCTGCTTCACACAATATGGCTATTGTGGTTTGTTTTTATTTTTGTTTTCATTTCCTATGTGAATGAAATCTTTGTGGTTATTAACTATATTTATTGGCTTGTTACATTGGGTGAACTCAGGCAAATGTAGTAAACCGTTTGTCTCTAAGGCTGCTTCCAGTTGTTTCTTAAGCCAATTTCAGATATGGGATGCATCTGCAATGGGCCAGAAAGGGCAGGAAGACAAAAGGGAAAATGACCCATACTAGAAAATGACCCATACTCAGCATTTATTCCCAACAAACGTCCCTCCCAACTGCCTCCCCTTTAAACCCCATCCCCAGGTGTGTCTTGTGAAGGTAATCAGGGCCTTTTCCTTCCTCGTAAGCCACACAACCCTCAAAAAGTGAGGATCTGCTCATAATTTATTCAATAGGACATATTAAAGTAAAACTTACTATATTGTGCAGGTTTACACTTATTATGTGATGGAGCATAGTTAGATATTCATGTAAACCAAGCCTCGGTTTCACAGGTGGTATTCAGCAGGTTCTGACCAGTTCTGGAGAACCAGTAGTAGAAATTTTGAGTAGTTTGGAGAACTGGTAACTACCACCTCTGACGGGCCTGGCCCACATCTATTCTCTGCCTCCCGAGTCCCAGCTGATCGGGAGGGAATGGGGATTTTACAGTATCCTTCCCCTGCTACGGCCACCAAGCCACGCCCACAGAACCAGTAGTAAAAAAAATTGAATCCCATCACTGCTCAGTTTGTATGAAGACAGGAACGTAGTGCTATATACTGAATCAGGTTTAAGTAGCTCAATATTATCTACAGTGACTGCAGATCTCTCAACGTCCCATTTCAAATTTCTCTGAACTTGGCTGAATCATGAACCTTCTGCAGGAAGCAATGACTTACCACAGAGCTGCAGAAGGTTTATCCTCCCTCCAAATAGATAGTCACTTATTAAGAACAATCTTCAAGCTGAAAGGAGGCACCCCACCCTAAAGCAGAAGTTGGCCTCATCTGAAAAGTGGACACTGCTGTGACATCTCTGCACAGATAATGATAGACCCAATCAAATTATCAGTATGGATTCAGACAGCAGAGTGACTCAGCCCAGAAGAAGGAAGCCAAAGCAAAATTGGAATCCTACAACATTATGTTGCAGTCAAGTGTCTTTCCTCTAGATGAGTATTTTGGAATCACAGATGTTTTCAGTCATTTATTTCTGCCTCTAACTACCTCATTTAAAATTGTGTGCATGGCTTCTTGAAACACAATTTTGGAATTACTATTCTGAAATATTAACAACATGCAGCAATGCACGATGACATGAAAGGAAACACACTGTGGTTGTCATGGTACCACATATTTCAAAATTCAGATTATTGCTGTACAGAAAGATTTACGGCATATATTTTGCCTTCAGTTAATTGAATACACAAGCAAAGTATATTATATAGAGCCAGTTGTCCAGTTACGATATTTTGCTGGTGGTAGATTGCTCAGTTGGGGCTTAACAAAACTCCTTGTATGTTATTCAAACCAAGGTGTTCTGGATAGTGAAACTTGGAAACATGGGAAATTGTCTTGGAGACCATCTGTATATCTACATTTCCTCCAACCAGGTGCCCTTGGGATGCATCTGACTACCACTTCTCCAACTGCCAGCCAGCCTGCAGTTCTGATCCAAACTATGCGAAAGTTTCCAAGTTCAGAAAGACTATCCATGAACACGTTCCCCCCCCCCCCCCGATATGTGCACCTCACTTGATGACACTTGGAATTGGTAAGATCATATGTGGAGTACTACATCCAGTTTTGGTTACCACAGTATAAAAAAGATGTTGAGATTTTGGAAAGAATGCAAAAAAAAAAAGCAACAAAGATGATTTAAAGGGCTGAAGGATAACATATGTGAAGAACAAAAGCAGGACTTGGGTGTTTAGTCTAGTGAAAAGAAGGACTAGGGGAAACATGATAGCTGTGTTTTAATATTTGAGGGGTTGCCACAAAGAAGAGGCGGTCAAGCTATTCTCCAAAGCACCTGAAGGGCAGGAAAAGGAATATTGGGTGGAAACTAATTAAGGAGAGAACCAACCTAGAACTGAGAAATTCCCTGACAATGAGAACAATTAACCAGTAGAATTGGACCAGTGGCTTGTCTTCAAAAGTTGTAGGTCCTCCATCCCTGGAGGTTTTTAAGAAACCATTCATCCAAAATAGTATAGGGTCTCCTGCTTGAGCAGGGAGTTGGACTAGAAGACCTCCAAGGTTTCCTCCAATTCTGTTATTCAATTCTTTGCTTTCTCAACAATAGCCATATTGACTACAAATTCTGGACATTGAAGCCCACACATCTGGAAGACACTCAAGTTAAAAAAAGATTCATTTAGTTCATCATTTGTGGAGCAACTGCCTTGAATGATGGTTTCAGTAGCTGAGTGGGCTTCTTGCCTAAGTTGTGCAGAAACAGCAGAAACTTTTTCTGGCATTTCAAATAGTTACACATGTAATAAACAGGTTTTCCTACTTTGCATCACAGTTGTCATCTTGGCTAGAAACTCTGGGATTAGCGCAAAATGCAATATGTATTTGCTGAATGGTGATATACTCAACCAAACCTGAACACAAACATTTCAAAGTGTTCATGTCCATAACATGTCCTTTTTGTCACTTATGCTCAAGTTGTGGCAATGTTTTTGATCAATTTAAAACTAACAATTGTCATGATTAGCACAGAACACACACAAAGCAAAATGATTTTTCTTTCTAATGAACGGCTATAAAGGAGCACAGATAATGCTTTATTCAAGTTAGTACAAGGAGAAGAGAGAGGACTGAATGAAAGAAAGAGATATTGAATGATACTTTATGGGTAATACTTTCCTCATTCAGGTTAGTACGAAAGGACTGAATAAAAAGATGTTGAATAAAAGTAGATAAGTAGATAAAACAAAATGCAGCTTGCCAAGTTTTGTTAAGACTCCTGTAAGACTAAAACTGATCAATGGAGACAGACAGGGAAGGAAGGATAGGTTGGGATGTGAAACATCACTGCAAAAATATGAAGGCATTGATCATGAGGCCGAGGGATTGCTAAACACAATGGGTAAAGGAAGAAAAAGTATTTATAGATTCCTTAATTTCAATAAAAATATCAAAAGAAGAACAGAGAAAGGAGACATTTATATAAAAAAGAAAATATCACAACCTTTAATAGGAGAGCAAAAGAAGTGATGGACCAGAGGCATATGGGCTGCTATTAATCTATTAATACTTCAATGATCATTTCCATATACGCCCTGAATTGAATTAACTATTTAGGTACTCTTTGTGGCATTTCTCAAACAATTTAATTAAATATGAATACACAAGTTTCTTTGGATGTTGATAGAGGTCTTTATGCTGCGCTCTCTGAGTTGGGCGAATACATTGCAAGATGTATTAAATCAATCATTTGTCAAAATCGTGCTTCATGAACTCAAAAATATGCCTGCTTTTGCTGGCTTGCATTCTGTTCAATGTCATTCTAGGCCAGGGGCTTTCAGCCTGGAAACACACATCATTTTTTCCCCCTGGCACTCAAGTATTTTACAGCATTGCATGGCTCACTGGTTCACAGCACCTTCTGTTGCCATTCACACTATATAAATATCATCAAGTCTATCAGGGAGCAATATCCGCTAACTGTAGGCCTTGAATAATTTCCTGATATATTATACCTGTCATTAAATACTGAACCTGGCTACTGTTCAACATATTGCAATCAGGAATGAATCATATGTGAAATGCAAAATGAGTTTGGAAATCACCTGGTGCAATTGGGCAAAAAAGAAAGAAAAGCTTAGACTGATTTTGTTCCACTAACAAAGAGGTGCTCTGCAGAAATCAGCAGGTAAGTCATTTTGTCACTGACTAAAGAGGACTCCTGGGAATTTTTATTAAAGGGTTAGCAATAGGAGGGCAGGCTTAATGTTTTTACCATACTGTGTAGCATTAATGAAGGTGTTTAGAACTGTCTAAATAAGACATCACTGGAATACAAAGTAGGCTGTGATATGGCTGGTAAAGGAAGAAATACTATATGGGGGCTGTGTATGTTTTGAAAATGAATGAAAAGAAGCACTTCAAAGCTCATGGATCTCTTCCAAACCATGCTTAGCTTACACACACACACACACACACACACTTATACTAGACACGGTTTTGAAAATGTTGCCACCAACATTCTTAACACGTGTTACTAACCTAACCTAAGAACTGTAGTCATTCACTTAACAACTGTGGCAAGAAAGGTTGTAAAATGGGGCAAACTCACTCAACAACTATCTTACTTAGCAACAGAAAATTGGGGCTCAATTGTGGCCATAATTCGAAGACTACCTGTATTATATTATAACAGGACTCCCCAACCCCCGGTCTATGGCCTTGAGCCAATTGGAACCCGGCCACAAAAATGGGGAGTGCACACATGCGCTCATCCCCACTTGCGCAAGCAGTAGGCCACTGCTCATGGGGAACCATCCCTCTCTCCCTCTCTCCCTCTCCCCCACTGGGCCACAAAGCACAAAGGCTGGGGAACTCTGTATTATAAGCTACAATCTTAATTTTGAAGACAGTATTCCCTGGGGTCTTTTTGTCCCTCTATTTATTATATTAAAACTCTCCAGTTTAAAAGCTCACTGGAGATTAACTCCTCTCTGTTTACCCAGACTCTGAGTTACTTTTGTTGTGTTTCTCATAAAATTATTGGGTGCTGTATTCTTTAATTAGCTTATATGCCAGTTTAATCATATGCCAACTTTATTGTGAAGACATCTACCTTGGAAACAAAGAATCTAAATATTTGGATAAAATAAAGTAGTGAAATGTTGCAGACATTAATAGGCATTTTTAAGGAGAGAGTAAAATAAAAACATATAGATTGATTTTAGAGATTTGGCTCCTGTCTTTATTTCCCTTTAGGTATTTAGGTAAATCTTTGTTGCCTTCTGGTCTTATCAGCTTGTCTTTGTTGAAATGGACACCCGTTGAACCATAAACAACAATTTAAATCTGTGTTTTGGATTTATGACTCTGAAATGGCTTTTATTTAAAATCTTGCATACAAAATCTTTGTTGTTGTTGTTGTTTTGAGTCTTAATATTCTTACCCAGGATATCCAGGTGTATTCCATCCAAGTTTTATGTATATATTTAATTAAAATTTATATAAAGCAGATTGTTCTGAAAATTTCCTAATTTAGCTTTCCCCCCCCTTTTATCAATTTGATATACAGAGAAAATAGAGCAAGTCCTGTACTGATGAGAATCTCTTTAACAAGTCTCTCCAGATCTTTTTCCAGTGATTCCTTCAAGCTGTATGGGGTAAACGCTCTTCTTCCCTAACAGAAATAGACCCAAATCATAGTCATGTCAGAATGTATAGAATTGTACTATTGGAAAGTAAAAGTGCCCGTGACACCTTCCAACCAGACCACACAGTGTAATCTGACTTCAGGAAGACCCAGATCATAAAACAAAGAACCTCCTGAGCTTTCAGCCAGGAATGAAACTGATAGGAAGTTGGCAGACATTAGTAACTCAATCATTATAAATGAATGATCATTATAAATCCCCTCCTTTATACACACACACACACAAAGTGCTTGAGATTAGCCAAAGGTTGCAGCCCACTCAGGTACATACCAGATATCATGACTATTAATAAAAAGATCCCTACCATTGAGTGACTGCCACACCCAGCCTCAATGTTAATTAAGCAGGAAGCAAGTTGTTATGGTAGTTGTTGCAAACTTTGATTGCCGTACTTCACATTACACTCTCAAATAAATCTTGCCTTTGCTCCAAGTGGCTTGCCCTGTGTGTTCTTTGGATGATGCAACCTGTTTTCGAACCCAGGATTCTCTTCTAACAGTCCAATATACTAGGTTGGAGAAGGCCACTTTAAAGAGTAATTATTTTGCTATGGGCCACACCCTCTATGAACAATTCACACAGTTCCTTTTATATCTACATGGTATCCTTAGTGTTTCTCACAATGGCAGTGAAATTATGTGCTCTGTTTACAAAAACAAGAATAGGTATTAATACTGAAGTTCCTGTTTGCTGCAGAAAAGAGCTTTGTCTGTGCCAAAAATCCACACAGGGGAAGCAAGGTCTTCAGTGCTTGATTAATAGCATGCCGATTTAGCATACACTTGTTGCGTAGCTCAAGTCAAAATGATGTTAGATCAACACACAACAGAGTGAAGTTCAAACATCGCCTTCTCAGTCTGCAACTTTGGTAGGCTAAGTTGTCCAGATGGACTTGGAATGATGCAATCATCTCAGAATTAAAGGTTTTTCTATTGTGAGCCAAATGTCAGGCTCATGTAGATATTGAGAAGGAGATGTTTAATGGTTGATTAAAACCCCTGGTTAAGGGAGACCTGCCTTCTTTCTGTAAACATACAAAAGAACAGAAAATAAAAAAGAGATGGACTATGTATGCATATTTGGAAAGACCTTGTCCTTTTCCCCATCCTCTGGCAGATTCACAGAAAATGACAAAGCTCTTCCAGTCATGTGAGGCTAAATTTCTCTTCATTGCCCACTGCCCATAGTCATGGTTAGGTTACTAATGGTTGTATTTCAACCACCTAGAAGTCACTAGGTTGGACTGTGTTGGATCTGGGCAACGAGAGACAGACTGCGGACACGAAGTGACTTAACAGCTCTTTATTAGTAGTAGTAGTGATCCAGCTTGCTCTGAGGTCGGAGGGTTCCCCTTTTATAGGGATCGGGTACGCCCCTCGACCAATCAGAGGGATACCTGTTTCCCGCTGTAGTAGCGGACCAGAGGGGAGACTTATCTCGATATATGCTAATATCTAACACCCCTCCCCTCCTAGATGGAACGTTGCGGTAGGTAACATAGTCTTTTAGGTATGTGGGTGTTTGTCTTGCTCGGGAGGAACGTCGTAGTTCGGGTTGGTTTGAAGTGGTTGCAGGACCGGGTGCGGGTTGGTTCGAAGTAGTTGCAGGATCGGGTGCTTTTCCTGTTTCCCGTTCTGGAGGTCTTGTGCCTTCGTTGCTCGGGCGTTCAGGAGTCTGTTCGGTTGCGTTGTCTGGGGGTTGCTCTGCTTCGTGCGTGTTGTCTTGTCCCACGCTTGGCTCGCCGGCGTCGTCGTTTCCTATGATGGGGCTTTCGCGTGGCTGACTTTCTGTAGACAGGAAACTCTCGTCTTCGTTTCGAAGGTCGGAGTGTGCTAAGCGACCCCGAAGTTGATCGATGTGCCTTTTCCAGTTCCGCCCATCTTCTAGTTCCAGCAGATACGATCGTGGACCCGTGATGCCAATGACTTTTCCCGGCATCCATAATGTTCCCCCTGCGTAGTTGTGGGCGTATACTGAATCCCCTACTCTGAAAGACCGGATTTTGCTTGTAGAGTCTGGGGGAGCCGTGGCAGAGTAATTCGGGTGAAGCCGGTCCAGGTGAGATCGTAGGCGGCGACCCATGAGTAGTTCAGCGGGGCTCCTACCCGTTGTTGCGCTTGGGGTAATGTGCTGAATTAGGAGGTAATGGTCAATGCGTGTTTGCCAATCACCTGGACCCATCCTAGCGAGGGCCTCTTTTGCGAATCGCACCATTCTCTCCGCCTATCCGTTTGATGCTGGATGGAATGGCGCGACGAGGGCATGCCGAATTCCCAAACCTGCTAAAAATGTTTCAAACTGCATGGCCGTGAATTGGGGCCCGTTATCGGATACTAGGAGATCTGGCAGGCCATGGGTGGCGAAAAGTCGCCGTAGAACCTTTATGACTGCCTCTGCCGTGGTTGAAGTCATTAGGACTACATCTAGCCATTTTGAGTATGCATCCACAACTATAAGGAAAGTCTGACCTTGGAATGGCCCTGCGAAGTCGATGTGTATTCGTGACCAGGGTGCTTTGGGTTTCTCCCATTCTGTGGCGGGCGCTTCCGGGGGTGCTGGTCTCGATTCCTGGCATGGGTCGCAAGTGGCCACCCACTCCTCTATTTCTTTGTCCATGTTTGGCCACCATACGTAACTTCTTGCTAACGCTTTCATTCTAACAATCCCCGGATGACCCATATGTAAAGCATCTAATACATTTTTACGTAACGCATACGGAATAACAACTCGATCCCCCCACAACAAACATCCCTGTAGCACTGAGAGCTCGTCCCGTTTTGACCAAAACATTTTGAATTCCGGGCCCACATTTCCCTTCGGCCACCCCCTCCAAACTCAAGTTTGAACTTGTTTTATTAAATTGTCTTTAGAGGAGAACCTTGCAACATCGTAGGAAGAAACCGGTCCCGAATCCAAACAGTCAATGAGCAATACCGGTACTTCTGGAGTGGGGTCTGGCAGAATGTCAGGTAATGGGCAACGGCTGAGTGCGTCTGCGTGTCCAAGAGTGGAGCCCGGTCGATGAATCAATTTGTATGAATACGCAGCCAGGAAAACAGTCCACCTGGTCATGCGAGGAGAAAGGGAGACCGGAGTGGGGCGGTTTCCCGCCAGAAGTCCCAACAGCGGTTTGTGATCTGTGATCAGTTCAAAATCGCGGCCGTAGAGGTATTCGTGGAAACGCTTTACTCCCGCTACGGCAGCCAGCGCTTCCCTGTCCATTTGGCTGTAATTCCTCTCGGCCGATGAAAGAGTTCTGGAGTAGAAAGCGATGGGTGCTTCTTTTCCATCGGGCATCCTGTGGCTGAGGACTGCTCCAACTCCGAAAGGTGATGCGTCGCAGGTCAATACCAGCGGTAGGGTCTGGCTGTATTGAACAAGCAGTGAGTCAGTGGTGAGCAGGCGCTTTACCCCGGCGAAAGCTGCAGCTTCGGATCGTCCCCATTTCCATGGTGCGTTCCTCTGGAGTAGACGGTGTAGTGGCTCAGCAACGGTCGCTTTCTGCCTCAGAAAGACGCTGTAGAAGTTAAGTAATCCGAGGAAGGCCTGCAACTCGGTCTGATTTCGTGGTGTGGGGGCGTCCTGGATCGCCTTAATTTTCTTTGAAGTGGGGTGTATTCCCTGTCCATCGATTCTATAACCCAGGAATTCTACGCTAGGCACGTTAATTTGGCATTTTTCTTTTTTAAGGCGGAGACCCTTTTCTCTGATTCTGGCCAAAACAGATCTGACTCTTTTGTTTAATTGCTCCTCATTTGCAGCGGACACCAAGATGTCGTCAAAATAGGGGACGACTCCTGGTATCCCTTGCAAAAGTCGTTCCATGACACTCTGGAACAATCCTGGGGCAATGCTTACGCCGAATTGTAGCCGGTTGCATTTGAATGCTCCTCTATGCGTCACTATAGTTTGGGCCTCCGCTGTGGCGCTATCAACTGGCAGTTGCTGGTAAGCTTGTGCCATGTCTAATTTTGCAAATACCTTTCCTGGCCCCAACGAGTGCAATAAGTGCTGTACTACAGGCACAGGATATGCGCTCTGTTGTAGCGCGACATTAATTGTGCATTTATAGTCCGCACAGATGCGGACTGATCCGTCTGGTTTGACTGGGGTCACGATGGGCGTTTCCCAGCGCGCGTGATCTACCGGCTCAAGGATTCCTTGCTCCACTAACTTATCTATTTCCTTATCTATTTTTGGGCGGAGTGCAAAAGGCACTCGTCTCGGTTTAAGTCGGATTGGCGCCACTTTGGGGTCTAAATTGAATGATATTGGTTTACCCACATACTTACCAAGACCGGGGCTGAACACATCCTCGAACTCCTTAAAAATCTGTTCAGCGCTGCTGTTTCTCACGGCGTTGATTCCGGTGACTTCTAACCCCAGGGCTTCAAACCAATCAAGCCCCAGAAGGTTCTGCAATGGCGCGCTGGCGATGGTCACGGGCAGCTGGGCTTCGATGTCCTTGAAACGGATGTGGAATGTGCCTTGGCCCACGATGGGGACTTGGTTCCCCTGGTAGTCTCGTAGCAGGACGTCTGGAGCGCGTAGTTGGCTCTTTCTGAGGCTAGGGATAGCCTGTTTCATGGATGCCCATGAAATGATCGTCAGGGTCGATCCTGTGTCAACTTCTAGCTCGCAGGGTGAGCCCTCCAAGAGGACTGTGACTCTCAGCCTTTTTGGCCGCTTAGGGCGGACCTGATGTATTGTGGTGAGATACGTTCGCAACTCTTCTCTCTGGGTCAACTCTATCTCATCGTCAACATCCTGAAAATACTCTCATTGAGCGTCTTGATAGAACGCTCTTTCAGCTCTTTGTGTGTATTCTCTCTGGGGATACGCTCGTTCAGCTCTTTGGAAATATTCTCTCTGGGTAAACACTTGTGGATTTCTCTCTGGGCGCCCTTTTTGATTTCGCCAAGCCCCTGGGTTAGGCTTCTGTTGGCGGTACATGGGTGGCTGCCGTGAGGCAGGGACTCCGCTCCGGCACACTCGTGCGATGTGCCCAAGTTTGTTGCAGTGCGAACAAACAACGTTCCTGAACCTACAAGTAGACCTGGGGTGATTCCCTCCGCAGCTTGCGCAGGGCGGCAAACGGGATCCGGGTCTCCCCCCAGGCCTCACGTGACTGCTCTGCATCAGGTGACTGTCCTCGAACTCGGGATTCTCGAAGTCGGGGCTTGTGTCCTCGTAGTGAACTCTGGTTTGTCTTGGTGCTGGCTGGTTTACGTTGGCCCCTCGTTGTATGGTCACTGATGATTTCTCCGCTGACTCTGACGCTCTTGCTTCGTTTAACGCTGTCTGTAGGGTTAAATTCGGGTTTGCCAACAGCTTCTTTTGCAAAGAAATGTCTCTTAACCCACAGATGAGCTGCTCTAAGATGTGCTCTTCCAGATCTCTGTATTCGCAGTGAGTTGCTGCTTTTCGTAGGGCTGCAACATATTGATTGATGGATTCTCCCGCCTTCTGGGTCCTCATGTTGAATTCCTTGCGGCAGACATGGCGGGAAGGTTTTGGCGCGTAATGAGTTTGCAGAGTCTGTTGCAACGTCGTCCACGATACTGCCTGTATTGGAGTAGGCGCGGTGAGGTCTCTGGCCGTATTGAAGACTTCCTTTCCGCAGTAGCCGAGGAAGATGTTTTTCTTCCTCGCATCGGTGATCCCCGTGTATTCGTTCGCTTCGAGGAAACACTCGAAACGAATCATGAAAGCTTCCCATTCGTCGTTTGCTGGGTCGAAAGGAGCGGGGGGAGCATGCATCACCATCTTCTCAGTTCGAATTTGCTGCGCTGCGGTGATCTGAGATGGCTGTCGGAATTACTGCCGAATTCCTGGGCTGGATCAAATCCGGAGATTCTGGAGGTAGCGTTCTTCGTCCTATCTGTCTCTCAATCCCACCTTCGTCGCCAATGTTGGATCTGGGCAACGAGAGACAGACTGCGGACACGAAGTGACTTAACAGCTCTTTATTAGTAGTAGTAGTGATCCAGCTTGCTCTGAGGTCGGAGGGTTCCCCTTTTATAGGGATCGGGTACGCCCCTCGACCAATCAGAGGGATACCTGTTTCCCGCTGTAGTAGCGGACCAGAGGGGAGACTTATCTCGATATATGCTAATATCTAACAGACTGTTTTCTAGTTGTGAAGAAAATGTCCATAGCCTGTCTGTATATAAGTGACCCCAGTTTCAATACTTTTAATTCCTAAGTAGAGCAGAGAATGTCCCTTTCCTGAAGATTAGGTTGCTGTTCTCATCCAGACAAAATAATGCTTACTTAAAACACATTGAATCTTTAACTTGATATAAATCAACTTTTTGTATTCTTTTTTCTGAAATCTGTGAATAAAGGAAAAAACACAACTTGTTCAGTTCAGGAAAGATTATATATGCCCCTTTATGTTTTCCTTTTATGTGTTCAGAATCTACTCATCCTGAAGTAACCAGGAATAAAATAAAGAAGCCATGAGGAAAATATAATCTGTGGTAGATCACTCAAAAGACTTTTCCTTGGATGTACTCCATCCCATATACCTGGATTCAAAATATTTGGATGTTTTCATTACAAACTCACACAGAACTTTCTAATTATAGAATAATAGTAGTAGCTCTTAATGATTCATATAATGTGTTGGAACAACAGCCATAACGGCATGATTAGGACATGAGATTCAATCACAATTGCAGGAAGTTATTATTTCCAAAGCTAATTTTCTGAAGTTTTTTGCTTGTGTGCATTGCAAATGGGGACAAATGAAAATGAAAAGAGACAAATAGGAGTTGGGACTACAGAAGGTGCATATTTTGTAACCAGTGACATCCATCCCATCCTACTCCATCCTGTAGTCCTGAAAGGAACTATTTTTCTATTTGGAATGGAAATAGATCTAGTAATTCAGAAGATAACATGTTGCAGGGTGTTCATAGCACTCCCTCTCTCATTACTCAATCAGGGATTGAGATAAACATTCATGCTTTGGATGAGTTACCCTTATAGCACAGTGTACATAAATGATGGAGCTTAATGACATTGCCAAATCAAAGACCAACCACTCACAATCCCAACTATCAGTGTGTTAACTGAAGTGTTCAAACACTTACAGCAAGTAGCAAATAATCTGCCATGCTAATCTGTCTTCTTTCTAGATAATTTATTATTGCCTTCTAACTTGCTTTAGGCCAATACAAATGATGCTTTTCTCCCCCCCCCCCCCCGCTTGTTACATGAAAGGTGAATATTAAATCCTAATGAATCATGTTTTTCTCAGAGTTACTACTATATGAGGAAGAGTCCAAGCCAACCTCTTTTGCCTTCACTGCCTACTGATAGTTAAAATGAAACAATTTAAGAGGGAGACCATTTCTATAATGAGCCAAGTCAGGGTACCCATACTGTCAATAGGCAAATTCTCATGGCAGCAATTTTGTGATTGCACCCATAACACACTTTCAAATATGTTCCCATTACCTTTGGAGAGCAGAACATCAGAGATCTCATTTGTAATCTGTATCAATCACCAGAGAAGAGGATGACCAGCAGCAAGATAGAGGGACTCAATTGCAGTGGCGATTGGGATAACATTGGAGGATCTGAAGATCAAGACTGGAACAGTTAATCCTAGAAAAAAAAGCTATGTGGTCACCCATAGCCAGCATAAATGTAGTGGCACATAATCAATCAATTACTTGTGCTATATAAAACTTACAATAACTATTCTTAGCAATTTCACACCCACTTTGAAGTAAACTGAGCTAAAGTTCCAGATGGTCTATAGTTGATAGTAGACTCCTGCTGGTCATGGCAAGACATTGCCAAATGGCCCTGATTCCACATGGCTAACCCTGTACCCACCACTCCTATACTTGTCACCCTTGCTATCCCTGCTGTGGTTGTCTTCCTGCAATTCAGTTTATTTTTATTCTTCCTCATCACTATAACTTGAAACTTGCTTGATAAGAATGTCCAATCTCTGTTTGCCATGCTGAGTCTTCATATTTCCCCCTCTGTCCTTTAAAGGATAACTAATACAGTAATACTTTGATTAGCTTCTCCCAGCAGAAAAAGCTTCACGTTTTCATTTAAAACTGTTGTTAAAGAGACAGAACCGGTAAAAATGCTATTCAAAAATAGTTTTGGTTCAATCCTATTCTCTTTCTCTCTGTGTTCCATTTTCACTATTATAAATTCACATGTAGAATGAGCCCAAGAATATTCAAAAAAAGGGGGGGGGGAAGAGGGGAGATTGGGCTCTTTTTCTAATTATAGTAAAAAAAATTGCTTTTCTACAGGTATTATGAAAAAATGTTAGCTCATATACAGCGCTAAAACATGATTTCTTGGTTTAGAGTGCCATTATGGTTTTAATGGGTTCATTTCCAAGTTAAAAGTGCAGGGGATTGAGCTGTATGAGTAATACCTGCTATTATATTTTTCCCTTTATTGTGACACATTTTCTACACACACACAAAGTAGTTGAACCCAGTCCTTCTAGCATTTGAAAACAAAAAGTAATCGGGGACTCTTTCTTATAGCCATTCTAACTTTTGGTCCTCTAGATCAGAGGTGTCAAGCCTTTTGGCTTGCCTGGGCCACACTGAGTGAAGATAAATTGTGTGGAGTTGCATATAAAATTTATAATGTAGTTAATGTATATTAATATCACTAAATATCACATAATAAGCTTACAAGTGTATGATCTTGTGGGGCTACCCAGGGCCACATGAGGCCATGGATTATTACAGGCACTCCCCCCATTTTTACATGCTTTTTTCGCCTTCCCCAGGCTCCAGAGGCTTTATAGGAGCCTGGGGAGGGTGAAAACAGCCTCCCCCGCTCCCCGGACGCCCTCTGGAGGCTTCAGGGAAGCCTCCAGGCAGTCCCTGAACCCTTAGGAGCACTCAAAACAACCCTCCAAGCAAACTGGAAGTGACTTCCGGTTTGCTCGGAGGGTCGTTTTAAGTATTCCGAAGGCTTCAGGGACTGTCCGGAGGCTTCCCTGACGCCTTCGGAGAGCTCGAAACAACCCTCCAAGCAAACCGGACGTGACTTCCAGTTTGCTCGGAGGGTCATTTTAAGCTCTCCGAAAGCTTCAGGGACCGTCCGGAGGTTACCCTGATGCCTTCGGAGCGCTCAAAAGAACCCTCTGAGCAAACCGGAAGTGACTTCCGGTTTGCTCGGAGGGTTGTTTTAAGCACTCCGAAGGCTTCAGTGACCGTCCGGAGGCTTCCCTGATGCCTTCGGAGCGCTCAAAACGACCCTCCGAGCAAACCGGAAGTCACTTCCAGTTTGCTCGGAGGGTCATTTTAAGCATTCTGAAGGCTTCAGGGACTGTCCGGAGGCTTCCCTGACGCCTCTGGAGCCTGGGGAGGACGAAAAATGGCTTTAAAAAAGGGTGAACTCAGCTGACAGGGCAGTGCCTCGCGTGCCCTGACAAATGGCTCCGCGTGCCACCTGTGGCATGCGTGCCATAGGTTCGCCATCACTGCTCTAGACATTGAGTTGGCAAAAAAATGCTGACATAAATTTTGATGCCCTAATCTAATTCTGTCCCAGTAATGAGACAGTGATTGGGAACTGTCCTTATTGCTTCAATACAGGATAAATTAAGGGGAAACATTGATGGAATCTCCGAGATTTGTTTTTCCTGTCAGAGTGGCATGTTCTAATGCAGAGGTCAGCAATCCATGGCTCTGGAGCTGCATGTGTCTCTTTCATCCTTCTGCTGTGGCGCCCTGTTGCCAGTCGGCACCACAATTTTGAGAGGAGCTTCCGGTTGAAGGGGGGGAGCAGGGCGCACCAGGATATGACTCTATGGCAAGGGATGGGTTTTCCGGTCAGCTCCACAATTCATAGGCTTTTAGTTAGGACAGGTAGAGGCAAAAGGATGCCATACTAGGAGAGACTATGGTGGGGAAACCGGACTTCTGGTCGGCTCCAGAATTGAAGGGGAGGCTTCTGGTTAGGACCTTTATGGCCCTTTGAGTGTTTAAGCTGCCAACCCCTATGCTAGTGGGATAAACAAAGACCTATCACTCTCCTTAATGTGCGGTGAGATCACTGCTGGATAAATCTAGGCAAATTGTTTGAACAATTTGTTTAATCCTCTGCTAATTGGACAGTTAGCCATTAATTATTGATCTGCTTGCTATGTTTCCAGAAGGGTGATGGAGAAGAGTGGCCAGAGGAAGCAGGCCTGCACCAGTCTGTAACTAACTTATCCCAGGTCCTGACATGCTCCATCAATCACACGGGGGACAAAGTGTCCAACCGTATGTCCATGAAAAAATTAGTGGCAAGAGAAAAAGTAAAAGCCATTTATAAACAGGATCTTAAAATATTCCATTCAAAATTGTTAGCAGGGCACATTCATCAACGGTCAGAGGAACATGATGGTACATTTTAAGGGATCTTGGTCTGCCACAAGATTTCACTTATTTGTTTAGTTTGTAAAAGTGAAATGAAAAAAAATTGCTTTAATCGTATAACAACATTTCCAGTATCTTTTTAAAAACGTGCTGAAACTATACAATGCAGAGGTTTGGAGTTCAGGGTTAGATTTCTTTGTTTAACATGTAGTTGTAAAGGCAGTTGCACTAGACTTGAACAGGATGAAACTTTCTAGCCGGCCAAATAAAATAAAATAGATAAACAATTGTTTATTTCTACCTCTGTGAAGGGTCATGATAACTTCACAACAAGAGAATCTTTATGTGGCCCATTTTTGTTTATAAGATATCCTGAATGTTGAAATTCAGTCTACTGAAAGAGAAGGTCAGGAGAATGGAAAAACTAAAACCAGATTTTACTCTTAAGTACAGGTAGTCAGTGATGGTATTCAGCCAGTTTGGATCGGTTCGGACGAACTGGTAGTGGCAACCTGTGGGTGGCCCTGATGCGATACTGTCCTATTTAGCCACGTTTTCTAAAGCTGCACGCATGTGTGCAAGCCGCACACATGAGCAAAGTTCATGCACGGAAGGCCGTGCATATGTGCGGAAGGTGCACATCAGGGGTGGGTTCCTGCCAGTTCTAACCTCTTCTATAGAAGAGGTTCCACAAATGTACCGTGCTGTTTAGAACCGGTTCCAGCTCCCTTTCCCCTCCTGTCTGCACCACTCTTGCCCCGCCCACTGCTCACTGATTGGCTGGCTCACCAATCGCCACGCCCACCTCTAAGAGTCCTATCTAAACCTTAAAGTCTTAAAGCTGTCAAGTTTGAACACCCCTGGGTTTTTTTTCTAAAGGGTTAGGGGTGCAAGGGTCTTGTAACTTGACAGCTTTAAGACTTATGTGCTTCAAATGCCAGAGTTTCTGAGCCAACATTTTGGTTGCTAAGCAAGAGCGTTGTTAAGTGAGTTTCACCACATTTTACAAGTTGGCCACTCCCACCCGGTCACATGGCTGGCAAGCCACTCCCACAAAACAGGCTGCACCTACAGAAGAGGTTCTAAAAAATTTCGAAACCCACCACTTGTGCACATTCACATTTTTGGTCCGCAGCGAACCGGTTGTAAAATTATGTGAAACCCAACTCTGCTTTAGTCCCCAAATTACAACCACAATTGGGCCCATAATTGCTAAGTGAGAAATCTGTTAAGTGAATTATGCCCCATTTTATCACTTTTCTCACTGCATTTGTTAAGTGAATCACTGCAGTGGTTAAATTAGTAACATGGCTGTTAAGTGAATCTGGTTTCCCCCATTGACTTTGCTTGTCAGAAGGCTGCAAATGGGGATCCCATGACCCTGGGACACTGCAATCGTCATAAATGTGAATGAATTGTCAAGCGTCCAAATGTAAATCACATGAACATGGGGATGCTGCAATGGTCATAAGTGTGAAAAATGGTCATAAGTCACTTTTTTTCAGTGCCTTTGTAACTTTGAATGGTCACCAAATAGAATGTTGTGAATCAAGGACTACCTGTATTCTGAATCCTCAGAGAATATTAGAATATTCCCGCTCATGCTTTGTGAGGTGATTTGGAGATGGACTCCAGTGAGACAATAAGCTGCCTTTAGGGTAGCATTTCTCAAACTTGACAACTGTAAAATGCTGAATTCTGGGAGTTGATCCAAGCATCTTAAGTTTGCCACGTTTCTGAAATGCTGTGTTTTCCATTTAGTTCAGATAAAGCTAGAATATTATCTAATATTATCATGGAGATCAGTCTTAATATTAATATTTATATGGCAATTGTTTATTTCCTTCAGATTCTACATTTAAAAAAGCTTTGAAGACATGTGATCGTGTGAAGCCTCTGTTTCCAAGTTAAGCTCTCATACATTGCATTCTTTAGAAGCCATCTCCATCCGATATTTTTCATATCTGTTGAGATTCCAGCTTCCTTAATTCTTAAAGTTGGCCATACTAACTGGGAGTTCTGCAAAGTGTAATTACTATGAATCTTGGGTCATGTGCAAAGGGAACAGAACATGCTTTTACCGCTATAAATCCAGAAATATCTCACAGCTACCCCATCTTTTCCTCTTGAAGCAATAAGAAAAGAATGGTTACATTAGCTTGCCTTGTAATCAGAGGTGGGTTCCTGCCAGTTCTAACCTCTTCTATGGAAGAGGTTCTACAAATCTATCGTGCCATTTAGAACCGGTTCCAGCTCCCTCCCCCTGCCCGTCCGCACCACGCTTACCCCGCCCCCCGCTCACTGATTGGCTCACCAATTGCACCACTCAAAGAGTCCTATCTAAACCTTAAAATCTTAAAGCTGTCAAGTTTGAACATCCCTGGGGGTTTTTTTTTCTAAAGGGTTAGGGGTTCAAGGGTCTTGTAACTTGACAGCTTTAAGACTTGCGTGCTTCAAATGCCAGAGTTTCTGAGCCAACATTTTGGTTGTTAAGCAAGAGCGTTGTTAAGTGAGCTTCACCACATTTTACAAGTTGGCCATGCCCACAGTCAAATGACTGTCAAGCCCCTTCCATTCGGCCACATGGCTGGCAAGCCACTCCCACCCAGTCACATGGCCGGCAAGCCACTCCCACAAAGCAGGCCACACCTACAGAAGAGGTTCTAAAAAAATTTGAAACCCACTACTGCTTGTAATATTTTAAGGAGGCAGGTTAATGGCACAATAAAACCTACATTGAAAAATGTCCTTCTTTTGCGGTTTTATTTGAAAATCTAAAGTGAGTTGTTCCCTTGACAAATGTGTCTTTTGTTGTTATTGTTGTTAGATTTATACCCTGTCTGTCTTCCAGGAACTCAAGAATGCTGCATTTTACAGCATATGCCACAGATTGCATCCCACTCCATTTCTTCTGAAAAACCACTCCATGTGTTTTCTTCATATTGTTTTCTTAATGTAATTTGATTTCTTAATAGAACTGCATTTGTTTTCATAACATCGCTTTCTTTCTTTATATAGCTACACAGTGTATATTCTTCTAATTCAGTGTTTCTGTTTCTTGATCGAAAAGAAAAATCTTGCTTAATATAGCAAACTTAATTTTGGATATTTCTGCTCCCCTTCTTTTTTTTAAGAAGGAGAAATGACCAGGTTCCGACCAGTTCTGAAGAACCGGTAGCAGACATTTTGAGTAGTTTGGAGAACCGGTAAATACCACTTCTGACTGGCTTCGCCCCTGTTCTGTAGGGAGAATGAGGCAGACAGGGACTGAGGCAAGGCAGGTTGAAGCTAACACAACCTTTATTAACAGTGACAAACAGCTCAGAAGTACAGCAAATCTCAGATAGGCAAACAGCAAGCAAATGACAGCTGACAGCTCTTTTATAGTCGAGCTGTCAGACGATAGACCAATCAGGTGGCTGGATTCTCCCGCCGGCAGGCTGGTGCGTCTTGGCCAATCAGGAACGACCAATGCAAGTCTGTGATAGGAGAAGTTAGCAATGCAAGTCTATGGCAGGAGAATTTAATACACAACAGCCCCCATCTATTCTCTGCCTCCCGAGTCCCAGCTGATCGGAAGGGAATGGGGATTTTCCAGTAACCTTCCCCTGGAGTGGGGAAGGAATGGAGATTCTACAGTATCCTTCCCCTGCCATGCCCACCAAGCCAAGCCATGCCCACCAAAACATGGCACGCCCACCAAGCCACGCCCACAAAACTGGTAGTAAAAAAAATTGAATTCTACCACTGGAAAAGAGTTGGGGCATTGCTATCTTCTCCTTGGCCTTTCCTGTTCTTTCCTCAAATAGGTTTCCTCAAATATTTATTTTCTTAGCAAAGAGGTTCAAGGATTCTTTGAATCACCATCATGATTGTGTTCTTGAGTTTTGTCATTTATGTTACAGAATCCTTCTTTGTGGTATCTTTGCAGTTGTCCGGTTTTTTTGCTATCCAGATGTGTTGGCTGTATATAATTATTTTATTTGAGATAGAAAACAAAGTGCAATTAGGTGATATGTTTAGTTCTTGTTCAACCATCATCCAATGAATTAATTAACTTTATTGGATGTTATATAATTTCTTAGTTTAAGGAATTGCATTCTCTAGATTAAACAAACTATACTTCATGTGTTCTGGAATGAATCTGTCCCTCCAGTGAGAATGGGGAGTAAAAGGATTGTTGAGGGTCACTAGGGGACTTTCATCTGTATATGGCCCCCCAAAATGAGATGTTTGAAAGATGATTCCCACTTCATCCTTCTGGAATAGCTTCTCCCGCACCCAGACTGCTTCCTCTCCATTTGGGGGGGGGGGAGAGCGGGCAGGGGGGAAATATAAAAACAGCCCATTTGATAAAGCCTTGGGGTAGAGATGTAAGTTTGCGCCTTCCCAATGGATACTGCCTTTTTTATAATATTGATTTTGTCTTTTGATTTTAACGTATCTTCAGTTCTTCTAAGGTATTCAGAACCCAGCAGTCATAAATACAGTTTCCTTGAAAATAAGATCTCCCTGGTTAATAAGCCCAATCGGGCTTTTGAGCGCATGTGCTAAAATAAGCTCTCCCCTGAAAATAAGCCCTTTCCCAGAAATATTGTAACACAGCAGCGGCACCATGCTCACCGCCTCCTGCACCCAAAAATAATAAAACCTCCCTGAAAATAAGGCCAAGCACTTATTTTGGGAATCTTATTTTCACGGAAACACAGTAAATAATACTTTTCCAGTATCCATCCTCAAAATTCCAATATATTTCACAGTTTCATCAGAAGCTGAACATGTTCTATATAGAGAGGCTTTTAATCAGCCATTGCACCGAGGGGGAAAAAATCTTGCATTTGGTCTCTAAATCCTCACAAGTTCCTTTTTCAAAGCCAGCTGTAGAAAGGTTTGTCTGCAGCAATTATTTTTTCCTATGCAAAGTGGCTTTAAAGAATGAATGCATTCTGCCTTCTTGAGTTTTAGCCTATCCTGACCAACACTTTACTTCATGATTTCCTCTTATAAATGCTAATTGATCATTAAAAAGCACTGAGAATCTTTCAGAACAACTATTTTTAACATTTGCATGTGAAGTTTGCCTAGGCTAATCACATGCAAAAACAAGAAAACAAGGATTCTGGATTTCAGTGGCTGCCAAGAACAGGAAAAATGTACACGCTGCTTCATCAGAGTATCATTTAAGTGTTTCCATCCTGCAATGAGGACTTTATGTTTTTTCACCCAGGTCTACTTGTCACCTCTTTTTCACATCCAATGCTTTAATGCTTTCTTTTTACCCGATGACCACTACAATCAGTTTATGCATGACTCATAAGGTCGGAGAATATGTATTATATATTTATTCTAGAGAATAAAAGAATACATGAAAATAACATTTAGAGGAATGCTTTGGGCCTACCTGCTATTCATTACAGCAGCCATTATTTTTCCAACTTCTTCATGAGTCTAGATTTATTTTTTAAAAAATATATGAATACTTTAAGAGTTGCATCAAGTTTAACGAACTGGCTTGTTTTCAGACCTGTACCAAGAGTCTGAAATAAATTTTAAAAAACACCCAATTTAATGAATAGCAGAGAGGAATGAACTTCATTGAAATATGATGTAGATTGACTGGATAGTTTTTTAAAATGTGTGCTGCCTAATAAAAGGAATTCAGTTTTTCCTCTCCAAATGTTTGTAGTGTAACATGGAAAAGCATCACATTAGGGCAAAGTGGAGAAGGGGAAATGTTCCCATTCTCTCAGTCCCGCCCATATCTGAAGCAAGGAAATGTGAAAAACGTACAGAGGGGAGCTAAAACACCAGGTCCTTTTCCTTTTGGAGTTCCATATAACAATGTGGGAAAGGAATAGGTCTTATGTCTTAAATGTATTGCTTCTGCATACTTATACCTTCACTACAGAAGGCATTTTCCCTCCTGTTAGCTATTTTAAAAAGACAGTTTATTCCTGACCTTGTACAGTCCTGATGTTTTCAATTCTGTTTACAGCTCTCTCATTCCATTTTTTTTTCTTTCCGATGGGTACATGCATTGCATTAGAATCATTTAGTATTTTGGTATGCAGAAGCATATGTTCAGAATTCCTATTTCCCTTGTTATTTAAGGAGCTTTAAGCACTTGGAGCCTCACTGCATTTAGAAGCATCTCCTGATGGTGATAAAAAAGGAAGTTTTAAAATTTTTATTTATTCAATTTCTATAGCTGCTCAACTGAACCAAGTGATAGGTGCTTTTTTTTTTTAAAAAAAAGATTTTTTTAAAAAAAAAACATTGCATTGTGAGATTCCCTTTAGGTACCATGCTGAACTTGGGACATTTTAAATGGAGGGTGAACATGTGTGAGTTTTGTAGAGCTATACCCTAGCCTAGCCCATAAATAGACAATTTGTCCATTGCACTAATCTAACTCCCAGATTTAATTTTGTTGGACCGTTGACATGTATTTATTTAGCATGTGGCTAGAACTGTTGACAGTATGCTGGGATGAGGCAACCTACTGTTGATGAGCAGATGTGGACCTTCCTCAAGAAAATACTTTTCAACATCCTTGTGTGACTCTGGAAGTAAAAGCCTAGTCATATGCAATATGAACTCATTCAATATGTTATAGGGAACAAGGACAGTACAAATTGTCCCACATTTCTCTATCCAAACATTTAATGGAACATAATTATTATTACTATCAGACTGTCATTTGAATAGGTAAAACAGACAACCAAGAAATGTTTCATCCTTAATAATGTAAAGAACGGTTGCTGGAATTGGGTATATCTAGTTTAATGAAAAGAAAGATCAGGGGAGACATGATAGCAGTGTTCCAATATCTCAGAGGTTGCTACAAAGAAGAGGGAGTCAAACTATTCTCTAAAGCACCTGAGGGCAGGACAAGAAGCAATGGATGGAAACTAATCAAGGAGAGAAGCAACTTAGAATTAAGGGGAAATTTCCTGACAGCTAGAACAATTGATTAGGGAACAACTTGCCTCCAGAAATTGTGATTATTCAACACTGGATAATCATTTGTCTGAAATGGTACAAAGTTCCCTGACTGGGCAGAGGGATGGACTAGAAGACCTCTAAGGTCCTTTACAACTCTGTTATTCTATTCTATTCTATTCTATTCTATGTATCCATATGTGTGTTCAAAGTATGCATGCTCCATGGTTAAAAATGAACAGTCACTCCTATGTCTTTTGCCAATGAGCTGCTTTACTTGATCTAAGCCATTGTTCCTTAGCCTGGTATAATAGCCTATTACTTCTTGGAGGTAATTAGCCTGCCACTCTAAGTCTATTGGACAAATATTCAAGAAGTAGGAAGAGGAAAAATAAAGTCACTAATCTAGGGGAACTCTTCAAAGCCTGGAAGTGCTTGGATGAGTTTGATGGTCATCCAAATGTGCAGTAAATTTCCAAACTTTGACAGCCTTTAGAAGGCTGTTACAGTATTGAGTTTTAAAATGATCAAGGCATTCATAATTCTTGCTGACAGCACATGATTTAGAGAGTGCAAAGAGAGTAGCTAGTGATTTCTCTGTCTGACAGGCGGTCTCTGAAGATATGAGAGCATCTTGCTTTTTTCTCCGTACTGAATCATGTGACATAGACATAACCAAAGGAACTGAATGCTTTCAGCTTCGTTCATCTCTTGGGTATTAATATAACTTCAAAGGTTATCAGTGTTGCACAAAAAAGTTGTTAGAAAGCTCATCATGCAGCTGTGATCTTGACAAATAGATGAGTGGGTTCTTGGACAACATATAAAATAAAGATTTCTACTTATGAACATCAGTGTTACGTCCCTGAATCTTCAAGGACTTTTCTATAATACCACACTGTCTGCTTCTATTCTTGGCCCACAAACTTGCTTTTGTAATTGCTGAAACTCCCAACAATCACTATTGTTGGGAGTGGAAGATTTGCAGGAAATACATGACAGTTACATGGTCAATTATAATGTAAGGGAAAATACATTCTGTTCTCACTTCTATCAATAACACACCTGTCCTTCCCATTATAATATTTCCATCCATTGTGCTTCAGCTCTCCAAATACGTTATGTGAAGCTACCAGATACCAAAGACTTCTCTCTCTATGATGGCAAATAGACCATGAGGTCTTGGAGGGGGGAAGGCAAATTTCTGATATTTTCTTCACCACAATAGCAATGTTTCAATCATCTGGAGTGGTATGAGCTATCCTGTTTCCCTGAAAATAAGACCTCCCTGGATAATAAGCCCAATTGGACTTTTGAGCACATGTGCTAAAATAAGCCCTCCCCAAAAATATTGCAACACAGCAGCAGCCATGAGGTGACTACGCTCGCTGCCTCCTGCACCTCAAAAATAATAAGACCTCCCCAAAAATAAGGCCAAGTGCTTATTTCGGGGGGGGGGGGTAGTCATAAGAAAATAAGGGAAACATGGTAGTATGGTATAAATTTGAGTCCTTTTGAAGATGTGTGATATTTTTGTTTGGTAGACAAGGCATAGACAATGACTAGTTCAAAGTTATCCAATAAAAGTTATGGTTAACAGAAGATGCATACTCTGCAGAATTAACAAAAATCCTTTAAATCAAGCTTGATTGCTGACTACATGGACATTGGCAGAAATATAAAAGTAGCTTGTCTTTACTTTCTTCTGGGATATATTTTTCAACTTCCCAGTCCTACATATAGTACATAGGTGTTTCTAATGGCCTCCTATCTAAGTGCTAAACATGTCTGAAACTGCTTAACCTTGTTAGCATCTAATAAACGTGGCCCACTGTGACATGACTCACTTCATATACCCAAACTTATGAGCTCCTCTTGACATGGGGCTAAAAGCCCAGTCTTCTTCAAAATTTATCAAGTCTCCTCTGTTTGTAGTGAGCATCCATTATTTGTAACTCTAGAGTCAGGTGTAGTTTAGTCTCTCCATAGTCACTTTTCTAGGCGGATGGCCTCTAGTATGTAAGACATTTATTTATAAGCTGACATTTATTTATGAATCCACATTCGGAATGGGCAAGAATTTCATTTAAGTCATATTTTGATTAGAATGATGAATGTGAAAAACTAATTTCATGAATTGTGGAAAGACTTAAGATATAAATTTATAAAATATAGTGTAGGGGCATATAAAATTGAACTTAAAAATATTTGAATCAGTGTTTGGGCTTAAATTCTTATATCTAATGATGTGCATTTTCTGCATTGGAAGGATTCTTCCTTCTTTTGATAGTTCTGTTCATTTTTAATATAGACAAAAATGGATGGTATATTTTTTTTATTGTAATTTTTTTATTGGTTTTTTACAAATGTTTTAGGGAAAAAGGTAAATAGGTATAGAAAATTTTGACAACTACATCATGCGGGAGGTAGAAATCCCCCTGAATCTCACAACTTTAACAAAAAAGAAGAGAAAAAACATCAAAATTTGAATAAACATTGGCAGCTTTTTGTTTTTACATTCAATCATCAATATATTCAATCATTTTTTGTATCACTTCCAAAAGTTACATTATAACAACAATTGCAATAATGTTTCAACTCATTTTTGTGATCTGAGTCTTCTAAGTGTTGCATCCTCCCCCCTGTCTGCTGGCAGAGCCGCGGCCCCTCCCTCCTTCACATCTTGTGTACTATCCCCTGTTTGATCTAGGAGGGCACTATTTTTTTTAATGAAGGCCTCCGCCTCCGGAACTGTGTTAATTCTAATTCTACTACCCTCCCAGAAAATCAGCATTCCTTCTGGCAACAACCATTTAAACCAGATTCCATTGTTATATAATTTCTTTGCTAAAGAGGAGTATTTCTTCCTCTTATCTCTTACTTTCTTTGGAATCTGTTTAAGAATGGTTATTTCTTTGTCTTTATATTTTAGTGGTCCCACCCTTTGAGCTCCTAAGACCTCATCTCTTGTGGTCTTTCTAAGAAATTTAACCTGTACTTCCCTTGGCACGTTGTGTGTTCTAGCGTATGCTGAATTAATCCTATAAATCAGATCAATATCCCACCATAGCTGTTGTTTGTCTCTTTTAATATATTCTGCTAAAATTGTGGTCATAATCTCCTTAAGATCCAAAAATGGATGGTATATTTCTCTCCATTCTAGGAACAGTTGCACTTATTAAATGCAGTGCAGATGACCAAGAATGTTGACATCTGTTTCATATTTTCATTACAATTTACCAAAGTAAGGTTTTCTTAAAAATAACACAACAGAGACTTGATATTAAATGAATTTAGAAGTGCAAGGAGAGAGAGCACAGATACCTCCATCCAAATTTACCACTTCAGTGAATGTGTTTGTGAAACCCAAATGAGGTTTCACAACAACGGAGGCTGCATAGATTGCAGTTGTTTGATGAACAAATCTGTGCTATTGTAGATTCCCTAAGAGTTTGTTTGCTTGCTTAAATCATTTGATCCATGGCCTTGCCCATATTGTATGCCACTGTGTTCTCTTAACGGATTTTGTGTTGCACCAAAAAGATTTATACTGAACACAGTCTAAATCACTCTCCTACTGTATATTGTTGTTACAGAAGAAAAATTCTATCTACCGTTGCTGTGTTTCCCCCCCCCCCCCATACGCACTACTCATAATTATTCACTATGTGATTATGAGAATATTGTTGCATTTATCCATCTTCAGCAAGATACATTTAGAGTACCTAGACAGTAAATGTTAAGCCCAGATAATCTCTTTCTCATCAATTACTGAAGTGTGTGCCAGGAATTACACAAAACAAATGGTATAATAAGATATTCAGGTTTTTTTTTCAAAAATTCAATAATCTCATATGAAATTGCTAATAGCTCACTTTGACACAGTTTGAAATGCTGGAGCACTTAGACAATGCTACTGATTGTGATTAAGCCAGCTGCATTAAAATAATAATAATGTTTTTTTTCTCATAGCAGGTAATTTGGTTTGCTCTGCTAAATCCTTCCAGTAAGACTGCAGGAGATGCTGTCTTGCACATTTTATTGGCTTCTACATTCATACCCTTTGCTAAGCAATAGTTTGAACTAGAAGTTAAACAAATCTGGCCTATTTACCTTATGCATAATGCTAAGTTTTAAACCATTTTTAAAGTATAAAACCAGTTTTACAAGCCATAATATGAGTTCATAAAAATTCTTAAGCGTACATCAAATGTGCCACTTTATGTTAAGCACAATGTGTTAAGCCAATGTATTGACATGACTGAAGGCATTGCAAAAGAAACTATGTAGTCGTCCAACCTGAAGTTCCAACAGGTCTTCCAGGCAATGTTGAGAAACTAGAGAAAGATGTATAAAGGGGTTAATCCGCAGAGCCTGGAATTCCTGAAAATCCTCAATCCCTGGAACATTCAGTATGCCACAGTAACTTTACTAACTGCTTTACAAGTGCATAATATATTTGTCTTGAAGAAAAGCTTACTTCTTGAGTCCCTTTCTTTCCAAACACTTTTCAGACTCTGTGGATTAATCTCTTCATCATTCTTTCTCTAGTTTCAAGCACAGAACTTGAGAAGAGCGAGGCAAGGGGAATCTATAGATGTCAGGTGGGAAAAAGCCAATAAAATAGAACCTGAAATAGATTGAGAAATAAGAAGAATTAATCTTGGAAATAGATGAACAGATTCTCAACATTGCCTGGAAGACCCATTGGAATGAACTCAGTCAACTCTGAAGTTGGCTCGACTGAGGCCATCTTTGAGGCTTCAGTGCTGCCACAATGGAGATGAAGGTTAGGGAGGGAGAAATAGAGATATCTGGGAGTTTGTAGCCAAAACAAAATACTTTCCCCTAGGAATCAAGGACATTCCAGCAGGTGGCTGAAGAGAGGAGGAGGAGTGATGTTACCAAGCAACTGGACATCAGCCTGATTGGACCATGTGACTGTTTGGGAAAGGGGAGAAACTGTTACTTTTAATTAGGTGGAAACAGCAGGAACCTTTAGAGTTGGTTTTCACCAGCCTATGCCAATATGATAGATCCAATAAAATTGTTCTTTGAGAAATCTACCTGCCTTGGAGTTCTGTTTGTTATGGGTGCATTGCTTGGAATCCTGACAGCCACTTTAGGATGGGTGACTACAGAGTTTCTCTCGTAAGCCTTCAGTCTTGTCAATACATTGTCTTAACATATTGTGCATAATATAAAGTGATATATTTGATATTGGATTAACATGGATTATGAACTCAGATGTTGGAAAGCGTGATTTACAGCTTAGCGAATTTAATCAATATTATATCTATTATAATTCGCAACTGTATATGGGTCTCACACTTTTCATCTCAGTTAATGGTGACAAGAGTGATGAATCATCTCTCACATCTCATTTGACTTCTTGTTCCATACCGGCTCTCAATGAAACATTTTATTGCAATTGAAACAGTTCCCAACTCCTCTTTATTAAATCTCAAGAGATATTATTTCCAGCTCTACTTAAGGAAGAAAATCCTAACATGAAGAATGTCAAGGCTTTAGTAGTCCCATGGGTTAATCATTACTTAAACAGCTATCCATAACAATATGATCTTACTCAAGGGTGAATCGCTGCCAGTTTTACTACTGATTCACAACCTGCGCGGGCGCCAGACATGCGCTGTTCAATGTAAATTATTCTTTGTGCATGCTGAGAACAATTTACAGCGAACTGTGCATGCGCAGTAACTAAAAATCAAAATGGCGGCGGCACAGCAGCAGTGAGTGAACCAGTTCGGGGGCGTGGCAGGCCTGGGTTGTTGCCAGTTCTGTGACCCAATCCTGAATTCCACTACCAGTTTGACTGAACTGGGCCGAACAGGGAGCAAACCACCTCTGAGCTTACTTCTACCAAATGTTTACAGTATCTTTGTACTTGGCATTGCATGTATTTAACCTGTTATGTGTTTATTAATTTATTGAGCTTACTTCTACCAAATGTTTACAGTATCTTTGTACTTGGCATTGCATGTATTTAACCTGTTATGTGTTTATTAATATCACTATTGACAGAATAATGTTTGACTGCATTGTGCATGACTGGTGCCTTAGGTGTTGACCCTTCATGAATCATATGTTCATAGATATTTACATTGTTGAGGGGTCCTTGCAGCTCCTGTTGGATGGTTGTTTTTTTAAAGATGATTCACTACCCAAACTAAGTAACATCATCAGTGCGTTGAAACCCAAATTGCTTATTAACGCTGGTGATGTTACCAAGTTTGGGTAATGAAATGTCTGCAAGAAAACAACCAAGCTCTTAGAGAACCGAGGATCTCCTCCTTTCAACCCTGTGCTACAAATATTCTCCTTTATCAGATTAATAGCATTCTTTTCCAAATTATCTAGGAGAAGGAAAACTTTCACTGAATTAAACAACAAAGCTTCTCTTGAAACAGCAATTTTATTCCTGATGACAGATATAATTAGATATCCTAACTAGAAGAGCTCAAATGAATTTTTTTAAAGAGGTGAATTTACTTTCCGTGCTCTAGCAACGTTTCATTAGGAGATTCTTTTATTTTCTGGGAAATTGAAGTGCAACCATCTTGAATAGTACCATCTGCTCCCTGCGTATTTGAGATCTTGTCTGTAGAAATCATAATCGTAGGATCTCAAACCTATCCAATCTTCTCTATTCCGAAATCCCTTCAAGATTCCCCATTCCCATTTGCTTAGATTGCAGTTACCATATTTTTCGGAGTATAAGACACACCAAGGTTTTGAAGAGGCAATTTTTTTAAAAAAGTAGGTAAGGTAGATAGAGGGATAGAGAGGGAGAGAAAGAGAGAGAAATACAGTAGATCGGTAGGTAGAGAGAGTAGGTAGGTAGGTAGATAAAGGGATAGAGAGGGAGAGAAATAGAGAGGGAGAGAGGGAGAGGGAGACAGAGAGAGAACTACAGTAGGTAGGTAGGGAAAGAGAATGGGTAGGTAGGTAGGTAGGTAGAGGGATAGAGAGAGAGAAATGGAGAGAGAAAGAAATACAGTAGATAGGTAGGTGTTTCTGCTGGCACAGCACTTGATCAATGTAATTCTCATCAATCAGTTAAAGAGCTTTCCAAAAGGAAAAAAAAGTTTTTGCACTCTGCAAACCTCCCAAAAACAGCCCGTTTTTCATGAAAGTTCCAAGTTCAAGTCTAACCTTGCTTCTCTGAGATAAGTTAATGTTGGCTAGTCATGGGTTGGAGTGGGGTGGCTACAACAAAGTCTAAAAGATTAGATCAACCAGTGACTGTTCAGTGTCCTGTTTCTCACAGAAGCAAATGGATTATGAAGGAAAGCCCCTCTAGCATGACATTTCCTGCGTGTTGCTGCTTCTCAGTAGTTTTAAAACATAGGAAACATCAGATCCTGAGGTACGTTGTAACTATGGTGATACTTTGCCATTAATATCTTCATTTCATGCTATTTTCTAATGGCTTTGTAAACTATCTCATCTACTAGCCAAAGCATTCTTGTATTAGCACAGGAGTGTCTGTCCTGAATTTCTTCTGGATTTTTCCTCTTTTCGCATCAACTATATAATGGGAGAGATAAAAATATCACTCTCTATCTCTATAATCTATATCTATCTTTCCTTCTCCCCATCCATCCATCCATCCATCCATATATCATCTATCTATCTATCTATCTATCTATCTATCTATCTATCTATCTATCTATCTATCTATCTATCTATCTATCTATCTATCTTTTCAACCCAGTGAAATTTTGAAAACAAATTATGTAAGAGCTTTAAGAATCCAGAATATTACCATCTCATTCATTCTATTCCAAGCCTCCTCCCTCTTGGTCATGTGACCAAGAGCAGAACCCAGTGTTTCTCATTGCACACAAACACTTTATTCCACAGAAGAAGATGCAGGAGCCTCTTATGGCCATTGCTGATAAAGGGTGTGGAAGAAATTCAGCAGCCACATTTATTTTGTTTTAACATTTTAAGATTTGAAAGTCAAACCATGCCTCATGGGAAAGTTACTTCATATTTCTGAACACTTAGCTTCCTTCTACTTATTTCCCATTATTTAAGGTGCAACAGCTAGGCCTATTCTTATATTCAAAGTGTGTGGTTTCACTCTGGATTTGTATAATCGCATTACAATTTTCCAGCTTATTATAAGGTACCTAAACAAGGAAGTTGTCCCTTCAAATGCAGAGTAACCATCTTAATATTTTCTAACACAACCACATTTTTGGTCTACTTCTTTGTTATTACCAGCTCAGACCCCATCATTTATCTTTTGGATTACACTTTTGCCCTATTTTGTCCCATTTGTTTACATTGACTTGGTTAAAAGATTTCTCGAACAATCTACAAAGCTGGACTTACATGGAATGCTGAACCATCATTAATAGCTTATAAATCATAATGAAAATATGCACACAACATGCAAAGTAACATGGCTTTGTGTAATATATGCATACATAAATTTAGCCATTGAATTGCCTTAGCTATTTTACTGCCTATTCACATTCCTTGGAATATCCCTTATGATCGCACTTCAATCCCCTTTTAAACATCTCATTACTTATTCATGTCTCCAAATTATTTTTGAAAAAAAATATTAATATAGTTCTTGGTGGGAACCCACTTTGTATTCCATCATGAGAATTGCCTGTTTAGAACAGGTGCAAAATCTAAACATTAACTTTTATAGTAACAGCTGATGAAACAGCTTGTTAGTAGGACTCTGAGATGCATCCAGAGCATAGCTGAAAAAAGATGGAAAGCTGTATCCTTATTGACATTAATGATCAAGTGCCAACTGTCTAATATCTAGAAAGAGGCTATTAACATACTGAATGAAAACATACTTTAAAAAGTAGATATTCCTTACCTCAGGTACCTTACAGTACTAGCCAACACCTCCTGGTTAGCACAATTTTTTATGCCAAGATAACTAATTTTTGTGTCTTCATAAATACATAATGGACCCTGGAAAATGACCTAGATGTCCAATTCCTTGTGAGTGCAATCATATTCTTTAAAACTCTGCATTCATATAAATTAAGAGATAATGGCACCCTCAGAACTGAGTATAATTCTTGATGGCTATACAGACAGATGATTTCAGTTTTCCTGTCAACCATATAAAAGTGTTTTGACAATGATTTTGTCCACAAAGTTCTCCCAACTTTCCACTCTGTAGACTTGAGCCTTAGTGGTCTTCTATCTAGATACTGACTCTTCTTAACTTCCAAACCCAGGGAAATTAAAACAAGTGCTGTCACCTGATAAGACAACAAAACCAAATGCTTTTGGAAATATCCCCATTTTCTCTTCCGCAACAAGGCAGGTGATGTGAGAGAAATGTCTCCAAGGAGTTGATTGCAAAATATAAAAGTCTACATGCTATTTTCATCATCTACCTAGAGTGAAAGTGAAGGGGTCATTTTATGCCAAGGGTCATTGATAGAGGAATGATACAATAGAAACAAGCAAAAAAAGTAAATAGAGCAATCTCTATATTTATTTAGAATACTTGAATGCAAAAAGATGAACTAACAATAAATAATGTGAAGCTCTTTAAAGACATTGACCAAGCTTTGATTTGTCTTTGCTTCCTCAGGTCACAGTAGATATCATCAAGATGCTATTATCCTTCTCATCTTTTCTACTACTTTCTCCTATTGGTATCTTATGAATATATTACTTTGTTGTTTGTATATGCACTGAGAGCTTATATACCAGAGACAAATTCCTTATTTGTCCAATCACACTTGGCCAATAAAGCTCTTCTCTTCTCTTCTCTTCTCTTCTCTTCTCCTCTCCTCTCCTATTATATTCTATGCTACTCTATTCTAGACTAGAGTAGCTTGAAAAAAATTAAAGAATATGTGTTACTAGAGGCAAAAAGCTTTGTAAGCCATATGCTGCTGCTGCAAACTCCATCTAAAGAAAAACAAATTGACAAACACCTGCCCATGTGGACAGAAGAGACATTTGTTTTCTATGTATTTTTAGCTACTAATGTGTTATCTACAACTATGAATCTGGATTTGTGAACCTGGACCATAGAAGACCATAGATTAGATCAGCACCTGGGACAGCAGAGCTCATATGTGCCCTTGCTTTGTGAAGTTAGATATGAGAAACTAGAGGCATGATGCCACATTAGGTATGAAGAAACATTGTGAGAAATTTTTCAAGAAATACAATTTTAACTTTCTGCCATTGCAGAAAGTTGATGTAAGAACACTTTGCTGAAACCATATGAACCCTCGCATTCAAGAATCTACTTTGCATATTATTCTCAAAAAGGAATGATCAATATGATAGCAATATGATAAAAGCAGCAATATTCCCTTTCTTTCACTCTTCCTGCAATAGATGCTCCTGATCACTATGTTTTGGGATATTTTCTATCCAAAATCAATATGATACATATTAATTATGCCAAATGCCCCAGTTAGCTATGACCCAATGTATTAAATTTGAAAAAAAAAGATTGATCTAAAGTAAACTATATCATCTTTAAAACTATTTTTTAAAGTCACCCTTTTCATTCTTTCAATCTGGTTTCAGAACAGCTGAAGCTAGTTTTACTTCCATTTCTGGTTTAGGATGTTCAAATAATTTCATTCCTGTTATGTACAAAGAAACTGGTGATTTTAAATACTTATCGCCCAATCTGTAAGAGAGACATGCTATTTTTAAAACACCACCTAGTTTAAAATCTGAACACTTACTGCAAAATCTTAAAGACTACCATATCTATTGTAAGATTTTTACAGGCTCATAAATGTGCTAATCTGTCTTCTTTTTTTTGAACCAGAAATTTAACAACTCACCCTCTGAAAATTAAAGTCTAGCACTTTACTTAATGGGTTTTAGATCTGCCCTGGCTGTACAAAATTATAATATAGAGACTTCATCAGAAATTGTATTTACAAAACTCCAATTTCATTTTAAAAAGCAGTAAATAATTTATCCCTTTCCTTAATGATTGATAATATGATCTTCCAATTCAATCAGAAAAAGAAGAACCAAAATCTTGGCTGTCTCTTGAATAGACAGCAACATGGGAATTGCTAATGCACTGAGCAGACTTTCAATTCCAGGGCTTTGGTTCTAATATAGATTTGGATGGCTGTGATTAATACTACTCCTTACTGGGTAAATTTCTCATTTCTTGTGTATTGATTCCTAAGCCACAATTGCAATGTATACTATCTTTTCATGCTTCTACAGTATTTTTCTCTGTGTATCTTACTCATTATTATTACGATTAGCACAGTTATTGTCATTGCATGGAGATGTACTAGCTTGCTTGCTAGGAAAGATTAACACTCCATTTATTCTATATGTAAATCCCAAAATATGATAAAGTCATGTCAGCTGTACTGTTTGTTTTCATTATATAGCCCACTATATCAACTCGGTCTTCATGGCATAGGAAGCACCCTTATCTTTCATTCCAGGTTTTTTACTCATTCTTTTTTGAAGCCTAGAAAGTGAGATATTGGATTAAAATAGAAGAAAATTACCTGGAGCTCTGCCCTTTTATCAATGAATTTTCTATCTTTTCCCAAGTTTCCTATGTTTCCTAACTTGAGGACAAGATCCATTTATCATAATCTTTCACGCTTTTGCAAAATTAACATAATTAAGTGGCCTCAAGACACTGAAGTCCCTTGATTAATTAAGCATGTTTTTTCCCCATCTTCCTCTCAACAATATTCCACAGTATTTTGCAAATGAGAAAGGACTCACTTCCTCTTTTTTCCTTATTCCCCCCTCCCACCACCACCACCACCAATCCTGCTTCCATGGGAATCAGGTTACAGAGAAAGAGCCAGGTTCAGATTGGCATGGTTGGGTTTTCTGCAAAGGCCCAAGAGTTCAGAAGCTCCATGGCTAGCTCTCTCTCTCTGGGTTTGTTGCTAGAGAGTTATTGTGGAGGGGCTGCCTTCCCTGTTTCTGCCCTGTTTGGTATTTCCTGTTGAGGAATGTAACATGGTGGCAGCTGTGGAATGGATCTCAGCCAGCTAAACTCACTTGGGAGGCGGAAAGAAATGGTAGCTACTCTGCTATGACTGTTGCTGGCCTTAAAATAGCAGCAATATCAGACTCCGTGTTCAGGATCTGGAAAAATCTGCTACTGTCTGATTGCTTTATTCTTAGGTAATCACACAAAACAACACAAGTAACACTGGTGATTATGCTTTTACCCCTCAGTAACACTGGAGGTGTTTTTGTTCTTGTTTTTCTTGTTGCTGCTGTTGTGTATTGACAAAAGAAAACCCAGGTACATCAGATGAAGGTAACCTGCTGAGTTGAAGCTATTGAACATTGTTTGCGATCACTGTCAGAACAGGATAAGCCTCCAGTGGGATATGTGAATGTTTTCTTCCTGTATCGCGGCAGAAGTAGTAGGAATGGTTTACAGTAACTGCAAACATGTCTTGATTTTTTTTATACTGTTCAATTCTTGGAGACTGCCTAGATCAGGGGTGTCAAACTCTATTTCATGGAGGGCCATATCAAGGTTGTGTTTGACCTTGGGGGCCAGGGAAGGCATGGCCTGTCAACATCACTCATGTCGGGGGTGCCTGTGGTGGCCCAAGAGCTCTGTCAGTGAAAACGAGCTTCCAAGCTCTGCTTTTGACTGCAAGGGTGTCCTGCAACCCTTTGCCAGGGAAAATGGAGCTCGAGAGGACCACCCACGACCCTCCCAAGCTCCATATCAGCCTCTGCTTCGCTTACTTGCTATCAGCTGCCATAGAAACGGGGAAGGTGGGGGCATGGTATTTGGGATGGGAATAAATGGTACAGAATGTGATATGGAAAAGGGAGTTTTCTTCTCACCATCTTCTGTACATGCTGGTGGGCGGTGTTTGGACCTGGTCAAGGCCAACCATCCTGAATACCAACATGATAATGCCTTTTGAAGATGCAACCCACATGACACCTAAGGGAGTTGCAGATTGGATACTGGGGTGGGGTCATTGGAGGGAGGGGGCTGAGTTATCATTTGATATGTACTTGTTCGCGCCTTTCTGGCTCAGATCTTGCTTTACTTTCGCTGCTTTCATAACCAGTAAAAGTACTTTAATTCCACGAATAATGGAGTTGGGAGTTTTCTTTCTTGGTTATTGATGGAGGCACTCCATTGTTGCTGGCAGAGGCACCACAGGCCGGTCCTTTGCTGTTTCCAGGGCAGCCCCACAGGCCAAATCTATGCACCCTGTGGGCCAGATCTGGCCCCCGGCCCTTAAGTTTGACACCCCTGGCCCAGATAAGTCCCTGCAACTTTCTTCAGAAGTAGTTTACTCTTGCCTTGTCTTTTTCCAAGAGCTGAGAGAGAATGACTGACCTGAAGGTGAATCAGCTGGCTTCATGTCTAAGGCAGGACTAGACCTCGTGGACTCTCCTGGAGCCTTACTGTACCAAACCAGTTCTCATGTCTTGATTTGCAACATAATAATGTTTAGAACTGTTACCCACAGGTAGTCCTCAACTTACAACAGTTCCCTTAGTGACTTAGTATTCAAAGTTGCAATGGTATTAAAAAAAGTGACTTATGACCGTTTTTCACACTTATGACTGTTGTAGCATCCCTATGGCCATGTGGTCAAAATTCTGACGCTTGCCAACTGACTCATATTTATGACAGTTGCAGTTCCCTGAGGTCATGTGATCAGCTTTTGCGACCTTCTGACAAGCAAAATCAATAGGGAAGCCAGCTTCACTTAACAACCATGTTAATAACTGAACAATGGCAGGGATTCGCTTAATAACGGTGGGGAAAAAACATAAATTAGGGTAAAATCGCTTAACAAATGTCTTGCTTAGCAACAGAAATTTTGGGCTCAATTATGGTCGTAAGTCAAGGACTACTTGTACTTGACAAATGGTATGAGTTAGATCTATTCAAGTATTATGCTAATTCAAATAAGAGGAATGGCCTTAAGACCAATCAATCATTGAAAAATAATACATCAGCAATCCAACATGGAAAAAATAGATTTTTGGTCAGTGTTTATTTTATCTCTCCAGTGTTATTATATAATAACTATTTTGGTCACATTCTTTGTGCAAAAAGTAATAGATAATAAATATTGGGAATATAGTTAAAGAAATCATATGCATTGTTAGTTCAGTGTGATTACTATAAGTCTAACAAGTCTGTAGATTTCATTACAAATTGTACTGATAATAAGTCTGCATCAGATCATATATTAATGTGGCAACTCATGAATTGCATCTCTAGTGAAAACCTACTGCGTTTGAAGCTTATTAGACATTCGTTGAGGTGCGTAGGAGCATGACAAACAAAAGTTGCTCTTATATCAGACTCAGATTTGTTTTTCTGTTCCACATACAGTATGTGTTTCTCATAAGTTATGGGGAACATTTAAAAAAAAATCATTTAAAAACCAAACCAGATAGAACATAAGGTGAATTTCAAATATACCCATCAACTAATAGAATGCAGTGGTGGGTTTCTACCGGTTCGCACCGGTTCTGGCGAACCTGTTGGACAATGAACCCGGAAGTAAGTTCCTGCCCCGCCCCTATCACTCACTTGCTCACCCCTGCCGGTTCAGAAGCCACTCCATTGCTCGCTCACCCCCCTTTCTCCCGTTCCTCCTCTCAGCGATCTGAGGATTCCCCACCCCACTTTTCCCTTCCCAAAAGATCGCTGAGAGGAGGAAAGGGAGGATTCCCCACCCCACTTTTCCCTTCCCAAAAGATGGCTGAGAGGAGGAATGGGAAGGGAAAAGTGGGGTGGGGAATCCTCCCTTTCCTCCTCTCAGCGATCATTTGGGAAGGGAAAAGTGGGGTGGGGAATCCTCCCTTTCCCCCTCTCAGCGATCTTTTGGGAAGGGAAAAGTGGGGTGGGGAATCCTCCCATTCCTCCTCTCAGCCATCTTTTGGGAAGGGAAAAGTGGGGTGGGGAATCCTCCCTTTCCTCCTCTCAGCGATCTGAGGATTCCCCACCCCACTTTTCCCTTCCCAAAAGATGGCTGAGAGGAGGAAAGGGAGGATTCCCCACCCCACTTTTCCCTTCCCAAAAGATCGCTGAGAGGAGGAAAGGGAAGGGAAAAGTGGGGTGGGGAATCCTCCCTTTCCTCCTCTCAGTGATCTTTTGGGAAGGGAAAAGTGGGGTGGGGAATCCTCCCTTTCCTCCTCTCAGCGATCTGAGGATTCCCCACCCCACTTTTCCCTTCCCAAATGATCGCTGAGAGGAGGAAAGGGAGGATTCCCCACCCCACTTTTCCCTTCCCAAAAGATCGCTGAGAGGAGGAAAGGGAAGGGAAAAGTGGGGTGGGGAATCCTCCCATTCCTCCTCTCAGCGATCTTTTGGGAAGGGAAAAGTGGGGTGGGGAATCCTCCCTTTCCCCCTCTCAGCGATCTGAGGATTCCCCACCCCACTTTTCCCTTCCCAAAAGATGGCTGAGAGGAGGAATGGGAGGATTCCCCACCCCACTTTTCCCTTCCCAAAAGATCGCTGAGAGGAGGAATGGGAGGATTCCCCACCCCACTTTTCCCTTCCCAAAAGATCGCTGAGAGGTGGAAAGGGAAGGGAAAAGTGGGGTGGGGAATCCTCCCATTCCTCCTCTCAGCGATCATTTGGGAAGGGAAAAGTGGGGTGGGGAATCCTCAGATCGCTGAGAGGAGGAAAGGGAGGATTCCCCACCCCACTTTTCCCTTCCCAAAAGATCGCTGAGAGGTGGAAAGGGAAGGGAAAAGTGGGGTGGGGAATCCTCCCTTTCCTCCTCTCAGCGATCATTTGGGAAGGGAAAAGTGGGGTGGGGAATCCTCCCATTCCTCCTCTCAGCGATCTTTTGGGAAGGGAAAAGTGGGGTGGGGAATCCTCCCTTTCCTCCTCTCAGCGATCTGAGGATTCCCCACCCCACTTTTCCCTTCCCAAATGATCGCTGAGAGGAGGAAAGGGAGGATTCCCCACCCCACTTTTCCCTTCCCAAAAGATCGCTGAGAGGTGGAAAGGGAAGGGAAAAGTGGGGTGGGGAATCCTCCCTTTCCTCCTGTCAGCGATCTTTTGCTAAGGGAGGCTTCTCAAAATGGGAAGCCCATCTCTTTGCACCCTTCAATCCGTCTCTCTCTCCCTCTGACCTCCCCCAATGGCTCAGCTTGAAAAACTGGGGGGAACAGAGGAAAAGGAGGAGGAAGGAAAGGGGGGAGAGAAACGGGGGGGGGGGGGAAGAGAGAGAGAGAAAGAGTGACACACCAAGGGGGGAAGTTGGGGGACTTCCCTCTAAATACTGACGCCCTCTGCTTTTGGGGGGAAAGGAGAGGAGGGTCCTTGGTGATTTGTGAACCTCTACCCCCTATTCACCCTATCCCAGTTAAGCCAGCTGGGTTTGGGACCCAGCCTTTCTAACTTCATTTGGGATCTTCTAACATCCCACTCCCACCCGGTCACACGGCCAGCAAGCCACTCCCACCCGGTCACATGGCTGGCAAGCCACTCCCACCTGCTCACATGGCAGGCAAGCCACTCCCACAAAGCAGGCCACACCCACAGAGTAGGTTCCAAAAAATTTTGAAACCCACCACTGATAGAATGAGATCAGCCTGCTGAATGAATTCACTTGGTTTTGAGGTCTCTGGCACACCCAGATCTGGGTAGGAAAAATTCTGAAGGAAATTTTGAGAGAGATGGCAACAAAAAAAAAAAGTAGGGGAAAAATTCTATATAATCAGAAATCTTCTACAATAATGTACATTCATTAGGAGGCCCAAAGATTGAAGGGCTGGTATCCTCTCTCACATAATGGAAAAGTAGATGGAAAAGATGTTCAAATACCAAAGCAACCTATGATTCAAATACCATACAACAGGGGTGTCCAAACTTGGGAACTTTAAGACATGGCTGGCTGGGGAATTCTGGGAGTTGAAGTCCACAAGTCTTAAAGTTCCCAAGTTTGGACACCCCTGCGATACAAGCTTCAAGGCCCTTTCCCCTGACCCTCCCCCCCTTTATTATTTTTTAAACTAGTTCATTACTACCTTTGATAAGAGCAACTGTGACTTGTACTTCCAGTATTAGTATAATTATACCTATAATTATATAAATGTAATAAAACATCTACTCTTCACGTCTGGACTATTTAAGCATTTATTTATTTATTCTTTCAAAGAGTTCAACTGTTCAGGAATCAGGAATCACAACACCACACAGTACATTTATTTCCACCTCACTTAGCTATGACTAAGTTGAGGCTTGATCCAGTTACATTAGTTAACACACCTAAGTATTCTTTCTGAGCACTGCACTGCTGTCTGCTTATTCCTCACTATGCCCGTTGTCTACCCACCCCACCCCTTTTGTTCTCTTTCTCATCCCCTTTTCTTCCCCCCTCCCTCCCAGGCAAGAGGCTGTGGGGAACAACTGCAGAGAGTAGTCTGCCCTTAATTCTTTCGAATTTGAATTATCCTTTTCACAGGGGATTTGAAATTAGGCTGGGACCTCAAAAGAGTCCTCAGCATCCTATCCCTGGTATAAATTGAGGACGTCTGGATTTGCATTGCTCTCTGTGCATAAACTGTATAAATTTGCATCTTCTTTTGTTTTGCTGGTGCATTTTAGTTTGGGGGGTTTCCAGGGATTTAACCTAGCGTTTCCGTAAGCTTCAACTGAAGACAATTTCAAACATTTAAAAGGACTTTTCTCCCAAATAAACAAGGATAATCATCTAGCAGAAACAGAGTTCCCATTTATCCTCTTTCCAGTAATTCTTGTCATGTAAGAGACAGAATCAACATCAAAAGCTCCTATAGTACGTTCTTTTTTTAAAAAATACATTTTTATTATTTTTACATTTAAAAACAATGCAATACCGTGGAGTCGGAGTGACCATACATTCACATTATATACAGCTAGTTTCAACCATTAACAATTAAACTACTTTATACATTGTCTATCCTTCTGTCCAATCACAATATATACATTTGTTCCAGTCTTGTCATCTTGTCTTATACCAATCATAAAATCTATTCCATACTTCAAAATATTCTGATTCCCCTTTATTTTTAAGTTCAAGAGTGAGCCTATCTTCTTCTGCACAGGCCAACACTTTTCTGATTATATCTAGCTCTGCAGGTGTATTTTCTTTTTTCCAATACTGTGCTGTTCTGACCCTCCTTCCTCCGTTGCCCACACAGCACACACACTCCGGAACAGTACAAGGGAACAAGGTTTATTACACGAACAGACAAGAGGATCCGTGGCAGCAAGCCACCAAGACAAAACTCACAGGAACAGAACACAAAAGCAGCTATCCAGCTTGCCAGGATCCCAGACTAGAGCTTCTGGCATAAGTCTTTTGTTGACTGCTGCGAAGGGCGTCTCCAGAGTCAACCCTTTTATAACCTAAAAAGGGCGCCGCCCAAACAGCACCTGAGAGCTCTTTACCGCCTATAATTACACCCACGTTCCTTGCGTCTGTGGGCGCGCCGGTAACGGGCGTCTAGAAACTCCCTGCTGAGTCCTGAGTCACTGTCACGTGACTCTTCCCCACTGCTCCAAGGCATGGCATCAGGAGTCCTCCTCCTCTGGCTCTCACCGCTGCTCCATGCCTCTGGCGCCTCCTGGTGGCCGACCAGACTCTCGGATCCCTGCTCAGCCTCCGAATCCTGTCCAGGATCGCCCATCTCCTCTGGAGCTGACTCGTAGGGACTATCATTCTCGGAGTCTGGTGGCAGCGGCACCGGCACCAGCTGGGCCACAACACTGTGCATAGGTTATGCGCACTGCAGTTAGTATATGTATAATTAGATAAAGTGTATCTTTCTTAAACCTCTCCGGTATTATGCCTAGGAGAAAAGTTTCTGGTTTAAACATAATTTGTTCTCCCACCATTTGTTCTAACCATGATTGAATCATTTTCCAATATTTTTTGCCTCATTGCACGTCCACCACATATGATAGAAAGTGCCTGGTGTTTTTTTACACTTCCAACAGTTTGGGGCCTGATTTTTGAACATTTTGGAAAGCCGTGCTGGTGGGAGATGCCATCTGTAGAACATCTTATAAATATTTTCTTTATACGCCGTAGCCAATGTTAGTTTCTGATTCTGATATCCAAAGTTTTTCCCACTTAGCCAATTCCACATTGTAACCGAAATTTTTCGCCCAGGCGACCATGGTTTTTTTGACATGTTCCTCCTCTAGCTTATATTCCAACAAGAATCTATACAGCACTTTGATCAGTCTATTTTCTGTCTGTATCAAAAGTTTATCTAATATTGTGTAGTACGTTCTTGTTACAGTTCTGTGTACCATCCTCTGTAATGAGCCGAAGGACAGAAAGGGGGAGTAGTGAGCTCCTTCCCATATTTGGGCATACCAGGGGTTGTAACACAAATACATACCTATTTCCCTGGCCTAGCTGATAAGGAAGAGAGCCTGTGGCTTAGTGGCAATTACATTGGCCTAATATGCAATACAGCCCTGGTTCAATTCCCAGTAAGGGTATGACTAGCTGATGAGAGCTAAATAGCTTAAAATAGATCTATACTAATCTCCCTTTATTTATTTATCAGCACAAATACAACACAAATATAAAAAGGCCACATTAAAAATAAAAATATGGTTTTCTGCCCGGATGGTCCTCTGTAATGAGCCGAAGGACAGAAAGGGGGAGTAGTGAGCTCCCTCCCATATTTGGGCATACCAGGGGTTGTAACACAAATACATATACATACATACATGCATACATACATACATACGAATGAATGAATGAATGAATTTATATCATACATTCCATTCTTATGTTGAGCAGTATGCTTTCTAGATGTCCAGAGGGCTAATAAACAAACATCATCATCATAGTCATATACCTATATTTAGGTATAAACAAATATGCAATAATATACAGGCAAATATACACTAATATCAATTATCTTTACAATGTGTACTATCTTCCATTATAATCTCAGTTACCTAACCATCCAAATATTTACGCATCTATTTTTTTCCTTGAGTAAACCCTATTTCACCTGATTCTATTCCTCTGACCTCAATATCTGTTGTTTGACCATCTATAAAATAATTCCCATGTTGTAAAATAGTCTGAGTCTTCTTTTCCTTTAATTTTTAGAGTCCGCCTATCCATCTCCGCACAATCCAGAATTTTTTTTATTAGAATGTCATTTGCAGGGGTTTCTAGGTTTTTCCAATCTTGTGCATATGCGATCCTAGCTGTTGTTAGGATGTGTAAAACCAAATATGTGTTACCTTTATTGTAGTTTCCGGGGAGCATGCCCAACAAAAATGTCTCTGGTTTCAAATCTATATGTTGTCTTGTCATATTCTCCAGCCATGTAGGTATTTTTTTCCTAGCATTTGTTTTTTGCTTTGGGGCATGTCGACCACATATAGTAATATGAGCCTGGTGTCTGATTGCATTTCCAACATTTGACAGGTTTGTTTTTATACATGTTTGTTACTCTTGCTGGTGAATAATGCCACCTGTAAAACATCTTATACAGGTTTTCTTTATATGCTGTTGACATTGTAAGTTTTTGGTTTCTAATCCGAATCCTTGTTTGCTGTGATGTAGTGTTTATATGGAAATGACCTTGGGAGATAGGGAGAAGAGCTGCAGATTGGACAACCAAGATGTAAAAGACATCCCAGCCCCCAGAAGGGAAGATGGAATGGAAGAGACTTCGGAAGGATCCCCTCTGCTTTTCTGCACAGTAAAAACAAAGGGAAGAGGAAAATATTTTTAATCTCACGAGATTCTATTCATGTAACCTTTCAATAAAGACTAATCTGGTATTCCTAATTGTTCTTCTTGTTCAAACTACCTTGCAGGGCTAACACAAATAGAGCCCACATGGATTGAAGAAATCTATAAGTAAATACTACTAATAAATAATAAATCAAAATAATAAAGCCTACGGTGAGAATGAAGAGGGTGTCCTCACTTAAATGGCCTTTTTCTTTCTGTTGAATTAAGTGCTTTGCTCACCGTTTTTGAGTTGTGCTAGCCTGAAAACTGTTATCCTCATTGACGGTCCCCATCCTGTTTCTTTTCCCAATCCTTGCCAGCCGTACTGTGTATTATAAGCTTGTGGATTGGCAAGGTCTAATAGCTTTGTACATTGTAAAGTTGCTTTTGAATGATGTCAAGGTAAGGAGGGGGGAACAGTAGTTAAAAGACCATTCAAGTCTAAGGAAGACTTAAGTCTGGTTTATTTGTCAACTGATGATAAGATGAGGGTAACATCAGGAAGATAAGTTGGGAAGAAAGTTTGGGACATTAGGGGCAAGTAGCCAAAGACTTTGATTATCCAATGCTTAAAAGCTTTTTGTAAAACTGCTTGATCAATTCTTAAAAATAAGTATAACACCCTTGATTAAAAATACAACAAAATATTTTATTAATAGCTATCATATCATTTTACTATTGTTGTTTGAATTTATGCAGTACTTGTATTGATTTTTTGAGTGCTCTGATTCTGATACTATACAGCAAGTAAATAAATAAATGCCAAAGTTTTTTCCATTGAAACCTTAATTCTCCACTCCGACTTTTGTAGATATAGTTGCCTCTCTAAAGAAAGATTATAGTGCTAGCAAGCAAAAGCATGGTACAGCTAATTCATATTTGCATCTTTAACTGATTTTTATGGATCGAAAAAAGAAGAGGCAGAAAAACACAGGGCAGTAAGAAAATGGAGAAAATGTACAATGGCTCTTTTTAAAAATCTTTGGTTCTGATGGGTCTATGGAACTTATGCAGAGGTGGATTGCTCCCGGTTTGACCCGGATCAAGCAAACCGGTAGTAGCGGCGTTGGGAGGCTCCGCCCACCCACCTGGACGTTTCTGCAGATGCGCAAAAGCGGTGCACGGGACCGCACCCAAACTGGTAGTAGGAAAATTGGCAACCCACCTCTGAACTTATGGAACTATGAATCATAAGCAATACGTTATCTTATTGGTCTGTGATCTTATACATGATATATTGGCTGGTTTCATGGGCTGAATCAATGTTCTCTGGGATGCAAGCAAGGACTTGATTAACATCAACTGCAACCTACAATGCTGTGGTAGGAATATGGGCCATCAGATTAGGGATTCCCTCTTAATCCTCCCAATCAGCTTCACGATGCCTCATGATTTTATGTGTCTCAGTGATATAAGCAGACTTTATCAGCAAAATCCCTGTTAATCCTTCTGATCGGTTTGAGTTCATTTTCATGAGCCTTATAAAAATCAGCATCACAACTGTTCATCTTGATTTCCTCTGTTTCTATAAACAGCATAACCAAAGCCTGACTTCATTCCACCCACCACCCACACCTCCCCATTCTGCCCCTGGGTTATAGTGAGCCATTATTTCCCTCCTCCTACCCCAACAGGCATCAGGAAGTTCAACCTGTAACCTATATCTGAGTCAGGGCAAAAGGCAAAAATGCCTCCCTCTGATTTTTCCATTGGCCCAGATTGCAGAGGCTTTGGAACAGAAAGAGGAAGGATAATGCCTTCTCTCTCAGCAACCGTTCAATTTGATTTTATTTTTGTAAATCCTAGCAAAAGCACCCCATGTATTCCGAAAGCTTAGAGGTGGGTGTTGTATGCTGTTAATTTATTTACAATTGGAGTGGGGGAATGAGAATGTTTATTACTCTAGGAACTGCAATGGCGTTTTCTGGAACCTGTTTTGCGGCCCTATAGGGGTAGTCCTTGACTTACGACCACAATTGAGCCCAAAATTTCTGTGTTTAAATGAGACATTTGTTAAGTGAGTTTTGCCCCATTTTACGACATTTTGTGCCACAGTTGTTAAGTGAATCACTGCAGTTAAGTTAGCAACCCATTTGTTAAGTGAATCCGGCTTCCCCACTGGCTTTGCTTGTCAGAAGGTCGCAAAAGGGTGATCACATGACCCCTGGACACAGCAACGGTCATAAATATGAACCAGTTGCCAAACATCCGAATTTTGATCACATGATTATGAGGATGATGGAAAAGTCATGAAGGTGAAAAATTGCAATAGCAATAGCACTTAGACTTATATACTGCTTCACAGTGCTTTATATACTTATATACTGCTTTATAGACTTATATACTGCTTCACAGCCCTCTCTAAGCAATTTACAGAGTCATCATATTGCCCCAAACAATCTGGGTTTTTAAATACCTTTTACCTATTTTACCCAGCTCGGAAGGATGGAAGGCTGAGTCAAAAATGAGCCTGGTAAGATTTGAACTGCCAAATTTCTGTCTGCCGGCAGTCAGCAGAAGTAGCCTGCAGTACTGCACTCTAACCACTGCACCACCACAGCAGTTTCGTAAGTCACATTTTTCACTGCTTTTGTAACTTAGAAGAGTCCCTTCATACGAACTGTTGTAAGTCGAGGACTAACTATATATTTTACTCTCCTACTGATTAACTAGAGAAAAAACCGATTGGCTCATAAGGTTTTCTATTTTCAGAATTTTACAGTGGGCAAAACAAGTGGCATCCTTTGTGATGATTTACCATGATGTTGATTACACGCCATCAAGTTGCTATCAATTTGTAGCAACCGCATAGATTTTTTTCTATGACAGCCTGGTCCCTCAGTTCTTCTTGTGGTGTACTGATCACTACTACAGCTAAATCCATCTATCTTGCTTCTGGTCATCATCTTCTCTGTTAGATCGGGTAAAGGAAAGGCTCACTCGGGCTAGGCAGCAACAGCTCTTTATTAACTCTGAAACAACTATGTACAATCCAGCGAAGGTTTAGTCTGACGGCAGCCCTTTTATAGGGAGCTGTCAGACCCTTTGACCAATCAGGTTGAATCTCTGTTCCCGCCGGAATAGAAGACCTTGATGTAAACCATTGTAACTGATTCTGGTATCTAACATTCTCTTTTTGTGTCAACTGTAGTGACATCCAAGTAATACAGCATGTGTGGTAATGGCATAATATGAGGGAAACCATTACATTTGCATGCCCCAGTCTCTGATGTAAGTAGTTAAGTTATGGCATGCATATGATGATATCTTAGTGTTGTTGTTTTTTTGCATATCTTCATCTTCCTGGACATCCAAAGAAAGAACAGAGGAGGATTGAGGTCAACTTCAAGCAGATTGGTGAAGGATCAGGGTGGATGGGTGATAGAAATTGAGTGATAATGCGTGCTAAATGCATTTCACAAAATGAAATCGCAGACAAAAATGCTTGTATCAGTAAAGAAAACTGCACACATAAGTGCATTTTATTAGCTTACTGCAACGGGTAAATCTAGAAATGTGTATAGAAAATGGTATCACTTAAGAAAATGTTTTTGTCAGCTGTTTTTTTACCTGCTGAATTAGCAAACAGATGCAGAAATGGGCTGAAAGTAATGTATGGCTGAGAATATGAAAAACAGAATGGACACTGAGATATCAACAAGGTCAAATCCCTCATCTATGTTTTGGAAGCCAACATTTCCATTTGAGACTCCTCATTTGAGGGGTCCAACTTCAACAGAACTAGCAACTTTAGAGAGCAAAAAGGCAGACCATTTTCTGGGTCAGATCAAAATGCATTATTCATTTCCCCAGTGACTTACTTGCTACTACTAGTGTAAAAAGAGAACTTCTATTTGAAAGAAAATGACTAGAACATCATAAAGAATCTTGGGTACTCCACGAGACCACATCAAGGAGTTTTGCACCAAATGTATTTAAATCACAGCTGCATCTAACTTGAATGCATGATGATGATTCAGTATTCGCATCATGTTGAAGGAAATAGCATTTTCCAAACAAAGGAGTCAACTCTATTGACCTCTGGAATGTAATTTAATAAACATTCCTGGTTTTCATGAGACAATACAACTGGCAGTCTACTTTGTATATATGCACACCAGTGACGTGCGGTGAGCTTTACGGCTGGTGAGGCTGGTGACGTCATCAGCGTGAGCCGCAGTCCCCTTCATGTTGACTCAGGAAGGAGGGGAATGGGACCACGTCAGCCTCCCTCCTGCGCACGTCCCATTCCCCGCCTTCCTAAGTCAACATGAAGGGGACCACGGAGCGCGCTCCACGGGACCGCGGCTCACGCTCTGCGGTCCCCTTCATATTGACTTAGGAAGGCGGGGAATGGGACGTGCGCAGGAGGGAGGCTGAGGCTAGAGGAGCCTCCTGCACACGTGGTCCCATTCCCCCTTCCTGACTCCTGAGTCAACATGAAGGGGACCACGGAGCGCTCCCATTCCCGACCACATGTGCAGAAGGCTCCTCAGCGCCATTTCCCTTTTCCCTTTTTAAAAAATTTTTCATGATGAGAGCGGTGCAGCTCTGCCTCCCCTGCCTCCCCTGACCGCACGTCCCTGATGCACACACAAATTGTCATGAGAATGATGGATATGAGGGTAGAGGAATAACAAACTAGCATTTATTTTCATGGGTATTTCATTGAAGCTTTTATCAGAAGACCTCTGCTTTGTATTTAATACTCAGCTATGGACTGTTCAAAACATTCTCGCCGATCCCTTTCTGCTAATTAGTTACGGTAAAATCTCATTACAGAAAGAAATGACATGGCCATGGTTGGCAGGCTTTCAAGTTTTAAAGAAGCTTTCCTGATTTCACGCTGACTCTGAAAATACAACCTGCTGGAAGGGGTAATGTGTAGGGAGAAAATGTAAGGAAGGGATCTCCTTCATTTTACTATCCATCTGTGGAATGCCTAAATGCCTCAGATTTATTTAAGAATGGGGTTAATATTTACTATCAGTAAAGTCAGCAAAGCAAGATACTGCAGAGAATATCAAACTGTGAAAAATGCCTACTAGTACAAACACAGAGAACGAGAGTGAGAGACAGAGAGAGAGACAGAGGCACACAGACAGAATTGACCGAGTCTGTATCAAAAATACATTGAGGTGGGATAAAATTCCCCACCTTAGAAATCAACCAGAAGCATAGTCAATTTTCAGTTAATTGAACTAATTCTGTTGTAATCTTTTGCATATCATGTTTCCTATTTTAATCTTTCCCAACCCCATTATTTTCAGGTTTCATCTTCATTATCTTGTTCCCAGTCATATTACACTGAACAGTATGTGAAAAACGACCATCAGATCTCTGACTCTCTCTTTCTTCCACTCCATTGTTTTGTTGATTGCAGCTTCTTGAAGCGCATCATTCCCATTCTCTGATTAGGAGGGATTTTGTTGAGACTTTACGTGCATGAGTGCGTAGGATGGAAAGGCTCAGTTGTCTCCACGCATGCATATGCTGTAAATTACAGTTTTATTTTTGTCATGCACTCTTTTAGACCAAAATGGGACTCCTGCTGCTGAAGTGCCTTACCCGACTGTCTGCTTAATTTAATAAGGCCTTTGTCCTCGTGTCAAAATCCATCTGCAAGTGCTCAGTCAAGATCATTAATAAAGCTTTTCTCTCTCTCTCTCTTCTGGGAAAGACAGAAGAGGGTGTTAGAAATAGTGAAATGGAGAAAAAATGGTGGCTGAAAGAAGCGAAACAAATAAGGTGTTCAAAAGGCAGAGGGAGTAGACTTTAGTCTCTATTTCATCTAGGACCAGGGGTGGGCTTCAAAAATTTCAGCAATGGGTTCTCGGCCTGGTTGCTGGGTGGGTGTGGCCATGGTGGGCGTGGCCTAGCAGGCCTTCTGCACAATTGGGGGGGGGGCATTTTTGCCTTCCCAAGGCTCTGGAGGCTTTCCTCGAGCCTCTGGCAGGGTGAAAACCTCCACTCTGGGCTCTGGAGGCCCTGTGAAACTTCCAGGAGGCCCCCTCCCCAAGCCTCTGCAAAAACCCTGCACTTACCTCACATACAAAATGGGCCGCATGGAGACTCCTGGGAGGAAAGATGCGGGGTGGGAGGGGTCAGCCAGGGATGGGATTTGGAGGCTCTCCGAACCAGCCATAACATTTGCTATGGGTTCTCCTGAACGTGGGTGAACCCATAGAAGCCCACCCCTGTCTAGGCCTTACATCTGTTGACCCATCATTGCTATATGATCTATTGAAGATTATATTTAGAATAATCCTCCCTTCCTCTTCTCCTTCCTCTCTCTTCATCCTTCTCCTTCACTATTCTCATATCTCTTTTCAACTGCTGATACCAAATGTTACTGGCTTTCTTTTATGTTACTTGTTGCCTGTCTCTCATAGTATCTGATAGGACAATTTGATTTTGTAAGGTTGGCACACTTATGGGTCTTTCAGTTAAACAATAGACCAATAGAAATGCAAGCATTCTTTTTCTGTAGCAATGACTACCCTCTAGAATTAGGTTCTTCCAAGAGCTGGCTGCCCTCCATCTGCTGTTATTTAAAAGAGCCAGGAAGACCTGGGTCTTCTTCACCAGGTTTTTGGTGAGGGAGGGGGAGTCTCCTCGCTTCATTCCATCTGGTCCATGCTTGAATTCCAACATAACAGGAACAGCAAAGGGAAAGGAAGTCTTTAGATGACCAAGGGAAGGGGCAAGTAGGTCAACAGATTATTCTGTACTTCAACTCAAGCCCAGGGATGGGCAGTGAAAGAGAAGCAAGGCATGGGGATCATGGGTTGGTCAGCTGGGGTTAAAGAGGCAGTGAAAGGAGGATATTAGACTTCGCTTGCTCTTCCCATCAGACTTGGCTGAAATTTGACATGGATAAAACCTCAAACATTCCTGGAGTTTGGTTTGGTCAGATTGTGATGTACTCAGACCCAGTCTGCCCAGTCTCTGAGGTTATAGAGTCTGAGTGACATATTCTTTTTAAATACATACTTCTTTCTACTAAGGACAGTTTACCTTGTGATCTTTTACTATCCATTTTTGCACCATGTACACTTATATGTCCGATAGGTCTGTGATGGCAACATCATTGCTTCCTGCTATTTGGCTAGGAACTTCTGAAAACTCATAACATATGGGCATTCATGTATGAATCTGCCTCATCATTGGATTATTTAGGAAAACCTGTGGCTGTTCAATAGCAGCCTGTAGGTTGGGATCCAGCCCCTGATGTAATAGTATCCTGTGGCTCTTATCTTGTTTATTGCAGAAATGTATGTCATAATTTAGTTTAAAAATTGTCCACAATACTACATGGAAAAGGAATATTTTTCATGTTTAAAAGGGACATTTCTTTTCCTTAATATGGCACGGCCGTGGTGGCACAGTGGTTAGATTTCAATATTGAATGCCAACTACCTGCAGTTTGCCAGTTTGATTTTCACGGGTTCAAGGTGGACTCAGCCTTCCATCCTTCAGAGGTCGGTAAAATGAGGACCCAGATGGTTGGGAGCAATATGATGACTCTGTAAACCGCTTAGAGAGGGCTGTAAAGTACTGGGAAGCAGTATATAAGTCTAAGTGCTATTGCTATTCTGAATTTTGTACATAGTATACCTGTAACATGTAAATCTGGTATTTGTATGCCACATATGAAGAAGTATAAGTTGCCCCATGACTCAGAAATACAGACTGCCACATACCGTATTTTTTCAGAGTATAAGACATACCCTTTCCCCTCAAAAACGAGGGTGAAAACTGAATGCAGCATTTTTTGCCTCCTGAAGCCCCACCTCCTTCACAAAAATGGCTGTGCATAGCCTTTAGGAGGCTTCCAGAGTGCTCCTGAGGGCTGGGGAGGGCAAAAATGAGCAAAAAATGAGCCACTTTTTGCTCGTTTTTGCCCCCCAGCCCCCAGGAGCACTCTCTAAGCCTCTTAAAGGCTATGCATGCCCTTTTTTTGACGAAAAACAGGCCATTGTTTTTGCTTGTTTTTGCTCCCCCCCGCCAATTTTGTTAGAAGGGCCAAGTAGCTTAGAGGAACAAGAAGAATAGAACTATGTATTTCTGGATTAAGACCAGTTTCGGGGCTCCTGTGAATATGAATAATTGGTCTTTTCCACACCGGAGTTGATTATGTGCCATAAATTCATGGCCAACTCATGGGATCACATAGGTAGATTTTCTCCATGTCAATCTGTTTCAGTCTTCTAAAAGAACGTGCATTGCTGCTATAATCAAGCACATCCAATCTTTTTGCTGATAATCCTCTTCTTCTCTTTCCTTTCACTTTCCCCAGAATTAGAGACTTCTCCAGACAGCAAAGTGTCTGCATAATGTGTCTGATGTGATATAATATAAGCATTGTGATTTGTGCCTTGAGTGAGAACTCTGGCTTGATTTGTTCAATGATCCATTTGTTTTGTTTGCTGTCCATGGTGTTTTCAAGAGTCTTCTCCGATTGGGTCTGCATACTCAGAGAAAAGAATAGAAGCTTCCCTCCCCGCATTTAAGAGTTATATCATCCTGTTAGTATGGCTGGCAAAATTGTTCCTGATGAGTGACCATCATTGTTCAACAGATGGGCTTTTAGTTGACAAAACAGAGAGCATTTTTTTTTAACAGTCATCAAGCTCGCTACTGAGGACAGCTGAGGAAAGTGAGCAATTTTCCTTCTAAACAGGGGGGTGGGATGGCTGCTTTCAGATAATTCACCACCTCCAAGGTGGTGAATGCTTCACTCGCTTATCCTTGGTCCCATGTGGCAATCTGAGCCTCAGGCTGGGAGACCACCCACCTCCACCTTCCTCCAGCATCCTTCCTATTCTGGCAGGCATTTCTGTTTTTAGACTCTGCCTTAGAGATAACTGGTTGTGAGTTGCTTTTCCCACCATCCCTTTCTTAATTAATTTCTCCACAGTGGTAACTGAATCTCAGCTCTGCAGTGGTTTGTAACCTTGAATAGGCATCAAAGTGAGGGGATGCACAGGCAGAGCCAGCTGGAGCATTTGTAGCTCAATTTGCATCACAAAAACGAGATGCTACTTTTGCTGCTGGGAATCATCTGCTACCCGGCATGGTGCGGTTGTAAGCGTGAGGCTGCCCTGCATGTTGGTTTGACTGCTAAAAATGAATGTCAGTCCAACCTAGCAGAGAATATACCTCACAGCAGCCTGGCAGGGTGGACGCTGAGATATTCTGCTCGGGAGACACGTGCCAAAAAACAGCAGGAGGGTGAGGAAAGGGCCAGGTTTTAATCCAGCCAGTGAAAACAAAGTAGTTGCAGCTAGCCAGTAAAAAGCAGCTTTAGAACAATAGTTTGAGGGAGGTTGACATTGTTCTGAAGGAGAGGAAGGCCATTATTGGGGCCTGAGACTCATGTGCCAATCCAAGCAATGGATTGGGTGAGTTAAGCACCTGCTTGCATACATATGAGCATATACAAGCATATGCAAGTACACATTCATTGATATGAGAGGTAGGGAACTATGGCCCCCGTATAACTGGTGAACCGCAACTCTCAGAATTCCTAAGCCAACATGGCGAGCGCATGCGCAGTACTAAAAAAAGCTTCTGTGCATGCGCAGAAGCAAAAAACAAGATGGCGGTGCTTATGGTGCTGCCGAGAGAACTGGTTTGAGGGTGTGGCAGGCCGAGTTACTATCTACTCTACCAAACCGGTTCGAACCGGTAGGAACCCATCTCTGATCTCATCTCATCTTGCCTCTTTTGTGTCAGTTCTGATTCGAAGTTGAATGGTCCTGCATTTATTTTGTGGGCACAGCAACTGATGAAATGATTGGTTGGCTGCTCTACCTCTGGGGCCCTCCAGGGCCGCTGTCACCAGGTGTACCAATTATGTACATCACAAAGGTGCCATAACATGGGGATGCTAAACAATGAGAATGTTAGTGGTCCAAGAGACCACTGTTCCCTCTAAGGTGCATGGCCGCGCGGCTCGCATGTGGCAAGAAAGCACCGCACAGCAGTTTCCAACTGCCGCGCAGTGATTTCTAATGTCACAGGCTCCGGAAGGTGAGAGGCCTCAGATTTTCTGTCCTGGTTAGGGTTAGCATGGGCACGGGGGTGGGGATGGTGGCAGGAGCTTACGTGGCACGGCTGGTCTCCTAGGACCTCCTAGGGGCCGGCTGCGCCGCTCAAACTACCGTCAGTCGCCCCGTATTCAGCAAAGCAAGCGCGGGGAAATCGCCAAAGCCCCCGCTGCCACCGGAATAACTGTTGCCGCCTCCTCCTCCTCCTCCAACAGCACTGCTGGATTTGCCGCCTGGTGCTGCGGCTGAGGTGAAGCCGGCAAAGCTCCCGCCGGTGCCCCCGCCCATGGCAGCGGCGGCCGTGCCTCCCCCTCCACTCGGAGCACCTGAGCTGGGCCCCACATTACCCCTGACGCCTCCTCCTCTGCCACTGGGCAGCAAATGCGGTGGTGCTGTTGGAGGAGGAGGCGGCAGCAGTTATTCTGGTGGTGGCGGGGGCTCGTCGGCATCTTCGGCAGCGGCCCTGCCCCCGGTGAAAAAACTGAAGATGGAGCAGATCCAGGCTGATGACGTCGCCGCAGCTGTCAGGTCTGGACGGAGGTAGCCAGAGCGGCGCCGAGGCGAAAGAGCAACATGAGGAATTCTGGGAGTTGAAGTCCACAAGTCTTAAAAGCTGTCAAGTCTTGTAACTTGACAGCTTTAAGACTTGCACACTTCAATGCCAGAGTTCCTGAGCCAACATGACTGGAGGAGGAATTCTGGGAGTTGAAGTCCACAAGTCTTAAAAGCTGTCAAGTTTGAACACCCTGGGGTTTTTTTCTAAAGGGCTAGGGGTGCAAGGGTCTTGTAACTTTACAGCTTTAAGACTTGCACACTTCAAATGGCAGAGTTTCTGAACCAACATTTTGGTTGCTAAGCAGGAGCTTTGTTAAGTGACACTGATATTATATAACACTTTTAATTAAGCGGGTACCTTGAATAAACATAACTTTGAGTTTCAAATAATACTGATTTCGTTGTTGTCTTAGGTGACATCTGTGAAAAAAATTCAGGTCCTCAGGCATGAAAATGTGCCGCTCAAACACTATACTTTTCTGCTCACACTGAAAAAAAATTAGAGGGAACATTGCAAGAGACACAATGCAGGATGCCAGGTTGGGGAAAGAAGTACATCTGGCTTGTATGTTGCACCTCTGTGAAAGGGCTGCAGAAGGAAAGGGAGAACGAAGTGCCAGGAAGCCACAGCTGCCACAGGATGTGACCTGACATTGTGATGGCATATAATGTTTTGTATAAAGATGCCTTACAGTTCAATGATGGTTCTGCTGCTCTCCCTCTTTTGCTTGCCACTAGCTGATGCGAGCAATTAGACTAGGGTAGTCTGTAGCAGAGGGTGTGGGACCCTGTTGTCACTCCGACCGTCTTCCAACATTTGCCTGTAAACCAAATGAAGTTAAAAAGAAAAAAAAATCATAAAAAGTAATGAGTCACAAGTAGCGCTTTTTAAAAAGATCCCTTTCCCCTTTCTTTGCTTTCTTTAGCAACAACAAATGCCAAGTTCTAAATTATTCCATGTTACTTGAAAAGCAAAGAGGATAAAATTGGTTATATCACTTCTCTGTTTGGCTTTTTTTGGTCTTGTGCTAAACCAATAAAACCCCTAGTGCTAAAGAACTCACAGGACTGCTTGCCAGGCAGTCCATGGGGTTTGCCCATTTCTGAGAGACTACCAGCCCAGCCCAGCCCAACCCAATGATGGTGGAGGAGACTGGAGAGAAAGACATGAGCCTGTATCAGTCTGTAATGGCTCATAAGCCCTAGACCCGGGATGGCAAACCTATGGCACACATGCCACAGGTGGCACACGGAGCCATTTGTCAGAGCACATAAGGCATTGCCCTGTCAGCTGCCAGCGCACATGCGCACGCTGGCCAACTGACTTTAGCCTTTTTTTGAGGCCATTTTTGCCCTACCCAGGGTCCAGAGGCTTTATAGGAGCCTGGGGAGAGCGAAAACAGCTTCTCCCCCCCCCCCGGAGGCCCTCTGGAGGCTTCAGAAGCTTCCCTCCGGATTGCAAAAAATAGGCCCTACGGGCAAACTGGAAGTTCAGGAAGGGACTTCCAGTTTGCTCGTAGGGCCAGTTTTAGCCTCCTGGAGCCTTCTGGGGCCTTCCAGAGGCTTCCCTGAAGGACAAAAAACGTCCCTACGAGCAAACTGGCAGTCACTTCCAGTTTGCTCGTAGGGCCAGTTTAAGCCCTCCGGAGCCTTCAGGGAAGCCTCCGGAAGGCCCCTGAAAGCTCCGAAGAACTAAAAATGGCCTTACGGACAATCAGGAAGTCACCTCTGGTTTGCTCGTAGATTCGTTTTTCATCCTCTGGAGCCTTCAGGGAAGCCTCCGGAAGGCCCCTAAAGGCTCTGGGGGGCTTAAACCGGCCCTCGAGCAAACCAGAAGTGACTTCTGGTTTGCTCGTAGGGTCATTTTTCATTCTCTGGAGGCTTTAGGGAAGCTCCTGAAGCATCCGGAGGACCTCCGGGGGAGTGGGGGGAGGCTGTTTTTGCCCTCCCAAGTCTCCTCTAAAGCCTCTGGAGCCTGAGGAGGGCATAAAAAGCATGCAAAAAATGGGAGGAGCGTCTGTCATGCACGCATGCATGCTGCATTGCATTATGGGTGTGGCACAGAGCCATTTCCGGACTTCCAGAACCTCTGGTAGGCCCGTTTCCCTTCTCCCAGAGCCCCCACATGTGCCCTGCACTTACCTGGCATGATGAACTGGCCGCATGGAGACTCCTGGGAGGGGAGAGGAGGGAGAAGTGGGGTGGGGCGGGGCAGGGTGGCATGGGTGTGGCTGAACTAGGCAGAATCCTAGTTAGAGGATCACTCGAACCTATGCGAACACTTAGCAGCTTACCCCTGTCTATCAAAATGATATCCTAGGGTTTACAGCAAAGCTTCTACCTCTTGGAGACATCTATGCCTTCAAATTTAGGCTTACTTGGGATTTCTCAATTTTCTGCCTGTACCTGAATATGCCTTGGGGGAAAAAAAACTATCCATACAATTGTTAGAGTAGACCCTAACTTGTTAGCACGTAACCAGCCCATCAGCCTGAATGAAAGATGAATTTAGAATAATCAGGCGCAAGAAGGAAATTGCTGGAATTCACTCTTTTGTTCAAATATTCACATTAAAGATGTTAGCTTCAGTCCTGCTCAGCCCAGATTGGATCAGATGAATCTGGGGAATCTTTTTATTGAGCTTTTCAGATGTAATCAAGAGATTCTGTCTGATTGAAATTTCAGAGTGGCACAAAACTACTCTTCCTGTGAGAAAACAGGTATTTTCTTCCATTAACCAAAGTGATGTATCTACTCTGCTTATGGACCAGGTACCCAAGCTAGAAACCCTGTTATTTCCCCTCTGCATAGAAGAAGAGGATATTCCCTTACAATCCTCGTCTTCTAGGCATTTTTATGTTTTCTTATTCTGATTTTAAGAAAGCTTTAGTTAAGGAAAAGTAAAGAGCAGTGAGATTTATAACTACACTGCCCCTGTATCCTTTCTATTCTGTTAATGACTTCCTGTTTTCTGGAGTAGATTTAGAAAGTGCTTGTAGGCAAAGAAGAATGCTGCAAACATAGCTGGGTGCCTTCTCAATGACAGAAGCTGTCAGTGAAGAAAACTAATAGCAGTTGGAATGGCAGGGCTGTAAACCTCATTCAACAGTCTCTGGTACAGATTTCCTAAATTGTAGGCTTGTATTGCCTCGGTGTCTAGAACTGTGTTCTCCACGCTCAATTTTATTAACAAAACCTTTGTCTTTTGAATGTGTGTCTCCCACTTTGTATGCCTGTTGTGAATTAGGAATCTAGACCAGGGGTCAGCAATGCATGGTTCTGGAGCCACATGTGGCTTTTTCTTCCCACTGCTGCAGCTCCATGTTGCCAGTCGGCATCACAATTTTGAGAGCCGCTTCCGGTTTTGGGGGGGAAGCATGGGGGAAGGAGACGCTATGGCAAGGGGTGGGTTTTCCGGTCAGGTCCACAATTGATAGGCTTTCGGTTAGGACAGGTAGAGGAAAAAGGATGCCGCGCTAGGAGGAGACTCTATGTTGGGGAAACCGGTCATCTCTAGAATTGAATGAGTGGCTTCCGGTTAGGACCTTTGTGGGTCTTTGAGTGTTTAAGGTTGCTGATCCCTGTTCTAGACCACACCCTGATACCATGTCTACTTCTTTCAGATGTTTCTGAGTTTTAATGGCAGGATTATTAACAAATATGCTGAAAAGCCTGGCCAAGTCCACCACCTCCCGAAACATGTTTACCAAAGATCTTAAAATAAGGCCAAAAGTACATTTTGGTGAGATGAATCCGGTTGCAACGCTCTTCCAATTAAATTGTTTCCCCTGGAGAACATAATGCAAACAGAATTGAAATATTTAAGTAATTTATTTAGGCAACAACAAAAATAATACAAGTGCAATAATATCTTCATTCTAGCTAGGAAAAGTCTGTAATTCAGTTCAAAATAAAGAGTAAAATGCAAAGGGGAAAGACAAGCATTGTAAATTCAGTTCAAGAGGGATTGGGATGGAGAATGTGGGGCAGCTTCAATTTAGAGATAGGGAGTGGGGGCAGTTTCCAAAGATTAGTTTTCATAAAGATCCTGTAGAACAGTCTAAAAACAGCTGGAATACTGAGGTGGCTTGAATCTAAATTGCAGAATAATAAAAGCATTCCAAGCTCCCTCTTGCCTGTCCTTCCTTGGATAGGACCTCACTGTTATTATAAGACACTTTTTACTTTTTAGAAAATTCATGTCAGTTTGAATCTAGTAAACCTGTCTACCTCTTTGGATGACAGGCCCAACTATTTGGTCTTAGTGAATAGAAGGTGTTTATCATTTAAAAAAAAAAAGCTAGGGAAATTTCTCTTGGGATTTCCAGAATTTTTTTCTTGCTGGGTCCCCAAGGTCTTCAGAAAACTACTGGTCTATGGCTTCTCTCTCTAGGCATACAGTTATTCTTGATTTTTGAGGGGGGTGAGGAATAGAGGTCCGGGTAGGTTTGGAGGTAGGAAGTAAAATGGATCTTGAGGCTCTGGACTTTCAACTCTGCTTGGCTTAACATGTGGGTCCACCCGAAGAGCATCTAGAGAGACTTTATTAAAGAACAGAAAGATTAGAGCACATCTTGATTGCTGTTGTTTTCCCACAAAGCTTTCTGGAAGAGTTGTTATGAGGAGAGTAGGGAGGGACAGAAAATTATTAGTCAAATGTACTCAAACTTTGAGCCCATTAGCTGGAAAATCCACTCTTGATTGCCATTAATCAAACATTAGGGATGTGTGTATGTATTTAGCAACTCAGAGCAATTACATCAAGGCTACTCTTCCATTTTCAAACAAAGGAACATTTATGTAAAATTACAATTAACAGAATGAAACTTTTTTTACAGTGCATATTTCTTGACTATTAGGACTCAGTCAAAGCATCTGTTTTATATTCTGATTGCCTTTTTCCTTTTCCTTGATTCCAAGCCATGAATTAAATGCAATATTTATACAAACAAAGGAAATCTTCAGAAAAGGGAATTCTAAAACATAAAGGATGGTAGCATATCACTTTTAAACATTACATTTTAATTATTATGCATCTGGCCCTGGCTCCATAGGATGAAAAGAAGTCTAGAAAGCATCTTTATCAAAAGAAGAAATTAAATTCAATTTGAATGAAATGGAGTAGTAGAAAAGAAGGGAAGGGAAGGGAAGAGAAGAGGGGAGGGGAGAGGAGAGGAGAGGAGAGGAGAGAGGAGTGGATGGAGTGGAGTGGAAGGGAAGGGAAGGGTGTGGCATGGAGTGGCGTGGCAGAATAGAATAGAACAGAATATTCTTAATGGGCCAAGTGTGATTGGACACACCAGCAAATTGTCTCTGGTGCATAAGCTCTCAGAATATTTCCAAAGTGGAAGAAAAGATAATATCAGTTGAGGATTAAAATATGTATGTATGTATGTATGTATGTATGTATGTATGTATGTATGTATATGTACAGTATATGTATATGTATATATGCGTATGTGTGTATATATATATATATATATATATATATATATATATATATATATATATATATATATATATATATATATATATATATATATATATATATATATATATATATATATATATATATATATATACACACATACACATATATAAAGGATATCTCCACTTGGAGTATTTTGATGGCCCATTGCATTGCTTAATCATTTCAGAAATATGACTCTCTTGTTTCCTAAAACACTCATCTTTTTCTTCACCATGACAACATGGAGAGCTAAATGATTCCCAAGAGTAATTCAAAATAATATGCCAAAGCTTTTGAACACTTAATTAGTTTTGTTTTTAATCTTTTCTTAAGGACCTTAATTTTAAACATACTCCAGATAAGCAGGATTTATGCTTCAAAATGGGCTGCAATGTTGTCAGAGGGGGCAACGTAATTATTCTGGGATATGTGTTTGTGTGTGCAGACCAAAATAAGTGATTAAAATTATACTGCATAGACTCTTTAGCTGATTGCAATAACACATGGCTTCTGGATACAGAATAGGTGGGAAATACTTGGGATATTTGGCTTAGTTGCCACTGAGATAGCCTAACCCCTGGCAACTACGGTATACGGACAAATGGTTTCCATTTATCATGTCATTTCTTCTAATTGATACAGAGAAGGATTTATTTTGTTTGAACACAATGGCTTTAAAGTGGAAATAATTTAATTCTCATAGGATTCATCTATTGTTTTAGGATTTAACTTTTTATTAGTTTATCTAAGTATAAAATGCAAAGAAAAAAACATGGAAAAGTAAGAAGAGACAAAGGGAAAAAGAGGGGGTATAGAAGAAGAAGAAAAAGAAAAAAGGCACCAACTTCCAACTCTCTTTAGCACAGTAGAAGGTGACAACCTCACAGCCACAACATTTTGCTTTTACACAACAGTTTGTACAAACCATTTCTATAACAATAAGCCTGTCTAGTTTACAACAGAATCAAAGTTTCATTTATTTTTTCTCATTGCAAACACAAAATCTGGAAGCAATTTCAAAATAGAGACAAAATTAAATATAATCTCTTATATGGATAAAAGAATCATTTTAACCATCTCTGCTTCTCCTTGCTGTGGGTAATAATATATCATTCATTCTCATCTATAGTGGGATTCAATTTTTTTTTACTATGGGTTCTGTGGGTGTGGCTTTGTGGGCATGACAGGGGAAGGATACTGCAAAATCCCCATTCCCCCCCCCACTCTCAAGATTTCCGCTATTGGTTCTCCAGAACCAGGGGTGGGTTCCAGCAGTCACTGCAATAAAAATTGTTCTGTGCATGCGCAGAAGCATAAAACAAGATGGCGACACCTATGGCGCTACCTAGAAAACCAGTTCAGGGGGGCGTGGCAGGCCTGGTCACTGCCGGTTCCAGCGACCAGGCTGCCAAACCACTACCAGTTCCGCTGAACCACTCCAAACCGGTAGTAACCCATCAGAACCTTTCAGAACTGGCTGAATACCACCTCTGCTTCTCATATTTCCAAATCAAGTCCATAATATTTTACCAACTTTAGAATATTATTCAGCATTACTTAAAGAGCTGGCAGACTGCGTATACACACATACTCATTTTCAGTGACATGCAGTTAGGTGAGGCAGGGGAGGCACAGCCTCACCACTGTCATCATGAAAAGAAAAAAAATGTAAAAGGAAAAAGGCGAGAGCTGAGGTCAGGCTGAGCTAGTTGCTGCCTCACTGTGGATGACTCTGCTTACCTGTTTTAAAAAGCCTCTAAAAAAGCACCCTCTACTATGAGGCAGGAGAACTGCATGCCTCATCTAGTCTGACTTTAGGCGTTTTATGATCACTCGAGCAGAGTTAAGCAAGGGTTAAAAGCCTAAAAATTCCTGGCATAGGTGAGGCACGCCGTTCTCCTGCCTCATAGTAGAGGGCGCTCGTTTGGGCAGGGCTTCTTCAGAGGACCCGAGGCAAGATCAGAGTTGAAATCCTCTCTGAAACAGCTGGAAAAGGTACATGTGGGTCGGAGGGAGGGGGAGGAATTCATCCTCCTGGTGCGGGGCTTTGGGCAAAGGCTGGAGGGAAGGACCCTGGCTCGCTTTCTCCCTCCTCAAGTGTAGTTTGATTGCAGGCAGAGCCACATTGCCTTTTCAAACCTGTAATCAGTGAAGCTGGGCTGGATCCTTCTGTGGCTGGGGGAAAGTGTGTGTATCCAATCCAACTTCTGTATGTGTGTGAGAGAGAGGGGGGAGGGAGGGAGAGAGCAAGGAAGGAGGGGAAGGGAAAAGAAAAAGAAAGAAAGAAGCTTCTTTCGCAAAGGAGAAAAACAAATGCTGTCGCTTTAAATCAGAACTGAGCATGCTTGGTTGTGGAATTCTGGGAGTTGAAGTCCACAAGTCTAAAAAAAATTGAAACCCACCACTGGGTCAGTGCCTCACCAGCCCTAAACCTCACCGCACGTCACTGCTCATTTTATACATATAAAACTAACTAGGATTAATCTGTTCTCCAGTGCATATTTCAAGGCATTATTTCTTTTTAAAATTTAGGTGATTTTTTTTAAAAAAACCTCTCCATAAACCTCCTCTGGTTTTCCTTCCATCATTTAAATGCAGTCTCTGTCCCTGTAGGATGTACATTTTAAGATCCCCTCTGCCATCTGTGTTTCAAATCTATATTAAAATTCTCCACTATGCTAGATTCACTCTTGACACTCACTGACCTATATGTGTTCAAATGGAATGTGTTAATGGTGACAGTGACATGGCGACTTGTTTGAAGAGAACTACTTCGCTCTGTTTATAAAATTTCACAAAGAACCCTACCTGCTGTTTGAAGGTGTTCTCTTCTAACTAAGTGGGTGCTTTGTATTTTTCAATTTTTGGCTGCAATCTTCTTGCAATTGTGAATTCATCAGTCTTTTAGTTAGGTTAAAGATGGAAAGCATCCTTGATTTCTTGAAATAATTCCTTGGCTTACTTTTGTCACGTGCCGTCAAAAATTGCAGGGCTTAATTTTATCTCTAGGATAAAATCGGCGGGTGATCATAAGGCTGACGTCTTCTTTGTATTTGTCTGACGCTAAAATGGCCTCATGGAGAATAAGTGTGTCAGTTGACACTGCTAGAAAATGAAGCTGGCTTTTCTTTTCCTAAGAATCCAACAGTCAATTTATAAACCAAGTCAATTTATTTGAAGCCAGGGTGTTCTGAAATGGAAACTGTGTTCTGCAAGCTTTGTTCCCATCTGAGGGTTCCAGCGCTGTGCCCATGGGTGTTTGGCACCTACAACAACATGCCATGGAGATTGTGAGCGAGTGAATCGCAAGTCACTCTCTTCTACCTCCTATTGTTCACCAGATGGTATTTCTGTTACTCTGGTGCCTCTTCAGAGCTTACAATCTCCTTGCTGCATCTGTGAGGTGGTGAAGCAAGTCTTCCATTCTGACTGAAGTGCCTCGAGCAGCCAGAAGCATTTGCATTGGCAGCTAGGGAACGGTGCCAAGCTGGTAAACTGTGCAAAGCAGGGAGGAGAAATGGAAAACATTGTAACCGGAGCAAGATTTGGAAGCACAGAAACAGGGCCTTGTGGCAGGTTGGAAAATGCAGCTATAATTCTTCCCCTTTGTTGATGGTTCTCTATCAGTGTTGAAATTCAATTTTTTTTACTACCGGTTCTGTAGGCATAGCTTGGTGGGTGTGGCAGGGAAAGGATACTGCAAAATCTCCATTCCCTCCCCACTCTGGGGCCAATCAGATGTGGTAGTTTCTCTGAACTATTCAAAATTTCCGCTACCGGTTCTCCAGAACCTGTCAGAACCTGCTGAATTTCACCCTGTTCCCTATGCACGAGTGAATTCTTCAGAGCAGCCCCCCTGAACCTGGGCATCTTTTGATTTGTCGATTTCCCAGTTTTGAAATTCCTTGAAATGGCAAGAAACCATACCCATGAATTTGTGTATCAATTGTAGAAGCACACTCTGGAGTTGGAAAAATCGGTCATGGGCAGGGGTGGGATTTACTTACTTTCCTACTGGTTCGCAAATGTGAGTTCGCACATGTGAAGTGCTCGCGCATTACATCAGGGTGGGCAGGTGGAGCCTCCTGCAGCTGCCGCTATTGGTTCGCTCAAATGGGGGAGAACTGGCTGAATACCACCTCTGGTCATTGAGGAGCCAAAGATCTAACACTTGCCCTACGTTCTATTGTTGCTAATGGGAATCTTCTGTTGAACCTTCATGGCGATTGAGAGCTGAGAGGGAATGCCATCCTGCATGTTGAATACAGGTAGTCCTTGACCTACAGCAGTTCATTTAGTGACTATTCACTTAACAACTGTGGCAAGAAATGTCATACAATGGGGCAAAATCCACTTAACAACTGTCCTGTTTAACAATGGATTGTTTGGGCTCAACTGGAGTCGTATGTTGAGGGCTACCTGTACTCACTTTAGAGAAATGGTGACAGCTTTGATCTCTTTTGGTTCAAGTTGGGGGAAAGGGATTATAATATTTGTCAAGTACTCCAGACTTATGTTTCTATGACCATAATAGTTTTTTATAGTTCATAACAGCTTTTGCTTTTATTGTCTCACTGAGTTTATAATTGCATTTTCTTGTGAATGTTTTTTTAAAAGACTTTGTCTCATTGTCTCGAAATCTCTGCACAAAAAAAAAAGAATGCAAATACATTTACTAAATGAATTACTTAAGTGCATCATTTTTGTGTTATATCAGCTACAGCAATCATATGTGGAGTGTGAAACGATACAAAGACAAGGGTTAGAATTTAAAAGTAGGAAAAAAGTATTTATGGAACATAAAATTTGCCTTGGTCTTTACATTAAAAAGGAAGAGCACTTCTAAGAAATAAAAAGTAACCTCATGGCAAGAACAAAAACCATAGGGGACATTATTATCTTCGTGATTAAGTATCTCTTAAAAGTGATTTGGTTCAAAATGTTCATTAATCAAGGCACTTGTAAGCCCGAGATTAAAAAAAAAACAGCTACCTTCAGGTGAAAAGTTCAATCTTGAATAAATTTCTTCTGCCACAGTTCCAAAATGGTTCGCTACTGTCTTATTTTCTAGGATTTTTCTCCCATAATTTTCTATCCACCCTATGGCCCAGGGATTTTCTGGTGATTATCTATTGCTGATGTTTTTGAAGATAAAATTTGAAGATGAGGGGTTCCCACCTGGCTGGGCCAGGCCACTTTTAGGGTAGCTGGCAGCTGGAATACAGGTGGTCTGTAGACTACACTACAATACAGGTTGTGTTTTTGAATGCTGCTGATTTGGAAGAGCAATAGCAATAGCACTTAGACTTATATAGCACTTCATAGTGTTTTACAGGCCTCTCTAAGCAATTTACAGAGCCAGCATATTTCCCCCAAACAATCTGGGTTCTCATTTTACCGACCTCGGAAGGCTGAATCAACCTTGAGCCAGTAAGAATCTGCATTCTTAATACTGCATTCTAACCACTCTGCCACCACTAGCTAATGATACTAACATCAAACTGTTTATTGTGGCAACACAGATGCATTTACCAATACATGATACGTAATATTTGTAGGCCAGGGTTGACACTCTCTTGATTTTTGGCATATTGTTTACTGCTGGATAGTCAGGCAATAAACAATACCCAATTAAGGAACTACCAAGAACACTCCCACCAACAGGGCAAGCCACTAATAGTATATAAAATGAACGCACATCCCACTCCCTTCTAGCACTGATGATGTTACTTGGCTGGGTATTGAATGTCTGCAAGAAAACAACCAAACTCAGAGAACACCAAAGATCCATTATTATATTCCCACTTCTTTTGTTCCACCCCTTCCCAAATAATTTTTGCAGCTGCTTGCTAACTGATTTAAGAAATTAATCTCACAAATGTGGTGTATTTCAGATTAGGAAAAATATCTTGTGAAATAGTGAAATCTAGCTTAAGAGAAAGAAGGACTAGGGGAGACATGATAGCAGTGTTCCAATATCTCAGGGGTTGCCACAAAGAAGAGGGAGTCAAACTATTCTCCAAGGCACCTGAGGGTAGAACAAGAAGCAATGGGTGGAAACTAATCAAGGAGAGAAGCAACTTAGAACTGAGGAGAAATTTCCTGACAGTTAGAACAATTAATCAGTGGAACAGCTTGCCTCCAGAAGTTGTGAATGCCCCAACACTGGAAGTCTTTAAGAAGATGTTGGATAGCCATTTGTCTGGAACGGTATAGGGTTTCCTGCCTAGGCAGGGGGTTGGTCTAGAAGACCTCCAAGGTCCCTTCCAACTCTACTATTGTATTATTGTATTATTAAATTGTTTCTTCCTGTTTCTTTGAAATGGTAGAGTTGTGTCGTGCTGATGGTTTTATTGAAGGTTTAGTAAGGAGAAATTCAGTAGCAGTATGTACCTCTTTTCCTTATGTGCATGATACATAAAACTTGGTCTGATTTTATTTTTTTTATGCTTTACCTTTTTCAAAAGGTGACCATAAAACAAACTATGAATACAGTGGTGGTGGAGCAAACTCAATAAATGTAAATCTTTTCTTACAATATAACTTTAAGTTGGCTTCATGATAATTACAGAAGCTCCACATTATGAATCTCTTTGTGGCTTTTGATTTTTAATTTAATGCTTAAATGCTTGCATTCATGTTGGAAAGCCAACATTTTTCATCTTTATGTTTTCCACGTGCAGAGCTTTTGAGCTGTCACACGAGAAAGCAAAATTCTGTGAATAGATTGATCTTCTTGTTTGTAGAACACACAGAGAAGTCACCTGCTCAAAGAGCACCTGTGGTGCTGCCACAAAGCTTGACATGAGCTTGTCATTAACATTTTGGAGAAATTGTCTGCCCAGATCAATTATAAACCTTGATCTCCTCCCTGAATTCTAGAACTAGTTCAGTCATCTGCTGTTTTTGTGGAAGAGAAAGTATAAGGGTAATAAAAAAAATAATGCTGCATGGTTTAATTTGGAATCTAACCTCAACATTAAGGAGTAGCTTATAGCAGCCTTTTTGGCTGCATGGACTGCTGCAGGGTGCGGCAGTGGTGGTAGGGAAGGGGATGGGTTCGTATGCTCAACCTAATCCTGCGCAGGCACAAGTGAAGGTTTGTATGCTTTCCCACCACTTGTGCAGCCCAGTTCCCAATGGGCTGCAGGCCAGGTAGCGATCCATAGGCCCAGGATTGGGGATTCTTGGCTTATACCAGCGATGGCGAACCTTTTTTGGCTCGCGTGCCACAAGTGGGGGGAGCGCAGGGGGGTTGTGTGCGGGCATGCTGCACCCATAATGCAATGCACGACCCCCCCATAGGAGCCTGGGGAGGGCAAAAAGAGCCTTCCCCGCCCCGCCCCCCCGGGGCCCTCCGGAGGCTTCAGGGATCATCTGGAGGCGTCCCTGAAGCCTTCGGAGTGCTTAAAACGACCCTCCGAGCAACCGGAGTGACTTCCGGTTTGCTCGGAGGGTCGTTTTAAGCGTTCCGAAGGCTTCAGGGACCATCCGGAGGCTTCCCTGACACCTCCGGAGTGCTCAAAACAACCCTCCGAGCAAACCGGAAGTGACTTCCGGTTTGCTCCGAGGGTTGTTTTAAGCGTTCTGAAGGCTTCAGGGAAGCCTCCGGATGGGCATGGGGAGGCTCTTTTCGCCCTCCCCAGGCTCCTATAAAGCCTCTGCAGCCTGGGGAGGGCGAAAAATGGCTCCATGTGCCACCTGTGGCACGTGTGCCATAGGTTCACCATCACTGGCTTATACCATACAGATTCTAGCCATAGGATATTTTACTTCAAACAGATGCCTGAGAGAATCTCTTTCTATGGGCTAGCTCATAAATTAACCATCTGATGGTCATAAACAAAGATGTATGTCAGGCCTGCAGCCAGTTCCTTTTGGGATCTTTGGCCTGCCACACTACTATTCTATTCTACTATGCTGTTTCGTTAGTGGGGAATTGGGAGGGGGAATATAAGGAGTATAATGTGATGTCAAAATAAAATTCCTTTCTAGAATCCAAGGTCATCCTTTGTCTCTACACCTCTGCACCTGACCGGAACTGGATGGGTGGAACTGCCAACATGGCAGTGGAAGATTGGACCATATGATGGACTTGCGGGTGGGGGGGGGCAAGATCATGACCTCTCGACTGGGTGGGGAAAACCCAGGAAGCTCAGATTCGGGTTTTCCCAGATGTGCCAACATGATTCGCTTAATAAATTGGAACTTTGAGCAATACTTTGCCTTGGACTCTGATTTAATTTTGGATGTTATTTGGAACCCTGACAATGCAGATATTTCACTGCTTCACTTCACACCCAGTGCTTTGCAACTCATTGAACACTCAGTGAGAAATTATGCAGTTAATACATGCCTGAATTAGTCGAATGCCTCAGCAATTCTGTGTTAATAAACATTTGCAGCAGAGAAATAGGCTAAGCTGGATGTTCTGGCATCAAGATGTTCTCCTAAACCCAACAGGGAAATGATCTACCATCTTTCACTGAAGAACCACCATTGAATTCTTCTTTGGATAGAAGTGTTTACCACAGTGACTGTATGGTGTGACAAGAGCTCTGAATTCACAATCTTCCTCGATCACTGGAATAATAACAATTAACTGCAGTGATATTACTAAGCAAGATGTGTCATAACTCTGATCACTTAACTGAGGACTACAAAGGTTAATCTTCCCTTCACCTGGCAGACTCTCTTGATAACAAAACATGAATAAAATAAATAGATTTAATGAATTTATCAGGATTTACTTATTGTATGCTGTAGGTTCAGGCTAAATAAATAATGTCAAAATTAAAATCGTAGCCAGCTTGCAGTTGGCATGTTTTGGATAAACTTTAGCAATAGCAATAGCACTTAGACTTATATACCACTTTACAGTGCTTTACAGCCCTCTATAAGTGGTTTACAGAGACAACATATTGCCTCCAACAATTTGGGTCCTCATTTTACCAACCTCAGAAGGATGGAAGGCTGAGTCAACCTTGAGCTTGGTGAGATTTGCCAAATTGCAGTCAGCAGGCAGTCAGCAGAAGTAACCTGCAGTACTCCACCTTGGTTCTTTACCTGTAATCAGAGTTTTTAATCAGTAGTTTTATGTAGAATTAAAATTTTTCAGTTATGAAATGCACACAGAATATAATGAGTAAAGGTGTGAGCAGTCTCATACCAAACACTAAGCCAAAACATTTATTTTCCAGCTTAGTAAGTTGTGTGAACCCAAAGAACGTAGTTTGTTAATCATGATTTGTGACTGACTGTATTGATAAACCCCACTAAAGGGATTTACCAAAGGTCAATCCATTGATTCTTAGTCCAAATTACATTCATCATTAATCAGTTTTCCACCCTGAATTAAATTTTCCAGATGGCTGGGATTGTTCTCCACATTAACACATACATCTGAAAGTATGTTGGAAGTAAAGAGTTAAAACAATATTAAAATCACATGTGCCATCTCATTTTAAGTTATCTTTAAAAAATACTTTAAACAATAATAAAACATCTTGCAAATTATTTTGAAAGCATTGCCTTGGAACATAAGGAAGATGAAGAAAACATTCCTCCAAACATTCAAACAGTCCAATCTTCTAGACTCGAGCAGCTGCTTTGGAAACCAATTCAGGCAGTGGCTGCCTGAATGTATGCACACAGCTCCAAAGTTGTAAAATTTAGCCCAGTGGGGATTTCAGGTGGGGGAAAAAAATCAAGGCATTCCATTCCAAGCATCAATAGGGAGCAGTGTGTGAAGGTGACTGGAATCTGTCATTCACGCTTCAGAAATCTGTGTGACAAAATATGTCTTTGGAAAATCCATACAAAAATGTTGATGTACTGTATCTAATATACCTTCTCCTCCTATATAAATTAGAAGTATCAACATCTTCAAAAAGAAGTGCTCAAAGGATAGCTGAATTTTAAAAATAATATATCTAGGGCACATAATAATACAACTTGATCATGACACAGACTGGATTGTGACATATCACGATGTTTTTTGCCTTTGTGGAGCCGGAGTGGGTGTGGCCTGCATCCAGCCCACGTATGGAGCCCACAGCCAGTTTGACAGGCAGGTTGCTTATAAGACTTAATGTATTAGGGCAACGGTGTCAAATTTGCTGCGTCACGTTGCCATCATGTGATGTATCACAATGTTTTTTTTTCCTTTGCGAAGCTGGGGTGGGCGTGGCCTACACATGACACATCTGGCCCGTGAGCTGCCTGTTTGACACCCCTGTATTAGGGAGACATATTAATTAATCCAGATTTTCTATTGTTAACTTCAGTTTTGTTGAGGCACAAATAACAAAAGAAGGGAATAGTACATGAAATTTGCAGCATGGGAATTATGTGATTTATTTACCCAAACATAATAGCTGCATGTGACACATTTGTCAAAAAACAGAAATTACCAGAAAATAACTAAAAATGGCTAATAATCTGGCACTTGAAAGACAAGTAAAATATTTGGACATAAATATTCATTATTGGGAAATGCAACCCCTTGCACAATCCCTCTAAATACATTTATATAGAAATGTAGAAAGGGACACAGTGGCTCAGTAGTTGAGATGCTGAGTCTTAGACTATTAAAGGTCTATAGCTCAGCAGTTGGAGACCCAAGTGCTGCAAGATGGACTGAGCTCCTGTCATTTGTCCTAGCTCCTGCCAACCAAGCAGTTTGAAAGTATGTAAATGAAAGTAGATTAATAGGTATGACATAGAAGCATGTGGAAAAGTAAGAGAACTAACTAAGAAGAAATTTCCTGACAGAACAATTAACCAGTGGAACAACAAGCCTCCAGAAGTTATGAATTCTTCAACACTGGACATTTTAAAGAAGAGATAGGACAACCGTTTGTCTGAAATGGTATGGGATTTCCTGCCTGAGCTCAAAGGTTCCTTCCAACTCTGTTATTCCATTCCATCCGATCCCATCCTACTCTACTCTGCAGGATGGGATGGGATGGATGGGAATAGGAATGGAATAGGATGGGATGGGATTTCCATCCCATCCCATCCCATCCCATCCTACTCTACTCTACTCTACTCGTGTTCCATGTTTCACCTTATGCTCTGTGATGCAGCATGATGTTGACAATGCTTAGGCTTAAGAAATGGACAAGAGCACCCACCTAAAGTTGGTCACAACTAACAGAGTAAAAAACATAGGGACACCTTTATCTTTTTTTAATGGAAATTCTAGTAGTCTAGTAGTCACATATAGCAGAATAAATGTCTGGTAAAGTACATATGAGAACAATTCAGTGCTTGTTTTCTGCCTCAAAGAATTAAGCATATATTTTTGCATTTCTCTGCCATTTTTATTTTGTAGACAAAATCTGAACTGTTGCTCTGAGGAATAGTTACGAAGAGTGAGTAGCAACACCCTTCTGGGTTCCTGACCTTTCTTTTTGCTCTCCTTCACAGGATTGCATACCCTTACTTGGAATTCCAACATTAGGAACAAATGCCACCTTTAAAAAGAAGTAAATGTCATGGCTTAGATAGAAGTTTAATTCTTTTCTCACAACATTTGGTGCCTGTTTCTTTTCTCCACTCAGAATTTAAGTGTGATTTCCCTGTGACAACCAGATAATCGGTTAGAGTTATGTAGGGGGACCTGTTCTATCTCTGCTCTTATTCATACCCTAAAGGCATCTGCAGGGAAATATTTTTTTAAAAAATTCTCATAGTCTAGAGCAATTTTATTTTATCATAGCCAGACAACATCTTAAAGTTTGCATTCTCATGAATGTTAATAGACTGAGAGCATCAATACACTGCTAAGAAAAAGATTCATCATTCGAAAGTTAATAAGTAATCACGGTCTAATTACTCTGGAGAGCTTTGATTTACCTGTCAGCTGAGAATCTTTTTTTTTAAGAATCTATTAGTACTGTTGCCAGCAGTTTAGACATTAATGGCTGTGTGTTGCGTTATTTTGAGGGGACAGCATAGTTACACGGTTATACAAGCTGTATGCTAACCACTTTACATTGTAGCCAAGTGTCATTTCTTCAGTGTTGTCATGTCAGTGACATGAAAAGATATACTTAAATATTTAAAAAATGTGAGGGGGGGTACACTCTTCTGTGATATAAGCACTTCAACAAATGGCAAGAATGTTCAATAATTTGGGCAATATCTGTGTCCTTCCAGTGCTGAAGAATAACCTTTATTAGAGAACATTTACTTTCTGTATTTTTCGGAGTATAAGATGCACCTCCCCCCCCCATAAAAGAGCTTGGAAATGTTGGTGCGTCTTATACACCGAATACAGCCATTTTTGGCCTCCCAAATCCCTGCCCCCACATCCAAAAAATGGGGTTTTTTTCCACAAAAACTGAGGCATTTTTGCCTTCCCCCAGCCCCCAGGAGCACTGTGCAGGCTTCAGCAGGGCTGGGAGAAGGTAAAAAATGCCCCCGTTTTTGCACAAAACAGTCCGTTTTCTGCCCGTTTTTCACAAAAACGAGGGCATTTTTGCCTTCCCCCAGCCCTGCTGAAGCCTGCACAGTGCTCCTGGGGGCGAGAGAGGACAAAAACTTTTTTTCTTACTTACCTCTTTGAAATCTTAGTGCAGTCTTATACACCGGTGCATCTTATTGTCCAGATGTTCATTTTCATGCAATAGAAATACTGTTCAAGGAATATGGACATTGAGAATAGTAAGTCTTGTCTAAAAGTTGAGCCAATGGATGCAACGACTTGTTAGGCCACTGACTACAACAAGGCCTCTTTTTTTGCCTGTTGGAAAAGAGTATTTCTTGTGTCAACGGAATGCCTGAATGTCAGGAATGGAGTTAACATTCAGGAATATGCTCCTTCAGTGTCTCAAAATAGATGGGTTTGTTGCATTAATTTCAATCAACTGGAAGCTATATAAATTCCAGTGGGAGTTTCAGTTTTAAAGTGCCACACATTGTTAGCCTGTTTTTTTTAATTGTCTCCATTTAATAAAAATTAAAGCAACTTGTAATGTGTTCCTGTAACAATAAATAGAGGATGGAACAAATTATGTACATGAGCCCTGTTAGATGATGTTGAGCTTTTGCAAGGGAAATTGGGTTAAGATTCGGGTTGAAGATCAATTTTTTGTAAGAAAAATGAGCAGAAACCAAATAACCTTGTGGGTCCTATGGAGTAGTGGACTCAGATCTTTCTTCTCCTCCAAGCATGGGACTTGCTAGGTGATCTCTGAGTCAAGGGCGGTCATTCTCTCTAACACAGGTATAAATATAATAAATAAACATAGGATTTGGAATTATTATCTACAGCTCCTGAAGTGACTCCAAAATGTCTTTTGGCTGCAATTGTTGCTTTTAAATCTGCAGTCATTATCCGCAGTGGTGAATGATTATTAGGAATTGCCTAAATTGTCTCCTGGAAGTGTTTTTACTAATCTTTAAGTGGGCTCCAAAATGTTATCTTGAACATAGAAGAAGTCCATAAGGAAGGACATTTTGGCCTTGACATTCACTCAGGATAGGACTACCAGTGGTGGGATTCACTTACCTTCGCTTACTGTTTTGCAAATGTAAGTGCATATGCTCAGAAGGTCGCGCATTACGTCGGCGAGGGTGGGTGGAGCATCCATCAGTCGCCGCTACCCGTTTGCCCAAAATGGTAGGAACTGGCTGAATACCACCTCTGAGGACTACCATGTGTGGGTTGCCAAAATCCAGATTATCACTTAGATGGCAGCACAGAATAGGTTTTCTGTCTCTTTTTGCAGAACCGTGTTGGTCTTCTGGAAATCTGGAGATTGTGTGACATAGTATGTATGTATGTATGTATGTATGTATGTATGTATGTATGTATGTATGTATGTATTTATTTATTTATTTATTTATTTATTTATTGTGTATGTCCCCTTCTTATAAATAAAGGTTATTCTTATAAATAACTCAAAACAGCAGATGTACCTAATATTCCTTCCTACTCCTCCTAGTGCGCTGAGAGAGAACGACTGATCCAAAGTCACCCAGCATTCTTTCATGACTAAGGCAGGATTAGAACTCACAGTCTCCTGGTTTCTAAGCCAGCACCTTAACCACCAGACCAAACTGGCTCTAGTTCTCTGGTATCTTTTCTCTGGAACACAGACATGGTTCCAGTACTGAATCATGACTTTCTGAAGAAACACAAATCACTCATATCCAATTACGCCAAGTGGGAATCTTGTAGCCAAGGATGTAAAAAAGGGCTCTAAATTAAATGCAAGAATGAAGGCTATGGCAACTTAACATTCACTTTTTAACCTTAAATTTAATGTGACCTCTTCTCTTCTTCCCCCAATTTCTCATGAGATTACTTGCTTCAAATGTGCCCGTGCCATGGAGCCATTGAAAAGACGCCTTTATGTTTCCTTGCTCGATTGCTGACAATTGTTATCACTCAGAAATCAGTGTTTGAGTCATCGGCAGCAGCTGCCATGCAAACAAACTTTTTGTATGAGTGCCCAGTTAGGCTTTTTGTTTTGAAGCTTGGGCAGCCAAATATGATGGCTTCCAGCGAGGCAGAAGAGATTGCCCTCACCATGGCAGGACAAACGGCTCTGTTGGCTTTGCGATCCAAGAACTTATCTTTGCATGTAGCTTACATTTCTAAAAATTAGATTTTGAAATTATAGAAATTTGACTTGTGGCACATGTTGCAGTGTAAATGTAGTTTTTCTGTTATCTTCATCATCCAGGATAGTCCAGCTCCCCTACAGGGTTGTTGTTGAAGGGAAAATTGGAAGGGAAAAAGTGATGTACACTGCCTTGAGTTTTACAGCTGAAGGAAAGATTGAAATGTAATTAAATCCTAAATCTTTCAAAAATTTTTTTTGAAATGAATAATATTTATGACTGTTTCCTTTTTAAAAGATCAACAGTGGTGGGGAAGAAATCGCAATAATTAATTGTACTTGTTATTTCCCTCCCCCCCCTCCCATAAATGCACTGATTACAAATTTAGTATTTAGTTTAGTTTGATTACAAATTTAGTATTTAGTTTAGTTTACTTTATTGTCATTGCACCTTGTACAACAAAATTAAATGTGATCTTCAATGTACAATGACAGTTCAGGTTGTGGTTGTTAAGGAATCATGTGCAGTCATTAAGCACAACATCAGGTGGTGGCTGGTTTCCCCATTGACTTGACTTATTGGAAGCTGGCAGTGAAGATCACAAGTGGTGAGGATGTGACTGTGGGAAGCTGTGACCATTGTAACTGTGTGCCGGTTGCCAAGTGACCCAATCATAATCCTGTGACTGTGAGGACACTGCGATAGCCACAACCTCAAGGACCGGCCATAAGTCTTCTTGTTGTTTGAAAGGGATACTTGTGTTGAGTCTCTGAGGTATGTTTCATCAAAAACCTTGAAATCAGGAAAATATTCAGGTTGCCCTGGCATTTGGTCTTAGTTGCAGTGAATGTTGACATCCATTTTCTCCCATCCATGCTGAAGGAAGTGTAATAAGGCCTTCCATGCTTTTTCACTTAAAAGTTCATATTCTTGGTGAACTTTCTTTCAAAGGTTTTTGAGTAATCTTTCCCCCAGAACATCAGTGGGATGTCTGAGGAAACATCTGCCAATATCTTCTTTTGGTGGATAAATTATTTTGCTACAGGGATTCTCCACTTAACAAAGCCTTGTTGAGCAACCGATCAAAGTTAAAACAATGCTGAAAAAGTAACTTACTATATGCACTTACAACTGCATCAACAGTTGCTTTAAATGCTGAGGAACCTCTTAAAACAGGGTTGTGGAACTGGTAGCCCATGGACTGGATGCATCATGCACAGGCCAAGTCCATCCCTTCTCCGCAAAGGCAAAAAAACATTGTGATACATCGTGATTCGTCATGTGACACAATCAAGTTTGACACGTGTGTCTTAGATTACATTATAAAGCAGAAAGTGGATACCTGTTTTTACTGCAAGAACCGTCACATGTCATGGATTGGTGATATCACCGGATGGAGTAGATTGATCTTTTTAGTTCTTTTTTATGCATGCTCATCGTAGACCTAAAGGAACCAAAACAAATTTTTGCCTTAAACTGAAATTAATTGCCTAATTCTCAGCCTTAATTTGTGGGGAGGGGGGGAATTAAAAGTACACCAAGAAAGATTTTCTGTATCTTGGGGGACAATGAGAGGGCACACAGCTGGGCTGAATGGACTCACAGGTAGACTCCAGAGAGTGGATTTCTTGATCCCTGCTGCTGAGAATACTGGGACTTGTTCTGCATCTCATCTTAAGACCTGGTGATCCTCTAGGTTTTATGATTTGCCAGAGCATATTTAACATATATTAGCCAAATATTATATTGAAGTTGTGTTCATTGTTCATTTCTATTCAATATGCTTGGCACGAAAAGGGTTATTTATTGGTATTTGTCTGCAAGTAATTCTTTGTGGCAGGAACTGTGCTGTATCTATTTCTCACTGACTTTTCTCCAGAATGCAATATTAAAGATTATGGAAATCTGCACTTTGATGTCCTTCCCGGTGGTAACCTGTTTAATAAAATGAAGAATTCAAGATCAGTGAGAAAAGAGAACAAGATACTAGCTGGCCTTGTTGAAGATGTAAAGAGAAATGAGAAAAATCTCACTAGTTTTAGAGATTTTGCATGAACCGGAAAAAGTGAAATTATGATATATGATTTTGATGATTAGAAAAAAAAATAGAGTAGAGAAGAAAATGTAAGTCATGCTGTAATCATAGACTAAGAAGTTAATCTATATCTACACTTATAACTGTTGTAAAGAACTTCAGAAGCTCCTTTACATTTTTTCCTGCACTTTAGCCTTGTCTTTTTCTTCTCTTTTTTCTTCTTTTTTTAAAATTCTAGATATTAGTTCTCATTAGTTTTTAGTTTTTATCTTTCCTATGAAAAAACATGAATAAAATGCATATTTATTATAATAAATAATGTATGTAATGTATGTATGGAAAATATAAAATTCCATTTTTACTACTTTGGGTGGTCTGTGTCTTTTTCAGTTTCAAGCCTTCTACCAGAGGCCTAGGACTTGAAGTATGTTAGCTGTTCTAGCACTGTACAGAGAGCTCTGAAGTGGTTCCTGGGATCTGTTGGATCACTTTTCCAGCTTAGGAGTCACAGCCTGGAGTACTTCTACCATCACTGGAACCCAGTGACGTGCAGTCAGGTGAGGCAGGTGAGGCACAGCCTCACCACTCTCATCATGAAAAAAAAAAAAGTAAAAGGAAAAAGCTGAGCTAGTTGCTGCCTCACCGTGGATGACTCTGCTTAACCTCACTGGTGCTCTCCCTCCCCAAGTGTAGTGACTTCCTCCCCAGGCCCCCATTCATTTCTCTCTCACACACACACAGCTGGATAAAACTATATAAAAATCTAGCCCAGCTTCACTGATTACAAGTTTGAAAAGGCAACGTGGCTCCGCCTGCAATCAAACTACACTTGGGGAGGGAGAGCACAAGCGAGCACTGAGGAGACCACAGGAGGAGGCAGGAAGCCAGGCAAAGAGCCATGCTGTAGCACACACACTTCCCCCCCATCCTCTTTCTTTTGGAAGGCTCGGCTCCCCTCCAGCTTCTCTGCCTCTCCTCTCACCCCAGCCTGCCAGCAGGAGGTGGTGGGTGGGCTTTATTGTGTTCCAGGCATTTCCCACCCAGACAGCAGGCTGCATTTGCAATGGTGGAGGTGTTTGGGAAAGGCAGCAGGGGAATGGGGGGGATGGCAGAGGAGCTGCTTTCAAGCCACTGGAAAAGATATCCAATCCAACTTTTGTGGGGGGGGGGGTTTGTTTGAGAGTGAGTGAGAGAGGGAAGGGGTAGGAGAGATAGTCCAATCCAACTTCTGTGTGTGTGTGTTTGTTTGAGAGAGGGGGAGGAAGGGAGAGAGGGAGAAAGGAGGGGAAGGAGAAGAAAAAGAAAAAGAAAGAAGGAGCAAAGGAGAAAAACAAATGCTGTCGCTTTAAATTGGAACTGAGCATGCCTGGCTGTGGAATTCTGGGAGTTGAAGTCCACAAGTCTAAAAATATTTGAAACCCAGCACTGTGTCAGTGCCTCACCAGTGAAAACCTCACCGCACGTCACTGCTGGAACCCTCTGTTATCTCCTCTAATTCCTCTTTTAGGCTCTGGTACTTCTTCAGCTTCTCATATTTCATCTTCTCAAAGTTGTCATTTGGCATCATTGCTTCTATCACACTGTTCTCTGTTGGTCTTTGCCAACTAGCATAATATCTAGTTGATTGGCCAGTATCTGCCTATCCATCTGGATCTAGAAGTCCCAAAGGGACTGTTATTAACTACAATCTGTTATTAACGACAATCTTCTGTGGAATATCCCATCTGTATACTATATACTGTGCAAATGTTCTTGTACACAATGCCAGCTACTTGATTGTGCTGTTCAGTGTATGCCATTCCTGCCTGTATCTTACAACTTTTCACTGGATCTACAGGGACTTCTGCATTGTCTGCACCTTAGGCCCCTCTTGTATGTGGAAGACCCCAGCTTCTATGGATTTGGTGCTTAATTGCTTGTTCTTGTGCTGTTATGATCTGGGATGTCTTTTAGTTCAGCTGTTTCCAGTCATCATAGTATTTTGCTCACCCTCTTTCTGACTGGTATAATCACTACATTTCTGAAGAGCTTTGGGGTTTTCACATTGGCAGCCCATGTCCATGTCAACATCAACATTGCTGCTTTTTGTAAAGCTTTAAAAACTTGGCTGTGTACCCAGGCTGGGGCTCTGAGTATGTTAAAGACCCTAATTCTCGGCTTTGCTGTAAATTGGCTAATTATCTCAGCTGCTGTATATATTTATTTTGGATGTTTTTATTGTTTTAAATGTTTCTTAATGTTTATTTTTGTAGTATTTGTTTAGAACTGTAAGCTGCCCAGACTCACTGGTTGAGATAGTTAACTATAGAACTTGAATGAATAAATCAGTAAGTAAATAAACAAACATCTTATTAACATCTGTAAGAACCACATTTTTCCAAGAAAATTAATTCTGTACAAATAGTCCGATTTGGTGCTTCTGTGCTTCATGGGGTCCCGAGGCTGGACCATAACAGTCAAGAGGGTATCTGCAATCAAACTAATAAAACTCCTTTTTACATACTTCATATGTAAAATGAATAGTGAAAAGAGTGGTTCAAATTCCTCATAGTGTTAACAGGGGATATAAGTGATAAACATATGCATTGCACATCTATGGAGATTCTCAGTCATTCAGGTCATGGATATCCCAAAGGTGCTTTTTGAAGAGGCAACTGGACTTTCTGGTTTTTCTTTGAAGACGTTTCGTTTCTCACCCAAGAAGCTTCTTCAGCTCTGACAGGATAGTCCTTCCATTCCCCACTATCCTGGGAAGGGAAGAATGAAGAAGCTTCTTGGATGAGAAGCGAAATGTCTTCAAAGAAAAAAAAGAAAGCCCAGTTGCCTTTTGAAAAAGCACCTTTTGGATATGCATTGTACTCAAATCCTATGACAACTATGCATTCTAAGCAACTAAGATGCTTTTCACACATACATTGTTATGAGCTTTTAAGCATCACTGGTGTTTTACCACGTGGATTCACGTGACTCCAACATCATTGATTCTGTGGAAGTTCAGTTCTGTTCTTACTTTTGAATTCTCTTGTTCCCTGGCTCACACATCTGACAGAATATGTAATTTGCAAGTAAATGTCTGTCTTGGGAAGAAAGAATTGATTTTTTTTTAAATCAATTTTTGCCTGCTAAATAGATTTTCCCCGCGAGCACAGTAGTTTTAAACACAAAACAAGCTCTGGATGGGTTATGCTTTAGAATCAGATAAAAAAAAACCTTTCAGCTTCTCTAAATAACTCTTCAGAAGAAAAATGAAAATTGGAGAAGCGGATAATGCTGAAACTATGAATCATGATGGTGCTGTTATTTTTTTCTTGGTCATAATTATATCTGGCTCTTCTCAATAAAAAGAATTATTAATACAGATAGGCCTCAGTTTAGGAATATTTCTTTAATGGCTATTCAAAGTTACAATGGCACTAAAAAAAAGTGACTTCAATTGGTGCTTGCCCTTGCAACTGCTACAATATTGTGCGGTCACAATTGATCACAATTTGGAGGCTTAGCAACCAGCATGTACTTACAATGGTTGCAGTGTCCCCGGGGTCATATGATCACCAATTGTGGCCTTCTCAGCTGGCTTCTGACAAGCAAAGTCAATGGGGGAAGTTGGATTCACTTAACAGCTATGTGATTCATTTAATGGCCCCAGTGATTTGCTTCATGACCATGGCAAAAAAAGTTGTAAAATTGAGTGTGAACTCATTTAATGACCGCATTGCTTAGCGATAGAAGTTCCAGTCCCGATTGTAGTTGTAAGTTGAGGACTACTCGTATGTACGGTTTCAGCTGAGATGCAATTGAACAGTATGATCATTTAATTCAACTTGTTTTGAAAAAGAATTTTGTTAGATGCTTGGTGTTCCTGGATTCTCTTGGATGAGGATGTGTTTGTCAACCAAAGATGTCTTTGTTGTTGTTAGTTGCAAAGTCATGTCCGACCTATCATGGCCCCATGTACAACATTCCTCCATGCCTTCCTGTCCTCTATCATCCTCTGGAATCCATTTAATCTCATGCCGACTGCTTCAGTGACTCCATCCAGCCACCTCATTCTCTGTTGTCCACTTCTTCTTTTGCCCTCAATCTTTCCCAGCATTAGGCTCTTCTCCAGTGAGTCCTTCCTTCTCATTAGTTGGCTAAAGTATTTGAATTTCATCTTCAGGATCTGGCCTTCTAAAGAGCAGTCAGGGTTGATCTCCTCTAGGACTGACCGGTTTGATCACCTGCCAGTCCAAGGGACTCGCAGGAGACTTCTCCAGCACCATAGTTCAAAGGCCTCAATTCTTTGGCACTCAGCTTTTCTTATGGTCCAACTTTCACAGCCATGCATTGCAACTGGGAAAACCATAGCCTTGACTGTACACATTTTTGGCAGGGTGATGTCTCTGCTTTTTAGTATGCTACCTAGATTTACCATAGCTTTCCTTCCCAGGAGCAAGTGTCTTTTAATTTCTTGGCTACATAGGAATAAGAGATGTGTAGAACTGTGAGTTTAACACTACACTCAGGATTTTTCATTCACTTAAACTGGACAAATTTTTAAGAAAGTGCACTAAGATTTTGACTTGGCTTTAATGACATGCTACTTATGAATTAATGAAATGTGAATAAATGCAACCATTTCTCTCTATGCTCTAAGGTGCAGTTTTAAATTCAGAGAATGTGACCCGGATGTAAAAAGCCTCATCCTATGTAAAATAACATATAAAGGGCCACTGGGTCCTTTGAGGGTTCACAACGCAATCTTTCCATCAAGGATCTCTCAGCTAACTTTCCAAGGAATGCCACAGATTCCTGGAGCTTAAAATGAAATGCCAAAGTATAGACAATGGGCTGTTTCCATGGTGTTCAAAAATTGTCTGTGAGCTCTGGAAAAGGTGGACGAAAGCCAAGGAAAAGCACAATAAAGTGAAAGAAAGCTGTGGAAAATCAGTCAGGATGGTCCAAGCATGAGAAAAAAATGGCCCCGTTTGCAGCAAGGGCAGAGGCCAAAATGAGGGAAGAGACATCTTGTTTTCTATAAAAACTAACGCCAGAGCAGAGAAAGAAAAACGAAGGAAGTCCAGTTGCATCTTGAAAAAAGGACCTTTGGGACAACCATGACCTGGATGATTGAGAATCTCCATAGACATAATGCCAAAGGAGTTTGTAGCTCTGCCCCCGTCCTGGAAAATTGCTAGTTTATTTTTGTCTCTAACTTTTGAAGAGATTAGTTCTGTGTAGTTCTAGTTTGCCAGCAAAAGGAATCCCTCTTCTGTAGACAGTGTGGGATTGCAAGATACTGTTATAACCACCTGTAACAGCAACACAGAGAATACAATAGCTGAGGGATCCTTGGTGCTCTCTCAGCTTGTTTTCTATCACGTTTTTTTTAAATATCAAGTTTTATTTTGTTTTATGTTATTTATACGTATCAATGTGGGAATGGTGTGATACCTGGGTATCGTACATTTCAATACAAATAAGCATAATATTGTTACTCATAGTTTTTACATTTCGTTTTCATTATTTCGTATTATTTGCACATACCTTTACTACCACCCTTCAGTTCCTAAACCTCCTTATTCTTTCATATATCTTAAAATATTAATATATACAGTATATACTATTATTCCCCTCTTATTTCTATCTCTATTTTAATTCCCCTCTGCCCCGTATCACTATCATATTCAAAGACGTTTTCTTTCAGACATTTCATTATCCAAACTAGGTAGCATCACCGGTGCATTATCAGTTTGGATGATGAAACGTCCAAGCTCAGAGAGCACCATGGATCTCTCTTTTTAGCCCTAAGCTGAAAATATTCTCTTTATTGACACAGGAACCGTTCTGGAGAATGTGTGAAGGGCAGAACATGCTGAGGGCGGAATTCACCCTTCTGGGACAGAGGAACAGGAAAACTACCATATTTTTCAGAGTATAAGACACACCAAGATTTTGAAGAGGCAAATAAAAAAAAAGTTTTTGCACTCTGCAGACCTCCCAAAAACGGGCTCATATTTGTCAAAAAAAGGGGATGCATAGCCTTTAGGAGCTTGTAGAGTGCTCCTGGGGGCTGGGGGGGGGCAAAAAAAGGCCTGTTTTTTGCTCATTTTTGCCCTCCCCAGCCCTCAGAAGCACTCTGGAAGTCTCCTAAAGGCTATGCACAGTCATTTTTGCAAAGGGGGCAGGGTTTCGGGAGACCAAAAATGCTGTATTCAGTGTATAAGACACACCCAGATTTTCAGCCTTTTTTTTTTTAAGGGAAAAAGATGTGTCTTATAATCTGAAAAATACAGTAGTAACTATCAATGTTAGTTTGAGATGCAGGTGAAGGAAGTCATTCATGCATCCTGTATTTCACTTTTTTTTTTTAACTACCCTTGTGACTTCTCTTGGAGTCAAATGCTGTTTTGTGTCAGAGGTAGATAAACTTGGAATTGAGAAAATGATGGCAGAAACGTTTGCATTTTGATGGGCCAAGTAAGTGCATGCAAAGTTTTTAAACGAGGGGAAAACAGAAAGTTTACAAGCAGGGATTCGGACAAATACGAAAAATCACCCACAAAACTTCTAGTGCTGGTTTGTGTAAAGGAAGAAAATTGCCATTTTAGTATTTTAAAGTTCTTCAAAGAAGCCACAGCTTTTAAACAAAAGCCCTGTTTCCATCTTCAGGAAGGAGAGGCTGATTCAGTTCCGCTTTGACTTTGATGGCTTGGACTCTCTGCAGACTCCAGCTATGGGCACTCGTGTCCCTGGAGGAATGAATGACTTTGAGAAAGGCTTCTATGTTGCACTTTGTAAAACAAATAGAATAACTACTTTTGAATGTGACATATGCATTATTTTACCTACAGTATATGTGTTCTTAAATATTCATTTTTGTAAGCATCAAGGAAAGTCTTAGTGATAGGAGAATAAATGAAGATAACTGAGAGAAAAGTTCAGAAGCTTTTCTTGAAGAGGATAAAATGGGATGCTAATTTAGCCCATCTATCAGTACTGAAGCCACATTCCTTGTGACCCCAAGATTTTATGTTCCAGAACCACAAGCTGGAAGGAGCTATTTTGGCCACTAATTTCAATCCCTCTCAGTGCAGAAATCCAAATTAAATACCGTATTTTTCGGACTATAAAACACACCAGTGTATAAGACGCACTAAGATTTCGAAGAGGTAAGTAAGAAAAAAAAGTTTTTGTCCTCCCGGGCCCCCAGGAGCACTCTGCAGGCTTCAATAGGGCTGGAGGAAGGCAAAAATGGGTAGAAAATGGGCCATTTCCCACAAAAATGGGGTAATTTTTGTCTTTCCCCGGCCCTGCTGAAGCCTGAAGATTGCTTCTGGGGGCTGGGGGAAGGCAAAAATGGCTCCGTTTTTGTGAAAAATGGCCCATTTTCACCCATTTTTTGCAGAGTGCTTCTGGGGGCTGGGGAAGGCAAAAATGTCTCAATTTTTGCAAAATTGGCCCATTTTTGCAAAAATGGGATGCAGGGGCAGTGCCTTGGGAGGCCAAAAATGGCTGCATTCGGTGTATAAGACGCACCAACATTTCCACACCTTTTTTTTGGGGGGGGGGGTTGGAAAGGTGTGGCTTATACTCCGAAAAATACGGTATGTCTGGTATATTTTCACCAGTTCTGAATGCTATTTGAATAGCCCAGTCAGAATCAGAATGAAACTGGCCTTTGTTTTCACAAGGTTACTCTAAGCTCTGGATATGTAATGGAGTGCAACCAAGCTTATGGCAAAGCACTAAAGGAAATAAACACAACTCAGCTGTAACAAAAGACATGTTTTGGAGATTCACACAGAAGGTTCTAAGTTGGTGTTGCTGTGTCCCCTGATACGGGGACTAAATCAGTTCATTTTTAATACATCTAAATAAGTGGATAATTAAATGTGTTATTCTTCACCGTACTACAGATGGTGTTTGAGGTCAACTGTTTAGCATTTACTCTAAAAATGTAGCATAAAATACAATCTAAACTTAAGAGGGATTTCCCTATTACATACATTTAGATAAATGTCAATGTGCTGTGGAGAAAAATATCCATCCCTTATGTTCCATTGGAAGATGAGATTTTAGAAAAAAAAATAATCTTCTGAATTCGTGTATTCCAATTAATAATTTGGGGAAATGCAATTCTGCAGCATTTGGGAAACAAAGGTAAGCAGCACTGATATTAAATAATTCTAATGAAAATACTATCAGTTGCAAAATGTATTTATTAAATCCTTTTTTTCCAAATTCTAACATCAGCAATATTTACAAATAACAGCTGTCAAATCATAACTTTCCCTATAAAATGCACCCCTATATTAGGACCTCAGTAAAGTAGAAAATTCAACCAAAAATATAAATACAAAGTCAAAATAAAGTTTACTAAATACAAACACTGGAAATTTAAGTAAGTACCCACAAATTGCAGAAATATACAGATTTTAGACATAATTACAATTCATAAGTCAGTAGCCTGCTGAATGAACTGAATATATTACTTACAGTTTGAATTAATATTTTTATTATCTTACTTTCTGTAGCATTGCTGGTGAACACATAGCCAACCATCACAAACTCGTTTCATAATTCTTCATTTTTGGTTGATTACACTCCCTATCAAATTAAATTGAGAATTACAATCTTTTTTTTTTTTTGAGTGTCATGACTTTTTCCAAAAGTAGCTGTAAAACGAATGTCCTATTTTTTTTTATATGTTTAAAAATGTTTAATTGCTGATTTCCTGATGATAAAAATAATTTAAATGCCGATTAAGAAAAATAAGCAAAAATGGGTAGAACGGTTACTGAAACAATTTGCTCTTTCCATAATCCTTAAGAGTTGCCTTTGAGTCCTTCTGAGCAGGAAAAAAAGCAGCAAATATATGAGCAGGAAGAATATAATGGGAATGATTCTGCAGGCATTACTGAGTGGTGTTTCATCCTGGGTAAAATTAAAAGTCCCCAGAGCTCCATCCTTTATTTTATTGTGACACTGGCAAAGCAACATTTACTGGGACCTGATTGGGCTGAGCGGCTGGAGAAATGTTGCTGATCGACTGTTGAGGAACAGAAGCTGCCTCCATTTTGCTGATGTGTATGAAACGCAGGCGAAGTTTCAAAGCTGGCCTTAAATTGCAAATGATTTTCTCAACCTTTAATAAAAAGAAAAAAGGTGAAAGAAATGTCACTATAAATTATGCAATTTATTAGCATTTGCTTGGTTTTCATCCTGCTTGTCCTTGAAGGCTCAGGATTTTAGGTATTTATTAGATCTCTAAGGCAGCAGGATGGCAATAATAGCCAAATATAAAATCCAAGGGCCACAATTCTGTATTTAAAATGGGGGCAGAGAAACAAGGGTTAAGAACGTCTAACAAATTGTAAAATGCAAACATCCATCCCACCGCCATTGTGCATTTATTCCCTAAGGCATTTATTTCAGTTCTCAAACAGTTAGCAGTCCTACCTCATTTCCAATTTAAGCTGGTTTCTAGTCTGAAGCAGTAATGGCAATATAATGAAGATGATAGTAGGGAGCCTTCCAAAAGTCATTAACACGAACGCTTATTAAAGTGCCCTACTGACATTAAAAAGGTTACATTAAAAAGTGTTAAAAGCTTCACACTTGATTCAAAGTGTCTTAATATTTTTTTTTCTGTATAAAACCTGAAGAGAGGAAAAAACCTATAGTTGGTTTCTTCTTATTCACAGGCCAGGCCTTCTCCTGTGGAATTTTCATTTGTTGACCTCAGATGGGAAAATGAATTGAACTTCAATTCAACTCCAAAGTGCTATTTCTTGTCAGAAATCCACTTACTTGGTCCTTCACACTGTCTCCGGTAAACATATATTTCACATGGTATAGAAAATCACAGATGGGATCCATGTAGCTGAGATGCATGTTGCATTGATCCACTTCCAGAAGCATTTCATAAAAAGCTACTCCAATCTATTGTCAGATATAAACACAAGCTGTGCTCAAAACACGTAATATTTTTTCCATGTTGGGTCAGTTCAAATTTGATTTATTTTTAAATTCCAACATTCATATTATAAAGTTAACATTTATGTTATTTTCTAAGTTTTTCACCCCTTTCTGTAAAACTGACTAAAAAATTGACAACAATAAAAATAATAAAAACATTTAGTATTTATATCTCAAGTAAGGGAGTAAAAGGAAGAACATGATAATAAAGTAATCAGTGAAGAGGAAAAACATAATGACTTCTATATGCAAAAATATTATTAATAATATGTCAAATATCAGCTATAAGATGGATTTTCATAAGAGTGCATACATAACTAAATGTTTTGGATAAAGTATATTGCATTGCTACTGTTAGAGAATATTTGTGGATTAAGATTACAAACCATATTTTGTCACATAATCAAAATATTAGCTGTAAAACTATACTACTGTAAATCCATGGAGATTTAAAGGAAGAGTGGTTGTTCAGAAATATGTTATCAATTTTACTGATATAATAATTCCATAAAAGATCAACATTCTGTATTAGAAAGTTATTATCAAAATGGTTGGATGATTTAAAAAACTACCTGCAGCAAAACCAACATGTACGTTTTTGGTCTTGGAAATGAAATCTCTTTATAGCAATGTATATCCATAAAGAATATTTAGGTGAAAATGCTTTATTATGAACATGGTAAAAAACAACTAAGCAAGCATTTTGTGCATTCTCAGTTGGCTAGCCATTGAATGCTCAGGTAAAAATCCACACAAAAATTCCTCCCTGCTTTCAGAATGAGCTTGAAATCAGCTATGTTTAGCTATCTATGCTGAAGTGTAATGAATTTTTTGACACCCAGAATGTCCTTGAGAATTTATTTTTAAAACTTTTTTTTTGTTATGTTTGAAGAAACCAGATAATGAATGCTGAAATCTAAGGTCCTGTTTTTAAATTTTGTTTTACTTTTGATGCAAACTGCCTTTGGGCTTCTCTGCAAATTTCTGGGAGAAATGGTAGCCCTCTTCCAATACGAAGTCACTAAATTAGCAATACATGATAGCAAAAACAAAGGAGACCCCTCAGATATCCTAAGTTTATTTAAGTAATATGGACTGCTCTTAATTTCATAGTAGAAATCAGTATTTAATTTTATTAAAGAAACAGAAACAGCTGAAGTCCACCACAGGAAAAAAAACTGCAGAAATGCCAGTGAAAGAATACAAATACTTCTTCACCAAGTCAGTTCTACTTAGAAGATTATAAAAACAATCTCGTATGTTTGCCCGAAACTTCCCTTCAGAAAAGGAACTTTTGCCCAATTCAGAACATTTCTGACCCATTCTTTTGCAAAATCTAAACATTGTAGCTATTTGTGTATGTAGTGAGTAAGTGAGTGAGTGAGTAAGTGAGTGTGTGTGTGTGTGTGTGTATACCTACCTCTAGCATGCATCTTGTCCTCTCTTGCTGGAAACGCTGTAGAAATGGCCCAACAAGATGATAGACATAAAGGAGCTGGAATTCAGTCTTAACTATTGGAATCAACACTTCAGTGAGAAACCTGTAATATTTCATAAGGTATAATAATTAAATCCTCAAAAATGAAAGTAACTGAAAATAGTGAAGATTATATATTTTGAAAGCTCCTGAATTCTATCAAGACTCAATTATTACTGATAGCAATAGATACAAACAATTAAATGTGACTATAGGTGGTATTTCATAGGAGCTCGATATGAATATGTCATGTATCTACAGCATCTGCAAACTACCGGAGATGATAGGCATCAATTGTAGATTTCAGCCATTAATACTTACTTTGGAATGAGGGAAAGCTGACCAATGCTCGAATGGTGCCATACTGCATGTGCCAAGGCTAATGTGTAGCTACAGCACATCTCGGAGTAAGACTGGTGACAAGCCGTGAAGTCAAACAGCTGGAATGGATACCCAACCCATTCAGTTTCTGAAGTCAAACTAGGACTGTTGATAACACTCACAATCCGTTCATGGAGGACAATCCAGTAGGGCTCCTTGGAAAACAAAACCAGCCCCACGACAAAGATTAGAGAGCTTTCAGCTAGCACGTGTACAACCTAAAATAGAAACCTCAATCACAAGATATGGTTTCAAGCTACCATGACATGGGAGACATCATTCCCACATACTATGTGGAACCTTGCTGTCAGCCCCTTCTAGCTCACAAATTTTACAGTTTTCTAGTAATGCAAGATTCAGAAACCAAGAAAAGGGGTGGAATCTTGTGAGAAGAACCAGGTGGATATAAACTACAGACGTGGGAAATAGTACAGCCAGGTGGAATTATATGACATCTTCAAACAACAGTTCTTGGAATGCTGTCTTTTAAAAGATTTAAAGCGTTCTGCGTACTTCAGATACAGTCCAATGCTTAACAATTGTTAATAGAATGAGTGTGCCTGTCACCACATATACCTCATAATATATGAAGAAGTGCTTGCCTTTTCTTTATCCTATCCTTGCTTTATATCTGCTGCGAGGACCCAAATATATGATCATTATGTATTCATGATTCAAAAAAGGGGGGGGGGGATTTATTTCTCTCAAAAGACGATGAGGACATGTAATCTACCTCTGACACAAAAAGTATCTCCTTGAAAAGGCTGTGTTTCTAATCTCTAGAACAGTGGTTCTCAACCTGTGGGTCGGGACCCCTTTGGGGGTCAAATGACCCTTTCACAGGGGTCGCCTAAGACCATCGGAAAACACATCTTTTCGATGGTCTTAGGAACCGAGATTTGCCAATTTTTTGGTTGGGGGTCACCACAACATGAGGAACTATTAAAGGGTCGCGGCATTGGGAAAGTTGGGAACCACTGCTCTAGAAGATGACTTTAATTCTTCACATTCAAAAGGTTGACTTTCAAAAAAGTACACAAAACTTTCAAAAAAGTACACAAAAAAACCCCCACCATGTAAAAAAAACCCAGCATGTTCTAATTCGTAATTATTCCTCATGCATAAGGAATTGGAACTTTTGCACCTTCTCTTCTTTTAATTGGAATTTTAAATCCCAGGTAACTTACAGGCAAGGCGGTGATAACTAAGCCAATTGCATTCATCCAGGCAGTGATATTTTCTCTCGGCACCAGAGGCTGACTGTTAGGAAAGTAAGAGAGAAAAAAACACTGTTTTGGTACTCTGGATTCTGGCACAGGAACATTAAAACTATGCATACAGGTAGTCCTCCACTTATGACCATGATTGAGTGCAAAATACTTGTTGCTAAGCGAGATAGAACCCTACCCCCCCCCAATTTATGACCTTTCTTGGCACAGTTGTTAAGCGAATTGCTGCTGCTGTTTAGTTAGTAATACGTTTGTAAAGTGAATCTGGCTTTCCCTTGACTTTGCTTGTCAGAAGGTCGTAATGGATGGATCAGATGGCTCCAGGTCACTGCAACTGCCATCAATGCAAATTAATTGCCAAGCATCCAGATTCTGAATGCATGAGGATGGAGATGCTGTAATGGTCGTAAGTGTGAAAAATGGTCATAAGCCACTTTTTTTTTCAATGCTGTTGTAACTTTGGATGATCATTGGATGATCCTGCCCCATACATCCCTTCGGCCAATCCGCTCACACAGAGAGGGACTTCTCCGGGTGCCGTCCACTAGGCTGTGCCAGCGGGCGACGCCCAGGGGAAGGGCCTTCTGTGTGATGGGCCCGACCCTCTGGAATGACCTTCTCCCTGATATCAGAACAACTACAGACCTCCGCTCCTTCCGTAAGAAGCTTAAAACCCACCTGTTCAATTTAGCCGGCCTGGCCTAATCCCAGCTTACCCACCTCAAGTCTGCATTTTAAAATTCTATGGGTTGGTTTTAGGCCGAGTTTTAATTTTTATCAATTTGTACAGGGTTTAAGGTTTAATTTGATTTTAAGGGTATTTATTATGTATATGGTTTTTTAATGTGGTACCTGTACACTGCCCTGAGTCCCTTCGGGGAGAGGGGGCGGTCTAGAAATCAAATAAAATTAAAAATTGAAATTAAACAAATAGTTGTAAGTTGAGGACCACCTGTACTTTTAAGAACCAAATCAACTAAATAAATTTCAATAACTTTTCTTCTTTTGATCATAATAAACTGGAACAGTTTGCTTCCAGAAGTTGTGAACGCCCCAACACTGGAAGTCTTTAAGAAGATGTTGGATAGCCATTTGTCTGGAACCGTATAGGGTTTCCTGCCTAGGCAGGGGGTTGAACTAGAAGACCTCCAAGGTCCCTTCCAACTCTGCTACTGTATTTTATTGTATTGTATTGATAACAATTTATGTTCTAGCTCTATAATACTGGGATCATTTCTGAAAAATACCCAGTTCTACATACCTTTTCAAGACAACATTCAGAAGGTCATTGCCTACATCCTTCCCTGGAACAGCCAAGGCCATGAGTTCAACACAGGTCACATGGAGGGCATGGGCAGCTGGATTAGGAAATTCATTGAACCGCCAATCGCAGTTTGGGAATGGACTGGAGGATTTACCAGCCATCGGTGATTGCAGTTAAGCTAATAAACTACTGTATTTTATAGGAAACAAGCATTGAAACATGATGCCATAAACCCAACAGCTGCTTCCTGGCAGGATCATCACTTGGTGAGGAGGAAGGATGGACCAATCAGCTGTTAGTCGGCTCAGCTGACATCTTATATTGGCTCATGGAAGCATCACTCAGCTTTGTCACAGGGCACTGCCAAGTACTCAACAGGAAGTGCTTTATAAAGCACTCCTCCTTGAAGTATGAAAGCTGTGGCATGTCGAGACAACTCTTCAGCCAGCAAAGTAAAAAGGCTGTACATGTGTACGCACAATTGTGGAGAACCTTTCAAGCAGCCACAAGCTTTCTAAAGGATGCTCTCTTGCTTGAAGGCGGCAGGTTCATTCACATTTGCAAACCACTTTTCAACTGCTCTGACCAGCTTTAACAATTATGTACATATCGTAAGCATATATTAGTGTTTCCTACCAAAGAACATGATATGCTGTTACATTCTTAATAAACTCCAAAATTAAAAATTAAACTAGGTAAAAGATAATTGATGCTTTGCTCTTTTTTGTTTTTTAAATTTAGCTTACCTACTAAAATAAGCCAATCTGTTAGGAAGCCAATTGTCCTTATCTTTAGTGGGAGCGATTTCCTAGTAAGCACTGATGAGGCAAAAAATTGAAATTGCACATCCTGTATATTGTTCTCATTCTGCAGTCATTATCCCAATGCGACTGACAGAGAACTATTAATAACTGAATGCTACAGAAATAACAGCGCAGCTAGTTTAATGAGCGTAATCAACCTTCTATATTCTGATACTCTATAAATATAAATATATATATATTCATTATTTTAGAAAGGATATTATCCACCAGCCTCCCAATTAGTTTGCAGTAGTACATATCATCGGGGACCCATGGGTTATCTTCTCGTGGATTCATCGCGCATTTAAGGTAAGTATCACTTAAGCACCACCCTAATGGCCGGTTGTCTTTCAGGGAACCAATGATGGCATGGACAAGCTTCCGTTTGAGGTTGGTTCGCTCTCGGAGGTGTCCCTCATAGTAGTGAAGGGTGTTGTAGAGGTAGGTCACTGGCCGATCTGCCAAAAAAACCAAAACCCACCCTAAACAGTTGCATTTGCACTTTTTACAATCGGGACTATCATAAACTGTATGTATATACCAAGAATATGAGCTGTGCTTTGTTCAAATTATACACACCGATATTCTTTGCATGCTATTCCTTTTTTGCCTTTCCCCCCCTGATTTGCATAATTTAGTATAGTTTGCCAGTTATAGAAGAAGTAAGGACATTGAAGCGCCAATCCCAGACATGGGAATCTTATTTAGCAATTGTTTGGGCTTCATATACATTCCTTTATTATCATCTTTGTACATGTGCAGCCTAGGCATGCACCCGTCATGAGGAAAAGACCAGCTGAAATCTACATCTATTCTTCACCCACAAATAAAAATGTGCAATGAAAGTAATACAGAAAAGCTTTCGTGGCATTCCTTACAAAATTCTAGCACTGATGACGTTACTTAGTTTGGGTAATGAAACGTCTGCAAGAAAACGAGCAAACTCTGAAAGCACCAAGGACCTCTCCTTTCAACCCTGAGCTACAAATATTCTCCTTTACTGGTTACAAAAATTCTTTCTGGTGATTTATAGATTATTAGAAGATTGAAGTCACACAAATCAAGGCAAATTGTTTGAAGATGTTGCAGGGACTTGTGTCTCTGATAGAATTAAAAACTTTGGTGACTGATTCCAGTGACACAAAAATCACTCAGTCATCAAATTATGATGAAAAAGAGTATTGAGATGAAAAGGCTTGCTTAGACAGCCCATTTGGTAAAATAATTTCCAATTTTAAACACTTAAACAATAATGAACAGAATCAATCCAAGGCTCCATATAGTCATTTTGTAATAACCACTAAGATTATATGTTTGCTTTCTTGTGACCTATGCATATACTGTTAGAAGTGCATCACATGAAAGCTCTAGCTCTTAGGACTTAACAAAATTAGCAATTTAATTTGGTTTCCATGCATCTTTTACTCAGAATTTGATAAAATTCTTGTAACTTAAAGGATAACAAATTCATTTAGCATTTATGTTTTGCATACTAAATTCTGTCAACTTAATCCAATTTGCATGGATCTAAATATTCAAGCTGTTGGATCACCTAATCCAAATATTTTAAACCATGGAGAATTAACATTTTTTAAAAGAAAAAAGGTTATCAGAAAGAGGGGAGAGAGGGGACAGGTATGTTCATGCTATTACGATTAAAATGTTCACAATGCAGTGACACATTTATCTCCTTAAACATATTATTGAAAGATAATCACCTGTTTCCTGCAACTTCAAGGGATTTGATGCTTGTACCATGTTCAACAGAAGTCAAGCATTCTCTTTTTCTTGAATAGAAAGGATAGCTCTCCCTTAATTGATCTATTCAACCCATGCCTTAGTATTTTTAATGAAGGCCTATTTCTCAGACCTGCTACATTGCCATTGCTTAATGTAGCCAGACCCAAGTATTCTTTACAAGCTTGTCTGTCTGCAGTGTCTATTCTTTCTTAGAAATAGTTTTCCAGCAGCAAGTCTGACAAGGCAATTACTTCTCTACCACATTTTTAAGACAACCAGAATCAACAGAGTTGATATAAGTATCCGATACATCATGAAATAAATAGAAAATTTAATTACAGAGGGCATTCATTATCAATCGATCAATAAACATTTATTATTATCAAAGCAGTAATATTACAGCAAGGAAACAACTTCTGTTACAACTCACCATGGAATTTGTACAAGCCTCCTAAGTGATCTAGAAGAGTCTCCAAGGATTTGGATACTGGTAGAAGTTCCAGAAATCTGTGAATCACAATGTCAAACACTGGCAGGAAGCGGAGGCAAACGTTCCCAAAATAAATGGGCAAATACTGTGGCTGGATTTGAACAGGAGGATTGACTTGTTCTGCTAGCCCTTCAAAGTACAGCTTTTCAGGGTATTTCTGAGGGGGGGAAATTACATTAGTTTAATTTGTCTTGGTTTAATAAGCTTTCATTAACTGATGTTCTATTTTCTTCCCACATTTGAATACGTTTTCCCTCTTATATTTTACATCCAGATTTTAATGGAAAAATATCTGGCATAAGTTGAGTTTACAAAACATCTTGATCAGAGGTGTCTAATCTTAGCAACTTTTAAGGCCTGTGGACTTCAACTCCCAGAATTCCCCAGCCAGCCATGATCAATAGCCCTCAACAACAACTACTACAAAAAATGGTACATCAATTCTAGTTATTACTTCAAGACGATCTTCTGCTACAGTTGTGTATTTGTTTGTTGTAGAAGCATTGCTATTTAGGGCAATTAAGACAACAAACCAGAAGTACGTACCTTGTGATAGCTCATATGCTTCGTATGCCAGTCATTCTGTAGCCAATGCTCAGGAGAGTTCTCCTTCACAAAATCACTCACTCTGTTTCGGAAGTCATTGGGTTTCAGTAGGAGCAATTGAATAATGAAATAGCACACTTGGGCTTCATTGCCTTCATGGCTGCGCATTGCCTTAAATAATGATAACAATTTTAAAATGACTCAAAGTTGAACTAACAAGATAGTGCTACAAAATACCTACAGGAATATTTCTAATTTCTCTGGAGTATAGCTCAGGTAAAAAAACAAAAAAAAACCCAGTCAAATATGAAATCTCCCATTTTGAAATTTCCCTATTTGAGTCTAAAACAAGAAAACTAGGTTTCTTAAGAATGCACTTTATAATGGTTGAAAGAAATTCTGTAATTATTTTTTCAATACCATTCAAAGAATCAAACAGCCTTCTCTACAAGACATGATAATCCACTGACATTAATACTTGAACTAATTTCAATCTTTCCATGATCAAGTATAAAAATATGTTACAATTCACCAGCACCTTTCATATCTAGTGGAGGAAGTGAGGTGAAGAAACCAAGACTTATAGAAGCCTCTGTGACTCTGTTACCAAAAATTTTAATTGCCGTATTGCTTTGACCCAACTGGTTCTCATCAGCTTATCTCAGAATGTCTATTGTTCCGTGATTTAACATTAAGATCCCCTTTCCCATTTTAAATCAATTACATTTTAGCAGCCTGTTTTGGATTCACGAAATTTTGCCAAGTCCCTGAAAGCAATTGACACAATACTGTGGTCGTGATCTCCGATAAATTTCAGAACAGATAATGGCAACTTCTGTCTCAGCATTCCTTACCAAACACAGTATCAACCGATCCAGTGTCACAATGTTGTACTTCCACACCATGTCATTCAGAATTTCAATGCATTTATTGAGCTGCTGGCCTCCAGCTGAGGTAGAAAATTCGTAGACCAGGAAATCTGCAAATGTCCTAACATGAGCAACCAGGGCTCGAGCTCCAATTCTTTCTAGTACTCTAAAATAGGAGAGAGAAGTACAAAGGCATTAAATACAATTTTAATTTAATTGTATATTAAATTAAGTACAAATAATATGAAAATCAATTTCCTTTTCTCCTCCCTTCCCCTGCCCTCCCCCCCCCCCAAAAGGCCACGTTATCAAGCAAAGAGTTTTCAAAGTTCCCCTCTTGGAAGGTTCTACATTTTGAAAATGCAAGAACCAGATTTGATGAAACAATATTATAGAATGGGGAGGGGATTCTAGATTCTTTGACTTCTAAATGGATTTTTTTCAAGGCTGTTGGCAGAAGCACCTTTGTGTCGTTCTGTAGTACCCGTTAGGAAAGTGGCTTGCATCCTATGAGTCGCAAGCTCTGTAATGCATTAGATTACAGGTAATCATTGACATACAACCACAACTGAGCTCAAAATTTCTGTTGCTAAGCAAGACCATTGGTTGGATTTTGCCTCATTTTATGACCTTTCTTCACATGGTTGTTAAGTGAATCACTGCACGATTGTAACACGATTGTTATGTGAATCTAGCTTCACCATGGACTTTTTTTTTTGTCAGAAAGTTGCAAAAGTTGTTCACATGGTTCAGGCACACTGCAACTGTCATAAATACATGCCAATTGCCATGGGGCTATGCTAATTTTCTCTGTATCATTCAAATTTTAGTCCAATTGCTGCCATTTTTTTTCCTTTTCTTCCTCCTCTCCTAACTTTTCTTTGCCCTTTTCCTCACCACTAGGTACTATTATTTGCTTTCATATTTTTGTATTTTATTCTATAATCTAATAAACAATGTTTAAACAAATACCAATTGGCCAAATTTTCATCACATGACTATGGGGATGCAACGGTTGTAAATATGAATGTTGGTAATAAGTCACTTTTTTTTAAGTGCCACTGCAACTTTGAGAGGTCACTAAATTAATCCTTGCAAGTCGAGGGCTACCTGTAATGCATTACAAGAAAAGTGCACCCCAAACTTGTTCCCGTGCAATATTATTGCAAACTTTAGAAAACAAAATAGGTGTTATTTCAAATGAATGGCCACTATGCGCAAAATGTTCTCTAGGTTTACAGCGTCCCAAATGTGGTTCCATTTTGCTTTATGGTGCCATGGTATAAACAATAATCAAATCTTTTAAAACATACCGATAACCTATCTGGTTAATGTGATCGGTTTCTAAGAGCATTTTCCAGAGGAGACAAAGGAAGAGAGGAGGGGAGCCTTGCATAGAAAAATGGGTGATGATATCATTTTCAATTGACATGGATTTCCACTTTCGGTATTCCTCTTCCACATTTTTTTTAAGGTTAAACCGGCTCTCTTGAGGCACATTGTTCTGTTTGAAGAATGCCTGAAATAAAACAAGTTAGTAGTCACTAAAACAAACTTCATTTTAATCTAAAACGTATTAGATTTTGTGAGGTCACTCCAGTTTCATAATTCAATTTTCCTACTAGGGTCCTAAATTATGGCCAAATCTCTTCACTATCTATGGCACAATTTTACCACATTTCATTTTGGACAATTTAATTCCAACTTTCCGCTTGACAGACAAAGATAAACATAAAGCTGACATCCTCTTATGTAGGTAATTGTTAAGAGTCAATGCTGACTTATGGAATATAATCAATCATTATGTGTGTGTTTGTGTGTGTGTACGTGTGTACATGTGTTTTAAAAGTCTAAATGAGTTTAAAACATTTAAAATTAAGAAGAGCTCTGCACAACAGTAATATACAAAACCCATCATATCTTTTTTTTAAGCAATTGTCCGAACTGGAGCACCTGAAGATGATACTGGTGTTACAATTCAGTGCAATTATAAGATTGAAATGTATAAGATTATATGATTGTCTCTTACAATTATGAGACTGAACCTTATAAAACTTTGTAACGGAATTCAAAGTTAATGGCAATAGAGCATATTTATAAAGCTGCATTTGTAACAAAGGCATGAGTTTTTGTAGAGATATCTAAAAAGATGAGGTTAATGTAGAAATGGAGCAAGAAACAGAAAAACAAACACAACAGATGGAAACAATATTTAGCTCTAAGCAAATGTTACACAAGTATATCGTTACCCTCTTTCATGACATAAGATTATTGATCCGAATGCTTCTCAACGTCTGCAGACTTCAAATATGTGAACTTCCAACTCTCAGAATTGGCTGGGGCATCTGAGAGTTGAGGTCCAAATGTCTTAAACTTGCCAAGATTGAGAAAGACTGATTTAAGTTAAACTATTACCTGGAGTGGAGCTGGGAAACAACTCAAAGTATGGGTTGCCCAGTTATGGGGTGTAAAGCTCATGATAGTCTGTAGGATATCTTTGCACCAAGTCCCTTGTATGGAATCTGAACCTGTGAAAAAATCTAAAACAGAAAGATAAACATAACAGACTATCCATAAAACTAAAGCAAACACAGCTGGATTAAGCTACTATCATCCTATACTAATTTTGTTTGCACTCCTTCGGTTGCTCTTAGTCACCATTCTTCATTTCTGCTGCTAAGCTTCATTAAATGATTACTCAATCTGTGAATAGTCCAAGTCCTAATGCTGCCACATGGTTACTGTAGTCAGAACTACACTGATCAAGCCAACTTGTTCCTGACGTTGCTGCAAGGGGAAGGCACTTCATACAATTTCTAAACGGTATTATTATCCTACACTACACATCGCAAGATAAAACATCTGCATGTACAATTGTGGAAGTCTAACAGTATAGGTAAATCAAGAACAATAATATTTAAGATACTTTAAAAAATGAACACAGTTCTAACCATTTCTATTTTCAAAGCAGGATCGACGACAATCTGAAATTGTTACCTGTGACGTGCGTTGCTCTTGCTAGAGTCAAAATAAGTGCTCTGTTAAGTTCCTCCGATTCAGCTGAAAGCACGGTTTTGGGCTCATTAAGGAATCGAGTAAATTGTGGCTGGACTTCAGAACTGCCCAAGGCAGTAATCAGCCGCAGGGCTGTGCTTTCCACACTATAAAAAGAATACACTCTTCAGGATATGTTAGGCTAATTACAGAAAATTGAAGTAGAAAACACCTAGTTTCAATGAATTAAATTCTAAAATGTGCACAAGCCACATTTCCCAGGTGGTCAAATTATAGATTGGTGGAAGGCATGAATTCCTGAAGGCCATGACATCAAACAAATAAACAGGAGATGTAATCAATCCGGCACTATTTGGAATGGCAACCTTGTTTTTTTTAATTATCGCCTAGTATTTTGAGGATATACATGCATATTTCATATAGCTTAGTGTGACAGAAATGCTGCAGGTAAAATCTAGTCTTCAACAGGGCTCTGGAGACAACAGTAAATATTTTAACGTCTAACTAAAATTACAAGCTAATGCATTTCGGAAACATTTTGCTTGAAACACCCCAGATTTAATTCAGGGATATGTTTTTTAAGCTAGAATCTGAAGGGTCAGATGAAAGGAAAGGGAGCAATTTATCAAACAATAAAGCAATCATCCCCAAGACAGAGCTGCACTGAAGATGAAATGGAAAGTTGATTCTATCTCATCCCAAAAACAAAGGCCACCCCTTATAAAAACCTCCCCCCAAACCCAAGCTATCTCAGGATTCAGCAACCGCGGCTCTGGAGCAGCATGTGGCTCCTTCATGCCTCTGCTGCGGCTCCTTGTCGCCGGTGGGCACCACCATTGATAGGGCTTTTGGTTAGGACAGGTAGAGGAAAAAGGATGCCACACTAGGCGACTCTATGGTGGGGGTACCAGACTTCCGGTCAGCAGAGGAAAAAGGATGCCCCGCTAGGAGGAGACTCTATGATGAGGTAACTGGACTTTTAGTCGGCTCTAGAATTGAACGGGGGACCTTTGTGGCTCTTTGAGAGTTTAAGGTTGCCGACCCCTGGGCTATCTTAATGAAGGAAATCCAGAATATATCCGTGCATCTAAATGACTAAGTTTATTTCTCAAAATAAGTGCTTACTAAATCACAGTTCAGAAGAAGGAAACAAAATATTTGCTTGTTTCCTCACATCCTTCCTTGGAACTTAAGCCTATTATTCAATTAAATCACCAGATGAAATTGGAATGGATGTTAAAACCAGGAACCAGAATTGCAACTGAGGTTTATGTTCTTGACCAGGAGTTGCAACTAAAAATAGTAGTTGTGGCTTAATTAAACCACAATTGTACTGTTGAGTTATTATTTCAATGTATATGTACTACACTGAATCCAGAAGAATGCTTAAAATCATTAATTGCTAAAACTCAAAATGAAATTGTGAATCTTTTCCTATAAAGTAATGCATAGCCTTTTGAATTTAACATTGATATGGGTTGGTATTGTTTAGAGGAGCTTATTATGGTTTGTCCTGTGAACCATGTTTCAACTCCCCACATCTTTTTTAAGTACTCAATTTTACACAAGTCCCAATAAAATGAAGAAGCATGGGAGCTGGAGAAGAAATTCAAACTCCACCACTCTCAAGTTTGTTCTGATTTGTAAAACTGTAGAAAGAATAGCAGAATCTAGGAGTGGAGTGAAAAGGGAAATCAGCTTAGAATCCTTACATAGCCACAAGAGAACAAAGCCCAACCCCTCTTGAGTGCTGTTCACTGTCATTTAACTCTGAGCAAGTGCTAAACATTACCCAAGCTGACTTCCAGTTGTGCAATACAACCACCTTCCTCGCTGAATCCTTTATGCTTCCTAAATCTAAGGAAAGGGAAGGTAGCTCCACTTCATAGGCAGTGGGAAACCGGCACACTCACCTTCAAGACTATATGAACCGCTATCAATCATCCCCCCCCCCTCCCGAAACTCCAATTTCATACAAATTAGCAGGATAAATTAACTTAAATGCATGGATTTTGTTCCATTTTATTTTTTCTATAATTTCCCGACAATCTTAATGTCTCTAAAGGAAAAACGATGATTTGCTGAAAACACTGTTACCATAAATGAAGCTGGTTTTGATTGGTCTGTGGAAAGGCTGCTAGAGAATGAAGATTACTAAGTAGCTGGACTCTGTAATGAGGCTGGATGTGGTGCATGCGATAGCTAAACATCTCCAACAGGGTATGCAAGATTCCCCAAGCATGAGACTTAAAAACTGTAGGAAGCAGTTGACCTGAGAAGAAAATAAATCCTGCCAATTATTTTCTAGTGAAAAATTAAGAGAAAGCTAGCTTTCTTGGGAGCAAAAATCCACCCAGATTCTTACATTTACAGTACAAACAACTCTCAGCACAATATTCTTTCCAGTAAAATACTACCACTACATTGAAAAATCTTAATAGAGGACCAGAAAAGTAGGAGGACCATTTTTACAGGCATATTATTACTATACAAATAAGAATATCACAGTGCTCATTAAGTCACCGCTCCATTACACACCAGCTTAGAAAAACTATTCAAAAGGCAGATCTTTAGTAAAAGGCTAAAGGTTCATAGAATCTGAAGAAAAACCAGAATACAGATGTGTGGCTTCAGATATCAATCTAAGACAAAAAAAAATTGGTTGGGTTCACACACTGCAGTGTGACAAAATGTATTATGTTTAACTGTAATTTAAAGACTGACTCAATTAGAGGGGTGGTAAGTGTACCATTGGGACAGGGGTGTCAAACTGGCGGCTCGCAGACCAGATGTGGAGGGGAAAATGTGAAACCACATGATGGCAACGTGACGTCATGAATTTGACACCCATGCATTGGGAGAATTGGGGGGGAAAAACAGCTAAGGATACATCATCATGAAAATGACTTGACGGCACAATTAATTCAGCAGATGAGGTGAATATTGTGAATTATATATAATAATGTGGTTAATGAGGTATGGATTCCATTTATTGTGATTTATTCCACAGATCATTCTTCTGAAATTATAGCCTATTATGTATGAATAAAGCCGGTCACAACTTAACCTTGGCCAATCATTCTCACTCTAAACTATCAACCAATATTATTTACAGTTTTTAAGGTTTTAAATATTTTATCTGAAATTTCTGAGAGGAAGAAATTAAAAGAAATGATTAGAATATTATATTATATTATATTATATTAATTATATATTATTATATTATATTATATTATATTATATTATATTATATTATATTATATTATATTATATTATTACATTACATTATATTATATTATTATATTATTATAAATATTGCCTCTGACGGACTTAGATTTTGAAGGGATAAATTTCAGTTTCACCAAAATATACTTCTATGTGAAAATAAGTATAGCTTCTTCTATCAATTTTAGCTTATATCCAATGGTCGGATTGTGGAGACTGTAATCAATTAATTTCTGGAAGGTTACAAATTAATTGACATCAACTAATGGAAGAACATGCAAACTTTTCTCCCGAGAGACTGAGTCTCCCATCAGACATAATACCTTATATTCTTTAGATTATTGCATAGAGTTAAGGAATGATTTATTTGATACTATAATGTGCAAAGAAGCAGTAAAGTGAAACAATTCTTGCAGGATCCTGTTATTGTAACCTAATAATTAAGGTAATGGTAATATTCATCCTCTTGTCTGGACTAGCTTGAAGGATTGACATCAGTCTTGAAATCTGAAAATACATCTCTCACCCCATTGCATTTTTTAGGCCAAGAAACTAGGGAGGGTCCATTCTGAGTTGTTTACCATGCCCCCATTCCTTCTGCAGACTAAGCTGTCTCTTATCTGACTGTTGTGGCTCCTCCTCTTTCTGTCTCTCAAGGACATTCTATGGACAATTACAACTGCTGATGATTCTAAGCAATTCGGTTTGGAATTTATATCATTAAAAATTAGCAGTCCAAAAGAATATTAATTAATGAAGTTTTCTTACTGATAAAACCTTTGATGCCCAAGGATTCTATTTCCATATAAACCAGCAGACGACTGTACGTTTCCACAAGAGCTGGCGCTAAGGCCAAGCTAGACTTCGCATGGGCCAGTTTTATTACCCTGGTGGCTATGCTATGAATAAGGCTGGAAAAAAGAAGAAGGTGTTATTTTTCATAATGACTTCTAAAAAATAGGACTCTGGGATTCAGGAAAGGAGTCAGGTTTGCATAACACAACACTGAAGGTACATCACTTTCTTAGTATTTCAGTCACTGCTCAGCCATGATTGGCAACCCCTCTGTAATTCAGCATGTCATAATACAGAGAATCCACCAATTTTGATTAGTACTAACCAGAATTCAAAATCATAGTTATTTGTTGGGTTTTAAACTGTAATTAAGGCCTAAATCTATGATGGCAAACCTGTGGCATGCAGAGCCATATTTGGTGGCACGCCAGCCGTCAGCTCCGGTGCACGCAACCTGATTTTTAGCCGTTCTGGAGGGCCAGGGGAGGCTGTTTTTGCCATTCTCAGACTTCAGGAAAGCTTCCGGAGGCTGGGGAGGGAGAAAAATGGCCCCAACAACCCAACCGGAAGTTTGAGAACGAACTTCCAGTTGAGCTGTTGGGGCCATTTTTCGCCCTCTCCAACCTCTGGAGGCTTTCCTGAAGCCTGGGGGAGGGGGGCAGGAATGGCAGTTTTCGTCCTCCCCAGGCTTCAGGAAAGTGTCTGTAACCTGGGGATGGGTCAAACGTGCATGCGGGGGGGGGGGGGGAGACGCACGCATGCACAAGTGGGAAGGGAGATTGAGTGGGCACGCGTGTATGTGCAATTTTGGCCTGCCGTAAGAAAAAGGTTCACCATCACTGGCCTAGATGCTTAACCAAAGACGCCATCAGAATCATAAAGTAGCTGACAAGGCTAGGGTTAAGGAGAGTCCACACATTCATACTAACTACCCACTCCAGTTGAAGTCATGGACAGCCTATGACCTTTAGAAGGTATTTCAATTTAATATTTGAAAAAAATAAACACCCAGAGCGGTTTGACATGTCAGGCAAATGCATCTACTATTGTTACTAATTACATTTACCTCATTTTGGCATGAACTGTGAGGGAGTCCAAGAGGTTCATTGGCAGTGGTGTGATTGAGCCCGAGGCCATGCAGTTGGTTCCTGGGAGAGGAATTCTCATGTTGCCATTCCCATAAATAGTTTCCACCAGAACACCCATAGGTAATGTAAAACATTCTGAATTAGTAGAGTAAGCATTGCATAGCAAGGCAATCTTGTAGTCATTCATGTGAAGACTTTTATTCCTTAGACTCTGTTGCAAGAACCTGGACAACCAAAGATACTTAAATGAATGGGAGAAACCCGTTTATGTGCAAAAGATCTGATACACGCTTGCCATCAAAAATATACATGTGATAATAGTATGTTAAGAGTCACAAGGATATCAACTTTTCTGCAGAATAAGACAGATACTACTTGGAGTGAATCATAGATCAATTAGCGCAACATTTGATCAAGTCATCTCTTCTTACCAAATGACCTAATTCTATATAGTTGCTCTTGAGGTAAATAGGGAAGCAACTCATAAAATCCCAGATAGCCCCATTAGTGCAACTCTAAATGGAGATGTCAAAATTTAGGGTAATTTTCCAATGTCTCTACCTTGCCAATAAGTAAAATGGGCACATCAAACTTTTGTTAGGCTGAATACATTTATTTTATGTTTTTTTAAGATTAAAAAAAATGAAACTAAAATCCTGACAAAATCGAACAAAAGTAATAGGGCAGAAAAGTCGCTGTTACCATATAAAATGATTTCTTTGTATTAATAATCACAGGAAAAAAATAATTCACCTGTAGTGTTACAAATAACTTATAATATGCCTTATACCTCCTGCGGATTCAAAAGCCCTTTAAAATAATTCAGATTGCCCATCGTTATAATAAAACACCGAACAGCTACTAGAATGTTAGATAAGCTTCATTCTGAATTTCCTTGAAACTGCATCTCAAGGATGGTTTATTTCCTTTCTTCTTTTGTTTAGTAGAAATTGTTCTATTTTATTAGTCTTTTAGCTCTCAAGACTGTTTTGTCATCCCGAAATTTTACTGCAATGCTGGTTTCAAAGGCTATTATGTGATAATGTGTTTTTTTTTTAATTCAGGATTTATGTTTCCTGATTTTCAGCATGCATTTTTGATACTCTGTAGTTACAGGATTTGGTATACATTTAATGTAAAAGTTAAACTGTATACTTCTTTTGGGTGAGTATCATTGTTCGTCCTCTTTTCACAGATTTCAGGATGACCATAATTGAAAAGCATGATCATTATTTACAAAACGTATTTACTCATGATGGAGCTTGAGGGAATGAGGAATTGGAATCTGTAGTTTAGAATTGTCACTATGAGCCTTTCTGTTCAGATGTATCCAGATGCAAGTCATTGCAAAAGCATGGGTTGACTGCGGTTTGTTGATATCAGGCACAGGAATGCACTAAGGAAAAAAAGGAACATGATATTAAATTACATTACATTATTATTCAGCAAAAAGATATGATGAATCAAAATTTAGAAACAGAGTAACTACATCTTCAGGAACTTGTGTATCTGCTGAGGTGACTATTAAAATATTTTGGCAATTCAATCTGCTAATACTCACCTTTGTGTTTTCTCTTTTTTTTCCAACTTGATCATGCAATCAGGATTACATAATTTTGATAAATGTCAAGATTGGCTACTTTATCTTTGAGATTGCTTCCAATTTAGCTTTTACTCTTTGGAACAGACTACTGAACTATGTTGTTAGCCTTGCTAGGTAGCCAGAAAAGAAGCACAACCAGAAATATGAACTCTATCTTTCTTGTAAATTTCATTAACCAGTGGGAGATCTTGAAAAGTATTCTATTCCTTCATTCCCTGCATGGGGCAACAATCTAACAGCTGCCATAATGGGCATTTTTGGGTATGAACCTGACTATCACATCTGAAGTCGTAAATCGTTTTCAAAAACAGTCTCATATAATGCCCATTACATATGACCATCTTTAAAAGTGTTTGTCATGTCAATATTATATATATTTTTAATTAATTTAATTAATATTATAATTAATTATATATGTATAAACTTTTCAAGGTTTTAAAAAGGGTACTATATGAAAGAAATATCACAGTAATATCTTTACTGGGTTTACAAAAGAGGCATAGCTGGGAAAAGCCAATAGAGAAGCCAAATTATCTAGAACTAAACCTGGATTTGTAAACTTATAAACTGTTACCGTATCCAACACAAATTTTAAATGCAGATACAGAAAGCTGAACAGGAAGATACAGAGTTGTACGTTATGCCTACAAGGGACAATGTCACCTAAATCTCAAATGAACTGACCATGATATTATATAGATGTAATCTACAATGAAGTCTAGGATAAAAGCCTCAAGGCATGAGATTTTAGACCAGTGGTTCCCAAAGTGGGCGGTACCGCCCCCTTGGGGGGGGATGGCTTAGGGGGGCGCTAAAAGGCAAGGGGGGTGGTAGGGGGGCGCTAAGAGGCAAGGGGGGGCAGAGGAGTGCTGGAGGTGGTCCCCTCTAGCGAGCCATTTAGAATCAGTTCTCTCACTCACCCCCGCCCATCCGGAAGCTGCTTGATCGCTTGCTCCCCCTGCCTGTCCGCACTATGGTAGCCCTGCCCACCGCTCACTGATTGGCTGGCTCACCAATTGCCCTGTCCGCCTCTAAGAGCTCTATCTAAACCTAGTTACCTTTTTTTCTGCTTGGCTTTCTATAGATAGGGCTCTTAGAGGCGGGGGGGGGGCGATTGGTGAGCCAGGCAATCAGTGAGCGGTGGGCAGGGCTAGCATAGTGCGGATAGGCGGGGGGAGCGAGTGATCAAAGGGAGGCCCCTTCGCCTCCCTTCGCTCCCACTTTGTCTTGATGAGGTCGCTGCAGCTGCCGGGTGTGGACAGACAGAGGTAGCCAGAGGGGTGGGGCAGCCCGGGCATGCGGGCGAGTGAGAGAGCTGCCTGATCCTCCATCGCTCGCCTGCCCGGGCCACTCTGGCTACTTCCGTCCGTCCACACCCAGAAGCTGCAGCGACCTCATCAAGACAAAGTGGGAGCGAAGGGAGGCGAAGGGACCTCGGTGCCCTGCCTGATCCTCCTTCGCTCACTTGCTATTTTGCCTGCACGGGGCGCCTCTGCAGAAGCCCTTTGCTGGCGGCCAGACCTCCCCTTCCCGGGGTGACGGGCGGTAGTTTGCACGGTGCGGTCAGCACCTAGGAGGTAAGCTCCTGCCGTCGTCCTCACCCCCGCGTCCGTGCTTGCAGGCAGCCATGCAGCCCTGCACTATAAGCAAGCCAGAGATCCTTGCAAGGCAGCTGAATCCTAAGGGAGATGCGGATGGGACCAAAATTTGAAAAACAGGTGAAATTCTTTCTTGAGACCAGAAGCAAGCAAGCAAGCAAACACACACACACACACACACACACACACACACACAGCAAAGGTGTCTGGTTTTGAATATAATCCTCCCTAGTGCTTGGGGAAAAATAGAGAAACATTTGGATATACATTTTGAATTAACTTGGGAAGAAAATTGCTAAAATCACTTTTAGCTGTGTTCTGCATTAAGGATTCATGCAGTAGCATTTCTTGTTGAATTAGCAGAGTAATATTTACAACAGCCAGCTAAGATAGTTTTATCTGTCTTATAATATGCGTGGGTAGAGGACTTAGGCATAAGTGCAATGTTTGCCTGTGGTTATATAATAAATTCACAGCTTATACATTTGAATTCGATGTTTTTCAATTCATGTTTAACCTATGCTTGATATACTTGTTTTCAATACATAAGGTGTTAATTACGTCAATGGAAGAGATAGGAAACTGCATTAGTGATATATATGTCAATGCGTTGATTTGTACTAAAAATGTTTAGCTTAAAGAAGTTATAAGGAATCACAAATATGAGTGTGGAAAATGTAATGTAGTTGTGGATGACCCTTTGCATGAGTTGTATTGGGGAAAAAAATCATCATCATCATAATAATTAAAAAAAGAAAATGATTCCCCAAAGAGGTAAAAGGCTACATTTTGCTAGAGTTATTCTTTGCTTCCAAACTGCTGAGGAAGGGGATTGGACTTCATTGTCTATATTTCCCTTTCCATCCCCATGGTTCTTTACTGAAAATTATAACCCAAGAACATATAGATCTGTTAAAATGTTCCCATTCTCACTTGGGAATCCCTAGGTACCATGCAATAATCTCATCAAATAATTCAAGCAAATGTTGGTGACATTGAGCTGAAGCCAAAGTTCAGAAATCATACCAAGAGTTTTGGTTACAGAAAGAAATTTCTGATCGCTATCCTGCACTATGGACAGTGGTTAAGAAGCTCCTTGTTGCATTTCCAACATCATATTTGGTGGAACAGGGCTTCAGTGTGGTCATCCAACTTCTCTCCAAGCAAAGAAATCGACTCCAGATTACTGAAGGTGGTGATTTAAGACTCCTGCTAAGTGACTTAAAACCAGACATTGGGAAACTGGTACCACTTTATCAAGCCCATCCATCACATTAAGAATTTACTGAACAGTGAAGTAGTTACTAAATTTTACTAAGTTACTATGTTACTAATTACTAAGGTTCTTGATAAATGACTATCAGACTTTGAAAACCTGGTATCACTGGATCATGTTCAACAATTTTGTTGAATTAACATTAACTACAAAGGTTTTAAAATTGGATTTTGAATAAATATGCAAGTAATTGTTAGTTTTGAATTTTACTGTTACTATCTTCCTTCTGTCGTGCAAACCGCCCAGTCACATGACTCCCCCAGCCACGCCTACCAAGCCATACGGTCATAAAAAAATTGAATTCCACCACTGGGTGGGGGGCACTGAGGATCAGTTTGTAGCACCAAGGGGGCGGTGGACTGAAAAGGTTTGGGAACCACTGTTTTAGACCAACAATACCCAATGTCCAGGAGGTTTCAGGATCCCTTTTGCCAAATAATCCCCTGAGGGAAAAGGATTGATTTTATCCCTTGGATATACAGTTAAAAGTGAACCATAAGTAATAATAGTAAAATATTTTAAATGGCAACTCACTTCTTTCTCAGGATAGAGGAGGTCAAAGAGCTTCATTACAGGAAGAAAGTCGCCTAATGCATTTTTCTGAATGCTTCCCGAGATAAACTGTAATAATACCCACATCAAATGGTCTCGGCCTTTGATCAGACCTCGTCCTGCCAACTGTGAGACAAACAAACAAAACTCCGTGAATACCAAATGCACACTCCTAAGTAAGCTCTCACAAGTTTCTAAGAACTATACATTTATAGACGCCTGCAAAGATGCCTTCCCCACAAGTTATTTGTCAACATTGAGGTAAAACCAACTGTTCTGATTCTATTAAAAACTGGGGGAGGGGGAGGAATCGACATTCTATACTCAGTAAACATATAGTTTGTAAACATCCCAGCTAATTTCAAAAATCAAATATATTAAGAGTGAGACATCTATCGAAGTAGGATCTCTAGGGCTGTGCAAAGAGCACACATATCCAGAGAAAGTCAAGAACAGCTGCTGAAACAGGCCTGAAAAATAAAGCGGCTTGAAATATGTTTTGTGTATGTCTTTTGTGGTTTGGGCAGCTTTTTCTCTACAAGCTTTCGATAGCCCTGGCGCTTGTCTATTAAAACAGAAAGGGTAACTTTCTAAAAATATGACAATATCATGTCATAAGAGGAAAGTGAAGGTTTTTGTGTTCCACATCATTCAGTCTGAATAACACAGATGGTTTCTCTTACTAGATAATATACCAAACACTTCCTGTGTATTTTTTCATTACTGGGCAGTTCTGTCCTGCTATGAATACCTGATGTTAATCTTTACTGTTAAAACAAGCATAGTTGGGATACTGTTTTGTTAAATGCTTGCATATAATGTCACATGCAGGAGATCTCTAGGTACCCACTTACCAAACTAATTGGAGCCAAAACTGAAGGGTCAATGAGATACAATAATGTGTGTATGTGAGAGAGTTTTTAAAAGCTTGAGCAACAGTCATCCATTTGATCTCGCTACCAAAAACCTACCTTCTGATGCAGAGACAGGACCATGTGAGGGAAGCTTGCAAATTGAAAAAGTACGAAGAAGATAAGCTGACTGGAGAGATGCTGCCATAGCAACTGGCTGGTTCCACCATCATCAAATTTCTCCTCCGTCTCTGAGCGCTCCATGGCATATACCACCAGATCCACCAACTGGTCCTCAAGCACAGGACATCGCTGTTTGTGCTGCAAAGTAGAAATCAGATACAACATTCCAAAACCTAGCATTTATCGTTTTCACGCTTCACTTTATTAAATTGGGGAGCATGACATAAAACATTTACAAGGTAAGCCAATGCATTAAAACTGTCTGATGTTACAGGCCACTTTAAATCATACTCTGTTTATTATGCCAATTTACCAAGCCGCTTCTTTATGGAATTGACCAAAAAGACGGTTTTCAAGAATATAGCTCCATGATACATTTTTGATTAACAAATTTAGGAATATGATACTTTGGAAAAATGCTGTAATTGATTTGTTTTGACTCGCCTTTTCCTAATAATTGAAAAACTCAAGTAATGTAAGTAAAAACAAACTTCTATTTACCATATAAATTATGCTTTTCTATTCCTTCTTTTTCGCCCTGTGCAACTTTTATTTTATGTATAATTAATGAAGCATGATTTGAAGTTAATTTACAAAAACTGGGAGGGCTATCAAACATATATTCTCTTCTTTACTTTTAATTTGCCACAACTCAGTAATTTAAATATAATGGGTTAGAGGGGGGAAACAAGACAAGGTGCTTATATCTACATATTAGAATGTAGGTGGTTTGATGTTACCCACGGACGAACTGATTGCATTCATGGATCCTGCTGAGCCAGATGCAGGAGATGAGTGAAAGAGCAGGAATAAGCTTTAGCAATCTCAAAGTTGCACTTTGTACTCCTTCAGTAATGCCATAAACAATCTGGAAGTCTCTGCTTTTATTTAACTGGAACCTGTCATGTTGCCCAAATAACGGTGGTTTGCATAATTAGTTTTAAACCATCCAAAAGTGATTTGAGAAATTGGTTGCTGAAAGCAGCCAATGCTACAGTTTAAAATAGTTTTCTGTTTTATCGATGGGTACCAGCAAACCGGTGGAGAAGTTCTAAACTTTTCCCAGCTGTATAAAAGACATAAAAAGGAGAGAGTGAGCCTCAGCCTTCTTGCTGCTCATTTCCTCTTCATAAAACTCCATATGGCTTGGCATATAAATGTTGTCACTGCATGCATTCAGTTCTGCTTGTAACTCTTCATGTTACTCCCAAACAGCCTTACTAGGTTTGGGAAGAGACTTGAGCATTATGTAAAAAGCATTCCACTGAAATATCCAATGGTGGAACAATGCCTGTTGCAGCCTTGCCTTCTATCTATCTATCTATCTATCTATCTATCTATCTATCTATCTATCTATCTATCTATCTATCTATCTATCTTTCTTTCTTTCTTTCTTTCTTTCTTTCTTTCTTTTTCTTTCCTTCTGTCCTTCCTTTTCTCCCTCCCACCCACCCACCCACCCGCCCATTTGAATCTTGGCCTTGACTATAGTCTATACCTAACACTTTGTATTTTAACAATACTTCTCTGTATTTTGAACTCTCAATTGGTTTTTGATTACCCCTTGTATAATTTACAGTTTTGTAATAATCTCATGTCCAGATGACACGTGGCAAATTAGATTAAACTTTGTACTTGGACACTCTAGACTGGAACTTTGTAAGATACATAAGACTGTAATTTTTAGAAGTAAGATATTATGTGGATTCATGTTCCCTCTAGCTCTAAAACTAACTTGAACCACTTCTGAGATTTTTTTTTTAAAAAACCTAAAAGAATATTGGTTTTACATTATGGACCTGTAACATAACACAGCTTTAGCATGAAGAAAAATATATTATTTTAAAGAGACAATACAGAAAAGATACGGAGCTGTTTGGAATCTAATCATGAAAATGCTGTGTCCCTTTCTAGAGGCAAAAAAAGGGGGGATTTTAAATTTTTTGGGGGGAAATTGCCACGGTATCCAAATATGATTTAAGTCAAAACATTTTAGCCCTCCTCTTCATGAATTTTCCTTTGACTAACAGATAGCCTACAATACACCTCTGAATTAAAAAAGTAAGAAAACAAAGAAAAACCTTGAAAAGAGATACTCATTCTAGCTTAAATCAGAGGGGTCACTTTTTGCCATGAAAAAGGGATTATGCTTTCCAATTAACAATACAATGCAAGAATGGCAAAATTTTGGACAAAATAGGAGAACAGCACTCTCTTCCACATGCTCTATGCCAGCTCAAAACTGCCCCAAGTTACAATTCTAGCGGAGCTTTCGTGAAACATGCTTAAAAACAGAAGAATTCTAATAAAAAACGAAAGCATTAGTTGCTCCTGGCTCTCTTTCAAAATCACAATGCCATCATCACAACTCAACCACATTACAATTTTACAAAGGGCAATATCAACACCAGTTGAGAATACTCCCCTCCCCCAAATGCAGCTAATTATGAAGCAGAGCAGAATGCAACAGACAATACTACAAACTATTCAATGATTCAGCATGCAAAAACTACTGTGTTCAGGGCTTGAAATTCACTATAATTTGATATGGAGAAATACAGCATTGTGGTGGTAATTATCAAGGCAGGATATATCATTAAAATAAAATTCATGTGGTTTTTTTTTAAAGTTTGGAAAAAAAAATAGAAAAGCCAGTTCTTGGCTTCCACCATACTCTTAACTTGACCAGGAAATGGAACCCACAAAGCAGCAGATATTAGTTGTTCTCAGTAGTTCTAGGGGAAAAAGAGGTTTAACAACAACAAAAAAACTGTTGGGGGCCTTAGCTTTTCTTAAATTTTGCTCTTGTAAATTATGTATTACTCTCAGTGCTTTGACACAAGGGAGGATCAAAGTCAAACTGTTAAGAGGACAACATCTGCTTCTCACCCTGACAGAAGGTACAGGCAAGATCACGGACATACTGCTCAATTTCATGTTTTTCAACTTCAACCTCATGTTTTCATCCAAATGTCAGTAGTACTTGTCAGTGTATTCCTTTCTGTACTAAAGGTGCCAAACTATGAAGTCAATGACTTTGATTTCCAAGACATACCCATGCTATTTTCTTGGCAATAGTATGGAAGTGGCCTGCCCTTGCTTTCTTCTGGAAGTTTGTCAAGCTCTAAGTCCACCATACAGCCCTGATATTTCCCAGTACTCTCCCACCCTAGTATTATACCAGGCCAAACTTTTAGTTTCCAAACCCAGGTAAGCTATGTGTTGCTACATGCTGAAGTATCGGACTATATGTTGGGTATATAGATGTGTAATGATGGGTGATGCTAGTTCTTCTCTAAATTAATCCATAAACAAGTGTGCCAATCCATTCAGAAGTATGAAGGCTTACATAAGAACATATTGGATCCTATGGTTACAGGATGAACATGACTTTCTTGGCCAGAAACCAGCCACTACAATAAAATAGCTCAACTCTTTTAAGAGAAGTGTCCCTTTCTTAGGTAGTAATTGGACAAATGGAAATGATACCTCACTGTCTGATGTCAACTGTCACTGGAAGAGCCAGCATTTTTCAGTATAAAGTTATGAAAAAATGTAGCCAGGTTAAAATATTTGGCAATTAAGCTGTTTGTAAACATTAGAATTCAAGAGTACAGAATATGGATTCTCATTCCTGCAGTTTGAACCTTTTTTTCTTTTGAAAGCTGCATAAACCATGTTTTCATTATTCTTTCATATTTTATGTGAAACCTGGCTCAGTGGGGACAAAGCATCAATACATGGAGGAACCTTAGTGGATATATTAGCTCTAAGAACACTCTGAACTGCACAACCTGTAGACACAGAGGTCATACACCTCTTCCGCTGATTTGTAAAATTCATTTTACTTAAAATCAGTATCAGCAGGTAATTTAAAAAATATTCTGTAATGACAGCAAGTTAACATTCTTAAAAGAACAACAAAAATAAGGTTTGATATATGAACCCAATAAAGAATAATTCAAAGTCCAGTTTCCGTTGATTTTATTTTATCTTTTTTTAAAAAAAAGTTTAAGTAACCACTGGGAAAAAAAATCCAATAGAAATGAAATTGCCAGTTTTCATTTGAACTGAGCACAAGGTCTTTGAAAACAATGCAATATCCCTGTGCCCCTCAGAGAAGAGTGACAGATATTGTGTTCTTTACACATTTTACTTGTACAGCAAATTTCAGCAGTGGTAGATGCAGAACACCTATGCAATACAGACACTTTCGACTATCCTGTAGAGCAGTGGTTCTCAACCTGTGGGTCGGGACCCCTTTGGGGGTCGAATGACCCTTTCACCGGAGTCGCCTAAGTCCATCGGAAAACATGTATTTTTGATGGTCTTAGGAACTGAGACACCAATTTTACAGTTGGGGATCACCACAACATGAGGAACTATTTTAAAGGGTCGCGGCATTGGGAAGGTTGAGAACCACTGCTGTAGAGTAATACTTAGAAACCTAAACTGAGGCCATTAGCAGATCTAATTTTAGAGACCTATGCGGAGGCCATTAGCAGATCTAATTTTTAATGTGCAGATTAATAGAAAGACTGAGCGCAGGCGAAATTGGGTGTTCCTGTACAGGTCAGCACAGACACAACATTTCTTAATCCTGCTGTTACTTCTATAGGTACAAGCCCACTGCACTTGTAAAGTTTTCATAAACTCTTTCTCTTAGACAAGGGGGATAATTTGATTGATTGACCCAAGTTCCAAGTTCCCAGATTCTTGTTGCACTTTTCCAGCATCATTGATAGGTTTAGATCTGAGTAGTTTTCATATTCCACTTTGAACACTGTAAACTACAAATCTGCATGTAATACGAAATGTTCAATTCAATTTAAAAGGCCAATTCAATACTTTGTGCATACTTTGGGCTGAAGCTGGGGACTGAACTGCAACAAACACTACATCTTAGGATCAACTAAATAATTTATTACTTTAAAAAGATTTTGTAAAAAAAAAAGCTAAACGTGGTAAAAGTTTTGCTGGAGAATATAGTGACTGAAAAGAAGATAAATCTTAAACTAATCCTTAATAAGGGGTGAAGTTAGTAAGACTGATTAAATAATCCTTTCATCTATAAATCATGACTGCAAAAAGGAAAGTGTTGTTATGAAAAATGAACTATCTTCTATTCATGAGTCTAGATTCTGAATACTCAAATATCTGAGAAATTTCACAAGCATCTATATAGGCTTTGTTTTAATTCTTGTATTTTAATTTATTTAGGCCAATATTTGCTCTACTTAGAGTAATATTTGCATTGTTTTTTTATATATTGCTCTGGGCACTCTGGGAAAAAGGACAGTATACAAATGATGACGATCACATTATAATTGAAATGGAATAAAATCTGGGTCTATTGTTTGGACTAGAAATATACAGAAACAACTTTGAAGCAAAAAAACAACAACCCAGAAAGTTTTCAAACAGCGTGTTCCTTAAGAGTCAATGTTCCATCTTCTTAAGTTACGAACATAATTGTCCTATTCAGATCAACTAAATAAGGAAGAGAGCCACTTTGGTAATCTAATTACAGAAACAAATATTGGAGACGTCTCTTGAAATTTTCTAATTATCCTTGGAAATAAAAAAATAAAATAGGAGGACAGAATTATTATTGGAATGCATGCCAGAAATAGAATGCCAAAAAATATATATTCTTTGCCTCGGGATAATTATATGAAATAAATAACCAACAATCCTTTTGTAATAATGCTTACACTGCTTATCTTACCCACAGAATATGCTTCCAAGTAAATCAAGGAAGACAGATTACATGGCTAGGCCATACACATTTAACTTTGTATCCCTGGATCTTTATCTGCAGGGGAAACCACACTTGGCATATGGAGTATATGAGCAGGCATGCTCCTTTTTTTATGTATTTCAACGTGATGATCAATGTGCAATATCAAATGAATGCAATTCTGGTGCATTTCTAAGTCTAAAGTACCAAAGAGATCTCAATAAACCCCCATTTTCCCAGCAGGTTGTTTCCAAACCATTGGTTTGCACAATTTGAATATTAGTCAGATGATGGAATTTTCAGCATGGTCTCTGAATTCCCATCAAGAAATGTTACACACGATCCTTCCATGCTTTTCACTGACAAATGAACAAGAAATTCACAGACTGTTGTTATTATGGCAGCACACCTACAACTCAGAGTTTGTCAGCATTTCCATCAAAAAAGAACCATTCATTCCGGGTTTTGTTGCTTGATGATAACTGTTTGCTCTCAGAAAATTGAAATTAAATGACAAGTCTTAGTGTTTCATAACTTCACCACGCATTAGGCAGTAACTTTTAAATTTCCTTTCTAAAACTAGAATTTTTTGAAGCGTTTAACTCACAAAATCTTCATTCTTAATTCAAAAGCATTTGTTTACTGTAAAGTTGAAAGAAGATTTCAGAGAGGCAATAGGGAGGGAGCTATAAACATCATAGAACTCCAAATGTTTAAACAAGACAGTTTCTTGTTTAAATATTTGGAGCTCAATGTTTTTCCATACAGAGCTTGCTTCTCTTTCAAGAAAGAAAGTTGTGTTCCTTTAAGCACTTAATCTGGTTTGAATAAAGAAAGAAGGGAAAGAATGCTGCTTTAACTCCATACATAGAAAACTCAGGATCTTTATGGTAATGTTTGTTTTGTATCATATCAGAAATTCCTTCCTGTAAGAAGCTCTTTAACAGAGATAAAGTTGAAATGCAAGAATACAGCTTAAGAAAAGCTAACAAAATTAGTTCCAAAAATGCTTTTTGAAAAGCAATTGGACTTTCTTTTTTCTTTTTTTCCTTTGAAGACATTTTGCTTCTCACCCAAGAAGCTTCTTCAAGGAAAAAAACACCAAGAAAATCCAGTTGCCTTTTGAAAAGCACCTTTGGGACAACCATGATCTGGTGAACTCTACTCTGGGAAACCCTGTAGATCAATTACTATTTTATGTAACGAGTTTGTCTGTTATGCATATATGCTTTATGGGATGCAAATCTCCTAAAATAGAATAGAATAATAGCCTTTATAAATACCAAAGGACCCAACATCAGTTTCCTATTCAGGTAATGCAGAAGGGAGAATAGCAATGAATTGCAATTGTGTTGCTATACTAATTTTTATAAAGCATTTTGTGATACTTTTTTTTTTAATGAAAGATATAACTTCAGAAAATAACAATAGATTAACTGACATATCTCTAAGGACTTTCTCATTTGCATGAAGAATGCCCTGGACTCTTAAAATCTATGGATTTAGCCATCAAGCAACACTGCATGACCCCTTGTCAAAAGTGCATTGAAAAATGAACACAATTGCCATACTACCAAATGTGATATGTTGTCATATAATGAAATCACTAAGCACACAAAGCATTTAAAGTGCAGTGTAATTTTGAAGCGAACAGGAAGTTCACTGAATTGGGCAGTTATGTAGCCATGATAAAGGAAAGAACATTTTATATGAAAATAGGACTTTCTGTGTGCCATCTATGGGAAAGGTATGGTTGCCTTCCAACAGCGCAATCTGCCACAATCAGTACTCTACAACTCAAGATTCTTCATTATGGCCAAAGTATTGTATGTTCAGCTATAATGTGGATGGAGTCACTGAATCAGTCAGCGTGAGCTTAAATGGACTCTGGGGGATGGTAGAGGACAGGAAGGCCTGGAGGTACGTTGTCCATGGGGAAGACTTCGCGACTAACAACAACAATGTGGAAGGCTTTGCAAAGTAACATGTGGAAATGCTTCAAAATCTTTGGAAATGGGGATTTATTTATTTACTGTACCCATCTTTTATTTTCAAGCAAATGTTATGGTCAAGCACAATCCATGAAATAAAAGGTTTTTTTTGTTCCAAAATGAAAACACTGACACAACCTTCACTATGGTATTGCAAACACTGTCATCAAACTTTGCTTGAAATAAAGTTAGATTAGAAACAGACTAAAATTGCCAATATTTGAGTGTACAAGCATATACAGCAAGTAAAAGTTGCAAATTTTTCAAAATTTTCCTCCTCCTTTTATCCCTTGTACCTAATTCAGCCCATTTGGAGCTTCTTGAGAATGCATTCATTAGAGAGGCTAAGAATGACCTTTCCTAGTCAAGTTGAATTTTTACTTACAAATCTTACATAGCGGTTCAATTCAACAAAGGGAATTCTCTTTAGATCTTTTCGTAGCAACTTTGGTTCTTTTCTTTTTTTTAAAGACATTTTACAGTCCGAACAAAAATAACGGTGAAGGGATTGGACAGTAATGGATATATCTCATCCAGGTACTGAACTGGCTATGAATATCTTTTTGGTAAACTCATAACCTCCGATTTGAAGAGGTTCTTAGCATGGCATGTGAAAATCCTACTAATTTCAAGCCCTGGCCAGATGCGTATTCTCGAACTGGAATCAGTGGCTAAAAAGCAGCCAGCGTATCGTTAGTCACAATACAACAGTAAGGTTGTGAACATACCTGAGCAATGTTCAAGGTCTAGAGCATTGGAGGATGGGCAGGACAAGACAGGACAGAACAAAAATAAAGGAAGAAAAAAAGAAAAGACAAAACAGTGACTATGAGGCCAGCCTCAAGTTGATACCCCAAATCAGACCAAGCCCACCCACATGGTCAGGCGAAAAAGGAAAGAAAAAAAAAAAGAAGCACAAAAATTTAAATAAAATAATATCAATTAACAGTAGAACTATTCATTACCAGCAAAGGTAATGAAAACATGCCAAGGCATTCAACAGACAAATTCTACCGACTCTTCATCTAAGCAATGCATCTATCACCACCATCTTTCAGTCAATCAATCAATCAGTCCATCAATATCAAAGGAGAAGATGTCTGCTGCAGAACGAAATCTGTCCAGGGTATATTTGAGGCTGGCCTTATAGGGAAAAAAAGCAATGCCAAAAAAATATCCTTTTTTTAAAAAAAAAACAAAAAACAAAAAAATTATCTTTCAATTTAGAAGGTTTTTTTTTTTAAGCAATAGGTAAGTAAACAGAAATAATCATGCCCAATTAACCTAAGGCTATAATAATATCGAAAGGGAAAAATATGATCTGATCCTCAACTGTTTTGCTTAGTTAGCTACAGCAAAGAAAAAGAGAAAAGAAAAGTGCAGGTTCTAATGCAAAGGAAAAGCCATGACAGCGCAATACAGTACCTGCTTGTTTAGGCCTAGCATATTGCAGACCATATCTCGGGAATAGGGTTGCTCCAGCACATACCGCAACAAGGCAGTCTGAGGCTCAAACAGATCCTTGAAAACAAGAATAAAAGCAAACAAATCCCAACCTATTGGCACAAAATAAAATGAAAAATTATGAAAACTGAAATCAAATGCACTTGTCCACACAAAGCAGCGTTTGGCAACGTTGACACCCGGGAGCGCTAACACACACACACACACACACACACACACACACACACGATACTCCCAGACAGCCTCCTGCACATCCTTCCAGTAAAACAGACACACACGGCACGCTCACATTTGGCACATCAGGTCATTCGTTCTTGCAATATTATCTGGGCATTCACACATTAAGAACTCCCAAAACTTTCTGCAAGCAAACTGAAATTGCTGGTGGGATGGATAGAAATTTTACATTAAGACTTTAGATTCTTTTTCAGAAAAACGTCCAGCCTATCCTGTGAAGAAGCATATGACAGTGCCCAGACCTAAAAAGACTGCCAAATGCTGAAACAAAGCATTAACTTAGATCAGGGGTATCAAACTCGAGTTGTCATGGTGTCGTCACGTGACGCATTGCGACTTTCTCCCCATTTGCTAAACTGGGTGTGGGTGGGGCCAGCGCGTGAGGCATCTGGCCCGTGGGCCATGAATTTGACACTCCTGGCGTAAATATATGTCCAATTATGTCTTTTATCTCAAATGCTTTTTCTACCAGGATCTTATTTCAGGCTTCATTTGTTTAGAGGACAGGAGTGATTCGTTACAAATATTACGCAGCATCTGGCAGAATAGAAAGGGAAATTAGACTTGTGCAAAGCATCTATAAAAGAGAAGCTTTACAATGCATTCACCCTCAATAAAGCAGTGTACCTCTTTTCGAGTCATTAAAATGGTTACAAGGCCTGCTGGGCTCATGTGGCTGCTTTGGAAGATGTTCCCAGTTGCCTCCAGGCACGGAGCCACTCTGCTTCAATGGCAGTTCCACTAGAACTTTTTTTTTTTTTGGGGGGGGGGGGGGGAGGCAGTGTACAAATTACTGGGGACAATTTCTGAAACAGCTGCAGGGACTCATTTACTCAGCTGCTCCAAAAACCTGGGGGGGGGGGGGAGAAGCCTCTTCGTTTTCACTGAAGCTAACCCTAGTGGACAATGATTTCACCATCTTTATGGCTTTATTTTCCAAGCATTTTACGCTGGAAAATTAAGAGCAAAGAGCAAAGAAAGGTGTAAATTTATCCCCAGAGCTTTAATTGGTATAAAAGCAGGACTCACTCAAGGTGCAGCTGTAACTAGATGCAGCTATAACTGCATCTTATTAATAAAACAGAATGAAGTTTGTATTTTATTTGGATTTTTTTCTATCAGCTCTGGAATCTGATGGAAATGCACCATTTCCCATTCATAACCTTTTAGCAGGTTTTTTTAAAAAATAATTATTATTATTATTGTCGCTACACTCTGTTTCTTTTATATTTTTCTGATTTGGAATAATTGTTTTGTTACTTATAGGGTGCCTAAAACCTGATGGGTCATAGTTCAAATCAATCATAAATAATATTGGAAGAAGTACTACTGCATGTAGAGTATGCATGCTTTATACTATGCCTAAGCTTGGTCCTGAATTTTTGCATTTTGGGAAGAATCCTTTTTTAAATATTTTGCTTTGCTTTAAAAAAAATGAAGGAATCTTTGAGACATCTTGCTGGTGTCAAAAACTTTCCAGGGCTAAGATAAAGAACCTTTACTTTACTTTAAGGCTAGTAAGATACTTTATTCTCCTTTCTTGATTTAGGTAAGAGAAAAAGAGAGAGAGAGAGAGAGAGAGAGAGAGAAAGAGAGGGAGAAAGGTAGGGCGGGCAGGAAGGAAGGAAGGAAGGAAGGAAGGAAGGAAGGAAGGAAGGAAGGAAGGAAGGAAGCAGGCAGAAAACGTTACCCAGAATTAGTGCAATGTTTGTGATATCGTCTAAGAGTTCAAAAAAAATAAAAACCAACCACCCACATACACACCTGTTTAATGTTTTTAAACAAGCATTCAATTATCAAGCTAAATCTCAATTTTCACTGAATTTTTGAAACAGGATTAATATGCTTTATTCTATTATATTTCAAAGCATTCACAAAGGTCACATGCACATATACCTTATCATACGGCAAAAGGCCTTTCAGTGGAAAACGAAGTGTTGTTGGGTCCAACTTCCATGAATTGCAAATAGCACCAGAGTTGTTCACTACAGGAAGAAGACTGCATCGTCCTGGATATCAAAGAAAGAAAATCACAAAATATATCGTTCCCTAAATGTAATGATTACCATAATTGGGTTGTTGTTACTTAGCTTTCTTATAAACATGCCAAACTTTCTACAGATGGCTACAGGTTACATTTTATAAGTATTTTAAATATCAACATGTCCTATTTTCAGATATTTTAGATAATCAAGTTATCCTGAGCTATATGAATAGAAAATTTCAACTTTTCAGTTATTATTTTTCACTGTTATTAGATACAACAACATGAAATCACATCTGCCAATTCTTTAGCTGGCATTGACCTTCATCCCCAGAACTTATCGTATTTTGCGGAGTATAAGACGCACCAAGGCTTTGAAGAGGCAAATTTAAAAAAAAAGTTTTTACACTCTGCAGACCTCCCAAAAATGGCTTGTTTTTTGTGACCTCCCCCCCCCCCCCCGCCTTTTTAAAGGAATGACTAGCTTTTAGGAAGCTTGTAGAGTGCTCCTGGGGGGTGGGGGCACCCGAAAACTAGCAAAAAATGGCCCATTTCTTGCTAAAATGGGCCCATTTTTTGTCAAAAAAAATTGCATGCATAGCTTTGAGGCGGCTTATAGAGTGGTCCCGGGGGACTGTGGCAAAATTGAGCAACAAATGCCCTCCCCAGCCCCCCAAGAGCACTCTGCAAGGCTCCTAAAGGCTCTGCACGGCCATTTCGGTGAAGGGGGTGGGGTTTCAGGAGGCAAAAAATGCTGTATTCAGTGTATAAGACGCACCCAGATTTTCACCCTCTTTTTTGAAGGCAAACGGTGCGTCTTACACTCCGAAAAATACAATATGTTGCACATAGGATATGTGCAGATCCAAGCAGTGTGGTCTTTAGCAACAGAGAGTTGGAAATATTATCAATGTGAAGATTATACAACACATTTATACATTTGCCCATCTTATATTAAACTCTGTGCACCTCCCAGTCACAAGGTTTTCTAAGTGCCACTCAAGATTTTTGGTAGTGCACACAGTGTGCTGATAACCACTGGGACTATGATGGCCAGTTTATGCCATAATCTTTCAATTTCAATTTTCGGATCTTGATATTTTGTGAGCTTCTCCAATTCTTTGTTGATTATTCTACCATCCCCTGGTATTGCTAGATGATCATTTCTTCTTTTCAACCACAGTTAAATCTGCTATGTTATGTGTCAAGACTTTAATCAGCTTGTATTTGAAAACCCCACAATATTTTAACCTTCTCATTTTTGACTATTTTTTTCAACTTTTATGTTTTTCAGTTTTACATTACTGGCACATGATAATATTTGTAGATGTTCCAGTGAGTCATTTTGCAACTATGCTCTGTCATTGCTTATAATCAGTTTGCACATATGATCTACTGTTTCTTCTGCTTCTTTGCACAATCTGCACTTTGAATCATTTGATGATTCCCCCCCCCACACACACAATTCTGGCTTTGATTGCATTCGTTGATTAGCTTGCTGTTGAGCAGCCAAATCAATCCTTTGGCTTTTTAATTTTTTTTCTAGTGTACCAGTTGCAAACAATTGCAAGGTTTTACCTTTATTTATTTTTCTTTGAGTCTTTTGTAGAAATTGACCATGCAATATGGTATCAATAGCACTTAGACTTCATAGTGCTTCCCAGCCCTCTCTAAGTGATTAAACAGAGTCAGCACATTGCCCCTCAAAATCTGGCTCCTCATTTTATCAACCTCGGAAGGATGGAAGGTTGAGTCAACCTTGAGCTGGTCAGGATCGAACTCCTGGCAGTGGGAATGCAAAGTTAGCCTGCAATACTGCATTCTAGTCACTGTGCCACCACAGCCATGCCTTTCTGTGCCAGCATTCTGCTTGTATTATTATATTATTTCAATATTCATGCCTTGTTTCCTGTACATTCAGTTTTATTATTATATACAGTTGCTATTATTAGGGACTCTCATTTTATAGACAAAAATATATAATCCAAAGATCTAATCTTTAGAAATGCTTTCTATAGTACCCTGGCCATGAGCGTTGAACCTAGCCATTGAACCCTGCCCCTTTGCAAGGGTTTTCTTTATTCCTCCCTAATTTGTACACTGATTCAATTAACAGTACAAATGTAGACAGCTGACATAATAGAGTTATGATCAAAACAAAACATAGGACAAAATCAACCACAACAATTGCTATGCATCAGGGGAAGATAATTAACATAGATGTACTCCCAAAGAAAAAAAAGATGCATTATTGAGTAAATCAATGTTCCCAACCCAGGGCCCCCTAAAGGGAGCCAGGTTTTTACAGATTTGTGAAAGTCCACTGGGGTATGGGCCATGCAGGTCTGAGGAAGAATGCTGTTCCATTCCATAGAACAGCCACTAAGAAAGCACATTTCCTAGGTTTCACTAGATGTTTAAGTTCATCTTGATCTTACTGGCTTGGCAGAAATAACAATGAATAGAATCCCACAGATAACCAGGATCTAAGCCATGATACCCCAGGAGCCAGTCATTCTTTCTTAGTGCATCTTATTTCATAAGGCCGTTGTTCTGGGGATACCGTGGCTAATGGCTCAATGGTTAGAATGCAGCATTGCAGGCTACTTCTGCAGACTGTCAGCAGTTCAATTCTCCTGGGCTCAAGCTTGACTCAGCTTTCCATTCTTCCGAGGTCAGTAAAATGAGAACCCAGATTGTTGGGGATAATATGCTAACTCTGTAAACTGCTTAGAGAGGGCTGTAAAGCACCGTGAAGCGGTATATAAGTCTAAGTACTATTGCTGTATGAACTACTTTGAGCTCTCAAAAGAAGAGGATAGAAATGCAATAAATTAGTCCTTGTAAACTTATCATGTCATGTATAGCCTGATGACCAAATCTGTAGCCTGTTTCGTTTGATACCAAGATATAGATTAGAGCTTAGAAACCAATGATAACTATCGGTAATAGACATATCAAATGCCTTCAAACTTCATAGGCTAGAGAGATAATCCTTCAGTTTCCACAAGTACAATTGCTACATACACAGTAAATGCTTACCGCAGATGGAATTTATCCTTGCTGTAGGCCTGAAGGAATCCACAAAATCCGATACAAGGTTACCTAACAACTAAAAAACATACCAAATAGGAAAACATGATTTAAACACTAGTTACAAATTACAGATTAATTCAAAACCCAGAAATCACAACTTGAAAGTACACTGAAAACAATGTCTAACAATGTTACACAGTTTGCATAAAAACTCCATTCTGCAAGTTATGAGTTGCAAATGATGTAATTTACAGGATGCTTTATTTTTAGGTTTTTTAATCTCTGTGTGTGTGTGTGTGTGTGTGTGTGTGCGTGCGTGCGCCGCCTTTGAGTCAGTATTGACTCCTGGTGACTAAGTGGACAAGCCTGTGCAGTATACTTGGCAAGATTTTAGAATAGTTTGCCGTTGCCTGTTTCCTAGGGTTAAGAGAGACTCTGGACCTAAATCACCCAGCTGGCTTTGTGCCCAAGGCAGGACTAAAATTCAGAGTTTCCTATTTTCTAGCCTTAACGATTACACCAAACCTGGTTTATCTGCATTATCTATTTCATATTCTTTTAAACTTGTATCTCTATTAATTTTTCTTTATAAAAAAACTTAAAAATATCATCCTGTCCTGTCCGTCCATCTATCCATCCAATTTCTTAAACTGCCCATCTACTATCTACTGTATTTACTTCCTAAGGTCCAACATTGGATTAGAAAAAAATATTAAACATCAAATCTTACCCAGTGAGGAAGTTTTCCTTCAGGATACAACTTTCGGATTTCTGTGACAGCAAAGTAAGCAGGTAATAAACATGCATTCCTTTCCAAAATATATGCAACAACCTAAGGGAAAAAATCAACAAACCAGAGAAGAGTTTTATATATACATTAAAAAATCAACATTTGAAACGGCACAAAGTGAAATCTTGTCCAGAGCTATAGTCAGATTCCCATGTCTTCTTTCAGAAATAATTCCATTTTATTGTTGTTCATTTTTTTAAAAAAATTGTTAGATATTTACTATTTACTGGAGTAGCCCTACTTCCCAAACCTTTGCCATATTTCTGAAGGTTTTGTGAATCCCTATAAACATGCTCTTGTTTCTCAATGATCCTACATAAATTATGGGACTATTTGCCGTGAGATAAATTTTCCTGCTGGAATTAAATAAATATATATCCAGTTTTTAAAACATGCTCAAAATATGCTGCGCACATTTCAATTATTTAAATTAAAATGAGGTTTATTTAAATTGTGCATGTTTCTGAGTAAAAATACTATACAAATGCAATGAAAACATTAAACATTTCCAAGAAGACAGGAGAATAATGAATAGTCTTTTGATTGGTTTTAGGATGCAACACAAAAACAGCCAAGCAAACTGAATTTAAATAACAGAATCCACATATTTTTAACGTTTGTAATTAGCTCGCTTTAAGTAAATAACTGCCTATGCTGAGTACCTCAAGGAAGCAATATCAATTGAAGAGTGCCATTACAACCTCTAAGCAAATATAGTCTGCAAATTACAAAAGAATTTAATTAGCAGAAAAGCCTTAAAATGTTTCAGTTCTCTCTTTTTGAAACATTTACTGAATTGTTGAACTGTTGCACTAGAAAACAGCAAGCAACTCAGATCTAGTTTTCTCCATTTAATATGCTTACCTCTCTTGCTGCTAATAGTTGCTGCACAACAGCAGAGCTCACAGTGTTAGGAATAGTTAGGATTTTCTCCAGGATGCCCTTCAAAAGGTCTCGTACCCCCTGTAACACATAGATCAAATTCCAAAGGAATATCATGCCAAAATGCAAAATTCACTTTTTAATTTTGAATAAATGAACTAGACTTGTAACACTAATATCAAATTGTACAAAACATGTTATATCTGTCATTCTATTGTATCTAGAGGACAATACATAAGCTTTTTCATTCAAATTGTGCTTCGTAATCTGTCATTTCTCAAAAAAAACCATGCAAACTATCTGCATAGATTCTTCAGGTGAGTTAATGTTTTTCAGCTTTCTGGTTAGAAATTGCTTCTCTTCTAATTTAGGAGAACTATGTGCAGGAACAAATTAATGAGCAGTGATCTTCTTGATGGTGTAGAATCAAGGCAGATGACACTTTACTTCCCGTATTTGATATCTCCGTTTATCTCTAAGGGCTGTGCCATGACCCTGGCCCAAGACTATAAAAATCCTTCTTTTATATCTGGGTCCTACAAATCAGATGAGCATGCCTGTTAGGGCGTGTCAAATTTTTCAGTTTCCAAATTCTAAACATTAGGGGTGCTCAAAAGTTGCGACATGCCTTGGGGACGGTAAAGATAATTTTGGTTACTTTAATTTAGATGTGCTTGGTAAGTAACTACATAAATATCATAACTTTTTTAACATTCCGTTTGTTTCATCTCATATAATCATATAACAATGAGTAAAGAAATGGTTGAAAAAGACAATGGATGTGCCAACTCATTCGAAATGTATAAATCCTTATGACTAGAAATACTTGTATTGTTGACTGATCTGATAATAACTGAGATTGTAACATCAGTAAAATAGAATCACTGGAGCAGGTGATTAAGGTCTTTCCAATTCTACAGCTGAATTCATTACAGACTGTTATACTTCATAAGTCATTATAATCTATATTAGAGTGAATTATGAGTAAACTATACCTCTATCTCAGTAATGGCTAACCTTTTTTGGCTCCCATGCCAAAAGCAAGGGGAGTGCAGGGGGGTCGTGTGGGGCGTGGCACACCCATAATGTTATGTGTGCAACCCCTGCACGCACATGCGACCAGCAACCCCCCACCCCCGCTTTTAGCGCAATTTTTTTCACCCTCCCCAGGCTCCAAAGGCTTTCTAGGAGCCTGGGGAGGGTGAAAACAGCCTCCCTGGAGGGCAAAAACCGGACCTACAGGGAACCCGGAGGTTCAGGAATGGTGACTTCCAGTTTGTCCATAGGGCCAATTTCTGACCTCCGGAGTCTTCAGGAGGCTTCCCCAAAGGCTCTAGAGGGCAAAACCCGGACCTACGAGCAAACCGGAAATGTCTTCCAGTTTGTCCCTAGGGCAATTTTTCACCCTCCGGAACCTTCAGGGAAGCCTTCTGAAAGCTCCGAAGGGCAAAAACCGGATGTACGGGGAACCCGGAAGTTCGGGAAGGGTGATTTCCGGTTTGTCTGAAAGGGCGATTTTCAACTTCCGGAGCCTTCAGGCCAGAGGGCAAAAACTGCCCTATGAACAAACCGGTAAGGCCAGTTTTTTCCTTCTGGAACCTTCCTTGAAGTCTCCGGGGGCAAAAACCGGCCCTGTGAGCAAACCAGAAATCCGTTCCTGAACACACGTGCCATAGGTTCGCCATCACAGCTCTATCTCCTACCTTTATGACACATGTTTAATTTTATATATTATATATTGTACATATTTCACATCATATGGGGTTGGAGATGGTTTATTGCTTGTTTATATGCTGTATGGTGCCCAGAGTCATACTGTTTGACTTGGGCAGCCTTATAAAACTTAAGAACAAATATATAGATTTAGGTATATGGCTAGATAAAAAATACAAAAAAGCTATTATTGCTGTATAATAAAAAATAGGACATATGTATAGTTATTACCTTGTAGTCTACACCACCAATTATTTTTTGAACAAGTTTAAATGTCAGAGACCAAAGCTGTGTCCTTTCCCATTCCAGATTGTCAGAATTCAGCAGAGATTCACAAACCATTCTAGGAAAATTAAAGAAAAAAACACAATGAGTGGTATCTTTTCTAAGCAGAGCTGATGTATTATTATTATTATTATCTTTAAGCATCTGACTGTCTGTAATAAATTCTCTATTGCAGTTTATCTGAAAGAAACATACCTGGGTGGCAGTAACCCAGTCTCCACAGCCATTGCTAAGCAATCATATAGAAAAGAAATTCTTTTAGGACTATGTTGACTATGTATGAACCTTACAATCCACTGAACACACTGTTCATGAGATTCCTATAAGATAAAAAATTATATACATTCAATGACATCACAATTTGTTAAAAACAATTAAAAAAATTAATCTTGATAAAAAATTCCCACAGCCCATTGCAATCTCAGTGCAAGAATTGACAATTGAAACTTTTGGGTTGTATCATTCTTATTTTGATAAAACCTTTAAGCTGAAATAATTAAAAGTCTTTTAAACCCAAATGCCTATATATAACTAGAAGCTGGAAACAGAAATTGACAGGTTTTTTTAAAAGAAAAAGATGGCAATATCCTATTCAAAAGCTGCTCAGCAGGATCTGCCCCTAGTTAGAAACTCTGTCAGGGAATTTACAGATATCACAGGTAGCCAAGTTATTGATAGAAAATATTAGGTTTATAAAAACTGTCAATGTATGAAATTACTGAAGGAATTGGAACTGGATGTCATTAAAAAACCAGCAAATAAAATACTCACCTGGGAAAGATTGCTCCAGAACTGTCGAAAGGCACTCAAACAGCTGATTAATTTAGTTCGCTCATCTTCTGGGGTATCCATAAACATGCTAATACAAGTAAAGCCCAGTTATTTATAAAGCATTTCATCACTAGTTACTACAACAGAATCTCTAGAGTTATACCAGAAAATGTTTACATTACACTTACCCAGGAAAAGCTTCCTCTATGACTTCTGTTTTCTATAAAATAATTTAAAACATTGTATCATTCTAAGGACAATTTAGCTTTTATCCTATGCCACCTATACCCCATGTTTAAAACAAAGTCCCCAGAACAGGCAGAGGAAGAAACATTCTCAAGTAAAACCCTATCTATTGTTACCAGTTAACGAAAGGAAGCGTTCTCCTCTATGTAGGTAAACAAGTGAAAAAAGGTAAGCACAGAGCCAATAAACAAACAACCCCACTTCAAGTATCACCCAATGGTCCAAACTTATAGATAGAGAAATGAAAATATTTTGGGTAGGGAGGAGAGGTTGATAAAAATATTGATAAAATTCAAGGTATTTTACTACATGAGATAAAGAAAATGGAACAGAAACAAGGGCTCGCTATTGTTCTGTGCCAGCATCTGTCAATAAAATATTATCCTACATATGTATTCTAGGCACATACTGTCAGCTAGCCTGCTGCTTGCTGCCATAGACAGTGGAGAATCTTTCTGGCTTTGCTCATCTCTCCAAGGTCATTTCTTCTAGTTTTGGTATACAGCAGCCCCCCGTTTGCCTAGCTACAAGGGGGTTGGGCTTTACAGTTTACTTCTATTTGCTGTTTCAAGCACTTTGCCTCAGATCTTTTCTGAAACTTGTTGCTTTCACTTCATTCCTAGTAAAAGTACTTTTTCTGAATCTATGGAGCCAAGGATTTTTCTTTTCTAGGAAATGGAAATGGACAGAGGCAGCCCTGATATATACAATATATAGACCTCTATACAATGTATAGAAAATACCAAGTCCATATTGGGAGGCCATTAAGAAAGCAAAAATAATGCCACCACTAACAAAATATCTATAAGTACTTGCCCCACATCTCAAAAAAGAATGATCTGGAACTGGAGAGGGGAGAGATGAAGCAATTCCCTTGTGAGGAAGAAATCCCAATGTTGGGAACTATTACATCTGCAAGAGTGATGAATGGCAGAAGACAGAGGTTTCTACGTGATGTGCTGCACAAAGCACAAGGGGTTTTTATCTCTCATAGTTTTAGAACCCAAAGATCCAGCCAAGCCAAAGGCGGTATAGTCTTCACTTTGCCAACAATAGTTATGCCCATCAACTGGGACCACTTTAATGGGAGCGTAGCTAATCCAAGATGAATAAGACTATCCAGAATAACTGAAGGTTACATGGAAGCCCAAAGACAGGAGCCTTGCCTTCTTAGTGGAGAAGAAGCAAGGCTGTTTTTCAGTGGCAATTCTTCATTTTCCCCAGAGGCACCTAATCTACAGGGGAGTCGGGATATTGGAGTTAGATGTGGTTGGATCTCGTCTAGGTTGTCCTAACAGAGTGATCATTCAAAGGTCCATCTCCTCCATGGGTTGCCCATGGAAGCAAGAAGCATAAGGACCAGTTGTCACTCTAGTTGTTGTTGTTGTTGTTCACAGAAGCAAGAAGCATAAGGAACAGTCGTCACTCCAGTTGTTGTTCATGGAAGCAAGAAGCATAAGGACCAGTTGTCACTACTACTACTATTACTACTACCACTACATCTCCTCCTCCTCCTCTGTTGTTGGCTAGTTCATTCTCTTTTTTTCCTTCTCCTTCTTTCTCCTCCCCCTCCCCACCTCCCCTTCCCCCTTTGATTTCTCCATCATCTGCCTTTTGCAAAGTTGCATCGAAGGTTTCTTTCTCGCCAGCAGCCATCTAAATCAAGGCATGCACACTCCCCCTTCCCACCCCTATATCTCCGCAGCGTTCCCCATCAGGCGGTGACCATCCTTTGATGGTGGAAGATTGATGATGATCATGATGACTGGCCGTGGCGGGCGGCGGGACTCACCACCACTTCCTCGAAGATACTCTGCAACTGCGCCTCCATCGGGACCGCCATGGTGCGACCCGAAGGTTTAGTTTGCCACGATCCGGGCGGGAGAAAAAGCAACTGGGTCGCCTCTCCCCCGCCGATGCTTCCCTTTCCGGAAGTGTTCAGGAAGGCGCTTCCTTTCACATCCGGGTCGCGGGTAGCTGGGGGAGGGGAGGAATACTATTACTGCTGGTGGTGGTTGCGAGGGGATGCTGTAGCCTTTACGCCCTGCAACGGATTGGAGGGTTAAGAACCTAGAGCTCCCACCTGCTTGCTTTAAAGCAGCGGTCTCCAACCTTGGCAACTTTACAACTTGTGGACTTCGACTCCCATAATTCCTCAGCCAGGTAGCTGAGGAATTATGGGAGTTGAAGTCCACAAATCGTAAAGTTGCCAAGGTTGGAGACCCCTGCTTTAAAGTTCAGTGAAGCGCGCCAAACTCGGATGAAAAAGCATCTTCCAGCGGTGGAATTGGCGAGCTGCCCGATTTCCTAAAGAAATAGACATCGCATTGCACCCCGATTGCACAACGCATATTAGGAGCGACTCTAGTCATTGTTTCTCTGCTCTGATTTTCTTTAATAACAAAAACGAGCAGTATTCCTCCAGAACTTAAATTTGGTGGCCGAATCCAAACGTTTAAGACTGTTTATAAGTTTGCAAACTACACAGCCACCAATTGCATCAACTTGCTTGACTTTGCACAAGACATGACTAGAAAATAATTTGAAAGACCTGGAGGCCACTCTTGGATTTCTTGCCGGAGAAAGGGGGGGAAAAACCCTAATATTTTGATTTTAGATTTTGATGATTATATCTGTTTTGATAAGAAAAATATTGTGAAGTATTGAAATTATACATTTCATTTACATTTATAGTCCTTATGTAATGGTTTACATTTAAGATGAGAAGATTTTTGTTAGTTTGAATCTTGATTATTAGTATTTTTAGGTTTTTTTAAATGTACTTTTTGTCATTGAAAGATTATTTTTGAATGTTTTATTTGAATATAATTAAAATTTGGAAATTTTGATAGGGAATTAAATGTAGATCATCTTTGATTAAAGAAATATTGTGAAATTTTAAAATTATATATGTACTATTTATGATTTAGATAAGTTAAAGGAGGAGAAAAAGCATATAAAACTCAAAGAAGTTGTGCAAGATCGGAAAATGTGGAGAGACCTGGCCCATAAAATCGCCTAAAATCAGACATAACAAATGGATGATATCCATCATCAACTCCCTGCAACGGATTGCGTGGACAGTCAATTGCATAACGCACTGAGTTATTTTATAATATAAAAAGGTTATTGTCTTTGCATTTAATGTTTAATGCTAAGGTGTCCACTGCATTTTTTATAAATATTAAAAAAGAAAAGATAAAAGGAACTTATTTGAAAGGCATATAATTTTACAGCACTCTTTAAGTGATTTTACAGAGTCAGCATATTTCCCCCAACAATTTGAGTTCTCATTGTGCTGACCTCAGAAGGATGGAAGGCTGAGTCAATCTTGAACCAGTCAGAATCAAACTCCCGCCAGTCAGCAGAATTAGCCTGTAATACTGCATTGTAAACACTGTGCCACCCTAGCTCTTATATTTACAGATAGTCCTTGAATTATGACCACAATTGAGCCCAAAATTTATGCTGCTAAGTGAAACTTTTTCTAAGTGAGCTTTGCCCCATTTTATGACCTTTCTTGTCACATTTGTTAAGTGAATCACTAAAGTTGTTAAGTTAGTAACAAGCTTTTCCGTTGCTTGTCAGAAGATAACAAAAGCTGAACGCATGACCCTAGGACAGTGGTTCTCAACCTGTGGGTCGGGACCCCTTTGGGGGTCGAACAACCCTTTCACAGGGGTCACCTAAGACCATCGGAAAACATACTTTCGAAAAAATATGGAAAACATAAAATATTTTTTTGGTTGGGGGTCACCACAACATGAGGAACTGTATTAAAGGGTCGCGGCATTAGGAAGGTTGAGAACCACTGCCCTAGGACATTGAACCAATCGTAAATATGAACCAGTTGCCAAGCATCTTAATTTTGTTCACATGACCAAGGGGATGCTGCATCGGTCATAAGTGTGAAAAATGGTCGTAAGTCACTTTTTCAGTGTTGTAATTTTGAACACTCACTGAATGAACTGTTGTAACTCGAGGACTACCAGTCCTCTACCAAGTTTATACTTGGTAGACCTGCTTAGAAACCATGTGGTCAGTTTATAGTTGCCTTATTGTGTGATGTGTATAGGGCAGTGTTGAGCATGGGAGCGTGCACATGTGCACACATGACAAAACACGGAAGAACAGCCACCCGGCGCACATGCACCGAGAAGATGATCTGGTTTACGGCGCACGCATGCACACTGGCCAGCTGGACTTCATGCACGCATGAGAGCCAGAAACTGGAAGACCAGGTGGCCGGTGCACATGCACGCACCAGAAACTGGAAGAACAGTTGCCCAGCACACACATCCGTGTCAGGCGGCTGCTCTTCTGGTTTCCAGGGCTCCCGCACACGTAAAAACCAACTGGCCGGTGCACCGGAACCTTGAAGAGCAATGGGTGACTGCTTGCATGCCCGGAGAGACGGCTCTGCGTGCCACTTCCAGCATGTGTGCTATAGGCTCGCCATCACGGGTATCGGGTAACCTTATTTGACTAGATTTGGTTAAACTTCTGTTTTGGAATACTATACCAACCTATTCTGTTTAGTTTTACATTGCTGCATACTCTTAAAATTTAAGTGCCAATGAGATAATAATAATAATAATAATAATAATAATAATAATAATAATAATAATAATAATAATAATAATAATAATAATAATAATAATAATTTTATTTGATTAGCCGCAACCCTCTCCCGAAGGACTCGGGGCGGCGTACAATCAAAACAGATAAAAATACACATAAGACAAACATATATACAAAAAGAACAGAGACATATACATATGTGCATGGAGGAGAGTTGACTTATAAGTGAAAGACAATTAAAACACAATTTAAAATCCCCTTAAATAAAATTACTAAATTAAAAAACCCATCAGGAGCGTTACGAAGTTATGGTTGAGCCAGGCCAGCTATTTGGAAAAGGTGGGTCTTGAGCTTGACACGGAAGGAGCGGAGGTCAGTAGTGGTCCTAATATCCGGGGGGAGGTCATTCCACAGGGCTGGGCCCGCCACAGAGAAGGCTCTACTCCTAGGCGCTGCCCCATGGCACTGTCTGGTGGACGGCACCTGGAGAAGTCCCTCTCTGTGTGAGCGGATGGGTCGTAGGGATGTATGGGGCAGAATATGATCCCGCAGGTAACTAGGTCCTGAGCCATGGAGCGCTTTAAAGATCGTAATCAAGACCTTGAAATGCACTCGATAGACCACAGGAAGCCAGTGCAGCTCGCGCAGGAGAGGTGTCACATGGGAGTACTTAGTACTCCCCATAATCACCCGCGCGGCCGCATTCTGGACCAACTGCAGTCTCCGAGTGCATTTCAAGGGAAGCCCCATGTAGAGAGCGTTACAGTAGTCCAGGCGAGACGTCACCAGCGCATGGGTGACTGTGCGTAGGGCGTCCCGGTCCAATAGGGGGCGCAATTGGCGCACTAGGTGAACCTGGTGGAACACCCCCCTGGCCACGGCTGTCACATGATCATCCATGGACAGCCTGGCATCCAGGAGGACGCCCAAATTGCGCTCCCGCTCCACGGGGGCGAGTTGAATGCCCCCAATGGCCAGAGATGGAATTATCTGGTTGAACCGGGGAGCCGGAACCCACAGCCACTCCGTCTTGGAAGGGTTGAGCCTGAGTCGGTTGTCATCCATCCAGACCCGTACGGCTTCCACACACCGGGGCATCACTTCGACGGCCTCGTTGGGGTGGTTCGGGGTGGAAATGTACAGCTGAGTATCATCAGCGTACAGATGATATCCCACCCCGAAACCACGGATGATCTCACCCAGCGGCTTCATGTATGTGTTGAACAGGAGTGGCGAGAGGACCGACCCCTGTGGCACCCCACAAGTAAGGGGGCTTAGGGTCGACCTCTGCTCCCCTGCCAACACACGTTGCGTCCGGCCGGAGAGGTAGGAGCCGAACCACCGCAAAACGGTGCCCCGGACCCCCAGCCCCTCCAGTCGGTGCAACAGGATACCATGGTCGATGGTATCAAAAGCCGCCGAGAGGTCTAATAGGACTAGGATAGAGGAACAACCCCTATCTCTGGCCCTCCAGAGATCATCTACCAACGCGACCAAGGCCGTCTCTGTGCTGTGGCCAGGGCGAAAGCCGGACTGGCGCGGGTCTAGATAATCATTCTCCTCCAGATGTCGTGGGAACTGTGAAGCCACCACACTCTCTACAACCTTCGCCAAAAAGGGAAGGTTGGAGACAGGACGATAATTGGCCAGCTCCGTAGGGTCCAGGGAAGGCTTCTTGAGCAAGGGTCTCACCACCGCCTCTTTCAAGGCGGCCGGGAGAGACCCCTCACCCAACGAAGTGTTCACTAGGCCCAGGAGCCAGTCGCGTGTAACCTCCCAGGATGCCAGTACAAGCCAGGAGGGACACGGGTCCAGCAAACATGTGGTAGGTCGCAGTCGTCCACGCAATCTGTCCAAATCCTCGATGACAACCAAGTCAAACTCCTCCCAAAAAGGTTTCTCAAGACTCACCACTGGCGTCTCGACTGGGCCACTGAAGGGGACCCAATCCTTCCGGATTTGAGTGACTTTATCCTGCAGATATTTCCCAAACTCCTCTGCCCTACCCTGTAAAGGGGCCTCCTGCGGCCTCTGAAACAGAAGGGAGCGGGACACCCGAAACAGGGCGGCAGGGCGGTTCTCTGCGGATGCAATGAGAGCAGCACAGTATTGACGTTTGGCCGTTCTCTATGCCACTAGGTACGTCCTTAAATGGGCTCGTACCTGTGCTCGGTCAAATTCGGATCGGGAGGATCTCCAACGACTCTCTAGGCATCTCTTGCGGCGCTTCATCACCCTTAGCTCCTCGGTGAACCAAGGAGCCAGGGTGGATCGTTGCCGCCGGAGAGGCCGCAAAGGCGCCACCCGGTTCAAGGCCCCGGTAGTCGTATCATTCCACACGGCCACCAGGTTCTCTACCCGAGGGCGGGTCAGGGCTGCAGGAGGTGGCCCAAGCTCCGTCTGGAACCTGTCTGGTTACATCAAGCGCCTGGGGCGGAACCATCTAGTGTTTTCCGGTTCCGCCTCCCCGCAGCGAGGGGTAGCACCAGGGAAGTCAAGTCGGAGGAGTGAGTGATCTGACCATGACAGAGGAGTGATGGTTAAATTCACTCCTCCCAGATCACTCAACCACTGGCGAGAGACAAAAACAAGGTCCAAGGTGTGACCTCCCTCGTGTGTCGGGCCCTGAATCATTTGAGTCAGGTCCATGGCTATCATGGAAGCCATGAACTCCCGAACCCCCTCTGATGCTTCTCCCATCGACGGCAGGTTAAAATCCCCCATCACTAAAAGTTTGGGGGTCTCAACCGCCACCGATGAGATCAGCTCGAGGAGCTCAGGCAGGGTCGCTGATGTATGGCGGGGAGCCAGGTATACTATCAGCAGGCCCAACTGCCTCCCAGGGCCCCATTTCACAACAAGGGATTCACATCCGGACGTCTGTGGCACAGTGGACTCCCTCGGCTCCAAGTCCTCCCGGATAATCACTGCTACCCCACCGCCCCTTCCCCGGGCCCGGGGCTGGTGAAATGCTTGGTAACCTGGTGGGCACATTTCCACGAGGGGTAACCCTCCCTCGTGGCCCAACCAGGTTTCCGTTATTCCCGCGAGGTCCGGCTCCCCCTCCAAAATTAGATCATGAATGAGGGGGGCCTTATTGACAACGGACCTCGCATTGCATAACAACAGCCTCAGGCCCTGGGCCTGCAGATCCTGACCACCTAGAACGCGGGGGTTGGTACAAGCGACCGGGTGTAACCAGCACCCACGGTCTCCCAACTGACTACGAGTTGTTAATCTGTCCTCGTATCTGCCCCTCCCTACGACTGTTGGAATCAAGGAGCCCTGTATAGGAATGATATCCTCTCAGGTAGTCCTCAATTTATAAGTTCATTTGGTGACGTCTCGGCTGGACTACTGCAATGCCCTCTACATGGGGCTTCCCTTGGGACGCGCTCGAAGACTGCAGCTAGTCCAGAATGCAGCCGCGCGGGCTATTTTTGGGAGTACTAGGTACTCCCACGTAACACCGCTCCTGCGCGAGCTGCACTGGCTGCCTGTGGTCTTTCGGGTGCGTTTCAAGGTGTTAATCACCATCTTTAAAGCGCTCCATGGCTCAGGACCTAGGTACTTGCGGGATCGCATCCTACCACACACTTCCCTGCGACCGATTCGCTCTCACAGGGAGGGGCTCCTCCGGGTGCCGTCCACTAGGCAGTGCCAACGGGCGACACCTAGGAGTAGAGCCTTCTCTGTGATGGGCCCAACCCTCTGGAATGACCTCCCCCCCCGATATCAGAACCACCACCGACTTTCTCTCCTTTCGACGAAAACTGAAGACTCACCTGTTCCGTTTAGCAGGCCTGGACCATTCATAACCTCATTATACCTCTTGGCAGATATATTTTAACTGGGTAATTTTAATTGGGTATTTTTTAGGATTGTTTATATATTGTTTTTATCTGCTTTACCTGTACAGTGTTGTATTGCCTCCTCTTCTATGTTTTTATGTTTGCATGTTTGTAGTCCATTTTATCTATTTCATTTGACTGTACACCGCCCCGAGTCCCTTTGGGGAGAGGGGGCGGTATAAAAATCAAAATAAAGGTAAAGGTAAAGGTGACCATTCAAAGTTATAACGGCACTCAAAAAAGTGACTTACAACCGTTTCTCACACTTAAAACTGCTGCAGCATCTCCATGGCCACATGATCAAAATTCAGATGCTTGACAACCAACTCACATTTATGACGGTTGCAGTGTCTACAGGGTCACCTTTTGTGATCTTCTGACAAGCAAAATCAATAGGGAAGCCAGATTCACTTAAGAAATGTGTTACTAACATAACAACTGCAATGGTCGTAAAATGGGACAAAATTCACTTAACAAATGTCTTGCTTGGCAACATAAATTTTGGGTGCCATTGTGGTTGTAAGTCGAGGACTAGCCTTATTTAGTTTTCTTGAAGGAAAATATTTCTTCCAAAGTTGAGCAAAGTTTATTGTGACAGCCATGATGTAGCTCAGTAAATTGGGCAGTGATGTGAGCTTAATAAAGTGGCTTCTATTTGTTGGTTTAGATGGGATTGCAGTTGGAAGGCCGGAAAGATTAGTTTGGATCTGATAGGATTAGACTAAGAAAGGAGGTTCGTTTGACTGAGATAATGTCCAAAAGCCAGGGAGGAGAAAGGGTGCAGTTTCCAATTTGTTAGATTTATTTTCTCCACAGTGTAAGATTTAATGCCAAATATGAGTAATTAAAGCTACAGAATTTTGAAACAATTCTATCAGTGAGCTCATTTCTTTGGAATCTTATTTTTCCAGAAAGAATGTTTGCAAGAAGGATCACGTGTATTTACGATAACTCAGTAATGTAATTTTTCATCTGCTGTTTGTGCTTACAGATATTGCCGATTCTCAGCCTTGGCACAAATTCTTAAAGTACGCAATACATCCACGTTTCCCACTGCTTGCATATGCACATACAACCAAAGAGGACAATAGTAGGATGTGGCTTTGATCGCGGGAAGAAAAAAACAGAATGCCCATTGGCTGTTGTTGATTTTAAAAAGGGCGTAAAGAATTCCAGAAGTCACCCTTTGCATGCAACAGCATAGGAACCTGTTGTGGCCCAGCAGGAGCCGTTGGAGTTGCCACCAGACTCCGACAGCGAGGTGTCCTCTGAGTCGGCTCAAGAGGAGGTGGGGGACCCTGGACAGGGTTCCGACGCTGAGCAGGGCGCAGAGAGGCTGGTTGGCCACCAGGGGGCGCCTGAGGCATGGAGCAGTGGTGAAAGCCAAAGGAAGGGGGCTCCTGATGTCATGCCTTGGAGCAGTGGGGAGGAGTCACAGGACAGTGAGTCAGACATCAGCAGTGAGCTATTAGATGCTCGTTACCAACGTGCTACCAGGCGTAAGGAGCAATTGAGCAATTACAGGAGGTAATGGCTCTCAGCTGCTGATCATTAGACTCCTCTCCAGACTATAAAGGGACTGCTTGTGGACACACCCTTTGCAGGAATCAACTGATCATTGGAGTTGGAGAAGCTCAGATCTGTGTCGTACTTTGGCAGGCTGGATTGCTGCCAAAGGGTTTACCTGGATTGCTGTTAATCTGTTCCCTGGACCTTGGCAGGCAGGAGTGCTGCTAAGGTGATTATCTGGAGCTTGGTAGCTGGATTGCTGCCAAGGGGTGTCGCTGTAGCTGGATTGCTGCCCAGAGTGCTATCTTGACCTTGGCAGGCTGGATTGCTGCCAAGGTGGAACCTGTATGTCAATAAACATCTTTGAAGAGACTTTGTGTCGGAGTGTCTTGGTATACAAGAGAAGGGAGTCAGAACAGGAACCCAACAGAATAGCATTGGATTAAAGAAGCGCTCACTGCTTTTCCTACCTCTGTGGTGCTTTGGCAACAAAACAAAATTGGGGTTCAGGTCTCAAAAGAAATGGAGAGGAAAGGAGAGAGGCAGGATGGGTAATGTCTTCTCAGGTCCATAACTGATAGCAGACTTTTTGTTTGTTTGTTTGTTTTGTTTACTACCCTGTTTTCCTGAAAATAAGACTTCCCCGGATAATAAACCCAATCGGGCTTTTGAGCACCTGTGCTAAAATAAATCCTCCCCCCCCCCAAAATAACTCCTCCCTTAAAATATTTAAATGCATGTGCAGCCAGTCCATGCCATTTCCTGAGAATGGAGGGGGGGGACATGCCCCACCACCCCACATGCACCTGCCATTTACGCGGAATGGCCTTGCGGAGGCCGCTCCCGCAAACCCTAGCTACTGTGCCCCTTCTCTTAGTGGCAGCCACAAAAAGAGCGGCAGGCCCAGTGACGCTACGGCTGGCAAGAGTGTGCCAGAAACAGACAGAACGTCCGGCCCTCTCTGGATCATCTGATCCGCAGGCCAAGATTAAGAGGCCTCCTACACCTCATAATTAATAAGATCTCCCCCAAAATAAGGCCAACCTCTTATTTCAGGGATTACAAGAAAATAACACCATGTCTTATTTGGGGGGAAACATGGTAATTCCCCAATGATCATTCTGAATCAAAGAACCGAAACCAGAGGAGCCATTTCTGGTGCTTTTCTCCCCACTATGCATTTCTTGACAACAGAAGTTGGGAAGAGGGGAGAATGCTATCTCTCCCTGCAACTTCTCTTCTCATGGGTAGCAGGTGAGGAGCAATGAAGAATCACTTTCCGTGAGAAAAGAAGGTGGGGGAGTAGCTCCTCCTAAGGTCATAGGCAGAGATTTCATGGAGAAAGGGATTTGGCTAGGGAGCCATTTTCCATCACTTTCCTGTTCCCTGAGAATAGAACCAGGGAAAGTGGCTTTCTAGTTGCCACTCTAGGAGGAGAAACAGGACTCTTTGGTGCTGAGAGAACTGATCTTCCAGGGACTCCTTTCCATGCTGCTGTCCCTTCGGGGAAAATCTGGCTTGGCCCCTCTTCCAATATCCAAAGGCAAATGACTGTGTGAGAATCAGTGGCTCAGAACCAAGGGGTTGAATATGCCCACAGCAGCCTCAGGTGGCCATAAGGAGCAAAGCAATCCCTCAAACAGCTTACCTTTACATGAGGTGCTTCAGACAGACCAGATGGCACAGCTTGTACCAGAAGAAGATGGAAAAAGCTGTTGGATCATGGAAGACAATTGCAGCCTGCCTACTCAATGAGTTGCGGTGAGTTGAAACAGCATTGCCCATTCACAGCTTTCAAATCCGTTTGCTGTCCATGGGTAGGGGCCATATGGTTCAGTCATTCTTTACCCTTTAGTGTAAAGTTCTTGTATTAGTTCTTGGGTCATGGGCAAAAAAAAAAGCATATAAATTCCTTAAATGAAAAAGTATGAAATATTCACCACCATATGATATCTACTTTTCTGGATCCAGAAAAATATGTAAACAACATGCATGAAAACGTGTGTGGGTTTTTTAAATGATTTTATTTGCACACTGCCAGAGTCCTTCTGTGAGCAGTTCCTAAATGTGATTCATAAATAAATAATTCTTTTAAACAATTATAAAGTAGTGAATGTACTTGATTTATTTGAGTGTTTATGTTTTGGGTATTGGCTGAATCCCAGTTTTTTCTCCCTATAAGAGGGGGGGAAATGAGAGAGTTTTCTCTTCCTCACTTTCGATTTCCAAACAGAAAATTGCTGAAAATGCCTTCTGCCCTTTACATGTATTGGTTAAAAGTAGATTAGGTGTCCTCCCTCTAAATGAGCAAAGGCTGCTCTTGTTTATATACTACCAGTTGAGTGATAATACTCTCTCAATTTTTCTTCAGCTCAGGCACAACTGAAAGAGCAGGACAGAGCAAAGAGTAACTGGAAAAATGGAAACGCTTGCTGCAGATGAGACAGATATGGGAGAGAAGAACACTTTGGACCTGATAGATTCCCATACAGAGACAATTATTAAAAGAAGCACTCTTAGGAAATATAAGATACTCTGTGTTGTAAGTATTATTTTTTACTTACTGTACCTTTGAACGTTGCATTTGTTGTATCCTTTCTGTTTCAGTTTTGTGATTAACAGCATAAACATGCTCCTAGTTTTCCATTGTTTGCTTGGAAATATCCTGGTCCTGCCACTTTTTTTTGTCACATTTATCAGCATGAATAGAGACACTTTCATTTGTTAATGTTTTCAGTGGACGGTCTGCTTCAAGGGCTAATACAGACACTTGAAATAGTCAGAGTTAGCAAAGTTGGGAGATATCGCTGTTTCCTGTTTATAATATATAAATACTTCCCTCTCCCCCTGTCTGTCTCTCTCCCTTTGTTTAAAACAAAAGGGAATGTTTACATCTGTGTTGTATTATACTGCTGTATTACTATGAATTGTTATAGAAAGCAAGTTTAGTGTCATAGTTAAAGGCATTTTCCCACTAGAAAGTGAAAGAATGTGAGTGCTTAGTCCCACTGCAGGCATAAAATTAGCTGGGTGATTTTGGACCATTTTGGGTGGGTGGGTGGGCAATTGCCCACAGATTACTTTTCCTTGTACTTTCTAGGAATCAACATTTACTTGTAGGGACAAAAAAGGAATTATTATAGGTTTAATTTATAATCTAGTGTATCCTAAATTCCACACATCTGAATTTAGGCAGGAGAAACTGATCTACAGTGGGTAAGAGTAATTCAGATCTTTAGGCAAAGGATAGGAGAAAAAGTAGGACTTCATCCTGTTAAACTGGAACTGGACTAAACTATGAACTCCTTTCATAACAGACATCTAGGACAATATACTCTGTGTTTCTAAGGATTCTTGTTCTGGGTATTGGCTTCTTTCACCAAATAGGTGTGCCAAAATGAAGTGTCTTATACCTTGAAAAGGGAGAGATTTCCGAAGTAGTAGATCTGGGTTTATTATTGTTTTGTGAGAGCCTTCTTCTGGCTCTGAACTTTGACACAAACTTATCAAAGCTCTTGAGGCGTATTAGTGCTTACTAAAGACTGATTTTTTAAAAAGTAACAATGTTATCTGTTGGAAAAATTCCCAAGAAAGTCTAAGAGTGAGTGCTGAACATTTTCCATAAATTTATGGTTCAGAAAGAGAAGACAAAACATTACTATGAGGTTTTCTGTAGCTCCTTCTGCTAGAGGAAACACATAGTTTCTCTCTAAATACCAATGGTCCTTGACTTACCACCACAGCTGAGTCCAAAATCTCTGTTGCTAAGTGAGACAGATGTTTAAGAGAGTTTTGCCTCATTTTACCACCTTTATTGCCACAGTTGTTTAGTGAATCACTGCAGTTGTTAAATTAGTAACACGGTTATTAAGTGAATCTGGCTTCCCCATTAGCTTGGCTTGTCAAAAGGTCCTGAAGGGTGATCATGTGTCTTTGGGACATTGCAACCGTCATAAATATGAAACAGCTGCCAAGCTCCTGAATTCTGATCACGTGAACATGGGGTTGCGGCAATGGTGTTGTGTGGAAAACGATCATAAATTACTTTTTTCAGTCTTGTTGTAACTCCAAACTGTCACAAAACAAATGGTTGTAAGTGGAGTACTACTTGTATTTTATATCTTTTTACCTGTGAAACATTTTAGCCAGTTTTTTATATAGTGTACAAAGCTGCTGTTTCTTTAGTAATGATTTCTTAAGACAGAATTGTCTGGTTCCAACAAAACTGGGGGTTTCTAAACTGCTGATGAAGAAGGGCTCTGATGGATTAGAAAGAGTGTACGAAGAGAAACAATGATAGTGAGGGGCCAAGAGAATAAAACCGAGGAAGAACATTAAAGGAATAGGATATATTTAGCCTAAAAAGAAAAGGCTAAGGGGAGACATGATAGCAGTCTTCAAGGGGTTGCTAGAAGCCTTTGAGGGAAGAGGTCCCAGGGACTTCATTTAAATATGAGCCAGCAGTGTTTTAAATATGAGCCAGCAGTGTGCAGTAGCTGCCAAAAAAGCCAACACAGTTCTAGGCTATATAAACAGAGGGATAGAATCAAGATCACGTGAAGGGTTAATACCACTTTATAAGGCCTTGGTAAGGCCACACTTGGAATACTGTATTCAGTTCTGGTCGCCACGATGTAAAAAAGATGTGGAGACTCTAGAAAGAGGGCAGAGAAGAGCAACAAAGATGATTAGGGGACTGGAGACTAAAACATATGAAGAACGGTTGCAGGAACTGGGTATGTCTAGTTTAATAGAAAGAAGGATTAGGGGAGACATGATAGCAGTGTTCCAATATCTCAGGGTTTGCCACAAAGATGAGGGAGTCAAACTATTCTCCAAGGCACCTGAGGGTAGAACAAGAAGCAATGGAAACTAATCAAGGAGAGAAGCAACTTAGAACTGAGGAGAAACTTCCTGACAGTTAGAACAATTAATCAGTGGAACAGCTTGCTTCCAGAAGTTTATTATGCATTTATTCTCCACAGGACCTGAGGGTAAGACAAAAACCAGTGGATGGAAGAGAATTTGTCTCATTAAACTATGCCTTAGAATTCATCTAGAATAGACACAGAGGGAATTGTATAAAGGTGATTGCTTTATTTGTTTCTTGGAAGATTTACAGAGGGAGATTCAATCTTGAAATAAGGATGAATTTCCTGACATAACAGCTGTTAAGCAATGGAAAGTCTTGCCTTCTAGAACAATGGGAGCTAGAAATCCTAGAGATTTTCAAGCAACGACTGGACAATAATTTGTCAGGGATGGTCTAACCCAGCGATGGCGAACCTTTTTTGGCTCGTGTGCCACAAGTGGGGGGAGCGCGGGGGGGTCGTGTGTGGGCGTGCCACACCCATAATGCAACGCACGATCCCCCAGTACGCATGCGCGCACAATACGCCCCCCCATTTTTGCATGCTTTTTTTGCCCTCCCCAGGCTCCAGAGGCTTTATAGGAGCCTGGGGAGGGCGAAAAGAGCCTCCTCCCCCCGAGGCCCTCCGGAGGCTTCAGGGACCATCTGGAGGCTTCCCTGACGCCTTCGGAGCGCTTAAAACCACCCTCCGAGCAACCTGGAAGTCACTTCCAGTTTGCTCGGAGGGTGGTTTTAAGCGCTCTGAAGGCGTCAGGGAAGCTTCCAGACGGTCCCTGAAGCCTCCGGGGGGGCGGGGAGGCTCTTTTCGCCCTCCCCAGGCTCCTATAAAGCCTCTGGAGCCTGGGGAAGGCGAAAAATAGCTTTTAAAAAGGTGGACTCAGCTGGCCAGCGCGCACATGCGCGCTGGCCAGCTGACAGGGCAGCGCCTTGCGTGCCCGACAAATGGCTCCACGTGCCACTTGTGGCATGCGTGCCATAGGTTCGCCATCACTGGTCTAACCCTTGCCCTGGGTGGACTAGAAGAGCCGTTCTTGGACTGGAAGAGTCAGGTTTGGTCTAGAGGTTAAAATGTTGGAATGGAAGACCATGAGTTCTAGGCCTGTCTTAGATTTGAAAGTTGGTGAGTAACTTTTAGGCAAGTCATTTTCCCAAAACCCAAATCAGCTCATAGGATTATTATTAGAGGGAAAATAGGAGACAGAAACATTATATGCACTGCCTTGAGTTGTACAAAGTAAAGACAGGAAATAAGTCTAATAACAAGGAAGTACTATTAGCTATTTTTTAAAGTTGTGAAAGCAAAGGTGAGATATATGTCTAATGATAAAAATGAATAAAAAGGTTATTTTTACATTTTGAAATTATTTCACCTTCATTGACTAATGAATCCTAATGGATTTCTGGAGCACATCCCAATAGATATACTACTCATCTTCTACATTTGAGAGATTTGAGACACAATCTCAACAGCATCAAGTGAATTATTCTACTTACTGCTGACCACCCTTTTATTATCTACAGCTATTTGTAAATGAAGCTTGTTTTTGATTGCCCTGTGGAATTATTTTTGTGAAGAGAAAAATAAGAAAAATGGGTCCGTTCATTTTTTCCATATTGTTGCATTCTAAACTATAGCAGCCTCTGGGGGACTTTGAGCCAGGGTTTGTAAGGAAAATGGAGGATGGAATAGTATTTCACCATCATGAATTCAAAGGAATATAAATGTATGTGTTAAATTTCATCACAGTGTGGCTGAAGTAACTTTGATTTCAAATATTAAGTGTTTAAAAGCCTTAGGGGCCACCTTGTAAAGATACACTTGGTTTTAATAGCCTTTGGGAATTTCTTGAAGATCTGACTTTTCTGTCAGGCACAGATACTAGATTGTTATTAAAGCCTAATGTGTATGGTTTGATTGAATATAATTTTTAGTGGCATTGGGTTTACTGTAATAATAATTAATAATAATAATAATAATAATAATAATAATAATAATAATAATAATAATATTTATTTCTTAGCCGCACCCTCTCCCGAAGGACTCGGGGCGGCGTACAATAAAAACATAAAAATACAAGTATGGACAAACATACATATAATATAGACGTATACAAAGACGTATACAAAGACGTATACAAAGACGTATACAAAGAGGAGGTGGACAAATGGATGGAGACAATTAAAATCACAATATTAAAATCCCCTAAATAAATTAGATAAAAATTACAAAAATAAAAAACCCGTCAGGAGCGATATGTTCAGACTATAGTTGAGCCAGGCCAGCTACTTGAAATAGGTGGGTCTTGAGCTTTACACGGAAGGAGCGGAGGTCAGAGGTAGTCCTAATATCCGGAGGGAGGTCATTCCACAGGGCTGGGCCCGCCACAGAGAAGGCTCTACTCCTAGGCGCCGCCCCTCGGCACTGTCTGGTGGACGGCACCTGGAGGAGTCCCTCTCTGTGCGAGCGGATTGGTCGCAGGGATGTATGGGGCAGGATACGATCCCGTAAGTAACTAGGTCCTGAGCCATGTACTATAATGTTGCTTTATAGTTTCTTCTTTTTGCGTTTTGCACTCTGAGCTGCCCAAAGTCACAAGATTCAGACAGGCAGAAAAATAAATTCAATTCAATCATCAATCAATTCAAACAAACAAATAAGTGAAGTTTATCTTGTGTTCATTTCTCTGGAATTTTGTTAAAGTATATTATTCTGGTCCAGGAGGAGAATATTTGATAACATGCACCTGTCTTTAGGTATGGAGGCGACAAGGAAGAGATCAGTTCCACTTAAGAGCTTAGTTCAGTACATTAATTAGGATTTATGCCTCGTGAAGTGCATATGTAGATTCTCAGCTGAAAAGGGCATTTGGCTAAGGTACAGCTGTACATAGTGAAAAAAACCACAGTTATCACTATTGCCACTTCCAGCAGTCCCTTGTGACTGGGCTAATACCTCCCTGTTTGGTTAAAAAAAACAAGTGTTCATTGTTGTCCCCTTCTATTGCTTAGTCAAGAATATCCAAGGATATTTTTGGGAGCATAAGGAAACAGAGTGGAGAGATGAGTCTGCAGAAGGTAAGGCATAAATACCAGGATAGGAAATTGGGACCAAAGATTTGGATTCTGACCATGCTGAGTTCTGAAGGACTAGTCCAAAAGTGAATCAGGAATCCATTGAAAAATTAAAGCCAGCTAAAATTATTCCAAATGTTTTGGGAAAATGCATGCTGTTTACTTTTAGGATCTATTCATTAGTGGAAATTTGCTATGACCTCTCAATTACTGTTGGGATTAATTAGGAAACATATTTCCCTAATAGTGAAGTTTGGGACTTGCACACAGTCCTGTGTAGTTTGATGAATATGTCACGCCATATTTTCCCCAATGACCTAATTGACAAGTACAATATTGCTAAAGACATTATTTTGGGTTTTTTTTCCTATTTTTTTAAAAAATTGGATTTATTACTCTTAATAAATCTTATTACTCGTAAGAACATTTTTACTGCCTGGTTTTGAGGGAAAATAGAAGTGCTCTCTGTGTTTTTAAAGATGATGACTGCACAAGGCAGTAAAAAAAATATTTGGCCAATGTTGACAATTTCCTCCTTGCATTAAATCTTTATATACTGTATGTTCCCCACCCCACTTCAATTGACTGAATATAGCTCTTATTCTTATTAGACAGCAATGCTGAAGTCTATGGATATGATGTAGTCTTGATTTGGCTTCTACTACAAAACTTCATTCTTTCTGTTGTAACAGTAGGAAGGTAGCTCTCTTTCCTGGTTACCTCTGTCCTCAGAGTGCAGTGAAGCATGCTGAGTCAATCTGTTCCTGCTTCTTTTGTTCTAGATAGCAGGTTACTCAATAATTGTGAAAGAAATTCTCTCCCTCCCTCCCTCTGTGTGTGTATTTACAAAGCCTTACCTGAAAAACATTTACATCCTTGAGTTACGAACCAGGAACAATAACCAATATTTGGACAATGTCTAAATAAAATAATCTGAGCTCATAAACATTGGATTGTTACTGCAAATCCAAATAATTTAATTGGAAAGCGGAGTTGATTTTAGAGGGATTTCATTGGAACATATCACAGCTGTACCAGAATCTGAAATGAGTTTCCTCAAAAGAAAGTTTGTATTTAAATGGTTTACTTTCAAGTAAAGATGCTAGGAATGGCAATGTCGTAATACAGTTCAAGCATGATCACTTGAACTGTATTATATATGCAGGAAACTATCCCCCTGCTTTATTGATCATACACATGTATGCATCACAGTCTAATATTCATCAGAATCAGCCAACAGTAGCTGATCTTTTTCTGACATGACTTCTAATAATAAAGTAGATTATTACCCCACCATCAATCTCATCCCCACCATCAATCTCATCCAATATTTTAGCGGTGATTTTTCAAATATTCCCGATTTTTCCTTTGAGAAAAAGCAGAGAATTACAGTAATCTTTCGATTGGGACTGGCAACTTGGTCATAAAGTGAAATGATCACTAAGTGTAACTACAACTGGGTTTACACATCCAAATAATTTGGATATCTGCTGGTAAGTTAGGGCTGGCTGGGCGGGGGCATCAGCAATTGACAGGTGAGCCCTCTTCCTCTCTGGGGGGGGGGGAGGCTCTTGGGCACACACCAGAGGGCCAGGAGTACAGTTGATCTCATGGTATATGTCTCCCTTTGTTCTCCCTTTTCCCAGCAATGTGGCAGGCAGTTATGTGAAGAGGAGGAGGAGGAGGAGGAAGAGGAGGAGGAGGAGAAGGACAAGGAGGAGTTGTTCACCAGGGCTCTATTGAGGGTCATGAGGAGAGGGGAAACAAGAGTAGCTTTTATGTGTAAAAAAGGATGACTTAATGGATCATGGATTGACTAGTTATATTATTGTACAAATTGTAAAATTGTATTCAAACCAAAAAGGACAATCAAATTAAAATGCAGGGGGAAAAAATAGATGTATTGATATTCCCTTCTTAGCCAGCATGGTCCCTGCTGAAATGATGGGAGTTGTAATCTAGAATATCTGGAAAGTAAGGTATTTCTGGGGAAAGTTTATCCAAGATTGGCTTCCTTATAATGGGAAAGGAAGTCTCTTATGTTTCTAAAGATTTCCGGTATTTTGTAATATAAAGACTGAGCATAAGTGGATTGTCAGTTGAATTACTCCCAAATTCACCCTAATGAATTAGCTGTCATTTTTGGCATTTCAGAATAGGCATTCATTTCTCTGATCCAGTTCACAGACTGGCAGTTTATTGTTGTTTTTTTATATCTTATCTATTGTTCTTTAACAGATTTTGAATGACATCATGATCTACCACACAGTTCACTTGAAACTATGATGACTTGTCACTCATCTCTGCATCTCTTCTTTTATGTAGCAAATAAGAACTATTTTTAATTTGCATAGGGAGAGGAAATACTACGTGTTTAAATTTAAGTAGCTACAGCAAATATTTATTGTGAATATTTATACCATTGGAGAAAGGTAACATGTAGAATTTCCTGGTTCTGGTAGTATATAACTCTGTTCACTTAAAATAGAAACATAATGTCTATCTGCTAGTTGAAATAGTACATTTCAACAGGTAGATTTTTTTTTAATGTTTAGATGTGCTAACTCAGGGGTCGGCAAACGTAAACACTCAAAAAGCCATTTGGACCTGTTTCCCACAGAAAAGAAAACATTGGGAGCCACAAAGGTCCTAACCGGAAGCCCCCTGTTCAATTCTGGAGCTGACCGGAAGTTCAGTTCCCCCATCATAGAGTCTCCTAGCGCGACATACTTTTTTCTCTATCTGTCATAACCGAAAGCCCTATCAATTGTGGAGACAACTGGAAAACCCTCCCCTTGCCATAGAGTCTTCTCCTGGCGCACTGTGCTTCTCTTCCCCCCCCCGCACTGGAAGCTCCTCTCAAAATTGTGGCGCCGACTGGTGATGGAGCCGCAGCAGGGGGAGGAAAGAGCCACATGCGGCTCCAGAGCCTTAGTTTGCTGACCCCTGTGCTAACTGATTTAGTTTAGACATATGAGAAATTATATTCCATTATAACATGCATGGACAATCATTTTTTAGTTTCTGCTTTGTGTTCTAATAAGATATTTTTCTTTTAAGGTACATTATATCTTAAAAATATTTTAAGATATTTTGCTGTAGAGTTATAGAAACGATGTAATGGACTTAAGAAAGATAAAGTCTTCCTGCAGTTGAACTTGACTTCTACTAGCTACATGCACACAAGGAAATAATTTCCTTGATATTAGGAAAGTAGTTTGCTGTTCCCTTATTCTGGGAAGAAGTTTGACTTCCATTGTATAGTTCCATAAATTAGTGGATACCCAGGTACTGTGTTAAAGTCTGATTATGCTCAGCTTTTGGATGACAAACAAGATTGGCTAGATCTTGGGACCATCTCTGACTGTCATAATTGTTGGCTATTTTAAAGATGTTAGGCTCACCTCACCTGTTTTTCCTATTTGTGAGAAAAACAGAAATTGTTTCAGTGTAATTCAGTGCTTTGGAGTCATGTAACACTTTGACCTCATCGGGTTAATCTGAACCATATTTTTTTTGGTAGTCACAAAAAAGTGGAATTATCTGTACACTTTTTAAACAAACCACAATTCCTTATTAAGCCTGAATCCAGACTAAAGTTTAGTTAAACTTCCATTATAAAATGAGATAAAAGCAAAAACTTGGATTATCTTAGTTTGTAATTATTTTAATTGCACTGGTAATTTGCTCTCACTTTTCTTTATATCACGGGATTCTAAAAACATCCCAAGACCTTTTTTGATAAATCATTGATACACTAACAAGAATCTAGTGAGCTAAGCCAGTCCTTGCTTTGAAAAAATATCTCCTTTTAATTCTAAGGACCTTGACGTTGAACATGTATTGTTTTTTTGTTGTTGTTGATTTTCTTGTTGAGAATGTAAGTAAAACATGATGTATTTTTAATTTATTCTTCTTGTTGTTAATAGGTTCTTTTCATTTCTTTGGTGGCTGTAGCCCTTGGACTAGGTTTAGGGCTTGGACTGAAGGATTCTCAGCAACAAGGTATGTTTACTTCAACTGAACCAAAACTGTTAAGAAAAGGCAATGTCACTGAGTTGATATACCTGTATTTAAGCTGTAGCTAGCCTCTTTCACATAAAGATTTATTTGATTCAATGGTGACAACATTCACATGGCTATCTATTCTTCTTGACAATACTATTGAAATAATTTTAGAAGTTCCTGACTTCTAGGATTCTATTCTATTATTTTATTTTATTTCCGAGGACTATGAGAGTTGTGTTGGTCACCCATCTCAATTTCCACAAGAAATTTTCAGTCTCAGATTTCTGAACGGAAAGCTTGGGAGAGATTCACACCCTGGCCACATGACAGTCTTTATTCACCAACCAAGACAGCAGCTTCTTTACAAATTCACACAGAGACCATGAGTAAAAGACTGAAAAAGTCTCTGCATCAATAACATTAGAGATAATTGTGGGATTTCTGTAAAAGTTCCCCATTCCCTTTCAATAAATTTGTTAGAAAAAAACTTTGGGAGAATTTAGACATCAATTGGTTAAGTAATGCCAGCGATGGTGTATTGATTTTTGTGTGGAAACAAACATTCATATATATTTTCTATATGCTCATTTAAATGCAGAGACATAGACTGGTAAAACTATGAACAAATCAAAATGCTTTTGGGTCCTGATCATTTTTAGGGGAACAAATGTATTTTTCCAATGGCTTCCCCGCCCCCCACCCCCCAACTTTCAAGTCTAGCTTATGACCTGGACATAGTTCTGGATTTCCTGGTAGTCTTCTATATTAACTATGCAAAACTATGCTTAGTATCTGAGCCCACACAAGATCACTCAGATGCTGTTGTCTGATAATGCTTAGAAATAATAACTGCAATTTATGTAGAAATTCAACACAACCAATCAATTGGCTTGCCTACTCAGTGTTCTTGGTAATTAGCAACTGCAAAGCTCTTACTGTTTTTTATTGTCCATTAGCTCTAAACTGGACTTGAGCACTAGATAGCCCTTTAATGACAGTAATTATAGTAACATAAAGTAATGAGCATTGCAGATTGGAATAATCTAAAATGTTAAATTTCAGTAGATTAAATCCTCTGTTTAAGAAGTACGGTACAAGTTGTTAGAGGAAATTGCTACAGATGAATGATAAGATACATAAAATGCTTGATCGAGAAAACATGGGAAACAGAAGTATTCAGCTAAAACACTGAGTTTGTTTCTTAGCGTGGTTTGTGGGATGCTCTGTTTCCATCTCAACTCCTGGTGCTACAATGTTCCTTATGAAACTTAAATGAGAGTGGATAGATGGACAGGCAGAAGGATGAAATCTGTCACATTTGATTTAGCCTTATCTAAAAGGATAGGGTAGGATTAATATTCCTAACATGCATAAAGGAGGAAGAGAATAATGTTATAGAAAGAAACTCAAGATAGCATTCTAGGGACTAAATATTCAGAATGTGTGACCACACTCTTTTCAGCTCCTAGGTATCTACATGCATCTAGAATGAATCACAACATCTCATGTTAACGTCCCTTAAGTAAATTGAAAAGCAGTTCGAGATTTTTAGTTTTGTCACTGGTGAGGTATGTTTGTGGTCTGCCCTATATTGATTGTACATATTGCACTAAAAGCAGGATGCAGAAGTCTCCAAAAATTAAAGTCAATCTAGTTTAAGCCTAGATTTAGTCCCAGTAGATTTTCAAATCAAGTGAATGTCATATTTATATTATAGTGCCTGGTTTCATGCTAGTGAGGAATAGCGTGAAGACACAATACAATTAGGCCTTCAAAAGGTAACTGGAGTCATAGCAATTCATATTAATTTAGCTGTTTATTAGCTACATCTGCACAGATACCACTCTGCCTGTTACTGCTTAATTGCATTAGTGTGCTTATTGATGAGGCATGAAAAGATTAACTTTAAATGAGATATGGAAATTAATTCATAAGTACGCTGGTGGTTTAAGATAACCTTGGACATTAAAGAGAAGTCATAAAGAAGTGACTAATTTACCTAATTTATGTTCTGGCATACAAGCAGAGTTGGAACTTATATAATTCATTGCATAAAATATGCATATAGATGAAAAAGTGTCCTATGCTGCAGAAGATGCATGAAACTTCTGTTGGAGTCCACTCAGTAGACACTGTCTGAAATGAAAGTGCTCCAGAGAGAGAGGGAGAAAGGGAGGGAGGGAGGGAGGGAGGGAGGGAGGGGGAGAGAGAGAGAGAGAGAGAGAGAGAGAGAGAGAGAGAGAGAGAGAGAGAGAGAGAGAGAGAGAGAGAGAGAGAGAGAGAGAGAGAGGAGACTTTTGTGAGAAGTCCATTGTAGTAACCACCCTGTGAGGTGACCAAAGCATGAGTGATCATGCCTTCTCATTTTGAACTGCCTATTTAGGTCTGTTGGTTTGTTGCCAACCAAAACTCCTGAAGCCTTTGTTCCATTAAAGTTGCTTTATCTCTCTTGTCAATTACAAGGAGTGGAACAGTTGGGCAAGGAGAATTATATTGTCACTTCTATCTTTTGCTTATTCATGAGTAGTTTCTCTCTCTCTCCTTAACTTGAAACTTAGTCTTGCATTCCTTTTATGTCCTTAAGATAAAAAGGTTTCTAGGCTAACCTTATCTTTTTTCTAACTGTTGCTGTCAAACTAAACTTTGTTCTTCTCGTGGCTTCCCTGTATATTGAAGACCTAGGAAATGGTCTTGAAGATCAGAAAGAAGAATTGCTATCAAGGCAATGATCAGACAAGTGAGGCTTGAGCCCATTCCAGGAAAAGAATTTGAGTAAACATTTCAGTCATACCCCTTTCTAACTTAGAGAGAGGGGGGGGGGAGGAGAAAGGAGAGGGGAATCACACACCGATTTCCAAGATTCTGATGTTTTATCTCTTCCTGCATAATTTTAGAACTATTTCGCATTGATTTCTTAGTCTATATGTATGCTTCTATGTCTATCTGTCTGTCTGTCTAGCCATAACTCCACATTTGTTTCTCTTCCTTAAATCTTTTTAGTTTGGGAACCCAATTTCTTTCTCTTGCCTGAGGCAAGAGTTCTGATTTTCTTAATGACTCCAAGCTATCTACCAGCAGCTTCCATTTCATTTCCCTTAGTAATTAACTCCATTTACCTTAAGGATCCTATTTCCTTAGGGTTTTTTTAAAATTACAGATCAGCGTAACCAGATTTTTAGCACTCAAATTGACTTCCTTCTGGCAATCCCCTGCCAGTTTGCATCAGATTTAATTTCTTCACTTCACTCTTGAATAGAATAGAATTCTTTATTGTCAAGTGTGATTGGACACACAAGGAATTTGTCTTTGGTGCAAATGCTCTCAGTGTACATAAAAAGACAAAATACATTCGTCAAGAATCATAAGGTACACAACACTTAATGATAGTCATAGGGTACAATGAGCAATCAGGAAACAATCAATATCAATATAAATCATAAGGATACAAGCAACAAAGTTTCAGTGCTGTTATAGTTATTCTTTATTCTTTATCTCAACTGTGTTGCCTCAGCAGTATATAGCTAGTGTAGGAATTAAGAACTGTCTCCTTTAAGAAACTACCTCATGGGAAATGTAGGCTGAGACTGCCTTATGGGAAATGTAGTTCCTTGACATGTGATCACATCTCTGTTTATGATTGGCCACTGGGGCATCTTGCCCACATGCAAAGTTTACAGCTGGGCAGTTTAAACGATCCAGGGGAGGCTTCTACTGTGCATGCTCTCCCCAAACACCAAAGATTGGGACGAGCTGCTTCCGCCCGAGCAAAAGCAAGAGTAGGAGACATGGCGAGACTCCCTGAGTTGTCTACAAAGTGCTCAGGTACAGCGCATGCACGTTCCCATCTCACCCACAGCTGCAAGGAAGAAAGAACTACATATCTTCTCCGATGCGTCGACAAAGGCAATAGCAGCCGTAGGATACATCGAAGCCTACAGTGGGGAGAATGATGTTCACGTCGGTTTCGACATGGGAAAGGCGAAACTAGCACTACAACAAGGTCACACCATGCCAGGTTTGGAACTCTGCAGTGCCATGCTGGCTGTAGAGCTTGCAGACCTGATAACAAAGGCGATGGACCTTGAGCCACAAGCCACTACCTTCTACACAGACAGTAAGGTGGTGCTAGGCTACATCCATAATCGAAACAGGCGCTTCTATGTCTACATCAGTAATAGAATAGACAGGATCAGAAAATCCTCTAACCCAGAGCAATGGAGGTATGTTTCGACTGATCAGAACCCAGCAGACCATGCCACGCGCTCTATCCTTGCATCTCATTTGGCAGAATCGACCTGGTGGAAGGGCCAGAGTTCCTGGTTTGCTCAGACACCCCAATGTCGCAGAGCTTCAAGACCCAGATAGTGACGCCGACGTATGACCACAGGTACCCGACAAGTCTCCTAGACAGGACAAAAGGCCCACAGTGCTGGCCACGTGTTTGTCGACAACAATAACAGAGACAAGAAAACTGTTCCTTAACCACCCCTTTGCCTTATCTCGCTTTGAACGCTTCTCCAGATGGAGATCTCTCGTATCAGGGGTGGCAGTGATCGTCCGTTTCCTGCATCACAAGACAGGCTCCCCAGTCCACCGCACCCAAGCAGAGAGATCCATTCTGCGGAGTGTAAAGAGATGCGTACCCAGCAGAATTTGAGTGCCTACAGGCTAAAAAGCACTTCCCAAAATCCAGCTCACTTCTAAAACCGAGTCCATTTCTTGACTGCCATGGCTTACTGCGGGTAGGAGGACATTTAGATAAGGCTGAAATAATCTCAAATCTCAAGCATCCTATCATTCTTCCTGCCCGCCAACATGTGACAAAACTGCTGGTCCAGTACCATCATGAGAACGTCCAACATCAAGGCAGACATTTCACAGAAGGAGCCATTAGGGCTGCTGGACTCTGGATCGTAGGCGCCAAGAGGCTCATTGCTACTGTCTTACACAAGTGTCTGCACTGTCACAAGCAATGAGGTGTGACACCATGTCAGCTGATCGCCGACCTGCTGCCCGAACGTCTTAGTACTGAACCTTCTTTCACCAACGTAGGTGTAGACGTTTTTGGCCCCTGGTCCATGTCTGCCCGTCGGACCAGAGGAGGTCAAGTTAACAACAAACACTGGGCAGTACTTTTCACATGTCTCAGCATTCGAGCCGTCCACGTCGAAGTCATTGAATCTATGGACAGTTCCTGCTTCATCAACGCCCTAAGGCAGTTTCTGGCGTACAGAGGACCGGTCAAGGCGTTTAGATCTAACCATGGCACAAACTTCGTAGGGGTCTGCAGGAATTGAAGATAGGTAAAAATGATCACCTAGACCCAGCAATCGAGGGCTATCTGAAGGCCCGTGATTGTGTATGGACATTCAATTCTCCCCATGCATCCCATATGGGAGGAGCTTGGGAGCGACTGATAGACATAGCCTGTAGAATTCTGAACTCAATGTTGGCAAAGACACCTACACTAACATGAGATTCTTATCACCCTCATGGCAGAGGTGGCAGCTATTATCAAATCTCGACCTTTGGGACCAATTTTTATGGATCTTGAAAACCCAATTATTCTCACCCCAGCCACCTTGCTGACCCAGAAAACAGGTAACTGGCCACCACCAGCACGGAATTTTGTTCCCAAGGACATGTGTAAACAACAATGGAAACAAGTACAACTGCTTGCCAACACATTCTGGTAGTGCTGGAAGCAGGAATACTTACCCTCCCTGCAAGATTGCCGCAAGTGGCAGTGCAAACAGCCCAACCTTGAAGAAGGAGACTTTGTCTTGCTGAAAGACAAGGACACGCCTTGGAACTCATGGCCAATAGGACTTCTGCACCATGTCCTACCCAGTAATGATGAACTAGTTCACCAGGTGAAAGTTCAAGTTGTGAAGCCGCTGGAGTCAGGTCACGACCAGCAGACTCCACCAAGAAGCTCTACACCAGACCAATCAGCGACCTAGTACTGCTGCTACGAAAGACTGAACTAGAAGATTGAACCTCAAACTTTGCATGCTTTGTGATTACATCATTGTTTGCACTGTTTGATTCTATGCCTTTGTGTAACTCAGTTAATTAGTTAGCTAGGTTTGCATGTTGATATTATGTTTCTGTTATCTTAGTTAATTAGATAGTCAAGTCTGCATTGTTTTATGCCATGCCTTTGTTTGCCTTTAGTTAAAAGTTAGTTGATAGCGGAATTTATAATTCCAGGTGGAGAGTGTGCTGCCCCAGCAGTATATAGCTAGTGTAGGAATTAAGAACTGTCTCCTTTAAGAAACTACCTCATGGGAAATGTAGGCAGAGACTGCCTTATGGGAAATGTAGTTCCATGACATGTGATCACATCTCTGTTTATGATTGGCCACTGGGGCATCTTGCCCACATGCAAAGTTTATAGCCGGGCAGTTTAAATGCTTTTGTGAACCTGAGTAATATTATCTGCATCTCCGCTCAACATGGGAATGAAATCATCATCTTTTTACACTACGTGATGGGCCAGATCATGGAAAGTCAGAAGTATCTTAACACTGAACTGTAAGTTTTGCTATTAAGAATGCCTGATAATAAACTTGATCTGAAAGAGATTCCTAAGCATGGAGTTAACTGCATGCCGCGAGCAAGCCTGATAATGCTTGAGGCAGAACACCAACTGTATTGCTACTATCCGGGTTACAGCAAAGTTTAGTCAGGCATATTTATACCTCCTGTTTTATCTCAGAAACAAATTTGTTTGGTTAATTTCCTAACCATACAGCTAATAGAATACATTGTGCACCTGTGGACTTAACTGATTTATATTCATTTAACTTTCCTAAAGATGAACCAAGATAACCTCTTTGTGTCTCTTTTTAATCTAAATGTCTGTAATTGAAGCCCATCTTCTCATATGTGTTTTTCAGGAGAAACATCATGGCTGAAAGATCAGTGTGCCTCTTCTAATGCTCCTCAGTGTCCAGAAGGGTAAGCGGGTTTAACAAGCAGATTAAGAAAAGAGGGTTGCTTTGCTTCATAAGTAGATAGTAACAGTTCTGCTTCTTTTATTGAGAAACATTTTTTTCAAACTGATGCAGATGTTTAGAGGCCTGTATATGAGATACAGGCAGACCACGGTACTTGAGATACATAAATAATGAAAATGACATCAGAGAAAGCATTTGAGAATCTTGTTCTGTTTTTGATTGCCAAGATGTTTCTGCCCTCCAATGAGTTTCATGCACTGGCCAATTAGATAAATGATGTCCCCCCACCCATCTAAGCAGGTTATTTTATGTTTAAAGTTACTAGCAATGGTTGAGTTACTTCTGTAAATTTATATACACTAGCCATTATTAGAACAAGGATGTTGCATCCATCAATGACATCTATGGCAGTCAAAACCTTTGACCGAGTCACTGACTTGCTTTATTAGTACTGATATTTTTGGTGGGATGGAGGTAGGATCTCTACACTGTCATTAATTTGTTACAAGTTTTATAGGTACCAGCCCTATTTTTTTAAATTTATTTGACACATTTTTGCATCCCCCACCTCACTTAAATGACCCTGGGTAGCTCCCTCCCTGGAGAGGGAGCGGCTAACAAATTTAATAAAATAAATAAATAATAAATAAACAATAAAAAACTCAGTTCAGCTGAATTCAGCTATAATAAACTGATTTCATTTCTTCCTGTCCTTTATGCACTTTTCTACTTGTCTGTCCATTTTTTTTCTTTTTATACAAATACATCAATTCTGTTGTGGCTTGTCCTCTCATTTGGTAATCCTTTACTGGAATTTCTTCATATGTTCCAGTACAATGAATAATTGCTTAAACATTTTCCTGTTATCGTAGAGACAGCAGTCAGACTGGGTTATGCTCCGTCCATTAACCAATCGGATTGAGTCTACACTTATGATGCCATCAGGCCCTTGTGGCTCCTCCCCAGTTTCAGACTCAGTCCAACCTGGACTGGCTGTGAGACTTGATCTCTCCTCCAAATTATTTAATTATATCTTTAATTGGTGAATTTTTCCAAAACATTTTGTTGTTCCTTTAAATTGGTTCCTTAAATAATCCTTTATTCTACAAATTGGAGGGAAATTCAAAACTGATCTATGGCTGCCTCTCCTCAGCCGTCTGATTGTCTGCGGCCACGAGTTCGCTCAGGAAGCCTGCCTTGCAATCAGATCAGCCAGCTCATGAGCTACAGTTCCACAGCTGTTTTCCCACGACGCTCCTTGATTCTGGGCACTTGGATGGACGTGCGACCAGCTCAAGCCATGGCAGGCGGATGTCCGTACCAAGTGGCGCCTAGCAGCCTCCCCATTCAGTGGCACCCAATTATTTGGTAATCCCTTAGACACGTACCTCACGGAATCTAAAGACAAGCACAAGGTCCTTTCATCCATCTACAAGAAACAGGACAGTCGGCCCGCTCCCTTCTATAGGAGATCACCCTTTCGACCGGCAGACGGGCGACCTTTCTTCCCCTGTCCACAATGCCACTCCTACGTTCCTAGACAGGGATCTCACAACGACAGGTCCAGTAGAAACACACAGTGTTTCCCCTCCAAGAAATCTTACCGTGGAGGAAGCAACCGCCATTTTTCACATAGGAAATGACTATCTGGACTCTCTTCCAATCGGAGGCCACCTGGCGTTCTTTGCCCACTGCTGGGAGGAGACCACAACAGACAATTGGGTACTCAAAACTGTCAAATTTGGTCTCATGCTAGAATTCCTCTCCAGCCCCCAGGAACATTTCATGTCATGCCCGGTCTCTCGATGTCCTTGCAAGAGGGCACTGATGGAACAGGCCATTCACCACCTGTTGGAGATCCGGGCCAGCCAACCGGTTCCTCCCCATCAGGAAGGACAGGGTTTTTATTCCTGCCTGTTTGTGGTACCAAAGAATTCTGGGGGATGGAGAGCAATTTTAAATCTAAAAACATTGAACTGCCACATTGTCTATTGGCAGTTCAAAATGCATTGTCTGCACACTATCCTGGTCAGGTGGTCAGGAAAGGCGACTTCTTCACGTTGGTAGACTTGACCGTAGCTTACCTTCATATCCCCATCTTCATAGACCACCGAAAATATCTCCTCTTCTCCTATGGGGTGCGGCACTTCCAGATCGAGCTCTTCTGTTTGGTCTATCCTCTGCCCCAAGGGTATTCACAAAGGTACTGGCAGCACTAGCCGCCCACATCAGGTCATCCCCAGTTTGGATTCTCTGTTACCTGGATGACATCCTCTTGTTGTCCAGGTCTCTGGTTCAGGCAGAAAGAGATCTCGCCCTCACCCTTCACACCTTGCAGAATCACGGGTTTGGGGTGAATCTCAAAAAGAGTCACCTCGTTCCCAGCACTTGCCTTCTCCACCTCGGGGTCTTGATAGGCACCATGGCGGAGAGGATGTTCCTATCCAACGACCGCATTCTCAGTCTGAGGGACTTGTCAGGAAGGTGCTATGTCTACGCAAGGCATCCCTTCTTCTTCTCTCCCAAGTCTTGGGCAAGATGGTATCCTGCTTTGGGATTGTCCTGTGAGCCAGGTTACACAGCAGGAGCCTTCAATGGTTCATGCTTCCACATCAAAAGGCCAACAGGAGCAGCTCTCCTATCAGGGTCCCCCTTCCCAGACAGGTATTACACTCTCTCAAATGGGCGCAGTCCCCGGTGATTTTGCAAGGGAGCTTGTTCAGAGAGCAAGTCTGACAGGATGTGGGGCACACATGCAGGACCTAGTGGCTCAGGGTCAGTGGTCCCTCGAAGTGGTCCCTCGAAGAGAGCCAAAACAGCATAAATTGGCTAGAATTGTGGGCGGTTCGCCTAGCCCTCAGACACTTCCACCACAAAGTTCAGGCCTGTCACATATTAGTCCTCACAGACAATACCATGACCAAGGCATAAACAGACAGAGGGGAACTCGTTCCTGGTCCCTGATGCAGGAATCCAACCTGTTGTCCCAGCCGGCAGAATCTCGCCTGTCATCTCTCAGGGCAGAACACATCTCAGGGGTCTCCAATGTCTAAGCAGACTGGCTGAGCCGGACAACGATAGATCAGGTGGAGTGGACCATCCATCCGAGCCTCTTCCATTGACTGACACTACGGTTCGGCCTTCCAGTCCTAGATCTGTTTGTGACGGCAGACAACAACCAGGTATCCAGGTATTACCCGAGGTTCATGGACCCCATGGCAGAAGGAGTGGATGTTCTCAGATGCCAGTGGCCCAGGGGCCTCCTGTACGCATTTCCTCCCCCTCATTCAGAGTGTAATTCAAAAAATGCTGGAGCAGGAGGGAGAACTGATGCTGCTAGCGCAGAATTGGCCACGCCGGCCTTGGTATGCTGATCTAGTGACTCTGTCAATCTCCACCCCATGGCCCATCCCATGGTCTCTCTTGTCTCTACACCAAGGGTCGGTTTGTCATCCTGACCCCCAGTGGCTGCAGTTAACCATATGGCGATTGAGCGGCAAGCCTTAACAGCCGATAACATCTCCCTCGATGTCATTGCTACCATTCAGGCATCACACAGAAGCTCTACTAACCGCATTTATGATGCCATGTGGCGGATGTTTGCTCTGTGGTGTCCCAACCAGACTGTTGACCCACTTAGGGCATCCATTCCGCAGATATTGGACTTCCTGCAGAGGGGACTTGATCAGGGACTTACCCCTAACATGCTATGCTGACAGGTGGCCGCTCTGGCCTCTGTTCTGGATGGCCTGGCTTCTGAACCTCTGCCTTCTCACCCCTTGATCCGGAGATTTCTCCGTGGAGCGTCCAACCTGCGTCCCCCTGCCATACATAGATATCCGACTTGGGACTTGCCTCGTGTCCTAGAGGCTTTGACTTTCGCGCCCTTTGAACCTATGAGATCCACTTCTTTGAAACTGTTGACCTTTAAAACACTGTTTTTGGTGGCTGTAACCTCAGCCAGACGTAATTCTGATTTGGCTGCTCTTTCAGTCAGGCATGACTTGTGCGTGTTCCATCCAGACCGAGTTGTTTTAAGACTGGACCCAACATTCATACTGAAGATCAATAGCTGTTTCCACCGAGGTCAGGAGTTGACCTTACCTGATTTTTGTCCGTCTCGAGAGAGAGTGCAAGTGGCACACTCTTGACGTACGTCGTGCCCTCAAGATCTACATCGACCACACCGCCTTGTTCTGCCACTCGGAAGCTCTCTTCATCTCCTTTCGCCAGGCCTCCTTGGGTACCAAGGCTTCATCGTCTAGTCTGGAGTGCTGGATAAGAGCCGGTATTAAACTGTCTTATGAACTTCAATCCATACAGGTCCCTGCAAACATTACAGCTCACTCTAAACGCAGCGCTGCGACATCTGCAGCTTGATCCACTCAAGCCACCTTGGAAAAAGTCTGCCGGGCGGCCACCTGGGCATCTCCCACCTTCTTCATACGTCATTACAAGTTGTGGACAAGTACGCATCGGCTGACGTGGTTTTTGAGCGCACGGTGCTACAACAAGTGCTTGTGCCCTAACAGACTTTTTTTACAATTTCCCACCCTAGTGGACAGCCCAGTCTTTGGTATGTCCCAGTCTAGCTGCTGTCTCTATGATAAAAGGAAAATGGGTGTTGGTTCTTACCTAATACACTCATTTTCTGGTAGAGACAGCAGCCAGCCCCGCCCTGGTATGGGTCATGCGAGGGAATTCCTTGTGCAGAGGAGAGAGATACAGTGACTATGGATTTTCACTTTTTGCTCACAATTCTCACTTGAGTCTACAGTTTTTCCTTCATCTGAAACTGGGGAGGAGTCACAAGGGCCCGATGACATCATAAGTGTAGACTCAGTCTGATTGATTAATGGACGGAGCATATCCCAGTCTGGCTGCTGTCTCTTCTCTACCAGAAAATGACTGTGTCAGGTAAGAACCAACGCCCATTTTAGTTCCCATGTGTTATAAGTCATCAACAGGAATTTGTTTTGTTCATAAAAGTATTTATTTCTTATTCATATCCTTGTTTTTGTTCAAAAGCTTGAATAACATACTGTATATAAATACTCCTAGTTCCTGCTTTTTCCCCACTGCAATAACCTTGTGTCATAGATCGGGCTGAGAGTGATTGGCCCAAACTCACCCAGAAAACTACTAAGGTGATGGTGGACTTGTATCTGGATCTTCAAGGTCAGTGTTTGTCATCCTCAGCAATTTCAAGAGATATGATTTCAACTCCCAGAATCCCCCAGCCTGCAATTGAAATCCACCCATCTCAATGTTGCTGCGGTTGAGAAACATTGTTCTAGATCCTAGTCTTTAATCCATATTCCACACTGCTGTTCATGCTACACCACCTGCAACACAACTTGCTTTGGAGAAGGAATAATAAAATGTAATAGAAACCCTGCAAGAAAATTAATGTTCTATCTGTGTATTGAGCAATCTATTACTATAGGTTTAATTTAATGTCTTAAGAATGAGGAAAGTAATATAAGCATCTTATAACCCTCATGTCACAGGGATTGTTAAAATATTAAAAATGCCATTATTATGCAGTCTTTATTAAAATGGAACATTTTTGTGAGCTGCGATGGCGCAGTGGTTAGAGTGTAATACTGCAGGCTACTTCTGCAAATAATCGTCTGCCAGCAGTTTGGCAGATCGAATCTCACCAGGTTCAAGGTTGATTCAGCCTTCCCTCTTTCCGAGGTTGGTAAAATGAGGACCCAGATTGTTGGAGGCAATTTGCTGATTCTATAAACTGCTTAGAGGGGGCTGTAAAGCCCTGGGAAGCGGTATATAAGTGCTATTGCTATTGCTAACATGCAATTAATCATCTTTCTAAATGATACTCTCACACCCACCCTTCCACTGCCCATCTATTGTCATAAAAATTACCTCTATCTTGGCTTCCACTTGAGTCAGCATTCTAACTGTGCAGGCTTTCCTCCTGCCATGATTTGCACTGAGTGCACAAATACTTGCAGAGAAGCTGATATGAGGTAGGAGGCCAGGAGAAAGTAGTCTGGAATTTGAGTGTTTTGTAACCACTTTTCTGTCTTGTTCTATGCTGTATAGTGAACACGATTTTGCTGTTTGCTTTCATTTTCCCAAGTTTGCTTTGAGTTGATCCAACCTTCAATGCTTCCCTTTGTATGTGCTCTGGGAAATTATGTCTGTTAGATATTTGCTCTAACTTCAGTGGTTTCCACCAAGGTCCTCTGTTCCGGCGGGAACAGAGGTTTAATCCTATTGGTCGAAGGGTCTGAGAGCTCCCTATAAAAGGGCTGCTGTCAGACTCAACCTTCGCTGGATTGTTCTCACTTGTTGTACTTAATAAAGAGCTGTTGTTACTGTTAAGCCTGTGTGTGCCTATCCATTACCCAATCTAACAATGTCTCTTGGCTTTCCTTCCTTTAAAACAATCCTTGTTATATCCTTGTCACATCAAAACTGGAACAATTGACCACACCTTCACTGTTTCCCTTTGCATGTGTTCTGGTAAATTGCCTCTTGACTTTCCTCATTTAGAACAATGCATGAGATTGATTTTAATGCATCATATCAAAACTGAAACTGAAGCTATGTTCAGGACATTTATACCTTGCTTGCATATCAGGCACAAGTAGCCAGATTCACTCGTGAAAGGTTCAAAATCAGCAAGTTTATTGTATTCTACTTGTATTACAAAAATCTCCTCAGACTGGTTGCCTTCCTTTGGTTCAGCCCAGATTGGGTGTAACGGTAGTAGTGGCAGCAGGAGGCTCCGCCCACCTGCCTGGATGCTTCTGTGCATGCGCAGAAGCAGCGTGTACAAGCGCACGCAAGACCACATCTGAACCGGTAGTAAAAAAATTGGCAACCCATCACTGGTCCAGATAAAGTTTCATGGAATTTAATTGGGGGAGGGGGATGTGTCAGGGTTGTGCCTCTTGCAGCTACACAAGGACTTAAGGCTAGTGACCTGCATGAATCCACCTCCCTGCCTAGCTGGAATTTCCCAACATTGTCTGAGGGAAATTTAGGACTATTTACACTATTATCACCATCTCCCTTTTACATATTTTTTTTGGGGGGGGGGGCAGAAGGAAAGTAAGGAAAACAGTGTATTTTTATGGTCAAAATAATGAATTCAAAGTTCAGTTGGGAACTTCTTGATCCTACCTTAGCACTGTACTGTTACCCTTGTATTGGTATTGACACACTTGGCAAAAACGCCCTTTAAATAAAAACCCAATTGTGAGTTCCACTCTCAGTTGGACAGCATTGTCCATCATATGAAGAGATGAGAAAGCACTCTTAGATTGCCCATTATATAATGTTTGTGATATTATAAGAGAGATGAATCAGTCTGCTACCCTACTCTGAGCATAGATCTCACGTCTTCCTTCTCAAATATTATATCTGATTTTAGCTTGTAATAATTGTATTTATGTATTTTTTATTTATTTATTTATTATTTATTTATTTATTTATTTATTTATTTATTTATTTATTTATTATTTACTTATTAAGTTTATATACAGCCCATCTCACTCTACAAGGTGACTCAGGTTGGTTTACAATTAAAACCATAAAAATACTAAAATAATAACAAGACTAGTAAAAAACTACAAAACCAAAAGCAAGAATGGTACAGTGGTTGCATCTTCCCACCATGTTTTGGCTTAACATTCCTAAGATGTTTAGCACATGGCACACTGTCTCTTTAAATAGCACTGCAAAAGTTTGTTTTGAGTCTCCTGGAAGGACAAACATCTTTGGGAGAGAAAGAATTACAGAAAAAAGCCAGCACGTTGACCCATTCTTCTATTACCATGTTTTCCCCAAAATATGACCTATTCAAAAAGTAAGGCCTAGCCCGATTTTGTTTTTTTGGGGAGACCTAATATAAGCTCTACCCCAAAAATTATATATATATATATATATATATATATATATATATATATATATATATGTGTGTGTGTGTGTGTGTGTGTGTGTGTGTGTGTGTGTGTGTGTGTGTGTGTGTGTGTGTGTGTGTGTGTGTGTGTGTGTGTGTGTATCTATACTAGTCTCCCTTTATTTATTTATCAGCACAAATACAACACACACACACACATGTTTTCATAGATTTCCATGGGAAAAGACCCGAATATAACAAGACCAGCATATATAATACACACACACACACACACACACACACACACACACACACACACACACAAAATAAGCCCTATTGAAGTGGGTGGGCTTAAATAAAAAGTTTTTTTAAAAATGAAGTGAGTGGGCATGGCCAGCACAGGAGGCAGCCCTTCCCTTCCCCGGTCACCTCAGGGCTGCTCAGTCCCTGCTTAGTCCACAGATCAGCTGAACTCCTCCGGCCGCTGCCTCCAGTAACTGTGGCTGCTTTTGCAGCCAGTTGTGGCTGCAAAAGAAGCCCTAGGCCAAGCAACGCACCCCACATGCCTCGCATCTTCCTTACCTAATGATGACAGTAACAGCAGGCAATTCCAATCACGGAACAGCTGCCTCGTGGGTGCCACTCTGGCAACTGCCTCCAGTGGCCATTTTTGCCATCAATTGCGGCGACAAAAGCAGCAGGAGGCCAAGCGATGCACCCCATGCACCTTGTACCGGCCTTCCAAAGGGTACAGTAGCAGCAGCTATCCACACATTTTGTTTTTTTGTCCTGACCCACGTGGCCCAGTACGCATTAAAAGTTAACATTTCAGAATTGTTATCATAGCTGCGGAGGAAAGTATTATGTGCAGGGAAATCTCCCCGACCACCACCTACAGATCGTTCTTTCAAAGAGGAGCCCTGCATAGATACACATCCAAAAATGCTTTCTCCATGGCTTCAGACTCCAGTCTTGCAGTCCTGTGCAGGGAAGGCAGACGTTGGCTCTGAAGCTGCAGCGGCAGAGCACTGCAAAAGCAGACTTCCGCAGCTACGGTAACATTTCTGAAAGGTTAACTTTTAACACCTTACTGCGTCACGTGGGTTGGGACAAAATAACAATTTAAAAAATGTGGATAGCTGCTGCTATGTACCCTTTGGAAGGCCAGTGTGAGGTGCGTGAGGTGCATTGCTTGGCCTCCTGATTTTGTGGCTGCAATCAATGGCAAAAATGGCCACACTTGCTGGAGACAGCAGCTGGAGGGGCACCCAAAGGAATTGCCTGCTGTGACTATCACCATTAGGTAAGGAGTGTGTGCGACGTCTGGGGTGCATCGCTTGGCCTCCGGTTTCTTTTGCGGACACAATTGGCCACGCTTGCTGGAGGTGGCGTCCTGAGCGGCACCCATGAATCAGCTGTTTTATGAATGGTGGGATGGCCTGTTGTGACCCTTTGGGAAGCTGGCACGAGGGGACGCTCAACCCGGCCCCACTTCATAGCAGTACATGGGGAAAAAATTACATCCCCTTGAAAAGAAGCTCTAGACCAGTGATGGCGAACCTTTTTTGGCTCCCGGGGCCACAAGTGGGAGGAGCGCAGGGGGGTCAAGTGCGGCCGTGCCGCACCCATAATGCAACGCGCGACCACCCCATTTTACATGGTTTTTTTGCCCTCCCCAGGCTCCAGGGGCTTTATAGGAGCCTGGGGAGGGCGAAAAGAGCCTCCCCCGACCCCCCGGAGGCCCTCTGGAGGCTTCAGGGACTGTCCAGAGGCTTCCCTGAAGCCTTCGGAGCACTTAAAACCACCCTCCGAGCAAACTGGAAGTGACTTCCAGGTTGCTCGGAGGGTCGTTTTAAGCGCTCCGAAGGCATCAGGGAAGCCTCGGACGGTCCCTGAAGCCTTCGGAGCGCTTAAAACCACCCTCCGAGCAAACTGGAAGTGACTTCTGGGTTGCTCGGAGGGTGGTTTTAAGCATTAAGCAGACGGTTTTGCCCTCCCTGGGCTCCTATAAAGCCTCTGGAGCCTGGGGAAGGCGAAAAATAGCTTTTTAAAAGGTGAACTCAGCTGGCCAGCGTGCGCATGCGCACTGGCCAGCTGACAGGGCAGCGCCTCGCGTGCCCTGACAAATGGCTCCGCGTGCCATTTGTGGCACGCGTGCCATAGGTTCGCCATCACGGCTCTAGACGGGTTTTTGGGTGGTCAAAAGAAAATAAGACCTGGTCTTATTTTGGGGGAAACACGGTATCTATTTTAAATCTTTCTGTCTAAAGTATCATATTCATTTGCATGCAATATTTAGTTTGAATCTTAAACTGAGATGTAATCAGCTGCCAAGAAACTGTTACTGAACTTTAATAACATATGCCTCCTCCAGTAAGGCTTGTCTTTAATGATATACCAATAGACTCCAGATACGAAGACCTATTTGACATAGTTGAACATCTGTAAGATTGAGTAAGTTTGAATTGAACATATGGCTATATGAATGCATTATTGCCCTTGTACCTTGCAGATTGCAGGGCAGTGAACACACTTTTTAAGCTATGTTGATAGTTCTTAAATGGATAAATCAATTGTGACATAATAAGGAAGTAGATTATATAGTGAAGGGTAACTGATTCGCAAGCTTGTGCTCTCCAGAAATGTTAAACTTCAACCCTCACCATGCAGACAAAGTTTAAATTCAAGTTAGGGAAGAATGAGTATTAAACGATCTTTTGCAACAAATTTTCACTTTTACTTGTTGTACCAATCCCAAGTTCTCTTCATTATTATGTATGCATGAGTTTTAATACTGGCTCAACACCAGTAACAATTCAAAAATGTCATCTAATTGTTCACCCACTTTTCCATATTCAGCATATTTTTGTAAACTTGGACTCTACCAAGTTGTCAGAATGCACAGGAAACTGAACCTTGATCACTAGGCTTCTGCAAAACTATAAACCTGATTCCCATTTCTGATCAGACTGATTGTTAAAAGAGCAACGTAGCTAATTTTAAAACCATTACAATCTGAATATTTTTATTTCACGTGTTTACAGTGTAACCTGTCCTCAAGCTTTCTTCTCTCTTTTTGTTTGCTTTTATAAAGTTTTGTTGGGCTGTATAGCTTTCAGCATTGTATCTTTTTTGTCAGGCACATTTTCCTCCCAGGGAATTAAAAGAAATGAGACAGAACACAGCTTGATCTAGTGTTTATTCCAGTTGTAGTGAGGTATTCAGATTGGCTTCCAGTGCAATTCATGATTACTATAAATTCTTTTACATCCTATATCAAAACACTGTACTCCTGAAATCGAGGAAATCCTAAGGTGTCAAAATGTTCCATAACCCTTTAACCCCCTTTTTTCCTGTAAAACTTTTAAAACCAATAAAACTTGGACAATAAAAAAAAAATCCCAAGGTGTCTGTCTGTCTATGTCTATCTGCCTGCCTGTCTGTCTGCCTGCCTGCCTGTCTCACTCTCTCTCTCTGAAAATCTACAGGATGACAAATATCCTAAAGGAATAGGGTGTCTGTCATTATGCTGATGAATCATGATGACCCTCAACTTGCACATTTTGACACTTCACACAAATACTCCAGATTGAAATGTATGCACGATTTTTGGAAATAATGTTTTTTTAGCAGGTAATTGCTATAATGCTACTAACACAAAGTAAATTATGTCTGTTGTGATTTCTTCTAGGTTTGATCGGTCCCCACTTATTCTTTTTTCAATGGATGGCTTTAGGGCTGAATATTTGGACAGCTGGGATTTTTTAATGCCCAATATTAATAAGCTTAGTAAGTAAGCACACAGTTTTAAGAATATTTATAATGAATGATAACTTTCTGCAACTTGAAAGATGCAACAAATTTTCACAGGATGGAGTGTCCTGCATAAGATAATCATTCTTTTCCTTCCTAGAGCAGTTGAATTGATTTCCTATAATTACACTGAATGGAAGTTGGCTTATTTCATCCTCATGCCCATATCTAACACTCTTTGAAGTGGGGGAAATGCCTCCAGGAAAAACCCACACGAGTTTGTGCTAAAATTTCTTGTCCTTTTCCAATTGGACTGAAATGTTTTGACTAGAGTAAGGGTGTGTGTGTGTGGGGGGGAGAGATGTGAAAAATCCCTCGATATAAAAATGTGTATTTCTCATTTTATATGTCCTATTTGATTGTAGAAACTTGTGGGACTCATGCCAAGTACATGAGAGCTGTTTATCCAACCAAAACCTTTGTAAACCACTACACTATTGTTACAGTAAGTATTTGCTTGGTCATTTACCATATACGTTTTATTTGCTATTATATGAATTGCTCCCTGTCCTTCAGTAATAAGAAGTTAAACAATATAAATGTTTCCTCAAACGCCCAATGCAAGCAAACAAAAAAGAAAAAAAAATCTAAAAGCAGTAGCAAAGAAGAAGCAGTTGAAATGGCAAGCTTTTTTCTTCATTTCTCTAAATTCCATCTATGAAAAATTGGTGGTCAGAGTGACTTTCAAATTCTTTTTGTGGGAAACAAGAATGGGATGCTCCTGAAGTTCATTTATGTAGTCTGGGAAGAGATACCTCTTGTAATCCTTTCTGTAGTTGAACACATCCAGAGAGGACCAGATTGGGAGAGGCCCCCATTTTGAATTTTGAGTTAATGTTATGGTCACTTTCAAAAAATGTTCTACCACTATGGCTTATATAGTGATTCACAAAACATCAATTTGCTGAAATACAAACAGGTTTCCCACAACTTCTCCCACAACCTCCTCGTTCTATCCATCAAGATTCTTCGTATTATTAGCAATTACTTTTTTTTCTTTGCTCTATCCAAATAGACCTACATCTAATGTAAGTGTTGGTCATCAATCATTAGTGTTTTCTAAATATGCTCCAGAATTCTAGTGAGACTCTCAGGCATGCTTGAAAATAAAATTTTACATTATATGCAGATTTTTTTTTCTGCAGGTAATTTGCAATTTATAATTATTAAATGTTAAATTAATAACTTTTTAAAATGAATGAGATATGAACATTCTGGGCATTTGAAATACTCACTAAATTAACAAACACTGGCTTTTTACTAAATACTTATTAGATCCACAGTTGCAAAGTGATAGTAAAAAGGAAGAAAGATATCAATGCCATGCAAGTGTAATACAAACAAATTAGCAGAAGGCAAATAAAGGTGACACAATAAAATATAATGTTTAAGTTAGGCATTTTAGAATGTCAACCAGGTATTATCTTTTCTAGTAAATTTGTTTCCACTTCTCTGCCAGATTTCTGGTCTCCTTTTCTTTTCTTTTGCAAAAAGATGTGTTTCTCCAGATGGATTCATACCTCCTTTTTGTGGATGGACAATGCTCTTTGGCTTAAATGCTAGCATTCAGAGAACTAAATTCACTGTTAGTATAGTGGATTCTGCAATAACTCTGGATCTTATGTGGTTTACTCGTGGGCATGAAATGGAATAGGGTATTGAGGGTTAACTGTCAGTAACTGTTTTTGAACTTTGTTGATGTTTAATAAATAAACGGCAAGTTATATTTTTTCTAGTTACACTGAGCTTGCTGTATATTCTAGACATATAGATTAAAAAGAAAACTACCCACAATAATTTTCCAACAATATTATCTTCTGCAGTAGCTTCTATTGTTAATTGGATATCCAGCAAGTGTCAATAATCACTAACTTTGTTAGAAGGAACCAGGCAATAGGGAATGGTAAGTTAGATGACTGGCTAGTTTCAATAACTTAACCAAATTTTGAATCACTATGACTGTCCTCAACTTGTTACAATTAGGCATGACCCAAGAACCTTACATGTTTGGTTTGACTATAAATCCCTGAATTGTGAAATAGATCACAATTTTAAACTATACAAATAGAATCCTGGTTCTTGCTCGATCCTTGAATTAGTGAAATTGGAAAAACTGTAAAAAGTTGATCTTTCATTAAAAAAAAGGAATGTTATATGGGTATGCTAGCTTGATAGTGGCTCCCAGTGCAAACAATCTCTGCCACCTTTTGAAGAGTGATAAGCCCATCTCTATTTAAAAATATTTATAAGGCTTTGTTGCATTTGCCAGCCAATATATAGGAGGATCATTTTGTTACCTTATATAGTCAAGTGGACATTTTGGGTTGGTGTGAACTCTCGTTTTGGCTTCTAGTCTCATATTCAGAAAATAGAAATGTAATTAAGCAGCTTAGACCAGGAAAATCCCCAGGTTTAAATCTTAGTACATATGAAGTAATAAAATAATTTTGAATGATGGATCTTGGTGGTAGCTTCACTCTTCCCAGCAATAGATTTTTTAATCAGATCTATAAAGTGCATACTAAATATTTACAGAATAAATTAATTTACTGGATTGAATCTGAAGACATTCTAATAGATGAACAGGCAGGGTTTACAACAGGTCAATCAAAATTAAGCCATGCTACGGTGCTGTAATGCCTAGTTTCATAAGTTCATTAATAAATCTAGACAGTTCCTTTATGCAACATTTATTGACTTCAGGTCCACTTTCAACATGTTTAAATGGTGGCATAAATTAAAAAACATAGTTAAATATCTACTTTTGATGCTCATTAAAATATATGAGAATACCAAACTGAAGATCAGGTATAGCAATCAAGGAAATACCAGTAAAGAGGGGAGTTACAGCGATTGGCTCCAGTTTTATCCAATTACTATATATATTAGACAGTTTCTCACCTAAGTAACTTTACATTTTATCCTCTTAAATTAGCCGATGTTGCAATCTTCAATTAGCCTGGTGTCTTGTGGAGACATACTTCGGTATCAATACACAAAAAAGGATACACATACAGACTTCAAAGAAACACATTTCTCTCTAGCTGTCCTTGGGCAAGAGAGGGAGTCTATCACAGATAGCATTTTGACATTCCTTTCTGCCTGCAATGAAGGGGAGGTTTTAGAATAAGCTTTCATCTTTAGGTGCGATATTTTTGGCTTGTAACTAATTTTTATAATTATGTGTAGAGTGTTGCTATGTATGAAATCATAATCTTCCCTATGATTCCTTTGTTTGCTTTCTGTAACCACCCATTTTTGTAACCAATAAAAGGGGGGCGCGTTGGCAAAAGTCGGCGTGCTTCCATCCCGAGAAAACTTTCTCAGAATTGGTTTGTTTCATGGAAGACCCTCCGGTGAATCTTACAAGCCCATAAGCATATCACTTTATTATTGCATGTCGTTCATGCATAGTGTATCATTGCCATCAGTATTAACTTCCATTAGCCTTAAAAGAGCCTCGAGATAAATCTAGCATTATTGTACAGAGAAGGAACCAGTAATAAATTATTCTAGGATTCTCGCTTTTGCCAAATGCCAAAGAGATGCTGGAACTTGGGTTGGCAATCCACTGAGCAGATTAAGAGCTTTAAATATTTAGGGATAATTTTTCAAACTGCAGGGAGCAGAAATGCCCATCTGGATTATTTATCTCACAATGCACAGATTTCTATGCATCAGCTATTCAAACATTGTCTCCCCCCCCATCACAGTTTATCCTTCTTGCAATTAAATTGTTTGTAGCTAAAGCCTGAGTACTACTGCTACATGGGGCTCAACTGGGAACATATAGCAACATGATTAACTTAGAAACAATTCAAACAAAATTTTGGGGAAGAATTTTCTGTGTTACCAGCAGAGCTTTGGGAAGCTGGAGTCAATAAACTTGAATCCAATCTCCAATATCCAAAATATATTTTTCACTTACTGGTTAAAAGTGTACCACAGTTGTATAGTAGTATAGATTGACCCATTTATGCTAGGAGACCATTTCAAATCGTCTTGGAAACCTATCCAAAAGAAACTGAGTCATTATGGCTTTTCCAGTGATAACTTCTTATGTGAGTCAAGTCTACCATACCTGGACTACAAAAGCAAGATCAAGCAAGACTAATATTAGGACAAAGGATCTTAGATAGAGAATGCCTAAAAGAAATTGCTGCTTTTCTCACAACATAATTGTAAACAAAACCAAATTTCAGTGCCTAAACCAGTTTCATATTTATTTCACATCACAGTCCCTAATTTCAGGGTAAATGTGATGCTGCAACCTTCGTAAGTACATACCAGTTGCAAAGCATTCAAATTTTGAACACATGACTATGGAGATGCCACATTAGTTGCAAAATTCAATCATAACTTCAAATAGTTGCTAAAACAATGGTTGTATGTCGATGGTTGTATGTATTCATTTCATTATTGGATTGTTTTCACAGAGCATTTGTGATTAAGGAAGGTTGGGATTTTTAATTATATGGAAAAGTTTTTATGAATCGAGGAACCACTCCGGCTTAGCCAGTTGTCTGCCGATCATAGAGGAGGATGCAAAAGGACTGTCATTTGCACACACTGCACTTCTTCTGAATATAATTGGAATATCATTGTTTTGTATAACATACACCGGAGGTGTATTTCTTTTAGAAGACGTTTAAGTCTTTCTACTCTTACCGTGTAGCAAGAATAGAATAGAACAACAGCGTTGGAAAGGATCTTGGAGATCTTCTAGTCTAACCCCCCTGCTCAAGCAGGAAATCCTATACCATTTCAGCAGTGCACTCCAATAGCACAAATCCTAGAGGAAAAGTTAAACAGCTCATTTATCTGCAGTAATATGTGTCTGTTTTTCTTTAGGGCTTGTATCCAGAAACCCACGGCATCATTGACAATAATATATATGATGTACATTTAAATCAGACCTTCTCACTTTCTGGAAGTAACATGAGAAATCCTGCCTGGTGGGGTGGACAACCTGTATGTATCTTTAGTTTTGTTCCTTGGTGTAGATATACTTGATTTCCCAATAGCAAATTATATTGTTGTATTAAAATAACAGTAATGCAAACAGACTTCATATATAACTTCAAGGCAGCAGGCTATGAAGATATTGTAATTCCTTAGTAAGGAAACAGAAATAGGGATGGTCCCAGTGAAAAAAAAATCAACCTGGCTTTATAGATTTCAGTTTTGATTGGCCCATAGTAAAGCACATTTAGTTTTTAAAAATTGCTGATGAGTGAGTACAGGCAGTCTTAGATGAAGAAAGATTTTAACCAAAATTTGCATCACTCCGCTTAACAACTATTTCCCACAACACTGTCAAATAATTTACTAAGACTCTATTACTATTATTCTTCTCTTCCTCCCTAGTATTTATCTCTTCCTACTTATGACTATAGTCATGTTGCTTGTATCTTTCAATTTATATTGTTTTGAATTGTTTCCTAATACAATTTGATAGTAACCTTGACTAACACTAAGTGTTGTATCTTTTTATTCTTGATGAATGTATTTAATTCTCCTTATGTACACTGAGAGCATATACATCAAAGACAAATTCCTTTTGTGTCCAATCACACTTGGCCAATAAAGAATTCTGTTCTGTTCTGTTCTATTCTATTCTATTCTACTCTATTCTATTCTATTCTATTCTATATGGGAACATATTATCATATTTGTACTTCTGCATATCAGGGAACAACATCAAAGTTGTAACCAAAGTTCCTTGTAAAGTTTGAATGTATAAGTTTCATATTTTAAAACTAGGTTATGGGAAAAATTGATTTCCAGCAAAGAGCATCCAATTAAGAAGAAACTCCTTTGAATTCAATCTCTCACCATCCAAATTTTGGACACATGACTGTCGAGATGCTGCAACCATTGCAAAGATCAGTCCTAAGTAACTATTGTAACTTCAGCGAAGGAAAAAATGATCTGACTCAAAATGGCGGACAACATTCTCCTTCCTTGAGCAGTCGAGCCTCTGAAACTGCACAACACATTCATGAACTGCTGAAAAAAGGTTGCATGCTGAATTAAAAATGCACACACTACTTTGTGACCCTCGTGAAAGCTTTAACACTTCATTGGTTCAAGAAAGGAGAATGTCATCAACTATTTTGAGTCAGATCATGCTGCTAACAGCTGTCTGGCACATTAACTATTGTAACAGGTTAACTCTCTGCCATTTTGTAACAGACAGCCCTATAGGTCCTCTTTAAATTGCACACCTGGGGACTGCTTGTTGAGACCTTGAGACGTGAGGTTTTACAGTTGGCTCATTTTTAAGATACTGATGCTGTGCACACTTCTTGCAGATTTGGAATACAGCAACCTACCAAGGTTTGAAAGCAGCCACCTACTTTTGGCCTGGATCTGAAGTAAAAATAAATGGATCTTACCCAACCATATACAAAGTTTATAACAAGTGAGTTAAAGACGAAAAAAATAATTTGGTTCTATCTAGTAGTGGGATTCAAAAACTTTTACTACCAATTCTGTGGGCATGGCTTGGTGGACGTGGTGTGGCTTGGCGGACGTGGCTTGATAGGCGTGGCAGGGGAAGGATACTGTAAAATCCCCATTCCCTCCCCACTCCAGGGGAAGGTTACTGCAAAATCCCCATTTCCTCCCAATCAGTTGGGACTCGGGAGGCAGAGGGGGCGAGGCCAGTCAGAAGTGGTATTTACTGATTCTCTGAACTACTCAAAATTTCCACTATCGGTTCTCCAGAACTGGTCAGAACCTGCTGAATACCACCTCTGGTTCTATCAGCTGCAGATTTTTTAATGGGGATATACTTTTTTAATCAATAGGACACACGAAGTGCTGGAAAATGTATTACAGTAATGGAAAACTGGTACTAAATTGACATTTCATTCATTTTACAGTTTCCAAATCATTATTTAGTAAGCCTTTACCACGAATGGTATCCTTGAATGAAGCTCAACTATTGCTGTGGTTGATTTGAATGGGTGCTTCATTCATGCAGCCATTGAAGTATCTCTTCAACGATCTGCATGGTCCTTCCCATTCCCACACATTAAATAATGTCAGCATTAAGAAATATTATGTATTATAAATACATAAAGGGAACATATATCAGGCTGGGTTTGAAGAATGTGAGAGGGATACTTTTCATTCTTCTGTCATGTGCAACAATTGCCTAAAAGAAGGTTGGCACCTTTTTCATTCCTGGCATTAGCATAAAAATGTTCTGTTGGCTTGAAGGGCATCTGGTAACTGAGAGGGTGTGGGAGAGGTGACATCTCTCACCTCTGACATCTTGCTGCCTCCTGCTGGTTGAGACATTTTCTCGCTCTGCTTAATTGAAGAGTCAGCCTTAAGCTTAAACTTCCTAGGAAAAATACAGCTTCTGTTCTACTTTATTCAATGGGCTTTCCATCTCAATAGTGACAGGCTTTATAATACTAATGTTGTTGTTTTATAAATATTGCATGATGGAGAATACTGGATATATTAAGTGGTGATATTATTTTGGCGAGAAATTCATATTTCAGGCCACTGAGGATGCACTCAAAATGTCTCTGGTTTGCTTTCACATTTTGAAACCATTTTTCTTCTCCTGCCTGCCATGTTCTGCCGACTCCATTCCAAACAAGAGGACAGGCGGGCCACATGAGAAGAGTATTTTATGTCTTGATTGTTGCAGGGAATTGGAAGGGGCTATGATTTGCTTGGGCCTTTTTTTTGGTATATATTACTTTTACAGCAGCTTTTACTCTTACTACAGTGTTTACATTTGATTTATGTTCACATTGCAGCATAAAGTCTACCTAGTTGCGGCTTTGCGTTTGCAATGATCAACTTGGTTTTTGCTGTCACTCACAAAACAATTAACCAATATTTCATCATGGGAAGGTTGGAAAGTGCTGATTGTCTTATTTGCTATTGGCGTAAAAACATGTTGTTGACATGTCCACTAAAACAAAGTTCTCCTTATCGCCATGATGCTTTCCTTCTAAATAATATTTTTATTCCTTGCAGCTCAATTTCATTTGAAGCAAGAGTTATGGAGGTGCTGCAATGGCTAGATCTCCCCAAATCTGTGAGGTAATAGCCACGAAAGCTTATGAAACAACATTCTTTGTTCTGTAGGAAGTTAGCACCCACCCTCTCCTAGAAAAATGAAATATTTCAGGAAATATTAAAAGGGCAGAATATTTCTCCTAAAAGGGAGGCAGAAACTCACCCCCACCCAATCTTTGTCAATGGGCCATTAAGGCCTGGGTCAGTCTATTCTACATAACAAAGATCTACTTCCTTCAGGCAGAGCCATAATAGGAATCCGAAAGCCCTTTCATTACATCATCACCCAGCAAGGCTCAACCAAGCTTGGGACTCAAAAACACAAGCTACAAAGTTACCCCTGCATGGCCCCATGGGAGTCTAACAACCAATCAGAATAAAAACTCAAATTCAAATCTCAGCAGAGGGTATAAATCTCTCTCTCTCTCCACTCCACGTGCCTTTCTGCCCAGGACCTAAAACCATGTAATCCTGTCCACCATTAAAACCATCTTTCCAAACAGCCATCGTTGTTTCCAGTGTCTTTCTTCCCACCTGGAACCGAACCTGGATGGACATTTCTTCCAAAAGTTCTTATAAAATGCTAAGCGAGGCAGCTAATTATATGCTGTCAACCAGTGGTGGGTTCCGGATTCTGTTGCAACCGGTAGGGTGCAATGGGGCCGGACGTCCACCACATGCAAGCGCTCAGAGTGCGTATGCGTACTTACCCCTGTGACGCTCCTGCTGCTTGGTGTCGCGTCACGGAGGTGCAGTACACTCCATGCGCGGAAGCCCCGATCAGCTCAAATACAGGTAAGGAGCACAGGCGGGCAGGTGGGCCCTGCGGAGCACCATACCAGAAAAGTACCTGATGCTCCCAGCAGGCACCGGTACGCCCGTACCAGGGTGTACCGGTCGTATCCCACCACTGCTCTCAACTAAGAAGCATGGTTTCTCTTACTGTCATCCGCTCCTCACCCCAATTTTTAAATCTTTAAAAGCTAAATGTTGCCAACTCCTTACATCTCCTCTGAGGTGACTTGAACTGAACTGCAAAAATCTGCTAATCACTGGTTGGCAGAAAGTAGTACCAAAACCTCTAACCTCCTTGAGTCCCATCTTGTAGTTGATCCAGATTTTCCCCCATTTGTTCCATTTCTAGAGCTGACACCAGAATGAGAGAAAACAATCCAGGCAGCTATCTGGTTCTGGGGATGTTTGCTCCATGTTGTCCTTTGTTTTCAGTAATTTCCTCTCCTATTTTTTCCTCTCCTTGCTAGTTCAGTGTTTGATCTGACTCTGAACTTTTAGCTCTAGGAGAGGATAGCAGCCACCACTGAGGTGCAATTTATCTGGGCAACATGTTAATTAATAATGTATATTTGGATGAGGTGAAATTTCTTAAAATAATAGCCTTTCTTTTTCACCTGCAGGCCAGATTTCTTCACATTGTATATTGAGGAGCCGGACACAACTGGACATAAATATGGGCCTGTTGGTGTAGAAGTAAGCATCTTTTTTTATTATCTCTCCCACCCTCATTCTTATTTAAAGGGGTGGGGCTTAAGCTAAACTTTACTTGGTATACATTACAGATAAAAGGTAACAATGACACATGTTCTTTTTCTTTGTTAGACATAAAAATACTGGTGGAATAATATATGTAAAAGCTGAGCTGTTCCACGTTAAACGCCAAACAGTATTTTTATTGCATTGTACAGGTAGTTCTTGACTTGCAGTAGTTCATTTAGTGACTGTTTGAAATTACAACAGCACTTAAAGAGACTTATAACCATTTTTCACCCTTGCAACCATTGTAGCATCCTCAGGGTCAGGTGATCCAAATTCAGACCCTTGGCAACTGAATCATATTTTTTTATAACGGTATCCCTGGGTCATATGATCACCTTTTGCGACCTTCTGACAAGCAAAGTGTCAGAATATGGGGAAGGCAGATTCACTTAGCAACCTTTTTAGAAACTTAACAACTGCACTGATTCACTTGACAACTGTGGCAAGAAAGATCGTAAAATGGGGCAAAACTAACTTAACAACTGTCTCACTTAGCAACAGAAATTTTGGGCTCAATTGTCTTCCTAATTTAGGTTTTATAGGTAGTCCTCTCATACTCTGAGCCTTTAGGAAGTGATGCACTACATTCAGTGGTGGGTTTCAATTTATGTTACTACCAGTTTGCTTGTGTGCACGCATACTCGCGCGATGGTTCTGCGTATGCGCAGAAGCGTTCGGGTGGGTGGGTGGAGCTTCCTTCCGCCGCCACTATCGGTTCGCTCGATCAAGGGCAAATCAGCAGAAACCCACCACTGACTATTTTGCACTCTCCCATTATCTCAGGAAACAGGGGAAAAATAATAAGGATGCAAGCAGGCAAAGTTTAGGTCAATTTGCAAGTCATGTGTTCTAACTCAATTTTTATTTTTGCTATATTAATTGTTTACTATTTATTATCATAAAATAAATAATAAAATGATTACTGGACAGTGTAGAACAACTATAAATATTGCGCGGGGTGGGGGATGGAATTACATTTTACTCTGACAAATGTAATACATACAAATGCTTATTACTTTTCTAAATATAATCCAATTAAGAATTAGGAACCAATAATACAACCTGTAACTCAAAAATATTTTCTATTTATTATTGCATTGTTTATTGTGATACACCTGATTGCAAACTTTGATTTAACATGTATGATAAGATGCCAGTTACCCTTTTTCTCCTTGGCATAGATAATTAAGACTTTACAAATGGCAGATCGGGTCCTGGGAATGCTGATGGAAGGCCTAAAGCAAAGGAATCTGCACAATTGTGTCAATCTTATCCTTCTGGCTGATCATGGTAACATTGCTTTATGCTTCACTTTTTTAATAAAGAGCTTTGTCAACCTTGGGAATTCAATATTTGTTCAATTACCTACCATTTTCCTCTCCTTTCTTTAGGCATGGACGCAATATCCTGTAACCGGCTGGAGTACATGGTTGATTATTTTAATCCAGTTGATTTTTACATGTATGAAGGGCCGGCACCTCGTATTCGATCAAAAAATGTTCCAAAAGACTTTTTTACATGTAAGTTCAGACCACGACTTCATAAAGCTGTAGGATTTAAGTGAGAAGCTTTGTAGAACATTCAGTTCTAGGGCATCTTCCTTGCTTAGAGTTATGTCACCTGCTACCCAAAAGAATTTGTGGTGCTTGAATCTCTTTTTTTCAATGGCTGTAACCCCCACAAATTTCATGACTAAAATTAGGTGGCAAACTACGGAATAATGTAAATACGGTTTTCACATGAAAGCTAAAGCCAATGGCTGCAAATACCATTGGATAAGTATTTTTAAAGGGTTTAATATCTTAAAAACTACCGTGGGTTTGATGCACCATATTTGAAGGAGACAAACTGATAGTTTTAACATTTGAAAGAAATACATTATACATACTGCATAACATTTCTTTTCTTCCAAACAGTTGATTCTGACACAATTGTTAAAAACCTTACCGTGAGTATGTTTTTATTCTTTTTCTTCCTAAGAAAATAATAGTCCAAGCATTTTGTGAAGGCATCACTACTGAAATGTAATTTCTTTAGCACATTGTTAATGTTTTCTTTGAGAGAGGCGGTGCATAGAACTGAATGAAGTTTATGAACTAATGAAGGTTAGATGAAAGATTCCGACTCTTGCATTGCTTCATAATAGAACTGGCTGTGTTCTGTTGTCATACGTTTAGGGCCAATTTAGATATTGCAGCTATTGAATTCAGCCAGTTAGTCATTGTTCATCTTATATACCATTATATAAGATATACCATTTTCACCAAAGGGAATGTTACCGCATACTGACTGAAAGATTGCCCTGACTTCCGAATCCATCATGCTCTTTGTTTTCTTGTCTTGACCCTGAAAAAAATTGCATGTAGTACGCTTTTACATTTTCAGAAAGCTTTCCATGTTTAAGTCCATGTCATATAGTTGATGGGTCATGTTCTGTTCACTTGTGGTTTAACTGAAACATGTTTTGACCAGTGATGCCTAACATTTGAATGTGAATATATCTTACTCTCGTTTTAAAAGGCAACCATCATATAGAAGATAAAGTAAATTACACTATTTTCCTTAATGTTCATACTATTGTTTCACATAATTATGATAGATGTAAAGCTAAAATTGCTAGATTCAGTCTACCTTAGAAAAAAAACACCAACCCTTAAGGTCTGTGACTGTGATTTTTAGAGGATGGAGAAGTTTTGAATGATCAATGAATCAATACCTTCTGAAACAGGTTGCAATTTACATATTCTTAATCTGTTTCCCTGAGTTTGTGAGCTAGCTAGTTAGATGTAGTCTTCAACTTACAACCAGTCACTTAACAACCATTCAAAATTACAGTAGACCTACTGTATCTGGAAGGTATTTAGAAGCCATATTTGAAGTTCTGATGACTGAGCACACCATGGTCACATGATTACCCTTCGGGCACTTGGTAATTGGGCTATATGTATTTGCTATTTGCAATGTCTTGAACATAATGATTCACCATCACAAAAAAGGCTGTAAAATTGGGTCAGTCATGTTTTATAATCCATGTTACAACTGTTTAACTGAAACATGTTTTGACCAGTGATGCCTAATATTTGAATGTGAATATATCTTACTCTCGTTTTAAAAGGCAACCATCATATAGAAGATAAAGTAAATTACACTATTTTCCTTAATGTTCATACTATTGTTTCACATAATTATGATAGATGTAAAGCTAAAATTGCTAGATTCAGTCTACCTTAGAAAAAAAACACCAACCCTTAAGGTCTGTGACTGTGATTTTTAGAGGATGGAGAAGTTTTGAATGATCAATGAATCAATACCTTCTGAAACAGGTTGCAATTTACATATTCTTAATCTGTTTCCCTGAGTTTGTGAGCTAGCTAGTTAGATGTAGTCTTCAACTTACAACCAGTCACTTAACAACCATTCAAAATTACAGTAGACCTACTGTATCTGGAAGGTATTTAGAAGCCATATTTGAAGTTCTGATGACTGAGCACACCATGGTCACATGATTACCCTTCGGGCACTTGGTAATTGGGCTATATGTATTTGCTATTTGCAATGTCTTGAACATAATGATTCACCATCACAAAAAAGGCTGTAAAATTGGGTCAGTCATGTTTTATAATCCATGTTACAACTGTTACTAATTATGTCCTTAATCAGCAGATTCCCTTATGGTTCTAATTTGAGGACTACTGATAGATTGGCAGACATACATACAGACATACAACACACACACAACACAGAGAGAGCCCTATTGAAGTAATTAACTGGGTTTATGGAGCATTTCATCCACCCATTGGTTTCACTGTAACGCATAATAAAAAGTAATCTAGCATTCCTTTATCAATTGGATTCTTGTTTCTAGAGATTCTTTTGGAGAATTTACAAAAGGTCCTTTTGCAAAGAAAGTAAGATGGACAACCTAGCGATATTTGCATTGAAAACATGGTTTTTTTTTTCTTATTTTATTTTTTAATTCTCTGATACTGCAAAACTTATCATTTTCACTTTGACATTTTCAGTGCCAAAAGCCAAAACAACACTTTAAAGCTTACTTGAGCAAAGACCTTCCAAAGAGACTACATTATGCCAACAACGTTCGTATCGACAAAGTTAATCTTATGATTGATCAACAGTGGATGGCTGTGAGGTATTGTATAGAGACCAAAATGTAGACATTGCTTAGCTTTTCATTGAATGATAAAATGAGGCCAGTTTTAGATGTACGGTAGGAAGACAACAAAATGTTATTTTTAAAATGTACATTGACTTATAAATGTAGAAGTTTTATTTTATTATCTACTTGATTCCAAATGAGGATGAATATGTTGCCCTCAATGACTGCATGAAACTTATCAGGCATAACAGGTAAGGATAGACAAGGTCAAGACAAATGAAGAGAGAAAAACACTTCTTTGGGTGATTGTACTTCTTCTCTCTCAGGATAATAGAGGGATCTTGTCTCAGCAATATTCTAAAGCCAGATGAAGCTTTATTTAGAAATCATAACCTGTATTATGACCAGGTTCGGCTGGCCTGGAAGTGCTCTGTAGATCTGAATTATGAAAGATTTATGACAGACTTATATTAGGCTGAAATGATAACGTGTCCGCAGAAGGCTTATCTTCTGAGTTAGAAAACAATTGCAAGACTGGTTCCTCTTGTGAGAAGAGACAAAACATAGGTAGTCCTTGACTTACGACCACAATCGAGCCCAACATTTCTGTTGCTAAGCGAGAGGGCTGTTAAGGGAGTTTTGCCCCATTTTACAACCTTTCTTGTCACAGTTGTTAAGGGAATCACTGCAGTTGTTAACTTAGTAACATGGTTGTTTAGTGAATCTGGCTTCCCTATTAACATTGCTGGTTGGAAGGTCGCAAAAAGGGATCACATGGCCTTGGATACTGTAACCGTCATAAATATGAATCAGTTTCCAAACATCTGAATTTTGATATTTCACCATAGGGATGCTGCAGTGGTTGTAAGTGTGAAAAACGGTTATAAGTCAATTATTTTAGTGACATTGTAATTTCGAATGGTCAGTAAATAAACTGTTGTAAGTTGAGGACTACCTTTATAGAAAAACGACTGACTTCTCCTCAGTGACTTCCTTATCCCAGTCCTCTGCTGTATGCTGCAAATTCTAAATGTTTGAGAAGGTAATCCCACCAGGGCCTTGTCTTTGTTAATAGTAAATTTTAGGATCAGAATAATTAATATTAAAACCAACACCATGCTCTTCCTATAGCTTGTTGTCACTATAGGAAGAAGGATTATAGGTGAAGTTACAGTCTCAAGCTTTTGAACTTTGTACTTCCTGAATTCATCTGATGGCCAGGAGTAGGCAGGTGGAAATTAGATAAAGCAGAGATGGAAAACAACGCTCTGTGGCACTGATAACAAAGTCTAATACTCAGCGATGCTGAAAGTTGTAAATCAGCAACTAATATAAGACTGCATTCCTAAGGATCCTTTGGGTTTACACAGTTTTCATATGGAATTTTTTCCTTGCTTTAAGTCCTGTCTTTGGTCAGTTTGGCATTAAGAGACCCTCTTTGCATTCAACCTAGGTTTTTTTTTTAAATTGTGCTAATTAATTTTACTTTGTTATTTTTAGTTTATTACTTTACAGGGTTGTTGTTGTTGTTATTTTAATTTCTCTGTAAACTGTTATAGGAGTAGTTATAAAGTGTACATTTCCCAAATAAGTGGAAAAAGTGATAATTCATAATATGAAAAATCTGCAAGGAAATACATATACTTTTCTTGTTGAGTAATTTTGCATTAGTTCCAGCCAATTCAGAAGAATTATTATAACACCCTATTATTTTCCAAAAAAACTGAGGCACTAGATTCCTTTTATTGCTTAGTAGATCAAAAGAAAAAGTGAATTAGATCACACAACTATGTGATTGCTACATAAATAACATGTGTCAAAGTTTCATAATGCAAGAGATTTATTAGATAAATCTCAGAAAAGTATCTCTTCTTCCCTGTATACCAACCTTGTATATTTCAGATTTTTGAAGCTTAGTGCCTGTTATCCCCCATCCACCATGGTTATTGGCAACCTCTTAATGTTATACCATGTTTCCCTGATAATAAGACAGGGTCTTATTTTCTTTTGACCGCCGAAATAAGCACTTGGCCTTATTTTCGGGGAGGTCTTATTATTATTGAGATGCAGGAGGTGGCGAGCATGGTCACCTCATGGCTACTGCTGTGTTGCAATATTTTCAAGGAGGGCTTATTTTCGGGGAGGGCTTATTTTAGCACATGCACTCCAAAGCCTGATTGGGCTTATTATCCGGGGAGGTCTTATTTTCAGGAAACAGAGTACCTGTGATTTATTTCTGGAGTTTGTTGCTGGAGATGAAACCAGATGTTCCAGACAGGATTTGTCGCTTGGTGTAGGAAAAAAAATTCCAAAAGAAATTAGAGAAAACAATTCATGGTGTGGCATTATTTAATACTGAAATCTTGATAAGTCTTTAATATATCCAAAAGGCTGTTATAACTACCTTTGGAACAAATTACAAAATAATTTAAAGTGAGGCAACATTTAAAGTAGGGCATTCAATAGCACCTGAAAAATAAAACTTGTCACCTAAAACTGTCAATAAAACTGATCTAAACAGAATAGATCAAAACATGGAAGGCTAATCTGTCTGTTCCTTTGTCAGAATTTTACTTTGTTCTTGTAATCCCTGTGCAGGCTTGACATTTTTTAAAAAGACATTTGGCCTTATTTTTTGTGTCTGTTGCAGGAATCCCACCTCTATAAAGTCCACATTCTTCTTTATTATGTCACTTTCTATTAAAATAATGATAGCTTACATATCTCCCTTTCATCTTGATTAGAGAATTCCCTTCAGCTGCATGGTTCAAATCGTATTGGGATGTTTGGCAATTGCATTCCCAAAGGAAATATCATCATAAAACCTATATAGCATATAATTATCATAGATTGTCCATGATTTCTTTTCCCAAAGCACAATTTTGAATCAGAGTTTATCAGTTCAACTTTAAAGCAGCCCTGCCTTCCATCTGAATTACCAAACATGACTATCTCCCTGGCATTGATTCCTCTGCTAGTGTTGCATTTAGAATTTAGAAATGCTGGTCATTATAGGTAGTCCTCAACTTACAATCACAATTGAGCCCAACATTTATGGTGTTACATGATAAATTTGTTAAGTGAGTTTTGCTTCATTTTACGACTTTTCTTGCCACATTTGTTAAGTGAATCACCGTAATTGCTAAATAAGTAACACAGTTGTTAAGTGGATCTGGTTTCCTTTTTGACTTTGCTTGTGAGAAGGTTGCAAATGGGGATCACATGACCCTGGGGCACTGCATCCGTCATAAATATGAGTCAGTTGTCAAGCATCCGAATGTAAATCATGTGACCCTGGGGTGCTGCAATGGTTGTAAGTGTGAAAAATGCTCATAAGTTACTTTTTTTTAGTGCCATTGTAACTTCGAATTATCACTAAGTGAACTGTTGTAAGTCAAGGACTACCTGTATTTCAGGCCCATTATTTCATTTGCTTCCAAGGATAATCAACAAGTCCTGCTGAGATTGGTACACCTCTTTCGCATACTGCCCCTTAGTGCAGTACTGACAGCACCACTGCCTACATCTACACCCAAAAGTGATTTAGATTTTTAAAAATCATGCACATCTCCACCTGTGTCCATATACCGTATTTTTCGGAGTATAAGACACACCTTTTTTCCTCAAAAAAGAGGCTGAAAATCTGGGTGCGTCTTATACACCGAATACAGCATTTTTTGCCTCCCGATGCCCCGCCCCCTTCACCAAAATGGCCATGCATAGCCTTATGGGCGCTTTCAGAGATCTCCTGGGGGCTGGGGAGGGCAGAAATGAGCAAAAAATGGGCCGGTTTTTGCCCCCTTAGCCCCCAGTAGCACACTATAAGCCTCTATAAGGCTATACATGCAATTTCTTTGACAGAAAATGGACTCATTTTTTGCTCATTTTTGCCCCCCTCCCTCCCAGGAGCACTCTGCAAGCCCCCCACAAGTCTATTTATGCCTTTTTTTAAAAAAAGAAACGGGTCTGTTTTCATGAAAAGCAGGCCGTTTTGGGGAGGTTTGCAGAGTGCAAAAACTTTTTTAAAATCCTTTTGGAAAGCTCTTTAACTGGTTGATGAGAATTACATTGATCAAGTGCTATGCCAGCAGAAACACCTACTTATCTACTGTATTTCTCTCTCTCTCTCTCTCTTTCCCTCTACCTACCTACCTACCTACCAGTGGTGGGTTTCAAAATTTTTTACAACCTCTTCTGTAGATGTGGCCTGCTTTGTTGGAGTGGCTTGCCGGCCATGTGACCGGGTGGGAGTGGCTTGCCAGCCATGTGACTGGGTGGGCATGGCCAACTTGTAAAATGTGGTGAAACTCACTTAACAATGCTCTTGCTTAGCAACCAAAATGTTGGCTCAGAAATTCTGGCATTTGAAGCACGCAGGTCTTAAAGCTGTCAAGTTACAAGACCCTTGCACCCCTAATCCTTTAGAAAAAACCCCCCAGGGGTGTTCAAACTTGACAGCTTTAAGACTTGTGGACTTCAACTCCCAGAATTCTTCCTCTCGCTCTTCATCTTGATGATGTGCAGACGGGCGGGCGGGGAGGGAGCTGGAACCGGTTCTAAACAGCACTGTAGATTTGTTGGAATGTCTTCTATAGAAGAGGTTAGAACCGGCAGGAACCCATCCCTGCTACCTACCTACACACTCTCTCTCTCCCTATCTATCTACTATATTTATCTCTGTCTCTCTCTATTTCTCTCTCTGTGTGTGTCTGTCTCTCTCTCTCTCCCTTTATATACCTCCCTCACTACCTCCCTAGTCCCTACCTCCCTAGCTAGTCTTTCTCTCTCCCTACCTATCTACTGTATTTCTTTCTCTCTCTCTATTTCTCTCTCTCTATCCCTCTACCTACCTACCTACCTACTCTCTCTCTCTCCCTATCTGCTGTATTTCTCTCTCTCTCTCTATCCCTCTATCTACCTACTCTCTCTCTCTCTCTCTCTCTATTTCTCTCTCCCTCTCTCTCACTTTATCCACCTACCTACTCTCTCTCTCCCTACCTCCCTACTGTATTTCTCTACCTTTCCCTCTTCAAAACCTTGGTGCGTCTTATACTCTGGTGCGTCTTATACGCCGAAAAATATGGTAGTTGAACAAGTTCCTATCCTATATTGTTTGCTTATAGAATGTCTTCAAAAGAAGAGGTAGAAATCTGTTTGGAGTTGGAAGACCACGTTAAGAGCTCCATATTGGAATTTATGTGTAGGATCAAGAAATTAGACACCATATTCAGACCAGAGGTGTATTCTGGCTGGCATTACTGCCGGTTTGCTCCTGTGCGTGCATGTGCTGTGCAATTAAAATTGTTGTGCTCATGCGGAGAACCAAAAAACAAAATGAGAGCACCTACGGCGCCACCTGGAAAACCGGTTCTGGAGTGTGGCAGACCTGCGTCACTGCCGGTTACAGCGACCCAGGGCGCCAAACCATTAACAGTTCAGCCTAACCACTGATTCAGACATACAATCAATCACAAAAACACTGAGACTTAATTTTCCATCAATAATCAGAATTAGTGCAAAGAATATGTGACCTAGGAAAAGAGGGTGGAGGAGATAGTCCTACTTCTCTCTTACTATTCACACTAGGGAAACATCCCTCTCTAAATATCGATGAAGATTCTCAGTCATCCAGGACATGGTTATCCCAAAGGTGCTTTCTTCTTCGGCTAGAGCTGAAGAAGTTTCTTGGATGAGAATTGAAACAACTTCCAAGAAAAACCAGAAAGTCCAGCTGCCTCTTGAAAAAAAAAGCACTTTTGGGATCCCTTTCCAAAGCCATCCTAATTACGATTGAACTGGGCAAGAAAGTGATTAAGACTGACTCTTTTTGTGCACAGACTTCCTTAACATATTTGGGCACATGTCACATCTTGTCATTGAACTGTCAGGGCAGTTCGGAAGCTTCATTTTGGAACCACAGAAAAGACCAGCTCTTTTTAAAGCCTTCCAAAAATAAAATTACCAAGTTGAAAATCTGCTCATTACTCAGCCTTAAAATGACATTAATAAATGATCAACGGTGTCTGGAATTGGGGGTGGGGTCGCAGAACATTAAAGTATTATCTGGAAGTTCCTTTATTTTCTAGATTGTAATCCAAGAAAGATGTTTAGGGCGTTCAAATAGAAATTGCTCAATGAGTAACCTATATTTTCAGGGAAATGCAGTTAGTCAAAATATCAGGATAAGTCTCCTCAGTGCCAAAGAGGAAAAGACTCACCTCTAAAATATTTTAACTTGAGGCAACATATGAGAGTTAAGAGCTTTTGGACTCTTTTTATCCTTTATCTGTTAAATATGTTTCTTAGATGCACCCTGGTGTAAGACTAATTCTTTTCTCAAGGAATGGCATGTATATATGTTACATGCCAATATATGTGTACCTGGGTAGCACAGTGGTGTAAGTGTAAAGAAGCATGATATGAAGTGAACTATTTTAGAAAAAGGGACATGGTGGCTCAATGGCTAAGATGCTGAGCTTGTCGATCAGAAAGGTCGGCAGTTCGGCAGTTCGAATCCCTAGCGCCGCGTAAGAGAGTGAGCTCTTGTTACTTGCCCAGCTTCTGCCCACCTAGCAGTTTGAAAGCATGTAAAAAATGCAAGTAGAAAAATAGGAACCGCCTTTGGTAACAGCATTTCGTGTGCCTTTGGCGTTTAGTCGTGCCGGCCACATGACCACGGGGACATCTTCGGATGGCTGTGGCTCTTTGGCTTTGAAACGGAAATGAGGACTGCCTCTAGAGTCAGGAATGACTAGCACATATATGCGAGGGGAACCTTTGCCTTTTACCTTTTTATTCTATAAAAAATATTCCATTTGTTTTTCCATCAGCTGATGCATTAACACCACTAATTTTTGTGTGTGTGCTTGAAAGAATCCTAACCAACCAGGCATCTTGCAGTAAATGTGTGATACCACAGTGCTCTAGAGACAATTTTATTCACCGAGATCAGATAAATCCCATTCATGGGATATTACTGAAGATATAGTTCATAAATAGTAACAACTGCTTTGAAGCGATGACAACGGCCAATCATTGGTGAAGAAAACATTTTCATTGCATTGATTGAAAAAAAAAGCCTTCTTTTGACACAACTCTAAATTGGAAAATGTAGTATTTCTAATTGACTGCTATATATTCATTCTATGCATATGTGTATTTAGGTATAAAACTTACAATCGTTGTAAGGGTGGTAACCATGGCTATGACAATGAATTTAAAAGTATGGAGGTAAGAGATCTGTTTCTCTTTTGTTTTTATTTCTATGTCACATTGGATTTGTTCAAAAGGATTGCCTAGTTCTCAGAAACAGTTATTCTGGGTGATTGGAAGAGTAAATTAAGAGGAAATTAAAGTGTGTGAATGACACCATGACCAACTGAATCAGATATGATTACAGTTCTCCATGAAAGTCCACCTATTCTTGAGAACTTTGTTTTTCACACTAACTGCTCGTCATCTTGAATGTGATAGTTTACGGCCATAGCAGCCAACATGTATATGTATATGTCTAAGTTGAGGGTAAGAAAATATCTAGACAGTAATGGAAATAGATATCAGTAGTGGGTTCTCTGAACTTGCCTGCTTTTGCCACATGCCCATGCCTCAGATTGAATAGAGGTAATTTCCTTGCTCTTAAGACAGTATTTCTATTGAATGTAATCCCATTAACACTGTTGAAACATTCAGCAGAAAAATAGCTGAAGCATTTCCTCATGTCCCAAGCAAAGGCTCAATGCTAAGACAATGTAACTATTGCAAGGTTTACAATACAGATCACAGTGTCCTATGTAGATGCACAAGCAAATTGTGAGTTGTGTTGAGTGTCCTCTATAGTAAAGGAGTAGGAATAAATTGAATTTTTAACTAGTTGAAAGCTTTAAATTCGCAAGCCAACTATCTGAAATTAACAGTATTTATATCTTGAATTTTTTTTAAAAATACATTAACATTGACTTTATTTATGGAAAACAAAAACTGGAAGCTATTTAGTAAATCTATTTTCTGTTGTTGTTCAGGCTATCTTTTTAGCACATGGGCCAGGCTTTAAGGAAAAAACGGAAGTGACGCCTTTTGAAAACATTGAAGTTTATAACTTAATGTGTGGTGAGTTTCAAGTAGACTTTATCTAATTTATAACTGATATTTTTTTTAAAAAAATTCAAAATGGAATTAATTAACTGAAAAAAGAAATATAGATTATAGAAAACATACTACCATAAATAATATAATTTATATTACACACAATATTGGGTGGGTGGTGTACATTTATATTTGTATATATTTATATTTATATATGTATATTTGTATAGGTCAGGGGTGTCCAAACTTGGGAACTTTAAGACTTGTGGACTTCAACTCCCAGAATTCCCCAGCCAGCATGGCTGGCTGGGGAATTCTGGGAGTTGAAGTCCACAAGTCTTAAAGTTCCCAAGTTTGGACACCCCTGGTATAGGTGTATGAGTTTATTATGTATTAAGTGTAATAAGGTAGCTACATTGCTGAATCACAAACAACAAAATACATTTTTCAAAAGTTATAATTCACAATTCCATCTTCTATGTTTGGAAATCAGGATAGATTACTACCACTTTCTTGAGCCTACCTCATATGTAATGAAAAGGATCAGGTTTTTAATATAAAGAGTTCTTGATGGAATGTGTCTGCCCAGTTTAAGAAGTCAACCTTGGGTAGGAATAAATTTCCATACCTTCTGCATATGCAGACCATTTCAAACCATACCCTGAAGCATGGTTGTTGTCAAAGCTGTTGTGTGTATTATTTCCTTTCCTGTAACCAGACCTATAATCCGGTACCTTACTGTTGCCTTTTTTTTTTTTTGCCATTATGAATCCTCCCCATCAGTCTCTTTCTCTCTTTGACATTAGATACATCAGGGGTCACCAACCTTTCACACCTAAATTAATAATTTTAAATCCCACCCTGCTGGGATCTACTTGCCCCCCCTCTCCCAGCCGCTCCTCGCCTGCCCACTCGGGCTCCTTAGGGCCCCAACTGGAAGCAGTTGTTGGAGCTAAGCAACCACTATGAGAAACAGTTGGCAAAACATCTGGCTCAATTCAAATTGAATCTGACCAAGAAGGAGGCACCTTACTGAGGACTATAAGCATAGGCTTTCCAAGCAGAGAGAAGACCAGCGGGAGTGCAAGGCCAGGTAACCAGCACCTGGAGGCTCATTGGGCTGAGATGATCAGCCACTTCCAGGCCACGATGCATTCCCACTGTAACAAGACTCTCCAGCTCTTCGCCACCAGTGGCGCTTCCCTCTAACCTTCGCCCAAAGCCCCGCACCAGGGGGCTGAAGCAGACCCCAAGTCGGAATTTCTCCCCCCCCTCTGCCCCACACAGAAAGACCCCGAATGGAGAGACTCTCTGCAGCAACACAAACGTTCACTACACGTATCCAGCCCAGGGGCTGTAGTTTGAGGACCCCTGATTTAGTACAATATAAAAAAATGCAAATAATTTTTCCACAGTCCACCAAAATTTTCTCGTGGATCACCAGTGGTCAACAGACCACCAATTGGTGACTACTGAAATACATGGAACATAACAATACACCTACATTATATGCAGAATTGAGTTCCTGGAAGAGAATTACCCAAAAGAGAATGGCCTCTAGTAAAGAAAGAAAGCTAGGTCCCTCAGACTATGTAGACTTAAACCACATATAGAATGGAGTAGTCATAATACATCCAAGGCATTAAATCAAACCAAACTTTTAAAATTGAAAAAAAAAAAAACCAGCAGTAGTCCAGAGCCAATGCAGCCCCTGTGATCCACTGGAGCCCATGGAGTTAACTCTTGACCATGTAGGGGTAGGAAACTAGAGAATGCGATATTAAAGGGTTACTTAAAATATTTTCTTGCTTTTTCATCAGCCGATGGAATATGTAACTTTTGGGCATGCTCCATTCTGGGCCTGTTGAGAGTATCAACAGGCCACTTAAGCACTTTTGGAAATATTATTCTTAGCTGGATCCTTACAGGATTTTTTTTTAAAGAGAGCAGTGTCTCTGTAACTAGAACTATCATTAAGCATGCCTCCTCGTTTCGAAAAGTAGTTCTACCACAAAAGTATAATACATGAAGTTGTATTGAGTCATAGCATCTTGCAAATTATTAAGAAAAACTTGAAGAGGCCTTTCAACTTGCTTTGTTCAGTTTGTGAGAAGTGTAACAGTCTTCAAACATAGCCTATATCCGTGATGGCGAACCTAGGGCACGCATGCCATATGTGGCACACGGAGCCATATCTGCCGGTACGTGAGCTGTTTCTGAACTTCTGCCCTCCCCAGGCTCTGGAGGTTTTCCTGGAGCCTGGGCCGGGCGAAAACAGCTTCCCCCACCCCCTGAAGGCCCTCCGGAAGCTGGAAACGGAACATTTCCCAACTTCTGATTGGCCTGTTGGGCCTGTTTTCTGCCCTCCCCAGGCTCCGGAGGCTTTCCTGGAATCTGGGAAAGGTGAAAACGGCCTCCCCTGGCTCCCCGGAGGAAATACCAAACTTGGAGGCTTGGAGGCGAATAGTGTGATGCGCATGGGGTGGGGGTGCGCTTTGCATTATGGGTGCCGGCACACACATGTGCTATTGCATGCGCACCCTTGCATTTTTGGCACCCAACAACAAAAAGGTTAGCCATCACTGGCCTAATTCCAGAATTGTTGTGAGTAACACAGTCAAACGCTTATGTGACACTTCTCCATTTGAGATTTCAGAGCTCATATTTTTGTAATTCTTTTTTCCCAGTCCAAACTTCAAATTTCAGAACCTTGAAGACTTTGATCCGCACTGGAATAATTGCATTTTTTTTCTTTCACAGATCTCCTGAAACTTAAACCTTTTCCAAACAATGGGACACATGGAAGCTTGAATCACCTCCTGAAAAATCCTTTCTACAAACCCTCCCCAGCAAAAGAACAGTCTTCTCCTATTTCGTGCTCTTTTGGCCCTGTTCCCAATCCAGATGTTTCAGGATGCCAATGTAGCTCAGTAAGTTTATGGTGCTTTCTGTTCAGTAGGTTTTTTTTAATCTAAACTGTGTATCTATGCTTGACCTTTCTTTTGACTTTTGCCATATTTGTGTATTTGCAGATAACAGATTTGGCAACAGTGAATCAAAGGTTGAATCTCAATGATCAAGCAAGTAAGTCTGGCACAAACCCACTTCTAATTAGTGAAAGGTTTCCCAGGTTCTGGCACCAATCTAGAAATTTAGCTCTTTCAGACGAGATTTTATTCATACTTATAAATTTAACAAATATATAAATTTGTTACATCAAATTAGAAAATATATAAATATTAAATGTAATAATTAATTAATTTGTTAATTAATTAATTTGTTCATTAATTAATTAATTTGTTAATTTCAATTTAACAAATGAAGCTACCTTATTTTCCAGAGTATAAGACGCACCAAGGTTTTGAAGAGGCAAATTTAAAAAAAAGTTTTTGCACTCTGCAAAACCTCCCAAAAACGGCCCGTTTTTCAGGAAAACGGGCCCATTTTTTAAAAAAAAGAAAAGGTCATGAATAGCCTTCAGGAGGCTTTCAGAGTGCTCCTGGGGGTGAGGGTGGAGCAAAAATCAGCAAAAAAATACCCATTTTTTGCTCATTTCTGCCCTCCCCAGCCCCCAGGAGCTATCTGAAAGCCTCCTAAAAGCTATGCATGGCCATTTTGGTGAAGGGGGCAGGGTTTCAGGAGGCAAAAAATGCTGTATTCAATGTATAAGATGCACCCAGATTTTCACCCTCTTTTTTTAGGGAAAAAGGTGCGTCTTACACTCCGAAAAATATGGTATATAAATGTAATCTTTCAATTTAACAAATAAAGCTGTATAAATTTAATTATTCAATTTAACAAATAAGGCTACAATCTATAAATTTAACACAGACAGACACAAATGCAGATCATAAGCTCTGAAGATGAATATTCTAGCATCCACCAGGACACTGATTCCTATCAGAATCCTAGGAGACTGGAATGCTCAGGATCAGAGACGTATCTTATACAGACTCCACTATGGGCATAAACCATATTACCAGTGAATTAGATGGGCATGAAAGTATATTACTAGTGAAGCCAAAGTTATGTTACTAGAATACAGAAAATCCAATCTGCCAGTATTTAAAAAACGTGGCAACTTTAAGATATGAGTACTGCAACTCTCAGAATTCCTCAGCCACCCAGAAGTCCACAAAATTGCCAAGCTTGAAAAACACTGCTATATACGGAACAATCTCTAGGTTATTCAAGACCCAAGTTAATGTAAATTCTACTATACACAGGGAAACTGCAGGTAAGTCCTTGATTTATAACTGTTTGATTAGTGATTACTTGAAGTTACAATAGTATTGAAAAAAGTAACTTGCAACCGTTTCCTTACTTTTACAACTATCACCTCATCCTATTAGTCATGTGATCAAAATTCAAGTGCTTGGCAACTGGCATGTGTTTATGACAGTTGCAGTGTCCCAGGATTATGTGATTGCCATTTGTGACTTTCTGAGCTGGCGTCCAACAAACAAAGTCCATAGTGGGAACCAAATTTGCTTAACAACAATTTGATTACTAACCATGGCAAAAAAAAGTCATAAAAGTTTGTAAAATTAGGTGTAACTCCTTTCACAATCACCAATTGTGGTTGTATGTCAAGGTCTTCTTGTATAGTGTTTTTTTAAGTGGGTTGTTTTTAGACTTATTGTGGCATCACCATTTGGGAAGAGAAATCCTTTTTTTTCCTTTTTTTTTTAAGAGAATAAAGTAGAGCAGTATTTTTTGAACTTTTTCTTTTTGGAAAACTACACTAATTAACTAATTTATCAGGCTTTTTAACAGCTCATCTCCCTCACTGAGGAAGGAGGAACCCTTATTTGTTTGTAGGAGTTATATTTACGAATATTTACTGTGTGAAAAATTAAACTTGATGCTTTTGTAGAACATTTATTTATTGAATCATGTTAAAAAAATAACAATATTAAAATCCATTAGATATTAACATGAATGTTTTAAAAAACAATATTTTTTAACAAATAGAAAATAATAATAATTGTAAAAACCTATTTGCTTAAGAACATAACAATGATAAGAATCGCATTGTTTCACATTTTTGTAAATATCTTGAATGTTTTGCAAATAATTTTGATTTCTCAGACATCTGAAAGGGTCTTGGTAGTGCCCACCCAGGTCTCCTTGGACCACACTTTGAGGAAACACTGAGTTAGAGAAGAGGAAGATATAAAGCAGAGGAAAAAAGCTGCAGACTCACTCAGATAAGCACACCCATAGAGTGTTCTTCTAGAGCAGTGTTTCTCAAACTTGGCGACTTTAAGTCCTGTGGACTTCAACTCCCAGAATTCCCCAGCCAGCATAGCTGGCTGGGGGATTCTGGGAGTTGAAGTCCACAGGACTTAAAGTCGCCAAGTTTGAGAAACACTGTTCTAGAGACATGCAGTTATCAGTGATTTTGCTGAACTCTGCATGGCTAAAGGTCAGAGTGTTCTGCAGAAATGAGTAACAAGCTGCACCAAACAAGATAATTCCGTTCTTCCTTTGACATTTTCCTGAACATAATCAGGATAATTATTTCTATGAGTTGTATAATCATAAGAGACATATCGCTCTGTATAGCTCCAACGATCCACCAGTAAAATAAAGCAATAAATGCAAGTAGTTTTATGTGTAGTGTATTAGCACTGTATCCAAGATATCCACCACTTCAAATTGTGTTTTTTTTTCTCCCTTTGGTTCCCCCCACTTATATTATGTCACTGCTGCTAATGGGAGCAGTGAGCTTTGCTTCTGAATCAAGGAACAGCTTCGTTAGGTTTTGTTGGCAGTGGTTCAAAAATTTTCCTTTAAATGCTACTAGTGTTGAATGCGGTGTGGGAGATGTAGAGTTTGGCTCTACAAATTGAGTTAGAAGTCATCAACATTCTGGTATCACATAGGCCAGGAAAAACCCCAAAGTGAGGTTTTAAACAGGACAGCTTTCCAGTTATTCCCAACTGTTTTGTTCTTTCCAATATACTGAAATGTAAAAAAAAAAATCTTGAATGAGCAATTCATAATAATTTTTGGAAAGAATTGTATTCAGTTAATTGGAAATTTCACAATTATGGTTTACATTCCAGAAACTAACTCTGAAGCTCATAATTTGCCTTACGGAAGACCCCTGGTTCTACAACACAGGAAGTACTGCCTCCTTCACCAGACTAAATATATAAGCGCATATAGTCAAGACATCTTGATGCCACTATGGAGTTCATATACTGTCAACAAATCAGTAAGTTTTTGGATTTATTTACCTTCTGTAAAAAAGATGAAAGTCTACGTGGAAAAAGGATAATATATAAAAAGAGCACTTGGGGAGTAGTAGAGATGGATACAGAGGTAGATATGTGGATAGTGATGGAGACGGAGATACTGTACATACCGTAAATCACATCAACTTCAGGTCATTCTTCATATTGCTGTAGAACATGGGCAAGTTTATTTCAGGTAAAAATCAGTAGACTGTATCAGGTTTATAAGTAATCTTCTTGCTTAATTATATATTTCATTGCATACAGTTGTCTAGTTATATATAAAGTGCGTACAGTTCATACAAGAAACCTTAGATTTTTCAATCCCAGGGTGGGATGCCAGAAAGGAATGATTATGCTCAGAAGGTAGAATGTCAAAGTGGTGGAATGATAAAAGCCAGGTTTGGGGAGGTTTTAGGTTATATTTTAGGTTTTTTATATAATAGGATCTTCTTTACTGCCTATTGATCGTTGCAATGCTTCATTTGGCAGCAAAATTCTGTTTATCTTGGTTGCCACAGCAATTTGCCTAAGAATAGATACACAGCAGTGGTGGGTTTCCATTTTTTTTACTACCGTTTTGCTTGTGTGCTTGCGCGATGCTTCTGCACATGCACAGAAGCGTCTGGGCCAGAGGTGGGTTCCGGCAGTCTCTACTTCCGGTACCTCATGGCCGCATGGAGCACACATGCGCAGTGCAATAAAAATTGTTCTGCGCATGCGCAGAAGCAAAAACCAAGATGGCGGAGCCTACAGTGCCGCTGAGAGAACAGGTTCAGAGGTGTGGCAGGCCTGGGTTGCTGCTGGTTCCAGGGACCCAGGCCGCCAAACCACTACCAGTTCAGATGCACCGGGCCGAACCGGGAGCAACCCACCTCTGATACACAGTCCACAGTTATAAAAGTTTTGTAAACAGTCTTTTTCCCCATTAAATTACATTTTTACTCTAGTGGTGCTACTCATTTATATTTCTTTATGTGAATACAGTTTCAAATGCAGAATATCTGATATTGAAAATGTATTATATTGGTGTTATTTCAATTAATTCTCCATGCTATTAAATATGCTATATTTACATTAAATTGAACTAAAAAAATACGTGGCAGGGTCCTGCCATCTTCTCCACCACAGAGGATCAAACCTTCAGGTCTTTTTCCAACACTCTTCTTTCAAACAGAAATCTCCCAGCTTTGAGATCTGATTCTTTTAGCCACAAACCAATTTCTCCCTGCCAGTTTCCAACAGGTTGTACATAACTGTCAAATTTTATTTTCTCTTGAACTGCTCCATAGTTCTCTTTCTGGGCCTTCTCATTCCAATCTGAGTTTATTGAGTCTTTAACCAATCTAAACTATATTTTTTCTGTCTTCCACTCATTTTCAAAGCTTCCTCTTGAGGGCTCCGTTCTACAGCACAGAGTGCCAAGGTAATCATAGCCGGCAGTGTATTATTGAATGGAAAAATACGACATATACAAATGCAGCATTCATTCAGCGAATGATACATGTGGATAGTCCCAAAATGGCATACTGATGTTTAAAGATTGCTTATTTGCATATTCTCTTAAGGTACTTTGGAGTTAAAAGAAAACAGCATGTGTAGGGCAGACATTCCGGAGTGTAGCCTGCTATTTTTGCTGCAGCAATTCCACTGCTGTAGTTAGCCATTCTTTTTTTTTAAAAAAACCATCCAGTGGTTTGGCAGTCAAAAGCAATGGTGTTATGATAAAGAAAAGAAAAGCAGGCTTCTATTCTGTGTGTAATTATTTTGACATTCAAGGCAGTGGGACATGCTTTCTCTGTTATTATGTTTTTCTGTCCTCTATATGTACCACTTCTATGCTGTCTGTGTGCAGCGTACCAAACTTTCTAAGAAAATTCATCCGTGAGTGTCATTAAGACAGATGAGGATGGGTGAAGTTTGTAGAAGGGACTGCTTTATGTTTTTTTTAAAAATTTCTTTGGGACGGGGATGGAGAACTGAAGTTTCTCAGTATAGGTATTTCACCCAAACTGAGTGGGCAAGATTGGGAAGACATGGTTCTTTCAACGTGCCTTGCAATCCTAAGCACTTCTTGATGGAACTGGGGAAATCTCTTCTCTCTGGGCTTGGGAAGTCATCCATCACAGGGGCTGCATTCACAGAATATGCTGTTGAATGTGACTGGCTAGCTCCCAACTGCCTGTCTACATCAACTGGCAATGAGATCCCTAAATTGAGTTGGAAGGGAGATTTTTCTAGCCCAGATTGGAGATATAGTGTTTTAAACTGTATGCACAGCTTTGCAATCTCTGAGCTACCTTACCTTAGATTATACTTTAGATTACCTTCCCCATCCTGGCGCCCTTCAGATAGCTGGATCTGAATTTAATATTATTCCCAGATGTTAAAAAAGGCTAAGCTGAATCCTGAATCCTTGATCTGAATCAAGAGAGATTGCTTCTTCCGCTTTAGAAAATAATGATCTTATTGACATGTAACATATATTCCATGCTAAGGTTGGGTCTTTCGTGCTAAGGTTGGGTCAGGGTTTCATTTTCCTGGACATTATGAATTAATCTAGTGTTGATATATATTAGATATACAGTACATACTGTAGGTCCACATATAGACAGTGTTAAAAGTAAATATACAGCATTTGCATTCTTTTGTTCAGTTTAACAAGTTTTACTTATTATTTTTGGATTCTTTGATCAAGGAGATATATATATAGCTTTTCTGAGTCTCAAAACCGATGGCATATTTTAATATATCGAAATTGGAGACATTTATTATTATTATGAACCTAAATCAAATCCACTGCAGGATAAAAGCCTCTTCAATAAATATTATAAATACAATTTAAGTTGCTGCCCCAGTGTGACAGGTAACTGGGTGTTTTTAACTTCCCAATTTAGGTTAAAAGAGTGTGAGTGGTCTGAACTCACCTGGCTGCTTCGTATAGCTAAGAGAGTACCAAATTCTGTCTCTCCCTGTATATTCTTGTGTGGGTGGGTGTGCGCGCGCGCGCGCACGCACACACACACACAAACATGTAATGTCAGCCAAGAAAGTTTTTCTGATGTCATGGAGAAGTGAACACAAAGATTTTTCCAAAGCATAAAGCAGCTGTTGTGTCACGCAGCCTTGTTCAATATAATCCAAACAAATTTCCTAGAAAAATTGAGCTCTCAATGGAAAACCAGGTACCAACCTTTCTGTGAATTCTAAATATGGTGTCTTTAATGGCAGGTCAAAGGCTTCTTTAATACTTTGAAATTAAAAATGGCCTCATCTAGAATTTTCTTGAGCTGCATTTTAAAGTAACATCGCGAGCAATGTTGAACTCCTAGAGAAGCTGATGAAATGTAGTAAATAAGTAAACAAGATGAGCCCCCAGGCTTTTGTTATTTTCATCCTACAAACGTTCACCTGTTGCAAACATTCTTAATATTTTAAACTGCAAAATGATTTAAAGATTTATTTTCCAGCCTAATCAGATGAATATTAAGATGTTTACATATTTTCATGAAAAATGCTTCTCAAAATATATTGATTCATATAAGGGATGAAGCACTAAATAAAAATAATGTTAGGTAAAAGAATTAAGCCAAATAGGCGGATTGATCTCAAAAGTTCTGATTAGCTTGGAAGAAACATTCATCTGGGTTCAGTTCCAAGAGGGGAGAAAGGCACTGGAAACATGGAGGCTGATTGGAAAGCTGGTTTAATGGAGCAGAACCATTAAGCACATGGGCCTGGTGCAGCTGAACACAAGGTGTGGAGAGAGAGTGTTATTTGTACCCTCTCTTGGGCTTTGAACTTGAGCTTCCTGTTCCTCTGGCAAGGGCAGGGCTGCTGTAGGGGTCATGTGCAAATCCTAGGAGTTTGTCTGAGATAAGCTTGGTTGAACCGTGTTGAGTGATGTAATGAAGAGGCTTGTGTTCTGAAAGGGTGTTGGGCAATTCCTATTATGTCTTAATGGCTTTGTCCTAGTTTGGATCTTGAATGAGGGCTAATCCCATCAATCTGGAGCTGAGAGCCTTTTGTTTTGTAGATAGGATGGCCCAGTCTTTCTGGGGCTATTAACAAAAGTGGGGGCTGATTTCCAAGAGCATGTTTCTCCTTTTCTCATCCCGGGAGGTATAATATTCTGCCTTTTTAATATTTCCTAGAATATTTTGTTCTTCTGGGAGTGGGGGTTAATTTTCTACAGAACCAATCCGGGGAATTTTATGAAGCAATATGGAATTGGAGAACCTTGGGGAACATCAAGTGAGGAACTTGGTCCAAAGAATTCTGAGCTGAATGAGGCATTTCTTTCCATGCTGGGTTCAATCACTCCTTCAAAGTGCTCAAACTCTAAGAAAGAAGCCTTAAACCAGGGGTTGTCCAAACTTGGGAACTTTAAGACTTGTGGACTTCAACTCCCAGAATTCCCTTGAAGTCCACAAGTCTTAAAGTTCCCAAGTTTGGACAGCCCTGTCTTAAACAATAGACACCTAACACTGAAATAAGCATTTTGTTGTATATGTTAATTCCCTCAAAATTTGTTTGGTTCATGGTACTGATCAAAAAAACATGAGGGTGGGAAGATTGGTGAGACCCAGCTTGAACATGCAACTCAGATGGTATCAAAACAGGAGGTCCCTGACTTTTTCTTCTTCTTCAAACTTAGGTCCTTAAAATGTTGGTTATATCTGTATCTTCTTTTTTGTCTTTTCTTAGATGATCTTTTTCTCTTTCTACTTCGCCTGGAGAAATTCAGTAGAACATTTCAATCTTAAAATAAACCATTTGTTAAATAAATAGCTTGTCTGTTTTAAAAAATCTTCAGCCAGCTGCTTAAGCAATAGTGCAACTCATCTTATCCATAAGGATTAACAAATGTTTAATGACCTGGAGGCTTGGACTCTGACTGGGTAGATTTGGGCGAGTCGGCGGGGTTGAATCTTGTGGAAACTATCTGGGATGAGTTTGACCCTGTGACTTTCGAGGGCATGGACAGGATTATGGGGAGACTCAGTGCTACCACTTGTGTGCTGGACCTGTATCCCTCTTGGTTAGTTTTGGCTTCCCAGGAGGTGACACAAGGCTGGCTCCAAGCGATTACCCACGCTTCATTTAGAGAGGGCTTCTTTCCCACCGCCTTGAAGGAGGCGGTGGTGAGGCCCCTCCTTAAGAAGCCTTCCCTGGACCCAGCTTCTTTAGCCAACTATCGTCCGGTCTCCAACCTTCACTTTGTAGGGAAGGTTGTTGAGAGCATGGTAGCACGCCAGCTTCCCCAGTACCTGGATGAAGCTGCCTATCTGGATCCATTTCAGTAGGGTGTCAGGCTCGGGTACAGCATGGAGACGGCATTGGTCGCGTTGGTTGATGATCTCTGGCAGGCCCGGGACAGGGGTTGTTCCTCTGTCCTGGTCCTATTAGACCTCTCGGCAGCTTTCGATACCATTGACCATGGTATCCTACTGCGACGACTCGGGGTGGGTGGGAGTGGGGGGCACCGTTTTGTGGTGGTTCTCTTCCTACCTGTTGGATCGATTGCAGTTTGTGTTGACTGGAGGGCAGAGATCGACCCCGAGGCACCTCACTTGTGGGATGCCCCAGGGGTCGGTTCTCTCACCCCTCCTGTTCAACATATACATGAAACGGCTGGGCGAGATCATCCGTGGTTTTGGGGTACGGTATCATCAATACACTGATGATACCCAACTTTTCATCTCTACCCCAAACCACCCAAACGATGCCCTCAACGTGATGTTCCGATGCCTGGAGGCTGTACAGATCTGGATGGGGACGAACAGGCTCAAGTTTAATCCCTCCAAGACTGAGTGGCTGTGGTTTCCCTCATCCCGATTTGTGCATCTTGTACCATCTCTGATGATAGGGGAGAAATTTTAGCCCTCTCAGAGAGGGCCCGCAATCTGGGAGTCCTCCTGGATACGCAGCTTAGTTTAGAAAAACACCTGATGGCCGTGACCAGGGGAGCCTTTTACCAGGTTCGCCTGGTACGGCAGTTGCGCCCCTTCCTGGATCGGGATGCGCTGTGCACAGTCACTCACGCCCTCGTCCTTTCTCGCCTGGGCTACTGTAATGCTCTCTACATGGGGCTGCCCTTGAAGAGCACCCGGAGGCTTCAGCTGATCCAGAATACGGCCGCGTGGGTTGTCATGGGGGTACCTAGGTGCTACCATGTTGCACTCCTTTTAGGTGGCCTGCACTGGTTGCTGGTTGTTTTCTGGGTGCGATTCAAGGTATTAATTATGATATTTAAAGCACTCCCTGGCTTAGGCCCAGGGTACTTGCGAGACCACCTACTTCTACCAGTAGCCTCCCACCGTCCAGTACGATCCCACAGAGTTGGCCTCCTCAGGGTGCCGTCGGCCAGGCAGTGTTGGCTGGCGACCCAGGGGGAGAGCCTTCTCTGTGGGAGAGCGCCTTCCCTTTGGAATGAGCTGCCCCCAGAGCTTCGCATAATTCCTGACCTCCGGTCCTTCCGGCATACCCTAAAAAGTTGGCTTTTCCAGCAAGCTGGCCTGGCCTGAATAAAATAAATTATTAATTTTAATTGTTAATTTTAATTTAATTTCTAAAACTCATTGTAAATGTCTATTGGGTTTTTTAGATATTCTATTTAATCTTTCTTTTAACTTTTGTAATATGTGTTTTTATGTTGTACGCCGCCCTGAGTCCTTTGGGAGAAGGGCGGCATATAAATCCAATAAACCTAAACCTAAACCTGATCTGGCATTTGATTAAATAGCTCCAGTAATAATCTGATCTGGTTTCAGAAAATATAAAAGTCAGCCTTCAGCACATTATTATAAGCCAGAGGGTTTGCAGCAGGGTAGCTCCCCAGATTTCCTGATCATGATTTAAACACAAACATTTTGTCTTTGAGGAAAAAGCAGTAATTTTTAAGAGGGGAAGAATTTGGTTGTACCAAACCATCAACTTCTCCCACACAGAAACACACAAATATTTTCTCCTTCCTTTCCACCCACTAACAAACACACATTCCGAAAGATAAACTTTTCCCACTCAAAGTTAAAAATAATATTTACGCTGGTAAATCCATGTTTAGAAAAATTTCTAAATTATCCTAGCATTCATCACATTAAAGGACTAAGTGGACTTGATACAAAGATTTTACCGTAGAATGAATCTTTTTTTTTTAAAAGAAAAATGAAAGTTCGTTTTGTGAGACAGAGAAATGGTTTTGGGGAGAAAAAATCTTTAACCTTTTCCCTCTCACTAATTTACTTACACTGTTCCAGAAATACATTTGCTCCCCTTTTCTCCATTCTGAAGCAATTTTATATTATTCTTTTGCCATTAGCAAAATAAAACAAAAACGGTAATGTATCTTAGGTGCATCTTCATTTGTTGATTTCAGTTCATTTGTTGCCATTTACTATCCTGAATTGTCTGTTTTGAATCAGAAGGCGGATAAAACAAACAAACAAAATTTCATATTCAATCTCTCCACTACAGGATGGCTAAATTGTGTGTAGAAATAAATATCACTGGATTAATAAAATGTGGAAAAACGTTTAAAATGGTAATACAATTGATTGTGTATAAAAATGAAGAAGGCAGCCGGATCAACAGGATATATCTCTCTAGTTCAAGGAGTTTGTTGAATGTTTCCATTTTATGACTTATTATTTACATCCTGTGACACTTTTAGAAAAAGTGGCTGAAAGATGGCCCAGAGGTCAGAGCAGCTGTTTCCAAATACTGTACTTAAAATCCCACAAAATACAAATAAATTATGCCTCTTGGTGCATTGATTACTAGTTCCCTTTGGAAGTAGGTTCTTTTTACAAGAGATGGTAACTGTCCTTTTTCTCTAAGAAAAACCTTCTGTGCAGGTTGAGCCAAATCTTAGCAAAGATAGGGGGTGCCAGGACTGTCTTTACCAAACTCTATAACCCATACCTGGTTGCTGCTTGTGCAGAGAGAGCAAGGCCAAGAGAAAAGAGAGTCACAAAACAGCAGCATTTCCATATCACTGAAGCGGTTGCTTGTGTATTCTTAAAAAAAAGTTCCTTTGAATCCTAAGAACTTTGCATCAAGAACACTTGTACAGTAAAATACTGTAGTCTGAGGCTTATTCTCTGTCTTTCACTGACTCCTGAGAGATTCTTGGCTGTCAATTGAAGCACGAATGAAGAAATATCTCAAAATTGCACTTACAGCTTTCTCTTCATACCATTCATTTGTCACGTGCCAATGTCCAAGGCACTATTTGCGTATAGTGCAATTAATCAAAACATTTTCCGGATAATGGATGATATTACCATTGTTTTATGGTGTTTCAAAAAAGATAAAGTGATACCAGGACAAAACCCAGAATAAAACTGAATAGATGAAATGATCTTTATGCGTTCAGATGCAAGACTGAACAGTGAGAATATTAAAATATATCATGATAAGAACGACAATGGTTATGTTACCATCCCATGTCTTGCCTAACCATATTTTTTTTTGGAATAACTCATGATTTGTTTGGTGTATACAACAGACCATTACAAACCGCATATGCTAAAGTATACATGAGTCAAGCATATTGTAGAGTCCCAGCCAATGGAGCAAAGTATACTAGAAATGAGACATTGCTATGATTACTTTGGTATGGATTGAGAATACAGTAAACTATTTCTCGATAGCTGCTGTTTATAAATACAAGTAGTCCTCAACTTACTACCATTCATTTAGTGACTGTTCAAAGTTACAACAGCACTGAAAAAAGTGACTTATGACCAGTGGTGAAATTCAAATTTTTTTACTACTGATTCTGTGGGCGTGGCTTGGTGGGTATGGTGTGGATTGGTGGGCGTGGCTTAGTGGGCGTGGCAGGGCAAGGATACTGCAAAATCTCCATTCCCACCCCACTCTGGGACCAGCCAGAGGTGGCATTGGTAGTTCTCCAGACTACTCAAAATTTCAACTAACCTGTCAGAACCTGCTGGATTTCACCCCTGCTTATGACCATTTTACACACTTACAACAGTTGCCGCATCCCCATGGTCATGTGATCAAAATTCAGATGCTTGGCAACTAATTCAAGTTTATGATGGTTGCAGTGTCAGGTGTGTGTGTGTGTGTGTCTGTCTGTCTTGTGATCAGCCTTTTGTGACCTTCTGTCAAGTAAACTCAATGGGCAAGCCAGATTCACTTAACAAACATAGGACTAACTTAACAACTGCAGTGATTCACATAGCAACTGCAGGAAGACATGTTGTAAAATGAGGCAAAACTCACTTAACAAATGTCTCACTTAGTTACAGACATGTTGGGCTCAATTGTGGCCATACATTGAGGACTACCTGTATAGCTGTGTATGGTGATGCTTTTGTAGCCCGAGATCAAGGTTGCCTTTGGATGAATGGCTAATACAGCCCAGTGAAAGCCAACAGTGTGACTGTTGCGTTCATTTTTCAGTACATTACTAGCTGCGTCATAAACTTTCTCCCACTCCAGAGCGGAGGATGTCTTGTTTTGGCACACTCTCTCTGTTCACCTGCACTTCCTCTGCATATACATCATGATTCACCATCGGCAATAGAGTGTGTGTATCTCTTTCAAAATATGAGTATTCTCTCTCTGGTGACTCACAACTTGATTATGACCAGTACAGTGGTTTGCTTCTGAGAAAACCACAGAGTTAAGGAAATACATCTTGGCCAAGGCATTAGTGATCTCAAACGCAACCCCTTGGGTATCGTTGCTTCCGTTTTGTCATGGGTTCAGGACAAAGCTGTGAGGACTTTTCTCCCGCTTCTTCCACCTGTGTACTATGGAATGCCGAAGACTAAGGAATAAACCGACTGGATATGTCTGAGAGCAAAGGGCAGGAAGGCCATTTCTATTTTCAGCACCGCTATGATTCATTATAAAAATGGGAAAAGAAAAAAAATCAAAGGAAACCAGGCTAGGAAGTCTCAAAAGCTAAGGTTAGCCACGGTCGTGGGTGTAATGCTTTCTTTTGCCTTCTTCTCTTCCAGCCGGTTGAGCCAACTTCTGTCCCTCCCAGTGCTTCAGACTGTCTGCGGCTAGATGTTCGAATCCCTGCAGCTCAGAGCCAAGCTTGCTCCAACTACCAGCCAGACCTGACTATCACCCCCGGCTTCCTCTATCCTCCCGGTTAGTAGAACTGTTCTTTATATAGCAAGGACATACATAATGTTTTAATTATTGGGATGTGGCTGAGTGTTTAAACATATACATAGCACTAACCGTGGGATAAGCATGGCATTCAGGAGGAGGTGGAAGGGGGTGGGGGGGAGACAATAAAAAAGAAAACATGTTGTGGTATTTCTTGCCATAAGAACATAAAATAACCATTGCCTTTTGTAGGCACAGACTGTAGGGCCATGGGAGGTGCAATTCTAACTATTTGATTCCACAGATTTGCGTTTAAAGGGAGTAAGACTGGAAGGCAGCTGTGAGAAAGATCAGCTTATAAAATAAAGTAGAAATATAAGCAGCAAGAAGTGTACACAAGTAGTCCTTGACGTATGACTATAACTCAGCCCAAAATTTCTGTTGCTAAGCAAGGCAGTTCCTAAGTGAGTTTTGCTCCATTTTGCAATCTTCTTCCCCACAGTTGTTAAGCGAATAACTGAAATTGTTAGTGAATCATGCCGTCATTAAAGTAAATCTGGTTCCCCGCATTGACTTTGCTTGAAGCTGGCCAAGTGGGAAGGTAATAAATGGTGATCACATGACCCCAGGACAATACAAATGACATAAATACATGCCGGTAATTTTGCTCATGTGACCATGGGGTTGCTGCAACAGTCATAAGTGTGAAAACCAGTCATAAATCACTTTTTTGGCACCTTTGTCTCTTCAAACAATCACTAAACGAATGGTTGTAAGTTGAGGACTACTTGCATGGAAGTAGTATAGAGACTCTGGGCAGCTTACAAAATCAATATATATATATTGATTTTATATTTATTAATATATAAAGATAGACAGATAGATGATAGATAGATAGATAGATAGATAGATAGATAGATAGATAGATAGATAGATAGATAGATGATAGATAGATGGATAGATGGATAGATGGATAGATGGATAGATGGATAGATAGATAGATTTTTTAAGCTGCCCAGAGTCCCCTTGCAGCAGGATGGGTGGCAAAACAAATTTAATGAATAAAAATAAATAATTTAGGAGGAATTATAGCTTATCTTTTCAATTCCCTTTGCCCTGTTTTGGCCAATGATGCAGTAAGGCATTTTGGATTCTGAACTTCATACTCTTATGCTCACCCATTTTTCAAAATTGGTTCTACCACATATGAACCCAGTTTTCATTCTCTTGACTGGGTCCTAATTTATTCCCCAAAGCCCTAACTGGCAGCAGTGACTCAGATTTTCCATCAAAAATGGAATATATTCAACATATTCACAGCAATATTCCACATTGCTGTGAATATGTTGAGAGGGTAGGGCAGATCTACTTGGATATGAATAACCATTCCATCCAGCACAGGCTTTTTTCATGGAAAATTTTAAGATGGCACTAAAATTTCCAACTTTTCTCACTATTTCCCCATTATTTTTATACATACCCGAATACATAGATATCCATTATGCTATTTCCTTTCCATCATGCAAACTGCAGCAAAGGTGTAAAAGATAAAAATTCAACAGATATAATTCATAAAATAAGAAAAAAGCTAAATAAATATAGCCAAATCCAGCTTACAAAACCATTCACTATTTTTCCATACTTTTCTAGCCTTACAACCATTCTAATTTTTACAGTGCCTATATATATTTCTTCTTTCTCCTCCTCCTCCTCCTCCTTAGCTTTCTCCTTTTCCTTCTCCTTCTTCTCCCTCTACAATCTCATCACTTATTTCTCCTTTCACCCTCACTCTATGACCATCTCAAGGGACTTCTGTACTCTCCCCTCTTTTTTATATTTGGTCCACATTCGTTCTTTCTCTTCCTGTTGAGCTACATACACGCAGTGCATTTAATATTCATATTTTTATGCTTGTTGTGGACATATTGTACCCAACACTCTCTTCCATAGAAGAAAGTGGGCAGAAGCACACTCTTTCACACACATGTTTTCATTTCTTTTGACAAGTACTCATACCTCACAACAGACCACACACTTCCCGCTTCCTTTCTCCACCCATCCTTAAGTGAACTGGAAACTATACTATTGCCAATCCCTATCCTGCCCATGTTGTGCCTGTTCTGAGTCACCATGCAATAATACTGTCCTAATGATGTATGTGCAGCACCTGCTAAGAAAACAATTTAGTGATTCCTCCAGTTTTTGCTGTCCTCCTTCTTCAGCTTGTTACCAACTAGTAAGAAAAATCTATGCTAAACACAGCAGACATTTTTAATCAAATGAATATTTTAAAACAATTACCTCTATGCCCTGTCTTCCTACACTCCATTCTGTCACAGTCTGAATTGAATGAAGTAAAAAAAAAAAAACCCCTCACTAAACAAAACAGAACGGGATTTTCAAGTAGCAACTTTTATTTAGAAGTAGCTGATAACTCGGTGTTGCCCGGGTATTTATTTATAGGGGGAAAATGTCCAGACCAAACGTAATGTCTAATGTTGGATTTTCCCCCTTACAGAGGGAGCCCCCTTATACTCTACAGTATTGTGAAGCTGTTACCATGGCAACTCCCCTGCGCTGCACAGTAGAAGCCATTTTATGGCAGTAGAGTAGAAGCCATTTTAAGGCACAACAGGCTGTATCTTAACAGACACACCCCAAGGGGTGTTAGGGATATCTTACCCCCACACTATTTTTTTCCCAGAGAGTACGTCATCTGTGTACCAAATTTGATTGAAATTGCTTGAGGCGTTTCGAGTTTTGCTGGAACACACCAATAGATAGAGAGATAGATGATAGATGATAGATAGATGGATGGATGGATGGATGGATGGATGGATGGATGGATGGAATGTTTTTGAGTATTGCAGTGGTGTCTGGTAATAGGGAGAATGCCATTATTATTGTCCCTTTCTCCAAAGGCAAAAGATAAGTCAGAATGAATAAAAACTTTATAGGGGAGGTTACTTCGTTAAGTTTTCTTGGGAAGATGTTGGCCAAATTCATGAAGTGAAAATAAGCAAAAATAAGAGAGTGTCTTGCATTTTAGGTCAAGCAGGGAATGTGCAGATCAGATTTCTGCTCTTCAGTAGTTCATAATTAATGTGAGAATTTTTTCCTTTCTTGATGTAGTTGAAGTGAATTACAGAATGTATGCATGTAAGGGGAGTTGAACTGTGGTTGCTTAGAATGATAAGAACATGAAAGAAATACAGCTATTTATTACATGGCCATATAAATTGAATGAATGAACAAATGAAAAGCTTAGAAAATTATTCAGCATTGAGCAGGGAGCAACACAAGAATATGTGATGTGTTCAATTATTTATTTATCAATGAAATTACACAGAATGCTTGTGATGATGTTAGAGGGATGTTTTGGGGAGGTTATAAAACTGTACACATATTTGTGTGCAGTTGATGGCAAGAGAACCTGAATTATTTGCAGCAGATTTTGGATAGATTCCATAATGCAATGAATAATATGAATGAAATGTTAATGTTTTGAAGGTCAAGATAGTTGCGTTTAAGAAGGAAAATAGATAACATATATTATACATAAATGGCTAAAAACTAGAAAAAGCAAATTAATTTAGAAGAAAGAAAAAAGCAGAGAACAGAATCTCTTAGTACTATTTGTCAGGCTGGGACTCTGAAACATTTAAAAAATGTCTCTGGAATGTTTGTTGAAGTCAGTGTCCTTCTATTGTAATATAATTGTTTGAGTGGAGTGCAGGAAATATTCAAACAATACAGAAGTAAATTCTTCAACATTTAAATTGATATAGTATTCAGTTAAAAAGAAAACTGTAGGCTTTTGATTCTCCTCTCCCCCCACTATCCATGTCATTAATCCAGACTTTTATTCACAGACTTCAGCTCATCTGGCCTTGAGCAGTATGATGCTCTAATTACTAGCAACATTGTTCCTATGTACAAAGCATTTACACGTAAGTTTGGGAAAATTTTGGCATGATATTGCTTGGTTAAGAAGAACAAATGCTTTTTCATATCATGTTTCCCTCCTGTAATACCTCCCTTGACTTAATCTTGGTGGTGGTGTTTTTTTGGAAGACAGCACCTTTCTATACCCCTTAGTGGAACAATATAAAAGTTGGTATTGTTGCTTTTATTATTATTTCAATGTAGGTGGCTCAAGAATGACAGTAGACAGTTTTAATAGGAAAGAAGGAGGAGAAGGAGAAGAAGACAGCAGAGAAAATGTATACTAACATTCATCAGGCACATTCTTTAATCAGAAATATTCTCTGACTTAAAGAGAACAAGGCAGCCATTGATAGTGGTTTTTGTAGAATCTCTTTTAAGGAATTACACATTGCTATACTTTGCTAATAATTTTTTCACTAGGGAAAATAGTAGGGCCTGTTCAACCCTAAATTGAGCAGACTAAGAGAAATTCCTAAGATAGCAGATGCTGCAAAGATTCACAGAAGCAAGGAGGAAAAGTAGGTTTTGTATAGCATTTCCATTCCAGATATCAGAAATGTGGGGTTAGGGTTAGGACTGATCAAATCAAATACTGAAATTTTATTTCATTATTTCATTATTATTTATTTTGGCTTAAAAATAAGAGTGTAAGTTTTCACCAAACACTGAGGACATACATTCCCATTGCTTCTCTATCAACTTGCAATGGAAAATGGGCACTCTTACATTTGATTCTGTCTTGCTGTGCTCCTAATTACAGGATTGTGGAATTACTTCCATAGTACCCTACTTCCAAAATATGCTTCTGAGAGAAATGGACTAAATGTCATCAGTGGGCCTATTTTTGATTACAATTATGATGGGCACTTTGATTCTTATGACACAATCAAACAGTAAGTATATTTAAAAGGCTTAAAAGTAAACCAATATCTTAAATTTCCTTATTTGCTTAGAATAATTTCATATGCAAAGAGTGTAACTTGGCTTTAGCAATTTTCACAATGAACATGATATTTCAGATCATTCCACAGATTATTTCATCCAGGTAGTTTTACAGAATCAAGTTTACTGTGGTTAAGGCAATCAAATTTAAATGGTTATCTTTAATCTCACAAATATGCTTTATTTCTATGTGTCTAAAGGTAGTCCTTGACCAGTCAGTGACATTTGAAATACTGACTGAACTATTTGGGAAGCCCTTGTGACCCAATTTGAAGTTCTGACAGTTAGGACGCCCCTGAAGTCATATGACTGCACTTTGGGCTGCACTTACGGCCATTTGCAGCATCCCACAGTCATGTCACTGCTTTTATGACTTTGCCCAAAATCAGCATTTATGTCTAGTTTTCAACCAAACCATATCCATAGCAGACCATGGGCTCATTTAATAACTACGGTCCTCTTGTCCTCTTGCAGGTTTGTAAACAATACAAAGATTCCCATCCCAACCCATTACTTTGTTGTGCTGACTAGCTGTGAGGATCGAACCAACACTCCACTGAATTGTCCACCAGCCTCTTTGAAAGTTTTGCCTTTTATTCTCCCTCATCGTCCTGACAACTCAGAGAGCTGTGCTGTAAGTCTGGCAACACTGATTTTGTTAGATACTTGTTCTAACTGCAGTGGTTTCCACCAAGGTCCTAGAACAGAATGCTTTAATTCTATTCCTTCCCTGAATAGGGATTGGATTCAGTAGTCTAAATGGCCCCTTTCCAATTGCATGGTCTATGATTTTTTGATTTAAGTGGGAAAATAAAATGGGCCAAAATGATATTTCTGAGTTCTCGAATTTAGAAGATCTGAAGCTATTTATATACATTTGCAATTGTAATCTTATTAAAGTATATGCATTTCCCACCTAGTATACTCATTTCCATTTAATATTCTGGTGTACATTCCTGTATTGCAGACAACAGTCTGGGCTAAGCAATTTGTTTTGATTAAGACCATCTGCTGCATTTGTAACAGAAGTGCAATGTAAACATTGGACTACAGATTTGTATTTAACTTCTTAGCCACTGTTTCATAACAGAACCGAATATTAATTCCTGTAGGTATACAGGAGGAGGAGGAGGAGGAGGAGGAGGAGGAGGAGGAGGAGGAGGAGGAGGAAGTGGAATCAAACATTAAAAATCTTAATAAATTTTCAATTCAATTGTATTTAGCTCAAAACACTGTTGAACTTAATTATGATTAAGACAATGGTTGAATAACCCAGTACATTAGAGGAATCTGTACGCTAGGTCCTATTGTGGAAATTTTAAAAAATCGTAAATTTGTGAAGTGACAAGGAAAAATGTTTGGAAATCTGTTAGACTGGATAACGGATAGGCACACACAGGCTTAATGGTAACAACAGTTCTGTGTTAAGTACAACGAGTGAGAACAATCCAGCGAAGGTTGAGTCTGACAGCAGCCCTTTTATAGGGAGCTCTCAGACCCTTCGACCAATAGGATTAAACCTCTGTTCCGGCGGTGTGTGCCTATCCAATACCCAATCTAACAGATTTCCAAACATTTTTCCTTGTCATTTCACAAATTTACGATTTTTTTAAATTTAGAAATAACTTTTTCTGTAACTAGAACTAACTTAGAAAATAAATTTGTGGGTCTGATCTATCTTGCAATATTCCTTTACTTTATTTGCCTTCAGTTTTGCCCTACTACTAGTATATGATAAAGCTCTATTTTTCATTGTGCCCTCTTCTCTTTTCCAGTGAAATAAATATTATTGCCAGAAAATTTGGTTAATGTTCACAGCATGTTTTCTCAAGCTTTAATTCTGGAATTGGGACAAAGGGGGGCTTACAATCTGATGAAACTGTAAGAATTTCTTTTTGTCATTTTCACTGTCATTTTTACTGAAGACAAATAGTAGGGAGGCACTTTGTGTTTCCACCGGTTATAGTAGAATGGGAGTGTATGCTCATCTAAATCTCAAAGAGCGTAGGCCATAAAAATCTAATAAGTATTGATTAGCCCTGTGAATCCACTCTAGCACTTGATATGCTATTCCATGAATATAGCTGATTGCTGTGAAAAAATTATAAAGTTTTTCATTTCAAACCTAGAAGACTGGTAAGCTGCTCTACTGTCTGCCAAAACAGACTTCAAATGTTATATTTGCTTGCTTTATCAGGACGAATTGCCAGACAATCTGTGGGTTGAAGAAAGAATACAGACTCATACAGCACGTGTTCGTGATGTGGAGCTCCTTACTGGTCTGAATTTTTATTCAGAGCTCAAACAGCCTCTCTCAGAAACTCTTCGACTGAAAGTATTTCTGCCTATATTCATAAATTGATTGTACATCTAGGGCTGCTCCAGAGAAATGGTTCTTAACATCAGTGCTATTAATAATAATAAAAAACCACTATTGTACAAGTATTCGTTTTCTCTCTCCTTGTTGTGTCCACATGCATATTGAATACAAGATTAAATAAATGCTGGGAAACCCTAAAATGATTTCAAATAGAAGGCCAGAGCTTCATCCACAACTATCCTTGAGTTTGAAATACTGCTTAAATTATAGTGCCAGCCTATTTTAAATAAACTGTTCCACATTAGAAATGGATTGTTTCACATTCAAAATAATTTGCACTTGAGATGTTTTGTACATCACCAGTTCTACAGTTGAAATCCACAGTCTGAATGATGCCCAGATTGGAGAAAAGTGATCTAGGTAAGCAAGTTACTTCCCTCTACCACACTTATCTCCTGGATGAGGGAAAGAAACATTGGGAAATTTTCCGTAGGTAAAATTTCCGTAGGTAAATTCTGATACATAGACCTGGCCCTATTTTCCACTCAATTTATGATGAACCTCACTTTGTTTTCCCTGATCAAAATGAGCGGCAGGCTCACAGAACTATTAGTTTTCAACTAATTAGGTGGCCGCTCCCATAGAAAATAGGAGGATTAAATCTTTTTTTAAACAATGGCAATTAGTCTTAAATGCTTAGCCTCCGGCTTCATTGATTTGTGCCTTCTATTTGAGCATAAAACTGATTTCAAAATTAAATTTAAAAAAACTCTTATACTCATTCATTTATGTATACAAAATATATTTGCTATTTCTGAAAGTGTCAAAGAATCACTGAGCATATTAATGAAATTTATTTCACAGCATCTCTCATATTGGCTCAGCCAGAACATCATGTTATTATATTTTGTACTCACACGAATAATGAGTTTGATAATTCAGAAGTCCACATTGCACAATTTCTGTTCAGTCCTGCATTCAAGAATCACTTGATAGTGAGATGGGCAGCATGTAAATTAAACAAACTAAGAAATTTGTAGTATTTTACCGAAGTATGGGAGTTCACAGCTAACAGTCTTTTCTGTTTGCTAGTACAAAACAGTCTGGTTCACTATGGCAATATTTTTATTGCTAGATGGGCAAAAACTCCAGCATCTGATTTGGATTCTTGGTTTTGTTGCCAAATAATCTTCATGCAAGGTCTGGTTGTTTTCTAATTAAACCATCTAACTGTAAAATTGAGGCTGTTATGCTTTGCATATTAGCTCAGTTATGCTGAACTAATGAATCTGATTTGGCATAGAGAGTTTTTTTCCCCTGAATATGTCTGAATACAATTTATCTGCAAATATTTGAATATGATACAAAAAAGAACCATGCTGAACTTTTCAGTTCAGTATATGAAGAACAATTGTCTTTACTGTACTGTCAGTAGTCAGTTTTTCTACATAGCTTCATGGAATGCTATAGTTAATAAACCATGAAAGTTTAACCATAGCCAATGCATGAATCTGAAACAAGCGTCTCTCATTCCAATGCCAGGAAAGGATTTTCTCCAAAACTTGTAAAGATTACTAAGCAAAAAGCTTTTATAAGGTCAAAGGTCCTTATCGTGTCTGGAAATGAGCATATACATTGCACAATGTTACAGGCTAACATTTAGTTATTAAAATGGTGAAATGACATCCTAATGGCTTTTCAAAGGCTGTTATTTGAACATCAAAGCAAGATAACTGGATTTCTGTTTTACAATCAATGTTGTTATGTAAGGATGAAATGTAGAATGAATCCACATTTTTTCTGCAATAAGACCTTTCTTGGTTAATACAAACCAATCTTCCCAGTTTGACACACAACAGATGTGTTGAATCTATGACTTTCAGAATTCCCTGCCAGCACGAATTTCAGTACTAACTTGGAGAATACTTATTTAGATAATGGATGTAGGTACTTTTTATTCTGCTTATGTTTTCTTAAAACCATGACATCTGATTCTGTTTACTCTCTGATGATCACAGGAAAAATGTGTTTGTCACTAAATTCAACAAGTCTAGTCAAAATGAGTGCCTTTACACATGTCTGGATTTCAGCTTGGATGGAAAGTTTGCACATGACCTCCTTCTCTGGCATCAATCCCTTGTCCTCAACCTCCCAAAGTTCATACTTCAAGGATGTATGTAGGATTAGAATTAAGTAGGTTTGGGGTAAATTAACAAGAGACTTTTGCAAATAAAATTTCTCTAGACTAGGGGACAAGGACAAAGTTTTTAGGCAAATGAGAAATTTTATTCCAGAATCATGGGATATATTTAAAAGCCTTTTATAACTTTTCCGGGAAGCATGTCAGTAACAATCAGTCAAAATAAATAAATAAATGGGCTCAACTCTTTTCAGGTGTCAGGCTTATGTTTGTTTGTTTGTTTTTAAATTTTATGTATATACTTTCAAATCAATTTTTGACTCCTAGCTACCTGGACTAATCTCTGCACAAGGTCATCCAGCTAGCTTTGTGCCTAAGGTGGGACGTGAACTCAGTATCCTGATTTCTAGCCTTGTGCCTTAATCTCTATACCAAACTGACTCCAGGCCTATGTGCTTATGTGTAAAATGCATGGGTGAGTGTGAATGCATGCGTGCCCATAATGAAATCTTGCAAGATATTGACCTTTTGTAAGAGTTTCAAACTCAACCAAGTTTTAGAAGCCAACTGAAATCTATCAAATGCACTGATTATGGTATATGAATTTGACTATTTAAGTTTTTTTTTTAAAGATTCAATAACGTAATCAGAATAACAGAGATGGAAGGGACCTTCTAGTCCAACCCCCTGCTCAAGCAGGAAACCTGATACCATTTCAGACAAATGGTTGTCCAAACTCATCTTTAAAAAAACCTTCAATGTTGGAGCACCCACAACTTCTTTGCTTTATACTGCCACAGTAGGATATATTCAGGCATCTGGAATATAGAAAGCATTGCTTGACATGAGCTAGCAATTGCCAAAGCTGAGTAGCAGCAACTAGAAAGCTTTTTACATTGCAGAACAAATATCGGAACATTTCAGAACAAATCTGAAAGGGATGGGCTATATTTCTTTTCTTAAAACATGCTCAGATCAAGTAACCGATTCAAAACCAATTCAAAAACTCCAAATCAAGCCTGAGATTCCTTCCGTAGACCCTGAACTCTTTCTTCTCTGCCTGGAAATCCAATCGCCATGCAATCATCCTGTGCTCTGCAGCCTCGTGCCACTACAGGATTGATCTCTTACTGTATGTCAAGAGGAAGATGAATTTTATCCCCCTTCTTTGAAATACATCTGGGACAATTACTTTATATCCTGCTCTATGTCAAAAATATATTTTCCAGTGGCTCACAATAGCAGAAATTGGTTCTCTGTTATTTGAGGAAAAAAACCAAAAACACAAGACATTGCCAAAGGGTTGTCCAAACTGTAAGTTGATCCAATGCTGAATTTGCTTTTCCCTGGTGTGAAGTAGCCAATTATTACACCACTTGGGATAGTTTGCAACCTGTATACAGCACAGAGGTGTGCTCTCCAAACTACAATCACAAATTGATAACCCCAATACACAAATTGGCTTTTATACACTTTTGGAAAACAAAGGAACATGATCATTAGCAAACAATAGACAACACCCCCCCCCCTCCCGAAGATGAGTTCATTGCTAAAATATTATAACTCTCACCCTTCTGTTCCTATGGCTGATAAGGCTGGTAATTAAGTATGCACAACTTTCTAGCTAATTTATCTGCAGTAGGAATGGGGAAGTTAATGCTGAATCATCTGCTAGTCTGGTACAAGTTCCTTGATAAGGTAATCAGATAGCCTTCCAGGAATTTTAGGGCAAGGACATGAAGACCAAAGGGAAGATATCTAATAGTAAAATGAAGGGTTTTTTAAAATTTCCCCAGCAAAGTGGAGGCTCTCTGGCTCCAAAAGGATATACCAGTGCTACAAAGGTCAATAATTGTCAATAATTGAAGAATCTAGCTGAAACAATGATTTTTTGAGATATTTTCCAAGAAACATACGGCGTACTTGATAAACAGAAACTTAGACTTCAAATCAAGTGAGAGTCACCCACATTTGAAAACAGACAAACTTTCAAAAGATAACCTTACAAACCTAGAAGGATAAGAACTAATGTCATGACTTTTACTAGCTTCTAATGCCTTTTAAAGGCCCTATTACTCATAGCCTTCCCAACCCAGTCCTGTAAAAAAATGTTTCCAATAATACAGTGGAAAAATTAATATTTCTTATGGTACTATTTCCAACTGTTTATAGAGGTTTCAATTAAAATAACTGTATCTTAGGACATCCCGGTTCTTTTGGATGGTATATTTGGTGATCTTGAAAAGAAAACATCATATTAAATTTATATTATTCCTGAATTTAAGTTACTTCCCTGTATGGTTATCATTAAAATCAATTAAATATTGAAAGAAGAAGTAGATGCCAAGTACATTTTAATGAGGACACTATATCAGGCATGTTAAACCCATGGCCTACAGGCAGCATCCAGCCATGGACAAGTAATAATGTGACACCACAAGATTGTAAACATTATTATATGATTTATATACATTAACTATATTATATATTTTATATGAAGCCCAAGATAATCTCTCTTCACTTAATGTGGCCCAGGCAAGCCAAATAGTTGAACACCCATTCTCTATACTTTCACTTTTCACCTACAAAGTATTAGTGCAGTCTCCCTTTTGATCTTATGATGCTGATTGGATTTGTTGATTGATTCATTCTAGCTCTATCTTGGTTTATACCAAACTAGAGCAAAGAAGTTTCTTTGCCTCTGAGCAGACCAGAGGTGGTATTTAGCAGGTTCTGCCCAGTTCTGGAGAACTGGTAGTGGAAATTTTGAGTCGTTCAGAGAACTGGTAAATGCCGCCTCTGACTGGCTCGGCCCTCATCTATTCTCTGCCTCCCGAGTCCCAGATGATCAGGAGGGAATGGAGATTTTATAGTATCCTTTCCCTGGAGTGGGGTGGGAATGGAGATTTTACAGTATCCTGTAGAATATTGGCCGAAGGATGAGGCAGGAGACGTTCTGAGGGAAACTAACAACCGCTTTTATTGAACACAGCTAGGCAACTATATACAGAGCAAAGGTTCAGCACTTTTCCTGCCTGACAGCTATTTATACGGAGCTGTCAGGCAGGACAACCAATCAGCTGTTCCTGACAGCCCGCGCTGAGCCAAGCCGCGTCTTAGCCAATCAGGCGCGGCTTGGCTGTTGCTGGCTGCCAGGACATAGCATATCCTTCCCATACCATGCCCACCAAATCACACCCACAGAACCGGTGGTAAAAAAAATTGAATCCCATCACTGGAGCAGGCCCATACTTTCTGTTTGGCCCATTGCCTAGTACGGGCCTCCCAACACTTTCTGAGTTCAACAAGAAAGAATATTGCCTTCCACTCCAGGCCCATTGCAAATGCACTCTTACCTAAGTTTTCCAGCTTCAATTGAGCCTTCGTAAGTCCTTCAGAGTAAACAGTCTCCAGCATTTCAATGCATGTTCAATTCTAGCAGCAATCTCAGTTCTGTTTGGCTGAAATGCCTGGCACATTTCTCCCCTTCCGCAGCTAGTTCTGCCTTGGGAAGCCATTTTATCCTGGCCATGCCAGATACGTTTATTTATTTATTAAATTTATATGCCATGTGTTCACTATCCAAAGTGACTTTCAGAAGCCTACAGTGGCATAAAAGCATAAATCTAAAAAGACAAAAAGCATTAGGATTAACAATAATTAAATAAAGGTTAAAAGCCAAGAACACAGGAAGTACGGAGGGTTTTTTTTTGTCTCTGTCACATAACTGGAATGTAAGTTGCTACATTCTCCCTATTTATTTTTATAATATTGTAATTGATCCATAATAGCCTGTAAACCACACAACATCTTTTATCATTCTCCTGCTGGGTAGTATTATAACCAAAATGAGCTGGAGAACTGGGATAGCCTAATTTAAATGGTCGTGTTTAATTTCCTCAGCTTCCTTTTATGAGTGTGCTTATCTTCAAATACCTTTTGTAGTGTTGAAATAGGCATGTTATGATTTGCATGAACAACAAGAGTTCACCCATCAAGCCCTCTTTTGCACAATAAATCCATAGTGCACATTTGCTAAAAAAAAAAGTGTAATTAATGCTTTAAAAGTTCAATGACACATAATCTCAAAGGTCCTTGGGGTGGGCATTTCTTTGTGTATTATTCTCAGTTCTGTCTTCCCTACTTAGCACTCAACAAATGTGTTGGACTACAAGTCCTATAGTCTTGAATCCCCTCATTATCTGGAGACTACCAGTCTGAGGAAGTCTGCTTGCAAATATTACACTATACATAATTATGCATCAGAGTTCCATCCAGAAAAGATGTTTTCTTCAAAAATAAATAAACCCAAAAACAGATTTAGGGTATGTACTTAAGGTTTTCCTTTCTTTCCTCATTCCTCTTTTTTTCTAGTCAACATTTCCCCCCCTGCAGTTCATCCCCCTATAAAGTGTAAGAATATTAAAGTTATGTTACAAATGTCAGGAACTCAACGGCAAAAGAAGCTGTTAACACGCAGCCTCCATTAAGGCATTCTTCACATGCCTGAAAAAAATCCACCCTCACTTTAAGTTTCCCTTCCTTCCATTTTTCTTTCTTCGGATTTGGTGACCAAAATACTTGCAATGTTCCAACTGAGATTTTACCAACATCATCATTAGATTACACCCACCCACCCTCAACTCCATGCTGCTGAATTTCACTGGTAGATGGCTGAAAATTGACAATTGGCAAATGAACATTGTCATGTAAACCTGAAACAAGCTTAAAAAGTAAAACCCTTTGAAACTATAAAAAAAATGTTTTTTTAAAAAATCCAGAAATCCCTACAAAATCTCACACATGATGCTGTTGTGTCCATTTTTATCATTGCACTGCCCACTAAAAAATTTCCAATCTCTATCCCTAATGTTATTCATCATCTCCAATTGGGTCTGTCTGTCTGTCTGTCTGTCTCTGTCTCTCTCTGTGTATGTGTGTGTGTGTGTCTGTCTACTGATAAACATTTTTTCAGTAACTGCTCAGTGCTACTTATAGAGAAATAAACATATGGAGTAACAAGTTTAAAAGTGTTCAAAAGATCTTACTTCCAGATAAGTAAACATGGGCAAACCCATTCCATGTCTATAAAAACATCAAAGCCAATATCATTAGGATCAGTAAACTAGTATTAACAATTTATTTTTAAAAAGATTTTTTGTTATCTTTATCCAGATAATCTTTATTTAATTATCTTTAATTATCTTTATTCATTTTGTAACATACCAAAACTAAAACAAATCGTATTAGCTACAATCCAAATATCTGGCATGAGAAATATCTGCAAAAGTGGACAGAATTTCAGCCATAGACAGAATTTTCTTCTTTCAGTGTTTTTAGTATCTTTCTCCAGGTTGGGAAGGCAGTTAAAGTAAAATGCATTTCTGAAAATAACACTCTAGGTGACTTAAAAATAGAGGAAAAGTAGAACAGGATGTTAGCTAAAAATACATTTTTAAAAAGCTTTCAATTCTCTGGAAAACTGTATTTACATCTCTGTTGTAGGGAAAAGAACACTGGTAGAGAGTTTCAAAACAAAGGTATGCCAAGGTAACAAGATCATTCACTTTCAATAGCACTTCCAACTCTATGAAGGGTGACAAATACTACTGGGGTGCAGGGAGATTTTTTTCTTGATGTGTTAAATGTGCTCCACAGGCCTTCACTGGTCCATTCCATGTCATTTACTAAAGCATAGCACAACACAGCAATATGCATCTAATGCTAACATGTAAAGAATTAGACACCTTAGTGCAGGGGTGTCCAAACTTAGGAACTTTTAAGACTTGTGGACTTCAACTCCTAGAATTCCCCAGCCAGGCTGGCTGGGGAATTCTGGGAGTTGAAGTCCACAAGTCTTACTTAAGTTCCCAAGTTTGGACACCCCTGCCTTAGTGAAATTTAATACTTTTAAATCTAAATACTTTTAAATCTAAAAGTGTATAAAACAATGTTTGTGCCTATGGAACAAACCAAATGTATACCCATCTTCAGCCTATTAGTTATAAACAAGTAAAAGCTTGCATTTCAGTGAAGATGTTTCAGACCTCAGCTTAAATATAAATATGTCTACTGTAAGAAAAAAAACAGCACCACAAAAATCAGATTAGGAACACAAATTGAAACAGGGAAGAAAATGATAAGTATCTACCCTAGATGAAAATGGTAAGTGTCTACCCTGGACCAGTTCAAATTACCAGGACCGGATGGATTACACCCCAGGGTTCTGAAGGAACTGGCAGATGAGATCTCAGAACCACTGAACTATATCTTTCAGAGATCCTGGAGCACCGGGGAACTGGCAGAGGACTGGAAAAGAGCTGATGTGGTTCCCATTTTTAAAAAAGGAAAAAAAAATAGATCCAGGAAACTACAGACCTATCAGCCTGACCTCGATACCAGGAAAGATTCTGGAAAAGATAATCAAGCAACGAATTAGCGAAAACCTAGAAGTAAACAAAGTAATAGCCAAAAGCCAACATAGGTTTGTCAAAAACAGATCATGCCAGACTAATCTTATTGCATTCTTTGACAAAGTGACAAAATTAGTGGACCAGAAGAATGCCCTCGATATAGTTTACTTGGACTTCAGTAAGGCATTTGATAAGGTAGACCATAACCTACTATTAGATAAAGTAGAAGAATGTGGGTTAAGCAGCATCACCACTAGATGGATTCATAACTGGCTGACCAACCACACTCAACGTGTAGTCCTCAATGGAACTGCATCTACATGGAGGGAAGTATGCAGTGGAGTTCCCCAAGGCTCTGTTTTAGGCCCAGTACTCTTCAACATCTTCATCAATGATTTGGATGAGGGAATAAATGGGGAACTCATCAAATTTGCAGAGGACGCCAAGCTGGCAGGAATAGCCAATACTCCAAAAGACAGGCTTAAGATACAGAAGGATCTTGACAAACGTGAACATTGGGCACTATCTAATAATATGAAATTCAATGATGAAAAGAGTAAGGTTCTACATTTAGGCAAGAAAAACGAAATGCACAGGTACAGTACAGGTGGTACCTTGCTCAATAGCAGTAACTGTGAGAGGGATCTTGGAGTCCTAGTGGACAACTATTTAAATATGAGCCAGCAGTGTGCAGCAGCTGCCAAAAAAGCAAACACAGTTCTAGGCTACATAAGCAGAGGGATAGAATCAAGATCACATGAAGTGTTAATACCACTTTATAATGCCTTGGTAAGGCCACACTTGGAATACTGCATTCAGTTTTGGTCACCATGATGTAGAAAAGATGTGGAGACTCTAGAAAGAGTGCAGAGAAGAGCAACAAAGATAATTAGGGGACTGGAGACTAAAACATATAAAGAACGGTTGCAGGAACTGGGTATGTCTAGTTTAATGAAAAGAAGATCTAGGGGAGACATGATAGCAGTGTTCCAATATCTCAAGGGTTGCCACAAAGAAGAGGGAGTCAAACTATTCTCCAAGGCACCTGAGGGTAGAGCAAGAAGCAATGGGTGGAAACTAATCAAGGAGAGAAGCAACTTAGAACTGAGGAGAAATTTCCTGACAGTTAGAACAATTAATCAGTGAAACAGCTTGCTTCCAGAAGTTGTGAATGCTCCAACACTGGAAGTCTTTAAGAAGATGTTGGCTAGCCATTTGTCTGAAACGGTATAGATGGATATATGTTCTCTCATGCAAATATTAAATATTTCTGACCTGCACAAGCATTTTTTTTAAATAGCAGAGCCTCCCACAAAATTTGATTTGCTCCTACTCTAATATTAGATTTATTGGTTTAATGGTTTTCTGCAGGCTATTTAAAATGGAGTTATTTCTGAGAGTTTTATAGGAGATGAACTGATGCTATCAGCCTTACTGATTACCTTCCTTTACCATGACTGTGTTTAAAGAGCTGGTGCATGTGAACCAAAGAGCGTTTTGCAGTGCAGTACTGCATCTAATTAATAAATATAACAATTCAACTTGCTGAATGTAAAATGATTGCAATTCAACATGAATGGATTGAAATACAAGCTCAAAGGAGTTCAATTGCTAGGCAACTGTATATAGAAAAAGGAGGAGAGAGAATACACAAAATGCAATGAAGTAACAGAACAGGATTCCAGCTCTGTGTCTACAAATAAGTAAATAAAATTAGATAAGGAAAATCTACACCCACAAACGACTCCGGTCAATGCCTGCCTATAACTAAAGAGCAGCCTGACCTTATCAGTGCAGCTGATTTCAGAGGATTTTTTTTACTCCAACCGGCCCAAAGATTATAGCAGGGAAAGGTGAAGGGCGTGGGTGCTTAAATTTTATGTTTGAACTGCCAAGACAGCAAGCCATTTCTGCTAAGCATCGTGGGCCTCCAGAACATAGATTTCATTTCAGCCAAGACTGCCTTCTGGAAAATTTGTGTAAATAAGGTGGCTGCTCTCCCTACTTTCCCTCCCCTCTTCTCCTCTCCACATACACACACAAAATATTGCGGGGGAAGTGCTGGACCTTCAACCCCGCGCGTAAACAACCCCAATCACCTTCCGGATAAACCTCTAATATACCAGTCGGGCGATTACCCCTTCTATGGGATAATCTACGTTACAATAATTCTAGTAATAATGCTAGTAATTCTAATGACGCCGCATCTATTCGGTTTCTTGCAAAGGAACAGCTTGTCTCTCTTCCCACCTACCCCCACAGGCCCCCACCCCTTGGGGAAGACGCCCGCCTGCCAAAGCAAATGGGAACCCACTAAAACCCCCGAGAGAGCGCGGCTGGGGTGGGGTGGGCGGGGAAGGCAGAACCCAAAGCATCCGGAGTCTTAAAAAGTCCGAAGCAGAAGAGGTGGGATCACAGCAGTTTATTAAGCGAGGCTGCAGCAGGCGCAAATCCAGTCCAGTCGAGTCCAGGCGCGGCGGGGGCGATGGCGAGCGAAGGAGCTGCTAACGGCCAAGGGAAAAGCTTCCTGCCCGACGGCGCAGAGCCGCCGAGTTCAGCCGCGGTGCCCATGCTGCCGGCTCTGGAGGTGTCGGAGGAGCCGGAGAAAGCGGCGACGGCGACGGCGCTCAAAGGGAAAAACAAGGACCCCTCTTACAAAGTCCTGTCCCTGGTAAGCAGGCGGCGCGCTTTGGAAAACCCGATTGGAGGAAAGCTCTTGGTCTTCGAAGGAGGCGACTAGCCGGGTTCCAAGTGACCCACTTTAGGATGAGTTGGCTGCGGGCTTCTCTGAGGGCAGAGAAGGGGAAAAAGGGGGGGTTGAAAAGGATCCGGAATCGGCCGACTTTGCTTAAGGACGCAGTTGTTGGCAACAGAAAACGTATCCGGGCTTTGCAAGGAAAGGGCTGAAGCTCACGGATAAACATTTTGCGCGTGGAGAATCGTTGGCTAGGATTGGGGTGGGGGGAGAATGCTGCCTGATTCCCTGGACCGCTGTTAGGACTCAGGAGGTAATCACAATAGTCTGGTTTGTGTAAATCATCTCTCCCCTTGCTGTGCGCTTCGGTACCATCCCGTTTATAGTAGAACTTATAGCGGAACTATAGTAGAACTCCCAGGTAGCTTAATGTAACAAATCTGGAAGATGCCATGTTATTAAAAATTGATCTGTGGTGTGATTATAGACCCCTCTCACTTTAGGGACTACAAAGTTTTCTGGGCCTTGGGCAAGTCATTTTGTATCTCTGGACCAATACCACAATTTTGATTGACAGAACAGTTGATTTCATCAGATGGGGTTTCGATGCCTTGATTTCTTCTTAAAACATTTGTAACCAGGGCCGGATTTAGATGAAAAGAGGCCCTAGGCTATTCCACTTATGGGGCCCTTTCACTCCCATTTTTAAGTTTGTAAATTACATGAGAGATAATAAAATACATCATTACTGTGATATATATCAATATATTAAATGAAACATGTTATAATTGGTACTAACCTTTATAAAAAATGTGGCACGGATAATAAATAAAAATAAAAGGCCCCTCTTGATCTTGAGGCCCTAGGCTGAAGCCTAGTTAGCCTATAGGAAAATCTGGCCCTGTTTGTAACCATAAATAATACATAGAAACAGGCTTCTAAACATGTACAGCAGTGTTTCTTGAGCAGTCCTAGGAGCATGGACTATAGTGTTTACCTGGAGGTCCCTTGAAACTTCACTCAGGGTTTCATGAAAAAAAAAATCATTTGCCAGCATATGCTGAAAAATAATATATGATTAAAATCCCATCAGATAATTGTGAGAAGCAGTAGTTCAGTGAATGCATCCTTTTTAATGTTTCATATGGTAAATATTGATAAATATAATCACATACAAACATAAGTTGTAAAAAAAAACCATAATTTTTTAAAAAGAAAGGAAAAGAGTTAAGAAACATTGATGCATAGAGTGCAATTCCTTCTGTATCAGCCTCTGTAGAAGAACTACTGTACACGGGTGACAGAAACAGTAAGGGGTTTAGTTAGGGTAGGGTTTAAAGTCAATGATTTGCTCTCTTGGGTGCAAAGTATTATGTACCATCCTTAATCATATGCTGAATAATGTCCAAGTGGTAGCATTGCATGAACTATTTTAAACACATCCCTTGTTGAGACAAGCAAGTGAATTTTGGATGGAGCACTCTTCTGAAGCCCTCTGGAGCCAGAATTCCCAATGAGACTGGCCATAGGGGTGGGGCATCACTTGAAGAAGCCTACACTATATAAATTATTATGCCCTTTTGAATATTCTTCTCCAAAGGTGAGGTAGGCCTCCACTCACTTGACCTTTCAAAAATATCTGAAGACTTGAATCTGCCAGTTTGTTTGGTGTTCAATGAGGAACATGGTTCATATGGGTCTTGTTAGTGCCCTGAAGGTCCCATCCCTGCCTTTTAATTAACTTTTCTAGTTGAATTTTACTATTTTGCCTCTATTTTAAATTTTTATGTTCAGTTTTTAACATTTTATTTGTACACCATCCAGAGTTACTCTGTAAGGGAGAGGTATAGTTTCTAAAATACATATATTTATATATGAAACAAACAAAAATGCATGCTAGATGTTGGATCCACAGGATCATATTTTCCAATGCCAATTACACTTTAATTGCCTTTCCGTACTTGTACTGGAATTTTTAAGAAATTGAATTTTTCATCTTTCTAATTCACATTTAATTGGGATTAACCTATTGCTGGTTTTACAACTTCAGTACTATAAGAACAGCTGCTTCAGATTAAGTAATGCAGTAGGACAGATTCTGTCTATGTGTTCTTTACTTTAACTTCTTTGGTCTGAAGGTGAACTGTATTGTGGATTTATCACCATCTACCTTTGGGATGAAATACAGAGAATGTATAAATAATTGAATTAAGAAAATTAATATGACCTCATTCTGCAGATGTATTTCCTCTCCCATGCTTCAAATCTGCATTCCTTATGTCCATCCGTCTGCAGGACCTTCCTGATCCACTCTCATGTTATGGGTTGAGCACTCTGCTTTTTATGTTACATACCTGTCATCTTTGGAACATACGTAAAACGTAGGATTTGGGAGGAAAATCCATCTCATCTGTCCATCTGACATTTTTGAGTCAAAAAATCAGCCCAGCTGCAGTCAATATTGTTCTAGAGGATATTCTTTTAAGTTTAACTTTCTGCTTTAAAAAAATTGTGGAAAGCATCTTCATCCCAGAATTAGGAGAATAGGGCAGTAAATCATTTTAGCTTTCTTTAATCTCTTAATTTGCAAACAAGGCTCAAGCTTTGACCCCAGTTATTGTCTAAAAGGCTTAAACCGCATGGAGATCAACCAGGGAGGTTGCCTTTGTGATTACGAGCTTGTCACACTAAGAAATCTGGTGGTTGGGTAAATGCTATAATACTTCTGTTGCTGACTTAATAAAGTGGCTAATCTTTCCAAATGTATCTGCTTGGGGGATCTTCAGGAGATTGCTTTTGAAAGGGAATTTACTGGTATCAAGCAGAGATTTTGATTTATTTCTAGTAATGTTCTTCACAGCTCAAATGTCCTGTATGTTTTTTCAGTCCTAAACTTGGCTCAATTAAAAGCATACCCATAATTGTACCGCAAAAGTAAGCCTAATGAATAGGACTGATACCTGTCAGCGAGAACAATACCCATGTAGAAATTAAAAATAATAGAAAGAACTGAAAGAAGCTCTTTGCTTCCTATCTCCTATCTATGAGGGACTCAATATGTCATTAGAATTGTTGCTGGTTTAGCTATTTCTTACTGTGATTACATCCTGTCTGAGCTATTTCTAGTAGGCCTCAAGGTTTGCAGACAGTTCATGGTAATATTTCTCTTTCTCAATTGGTTTCCCTCTGTGTAGTAATGAACTGTTATGGTACTTGACTCAATGACTGAATTGGCCAGTAATCTGGCTGAATCCAGAGCTACTTCCACTCCTTGTTTGTGCAATATGCCATAAAATGTTACGAGGTATTGTGATCTTTGTAAAGGCTCTGAATACAGCCGTGCAAAGGAAAGAAACATAACATTAGAATAGGTTAATTACCACACTATTTTAAAATCCGTTTAAGAAGGTGAAATCTTAGAAGTAAGCAATTTGATTTATTCAGTTAACTCAGGGGTCTCCAAACTTGGGAACTTTAAGACTTAAGAGCTGGCTGGGGAATTCTGGGAGTTGAAGTCCACAAGTCTTAAAGTTCCCAAGTTTGGACACCCCTGAGTTAAATGCTTTGTCAAGCACAGGATAGAGCAGCAAGTATATAAATAATTTTGGGAAAAAACCATTTCTGAACTTTAACACTCTTAAGAATCTCACCAATTCTTTTAGATCATGCGTATATATTTGGTTTTTTTTTTCTGTTTGCTTTCCAGTGCCATGAAAATATACCTAAAACTTTGAACACGGGAATTTACATTTGAGTTAGCTTAGAATGCCTAGATTTGTTTATGAATCCTAAGGAAATCGGATATAAAGTCTCTAACTGCCCCACTTCCCCCACCCCACACACTTTTCATTTTTGCAATTGCATGACCTTTTTTCCTTGAGTTTATTCTCTAATGTCAGCATATCCTTTTGAACATTGACAGCGTGACCACTGGGAGCAATTTAAATTTGCCTCAGGACAGAAGTTGCTTTACAATTGCGTACCAAAGAAACCCAGATCTCATATTTGTGGCACAGAATCTTCCCTTTAGAAGATTGGCTCATATAGGCCGATCTGATACAAATTTTCAGCCATATGAAACTCTCTAATTAAGTGCATTTGCTTAAGTTGTATACACTTTTGTATTGAGTTCAGTAATATACAGTATGCATTCCACACATCATCTGAAAGTATTTTTGAAAACTCCATAGGTAGGCCTTTACTTATGGTTGCAATTGAGCCCAATATTTCCATTGCGAAAAAGACAGTTAAGTAACCTTTGCCTCATTTTATGATCTTTCTTGCCTCAGTTGTTAAGTGAATCACTGCATTTTTTTAAAGTTAGTAACACGGTTGTTATGTGAATCTGACTTCACTATTGGCTTTGCTTGTCAGAGGGATGCAAAACGTTACCACATGACTCCAGGACATCTTCATAAATACATGCAAAATTCAAACTGAATTTTGATCATGTGATCTTGGGGATGCTGCAATGATTGTGAGTGTGAAAACCAGCCGTTACTTTTTTAATGTTGCTGTAACTTTGAATGGTCACCAAATGAATGTTTGTAAGTCGAGGACTACCTGAATAGAAAATCAGTGAAACATATATAGCACTTCAAATTGTTTCCTGACAATAAGGAATCCAGGGGATGTTGGTGGAAATCACCAGTCATTCACAAATACTTCATTAATCACAATAATATGTGAAACCCAGTGCAGTGTTAGGCTTCCTTTAGGCCACATCTGTCCAGTTACTTTGGTTCATGAAACGGGATTTTCTCCTGCACTTGCATGCCTCAAGTTTTAACTAAGCAGCCTTCTCAGATATTTGGCTAGTAGTAGAGGAGGAAGAAGAGATGTGTTCCATTGGCATGTTCACACCGATTGATTTGTACTTTCAGCATACTAAAGATAAGTATGGCTTATAAACTATAGATTTCTGTACTATGTCATCTGAACCAAGCTAGTTGATGTATATTTGTAAATCTGTTTATATGACATTCTTTGTTGTTGTTAGTTGTGAAGTTGTGTCCAACCCATTGTGACCCCATTGTCAATGTTCCTCCAGGCCTTCCTGTCCTCTACCATCCTCTGGAGTCCATTTAAGCTCATGCCTACTGCTTCGGTGACTCCATCCAGCCACCTCATTCTCTGTTGTTCCTTTTTCTTTTGCCCTCAATCCTTCCCAGCATTAGGCTCTTCTCCAGTGAGTCCTTCCTTCTCATTAGGTGGCCAAAGTATTTGATTCATCTTCAGGATCTGGCCTTCTAAAGAGCAGTCAGGCTTGATCTCCTCTAGGACTGACTGGTTTGATTGCTTGCAGTCCAAAAATGACATTCTTTAGAAATGAGTAATAATTCAGGGGAGACATAAAACTTCAGAAGAAATGCATAATGACATGTAGTTCAAGACCAAAACAGCCTTGAATGAATTCAAATGGTGTGAAGGTTTTTATGTATCAACAAATAGCTACAAGAGTTCAAGATCTAAGAACAAGATTAGGATCTAAATATTCATTGATTTTACTGATAGTCTGAGTGATTTCTGAAACATAGACTCATTATACTAATCTAGATCTTCCTGAGGGCTGTTAAAAAAACTTTGATATTTTTCCACTTTGTTCTGCTTGACGTCTTTTTCCTTCACTGTTTTTTTTTCCACATTAGCTTGGAGGAATAGAAAAAGAATGGAGCCAAAAAGGCTGTGACAGCACTCAGATAGATTACAAAACTAGCTGTAGAAACCACTGACACTAAGAGTAGCAATGCAGAAAGATTATTCTGTGAAAGATAGTTTGTTTGTTTATTTATTTTATATTTGTTTTCATCTAAAAATGAGAAAAGGGGGCGGTGAGAATATTAAAAAAAAAACCAGCTTAATTGATTGTTAATTTGATTCCTTCTGTGGTCTTAACTGCCTCAGCAGGAAGCAGCATAATTAAACTTCACTGATCGAAATGATACCATTTCTGTGTTGTTTCCAAGAAAAGTATGGGATTTGAATATAACTCACAGGGATAATTATCTTTTATATGTGTTTTTTATTTGTAAATTTATCTACGTTACAAAAAGTTCAGTTGCCCTAGCCTAGTCTAATGCTCTAATACAGGGGTGTCCAAACTTGGGAACTTTAAGACTTGTGGACTTCAACTCCCAGAATTCCCCAGCCAGCCATGCTGGCTGGGGAATTCTGGGAGTTGAAGTCCACAAGTCTTAAAGTTCCCAAGTTTGGACACCCCTGCTCTAATATCAACTGACACAGCAAGGCACTAAAAACTGGGCTTTTCCCTCAAGCCTGAGGCCTTGACAGTATGGGTAAGCCTGTTTCTCGTATTGAGCTGATGACTGTTCTCGGCTGCTGTTTTCTGCTGTTTTTAGAAGAATGCCATTTCTTTTCTTTTTAATTTTTCATTGTTTTTACTCTATTTTAATGGTTAGCTACCAAGAGGCATGTATATGAGATGGATAGCCTATAAATTAATTAAATAAATCTGTATTTTGTCATTCTTCTTTAATGCAGCTCCAGCATTTCCTGGCTAAATCTAGTTTTTGTGAAGGTTTGGTTTACTGTTTTCTTTTGCATTCCCATTGAGGCTTTTTCAACCACAGGAATGTTGCAAGATAGTTTGCTGCGCAAAGCGAAGGTCCGGATGGGGCCTCTCACCATTCTCTCTATAAAACCCAGTGAAACTTGCAAATGATTCTTTCTCCAGTACTACTGATGATGAGTTGTCATCTTCCACTGCAATTAAGAGCAGAATGTTCCTATTCACTCCCTGCTCTTAAGCACCTGCTGCTTGAATCACAGCCTCAGTTTCCTTCCTGGCAGGGAAACAAATATAGACAGACAGAAGATGGCATTGGCCTAAAAAAGAACTTTGCTCAGTATTGTGGCATAATGGATTTACACCACTGTTACCTGGAATAAAATTCCACAGTTTTCAGTGAAATTTAATTTCAAGCTATTTTAGATCTGCAGATCAAGTTTTTGAGAGTTTCTTTTCCAAAAATCCTTATCTTATCCAAATGTATTTATAATAAAAGATGCATTAGGAATGTTTGTATTTTGCAAATTTAACTAAATTCATATTTTTTTGTTGTAGGGTACAATCCAATGGTGGGATTCAATTTTTTTACTGTGGGCGTGGCTTGGTGGACGTGGCAGGGGAAGGATACCGTAAAATCTCCATTCTCTCCCCACTCCAGGGGAAGATTACTGCAAAATCCCCATTCCCTCCCGATCAGCTGAGACGCAGGAGGCAGAGAATAGAGGGGGGTGGGGCCAGTGAGAGGTGGAATTACTGGTTCTCCAAACTACTCAAAATTTCCGCTACCGGTTCTCCAGAACTGGTCAGAACCTGCTGATACAATCACAACTCAAAAGTCCTTATGGAAAATAATTTACTCTGAAATGGCAATAAAATCTTGGCAGTAAATAAAGTAAATACATAGCATGAAGAGAGTTTTCATACATTAAGGTGCATCCAGGATCTTTTCCACTGAAGACTGTTTGGTTTATCGTTGTATATGCAGTCTCAAACAGAAATATAAACAGTTTTTGTCAATAGGATGCTGTTCTTTGGACTTACGGAAATCTATGAAAACCAGGGGCCAACTATTTCCATTTAATTCCCCCTTTCCATCTCTGAATACAGAGCTACTTCTGCAATACTATATCCCTATTGAAAATGGTTATTCAAATACTGTTTACAAGAAACATTATTGGTGCTTCTTCATTGTAAGCTTCTCTGAACTGGATTTTTGTAAGCAGCTTCTCATGCTGCTCATTTTAGAAATAGTGGTAGTCCTCGGATTTACAGCTATTTGTTTAATGACCATTCAAAGTTACAATGGCACTGAAAAAAGTGACTTTTGATCATTTTTTCACACTTACGACCATTGCAGCAACCCCTATGGGTCATGTGATCAAAATTCAGGCACTCAGCAACTGGCATGTATTTATTGTGGTTATATGGTCCTTGGGTCATGTGATCACCATTTGTAACCTCCTCAGCTGGCTTCCGACCATCAACATCAGTAAGGAAAGCCAAATTCGCTTAATGATCAAGTGATTTACTTAACAACTGCAAGAGTTCACTTAACAACTGTGGCAAAACAGGTCATAAAATGGGAGTAACAACTGCCTTGTTTAGCAACAGAAATTTTGGGCTAAACTGTGGTCGTAAGTCCCATATTAAATTGTATATCCCAGAAAATTAATTTTTTTGAAATAGTCCAGCTGAAGCTATTTGCCGTAACCTTTAGTTAGCCATATCATTTATTTAACGTTTGCCCTTCACTGATCAACTTGCTGTAAACATGAGAATATTTTTGAAATGTTCTGAGGTTTGTGGTGTTGTGAACTTGCCTATGTATGGTTTGCTGTTGAACATAAATCAGTGCAGTTCCATAGAACAAGGTCTTTTCCACAAGACTTGCTGACTGCAGGAAAAGATTCATTTATTTCTTTTCTAACCACAATGATTCCCTCCGGGTTTTTCACTGAGGCAAACAATACATGCCCATTTGTAATATGGCACCATCCACATGAGGAAGCCAGAGAGGAGCCAATATTTTTATTTTCTGCTTATGCTTTTTGGAAGATTTTATTCTTCTACTTATCACCTTCCTTCATAGAAAAAATTATTCAGTCAAATAAAGTAGTATTCCCCTTCAATATTTGGGACCCTTCAGAATAATCTCTTTGTAGTCAATGACACCAAATATCTTTCTTCTTTTAGTTGAAGAGTGAAAGCCAAACCTTGAGTCGGAGATCTTCTGACTCAAAAAGCAACTGAGTTGGAAGATCATTTAAAGCAGTTTATTTAGGGTACCCTGATAAAGTGGGGTCTCTCTATGAAAAAAAAGAGAGAACCTTAAACCCCAAGCTTCCCTCCTTTTTATAGTTAACAGAACAAAGAAAATGCAAGAAGAAAGTTGATTGGACGGAATAGAAAATGCATAGAAAATCAGTTGCATGTAGTCAAACATGTTACATATTTGCATCCCATAATATCACACATGTTCATTAAAAAGAGGTCTGACATCAGAAGGGGCATAATTGTAAGGAAAAAGGTTGTTTAGAGTTCACAAAAAAGATAAGCCAGACCCCAAATTGTACTAAAAAACCTTTTCTTATCTGAAACTAGTCTCCAGCTTGTTTATCAGTTTAGGAATGTTAAGAGCTAATAAATCTGAACATCATTTTAAAATAAGAGAAAATAAATAAAATTAAAATACAAAATAACTAAGCTAGTTAACAAATAACAAAACCTAAGTTATTTTGCCACTCAAGGATAAGCTTTGAATGATAGCTTTTAGGAATACTAGAAATTATTTTAAGGTAATACTGGATATTCTGTCTTCCTCAACATAAGACATGAAGAAAAAATTGATTCAAAACTATATTAAACAGATATATTTAATGAAGTGTATTTGAAGAAATATATATGTCTTATTTGTAGGGTAAGCATGATATCATTCTAACGACTTGATCACTCCTTTATAGAATCCTTTATTGGCCAAGTGTGATTGGATACACAAGGAATTTCTCTTTGGTACATAAGTTCTCAGTGTACATAAAAATAAATTCATCAAGAATCATAAGATACAACACTTAATCATACTAGGAAACAAAATAAAGCAATCTAAATCATAAAGAGACAAGCAACAAGGTTATAGTCATAAGTAGGAGGATATAAGTAATAGGAAGGATGAGAAGAATAATAGTAATACAGTCTTAGAAAATAATTTGACAGTGTTGTGGGAATTAGTTGGAAAGGAAATTATTTGGAAAGGAAAGCTTAGAAACAGGATTTCAAAGTGCAAATATTTGGATGACCTCTGCCATTTGGAAGTATAATTCTCTAGTATTCTCTAGGCCAGCCTTATGCATTACGCAACCTTCTAAATCAGTGTTTCTCAACCTTGCCATTTTGTGTGGATTTCAACTCCTAGAATTCCATTGCCAGCATGATGACAGCAGAATTCTGGAAGTTGGAGTCAGCACATTTTTAAATGGCGAAGGTTAAGAAACGCTGATCCAATTACATTGGAGAGCTCCATCATTGGCCTTCCTTTATGGAAGTCCAATATAGTTGGCTTTCATTGAGATTCTGTAGCAGAGTAGATGTCCCCAAAGGAGTAGAGGCAATGCTGCAATAGTAAAAAGCAGCCAATGATCATTTTTGTCTGATGAAAACTTTCCAAATAAAAGAGAGACTGAGAGATCATCCACCTGCACCCTGGACAGCTGCTGTTCAGGACAAGACGACATGATGGAAATCTTGTGGTTTACTCATAAATAGAACAGCTGAACCACACAAGAAACATCTCACAATGTATAATGTGCAGCCTTTTATAAAACATTTAGTTCAACCAAACTCTCTATTTTCTTAATCACTTTTGGAAATAATCAGGTTACAGTTGAAAAAGTTTTGAAAATAGCAGGAGGGTAAAAAATATTATTAGAATATGCTGATTATAACCAATAACCAAAACATTGGTTTTTTTTTCTTTAGAATTTCTTTCTGAATTACTGAAAGTAAAACAAAAAGGACAGAATACTTTTAAAAGACTTTAAAACAAAAACAAACAAATAACTGTGAAATGTATTACTGTGCAAATTCTAGTTTGATAGTCTCAAAGAACACCATATTATACATACTGCATGGGCAATACAATGTCATCTTTCCACAGCTGTAGCAATAAACATTTGGTAAACTTATGTGTGTTTCAGTGACTTTACTTTTAAAAAATGTCCTAGCTTTTTACCAGCCAATCAACCCATTGCTTTATTGAGTTCTGATGAATATAATTAGTGTAGTAGATTTTTTAAAAGAAATGTTTCTTTTCTGTTCTAGGTATTATGTGTCATTGTTCTTACAATTATCTTAGGATGTATATTTGGACTGAAACCTAGCTGTACAAGAGATGGTAAGAAGTAAAGATGCTAATAGAACAATAAATATATGAGTTTTAAAAATATTTCTACAACCCCAAAGATTACATTCATAGCATTCCACATTGGTCCACTGAGTAATGGCTTATCAGTTGAACCAGATCCAGAATAAGGTACCTACTACTTCTTGAAACATCTACATAAAAACAAGAATTTGTATATAAGGATAATCCAGGCATAAACAAAGTAATTTAGGCTATTGAATTTTTCATTGGGCTTCCTCTGGTTTAAAACGAATGTGCCTAGTTGTCAAAACTTTTCCATTAGAAACTCAGTACAATACAAATTATGAATGCTGTTAGTAGTATTTTATCTGCACATATGACTAAATATACTGGTCCTGGGGTCAAGGAAGAGCTATTGGTAAACAAGCATCAAAGTTTTCCAATAAAATGCTTTTCCCTCTTGTTTTTTAATTTCACAAAACTTATTTTAGTTTAAGCCTCCTCCTCCCACAATTCAGAAGGAATGTGTAAATGAAGCTGTACTCAAACTAATCAAGACAAGGCTTCAATTAATCCTTTGGGGGAGAATAGGCAAGTTTAGATCTAATAGGTAATATACCAGGGGTATCAAACTCAATTTCATTGAGGGTTGCATCAGGATTGTATTTGACTTCGGGGGGGGGGGGGCAGGACGGGCGTGGCCAGCTCAACATCATTGTGTCGGTGGCACCTGTGGTGGTCCAAGCACTTTGCTAGCAAAAATGGGCTCTTGAGCTCCGTTTTCAATGGCAGAGGCCCCATGGGCTGGACCTTCACTGTTTCCAGGGTGGCCCCACAGACCAGATCTAAGCCCCCCACGGGTGGATTCAGCCCCCGGGCCTTGAGTTTGATACCTCTAGTCTATATGGCATCCATTTGTTGATGATGAAATTTAGATAATGTGCATGCCGCGAATGCTGCTTCGACATCTATATTCATAGACAGATTCAATGGCATTTTTATTCTTTTAGACCAAGAATGCCTATTTTTTTGGTTAGGGGGTTAACAAAAAGGGAGTTACGAAAAGGGAAATCCATACTTTCATGCACTTGGATGCTAAACCACCCTGAAATAGAACGTTAAGTTCACTCTGTAACATTGAATAAATATTAAAACTTTCAGTGAAAACCTGCAAGGGTCGTTGCTATGAAAGAACATTTGGAACCTGCCGCTGTGACAAGGAATGTGTTGAACTTGGAAACTGCTGTTTAGATTTTCAGGAAGCTTGTACAGAACCCGGTAAGCATTTTATTTTTTTAGTTTTATTTTATTGCTTTCATTTCATTCCAGCTGAGTATTTCAAGGAGTTGCGCTTCTGGATTTCTACCATTATTTCTATCTAAAATTTCAATTGTGTATCTTTCCATATGTTCCAGTTGAATAAATTCAGTCAGAACTGATGGAAAACCAAATTGAATTAATATATTTAATCATATTTTGCCTGGTTTTTATATTCCTAGTAAGAGTCAGGTGGGGATGCGGTAGCTCAGTGGCTAAGACGCCGAGCTTGTCAATCAGAAAGGTCGGCAGTTCGGCGGTTCGAATCCCTAGCGCTGCATAACAGAGTAAGCTCCCGTTACTTGTCCCAGCTTCTGCCTACCTAGCAGTTTGAAAGCATGTAAAATGCAAGTAAAAATATAGGGATCGCTTTTGTGAAAAGGTAACAGCGTTCCATGCGTCTTTGACTTTTAGTCACATGACCATGGAGATGTCTTCTGAAAGCGCTGGCTCGTTGGCTTTGAAACGGAGATGAGCCAAGAAGATGAGCCCCCTAGAGTCAAGAATGACTAGCACGTATGTGCGATGAGAACCTTTACCTTAGTAGAGGTCAGAATGAAGATGAGAGTTATAAGAGGAGAAATGGACCTTTCCTACCAGTTTCTCTTCTGGTATTTCATATTTCATGGCTGGCCATACCCTCCACGGCCATTATTTTCTGAAGAGAGGACCTCTACCCCATGGCAAGCCATTTGGTGCCAGTGCCAGGAATACGCTCTCCAGATTCCAAATACATTGATCAGTCCAAAATGATTCAAATGTCTGTTTTAGTTGTTTAGAGAACCTATGAATTCCAGGTCTCTACTCAATGTTTAAAATATTGAGAGAGTGCATGGATTGGGAAGTAGGAGATATATATTAAGTAGGAATATTGGGAATTTAAATTGGTTGAATAACTTAAATGATGGCATTAGGTCTTCTCCCAGACTGGTGGCTTTACCCACGAGATCCTTGCTCAATATTTCCTTGAGTTCAGAAAGTACAAAAAGAAAACTTCCCTTTTTTGTTTGTAGCCCTGTAATAATTTGTAGCCTTGTAATAATTTGACATGCAGTTCCAGTTTTTATCCAGCCCAGACATGTTTCATTTCAAATAGTATCTCTCTGTTACAGTTCAGATATGGACCTGCACCAAATTTAGATGTGGTGAGAAGAACCGGCCAGAATATCATTGTTCCTGCTCGGATGATTGTGTGAAAAATAATAATTGTTGTGTCAATTACGACTCTGTTTGCCAAGGTAAAACTCCATGTTTGCTCCAATAGGAGCAGTGCACTGGACTGTTTATTCTACTTCTTCAAGGGTTTTGAGTTAGTTTCTGGATCAAGAAGTATGATTTAAAAGACTGCTTTAAACATTTTTTTTCTAAAGAAAACACAGGCCAGTGTATATTCAAACTCAGAATCTACTGAAATTATTGGGATAGGTTGGTTATAGTGTGACCAAAAACTGGCTGATTTCAATGGGAGCTGAGTTAACTGGGATCTTATTTTATGTGCCATAGCAAGCATTTGGTTTTTAAGCTAAACTGACTTCATATATAGTAACTATCTGCTCTGATAGCTCATACATAGTAAGCTTGTCCTCCGATGAAGTGTTTTTTTTAATCAGGGCAACCTGGTCTACCCAAATATGGGACAGAACATACTGCTTCTGCTTGTCTTCTGACGGTTGCGCAATTTGGGGTTGGCTAGTCTAGAGAAAACAAGGACTAGGGGAACATGATAGCAGTATTCCTGTATTTGAGGAGCTGCCACAAAAAGGAGGGGGGTCAACTTATTTTCCAAAGCACTAAAGGGACAGGATAAGAAACAATAGATGAAAACTAATCAAGGAGAGAAGGAACCAGGAAGGAAGGAGAAACTTCTTAACAGTGAGAGCAATTAACCAATGGAACAACTTGCCCTCATAAATGGTGGGTGCTTCTCAAGGATTTGTGCATTCTCCGTGGGATATCAATTTGTCATTTGACATTCACCCTAAGTCCAGAAGTTATCCTAAATCTTCAGTCCAAAGCTCATTTAATCAAAGGGATTGTTTAAATCATTTTCATGGTCTTGACCTTTCTTTCTAAGGACACAGCAAGCTTCAGTGTAGTCAGCTATGCTCCCGTTCTTTCCTAGCAGAGGAGGAGGAAGGAGAAGCATTTGAATGGGAGCATCAGATGTGGAATTTTGGAAATGGGAGCTGAGTCCTTTCTCATCTCATGTTTGCTGTCTTGTATCTCATCCTCCAGTTAGTTTTCTCATGTTCTGTCTCAGATCGGAACTGGGCTAAGGAAAAGATAGTGGCTTGGCAGCATTTTTCTATTAGAGGGTCAGTGGGTGGAGTAAATTCTAAAGACTGCACCTGTTGAGCATTTCTGCATTAACAAGCAATATAGATCATCAATTTGAGATGATCATTTTAAATGTTATAACTTTTTCTTTAAAAAAAATTGTACAAATGGCTACACCTAATGACCAGTGGTGAAATTCAATTTTTTTTTACTACCGGTTCTGTGGGCATGGCTTGGTGGGCATGTCAGGGGAAGGATAATGCAAAATCTGCATTCCCACCCCACTCCAGGGGAAGGATACTGCAAAATCCCCATTACCTCCCCACTCCTGGGGGAAGAATACTGCAAAATCTGCATTCCCACCCCACTCTGGGGCCAGCCAGAGGTGATATTTGCCGGTTCTCCAAACTACTCAAAATTTCCGCTACTGGTTCTCCAGAACCTGTCAGAACCTGCTGAATTTCACCCCTGCTAATGACCTTTCTAATTGTAGATGTCATCTGTAACTATAGTGATATCAAAGAGATCCAAGAATAACTTTAGAGCTGCTTGTGATTAAAGAAAAAAGACTTGGAAATCTCATGATATATGTAAAATTAATAGGAGGTTAAGAAATAAAATAAATGTAATATTTTTCTAATTACCAAATTAATAAGTTATCAAATAAGTTTCATTCTTTTTGAAAACAAAATAATGTAATCAACTTTTTTTTTTTAAAAGGAATGACAAGTTGGCTTGAAGAGAAATGCGAAGACATCCGTGAAAACCAGTGTCCAGAAGGGTAAGAAAATTCAAGGTGGATTTTGCAACTTTCTAAAAATCAGGGGAGAGAAGACGTGGTGTCAAAATGTCTCTTGTAAGAACCTTGATGAAAAATAGTTCATCCCAAAACTATTTTTTTTAAAAAAATCATTTAAAAATATGAATGTTAATATTTATTTCTATTCACTGGTGGTCATCACTTAATGGCCACCCATTCAACAATTGTTTGAACTTATGATGGTGCTGAACAAGTGGTACATACGTATAACCAGTCCTCAAAAGTTCAGCATCGTGACACTCATGTGATTGCAATCCAGGCACTTGGCCACCAACTCACAATTGTGACATTGCGGGATCCTGTGGTCACATGATTGGTCTTTGCTACTTCCATTGCCAGCTTCCCACAAGCAAAGACAATGGGAAAACCAGGGTGTTGCAAACGTGACCATGTGATGATATCACACTTCACAATGTCATATGATCCACTTAATAATGGTAACTGGCAGTGCCAGAATTGCTGCCACTAAATGATGCAGTCACGTGATACCACACTTTGTGACCATGTTGCTTAGTGATGGAAATTCCAGTCCCAGTTACCGTTGTTACCCAAGGACTACCTGCCCTTGCCTGATTTACCTCCATGTACATGGGTGATATCCCATGTATCTAGGGATATCATGGGTGATATCCCATGTATCTAGGGATATCACCTTGCCAACAAAAGTGTGTATAGTCAAGGCTATAGTTTGCCCAGTTGCAATGTATGGCTATGAAAGTTGGACCATAAGGAAGGCTGAGCGCCAAAGAATTGAGACCTTTGAACTATGGTGCTAGTGAAGACTCCTGCGAGTCCCTTGGACTGCAAGGCGATCAAACCAGTCAGACCTAGAGGAGATCAACCCTGACTGCTCTTTAGAAGGCCAGATCCTGAAGATGAAATTCAAATACTTTGGCCACCTAATGAGAAGGAAGGACTCACTGGAGAAGAGTCCAATGCTGGGAACGATTGAAGGCAAAAGAAGAAGGGGACAACAGCGAATGAGGTGGCTGGATGGAGTCACTGAAGTGATGTGAGATTAAATGAACTCCTGGGGATGGTAGAGGACAGGAAGGCCTGGAGGAATGTTGTCCATGGGGTCGCGATGGGTCAGACACGATTTCATGACTAACAACAATAACAACAACAAATCTATATAAGCCCTATTTGCGTGTGCACTAATTCACATTATATTTTTCATCCCCATAATTGCTACTTTAGCTTCTCCTTTCCTCACTGTCATGTTTGTGGGAAAGTTCTGGGTGAAAGATATTTGGCATACATAAAGAAACTTACTTCCTCCCTCTCAGGTAGAATGTTGTGTACATTGGCAAAGCCTATATTACTGTAGCTTTCCCAGCTTAGTGTTATAAAAAATGTGGCTCTTATCTCCTGCAGCTCTCATTGTTATGGCAGCTGGGGTTCAGGTTTTAGTGGGCATCAGGCTAAAGACAGCTGATGTAGATGAATAGCGAGTTTTGATGTGGTTTTCCTTTCTTTCTTCTGCTACACACTTATGGTCACATGCAGGAAGAAGCCTTTAATCTATAGCATGTAGAAAATAAATAAATAATGATCAGGTGCTTACCTTAACTGTCCTAATTTTTCCAACTCAGATTTACAAAACCTCCAGTGTTACTATTTTCTTTGGATGGATTCCGAGCAGAATATTTGCAAACTTGGGGCAAACTTCTTCCTGTTATTAGCAAATTAAGTGAGTACTTACTGTATCCGAGCAATAGCAAGCAGAGATAAATATAAAGGGGGAGGGGGAAGGATTAAGTGGTGTTCCCTTTCATAACTTCATATCCTTTGTAAACTCCAAATAAGACTTGGATGTTTAATGGGCAACAGTGATTTAAGACCCAAGAATGAGCTTACTGGAGTCCTGCTTTTTTTTAACTGTTACAACTGTGTAATGATTACATTTCCAGATATGGAAATTTAGATATTCTAAAGAATGATTATGAGCAAGGGGATGCTGGAGGAAGAAGACACTTTAATATATTTGAAACCTATTTATTTTGGAAGACTGACAAAGAAGAACAAGAAATATTTTCCATGTGCAATTTAGTGATATAGTAATTCAATCTAAGTTCTCTATTTGAAACTTCTAACAGTATCTAAAATGTGTGAAGGCAATCAGAATGATGGGCATTTTGCATTTCATTTGGAACAGTGTCATAATATTTATTTTTGCTGCTGCAAAAAAACATATAGAAAATGCCATATTATTCTAAATCATTCTGAATATTTGATCTGAAAAAGTGCATTACTTATAAACTTGGAATTGTATTTTTTTCCTTGACAGGAAAATGTGGAACATATACTCGCAGTCTAAGGCCAGTATATCCATCAAAAACATTTCCTAATCATTACAGCATTGCTACGGTAAGAATATGTTGTTCTTGCTTTCTCTTTGAAGGCATATCAGAGTTGTAAAAATTATATTTCATTACATTAGGAGAAATAACTAAGGAGTAACTTCCATAATTTTCTCCCATCTTAATTCCATGTTTCCAGTGTAGATACCATCATGTCCCAGTATTTGTTTGCCTGACATGTTCTTTGTGCCTTTTTTCATTCTAAACCCAATCTTGTCTCTTTAAATTGTGATTAAGCCTTAATATTTTAACTTTTCTTGGGCCTTGCAATTGCCCCACATGAAATAAAAAATGTCTAAAACTTTCCAAACTACTGTGCGGGAAGATTAACAAAGACATGGAGAGTTTCTTTTAGCAAACTTCGTTTAAAATCCATTATTATAATACTAAGCTGGAGGGAATCAAACTTGATGGATCTCCAAGTGTTACTGTCTTCTACTGTGTACAGCTTGAGGTCTCCAACTGTTGCTATAACATCATTGTTGATGCATATCAATTCAAATCTTACTTCCAGGGTCTGTATCCAGAATCCCACGGTCTAGTGGATAACAAAATGTATGATCCAGAGAGAAATGCTACTTTCACACTCAAAAGTGCTGAGAAGTTTAATCCACAGTGGTACCAAGGACAACCAGTAAGTATCAATTCTGAATACAATGTTTTATTAATGATCAAAAAATACTTAATGCAGCTCACATTCTACTATATTGTACCTTTTGTAATGACTCACAGACCAATCTCATAACAGCTCACTTGATAAAATACCCGGGAAGCACCAATTCCTTTTATGTGCAGTTGCTGTTATCGGATCAGTCCGATATACCCTGTTTTCCCCAAAATAAGACCTCCCTGGATAATAAGCCCCATCAGGCTTTTGAGCGCATGCGCTAATATAAGCCCTCCCCTGAAAAGAAGCCCTCCGCGAAAATATTGCAACACAGCAGCAGCCATGAGGTGACCACGCTTGCCGCCACCTCAAAAATAATAAGACCTCCCTGAAAATAAGGCCAAATGCTTACTCCGGAGCCCTAAAATAAGACCCTATCTTATTTTCAGGGAAACACAGTAGTCTCTTTGAATGTAGCTATACTGTCTGCAAAATTGGGCAGACTTTGACTGCACACTGATAACAGGCCACAAATTGTTAAATATTATCTTCTCTTCTCTCCTCTCCTTTTTAATGCTTCTTATTGTCTCTTTTTAATGGTGTGTAATCTATATGCCTGTTGATGCTGATTTGTCTAAATGCCAACCTTCCAGGAATTCCATAACATTTTTGGATTTAGTTTAGTCTAGGATGCTCACAATTTCCCTGTTGAGATAATAGTTAAGCCTGTCAATGTGTTACGAAATTAAGGAGTTTTCACTGTGTTTTCTGACTGCTAATTGGTGTTCATGAGTGCACTCTGCTAGCCTTCTGCCTGTTTGTTCTACAAGAGAAAGTCATTGTGTAGTTTTATTGCATGAAGAAGCAACATGAGCTGCGTGGGACTAACTATGGGAAACATGAGAAATGAGGGAAAGAGAAAGTTAAAGATAAAACCCAGGCTATCTGCCTCTTCCACAGATAAATAGTAACATAATAATGATAAATATAGCAAGGGAAGAAAAAAGGAAGTTGAAATAAAAAATGAGGTATTTAGTAATGTATACCTCAGGTGGGACTTGGCCTTGATGAAGTTTCACGTTTTCTGAAAGAAAGAAGTTGCAGAGCTGTTTCTCAAATTTCTGCTTCTCCTGTTGCTCCAGCTATGGAAAGTTTGAGATATCTTGGGGGGGGGGGTGAGAATTGATTTAGGGAATGCAGAAAAATCAGAAAATCATGATGGTCTGTTTCCTCCTTGGGAAGCATTTGCTGGACTTTGATTTGTTAGAACCGTAGAAAGTAGCTTCCCATTTCGTCAAGTCTAGATTCAGCCCAATTCATTTCAAATCACAATGTTTAATCATGTTAACATAGATGTGATCAGAGAAAATGGAGCCGCAAGGTTAATGAGCAGAAATTGGCGGAGTGAGTTTCATCCACTGATGGATTTAGAATTGAAAAATGGGGACAGGGCTAATAACAGATCCATCTATTGTTCTTCCCTTCCATGGAAACTTTGAAAAGAAATGATCAGGCTAAGACAATAGGCTAAGCTGAGATTATTGTGGAGATATTTCCAGTTCAGTGTACAGAATGGAAAACATTGAAGGGTTCATGAAGGAGAGACAATGCACTAGACATAAATGCTGTTGGAGATGTAGGGTTAAGATCAGGGGTGGGTTTCAGAAACTTTAGCAAGGGGTTCTCTGCCCGATTGCTGGATGGGCATGCCCATGTTGGGCATCAGTGGCCTAGTCAGCATCCTGCACCATGGCGGGGGGAGGGGTTTCCCTCTCCAGGCGAAAACTGCCTCCCCAGTTTTCCAAACTTCCAGTAGGCCCATTTTTCGCCTCCCCAAGCGTCCGCACGTGCCCTGCACTTACCTGCATCCAAAACAGGCTGCGTGAGGACTCCTGGGAGGGGCAGGGTGGACGGGGCCAGCCTGGAGTGGGATTTGGGGGTTCTCCAAACTGCACAGAATCTTAGCTTGCAAACCCCCAGCAGCCACCCCTGGTTAAGATGGTCTTTTTTTTCTTTGAAAAATGGGAGACAATAAGGTGTTTGACATGGGGTACTTATGTGTATGAAAAACACTGGTCAGCACAATCATTTACTGGAGTTCAAATAAACTACAAGGTTAAGATCAGAAATTCAGACCATAAAAAGGGCAAAAGCCGCAATTGATTTTACGGTGTATGCTGCATTGATTACATAGAACTCTACAAATTTTATCTACATAATTTTAAATACAATAGATGCAATATTTATAATATGATATCTCAAAGAACCCAAAATTATATCTCCAGTTGAGAGAATTTCAAGTGGTGGGTATTTTTCTTTTTCCTTCTTTCATTGATTTGCATAACACAAGGCTTTGACAGACGAAAAGCAGGTTTTCCTTTCGGTTGTGCTGATTGTTTTGATGAAAGGTTTTGAAACATGAAAGGTTTTTTTTTAATCTTGCTATCTCATTTGTTCTGTACTTGTCCTCCCTGCTTTTTACTCCTCAATTGTGTTTGTGTAACGGGCCACACTTGCAGTTTGGTTCATCCTGTCCTGGCACTTTGATGTATTTTTATTCTCAGGATACTGAATACATACACAAATTGCGATACTTTTATTTTACTTAAAAAAAAATATTGTATTTATAGTCTGTCTTTATTATTTTTATAAATAACTCAAGGAAGAGAACACACACAATATTTTCCCCACAACAACAACCCTTGTCCTGGGAGGGTGTCTGGCTCAAAGGCATCCAGCCAGTTTTCATGCCTGAGGTAGGACTAGAACTCACAGTCTCCTGGTTTCTAGGCCAGCACCATAATCTAGAGCTAACAGAAACTCCTTCCTACACTGCAAGATAAATGGCAAAGTCTTTTAGTTGTTTTTACTAATACAAAAGCCTATTTTTTCTTTCATGTTGTTCCCACAGTCTTAAAGAAAAATGTACGATTGCTTTGTATTATATTATACGAGCTTTCTTCATGTGTTCCAATTCTTCCTAATAATTAATGGAAATGTGATAAATTATTCCTCATTATTTCTGCAATGTGCTGGTATAGCTGTTATTCTTGGTACTGTTATTGCAAGATTGCTGTTATTATCCTAAAATCTTATTTATACGATACGATACAATACAATACAATACAATACAATACAAGAGTTGGAAGGAACCTTGGAGGTCTTCTAGTCCAGCCCCCTGCCTAGGCAGGAAACAGACAAATGGCTATCCAACAATGGTTTCGCTGTGTTCATGAAGCCTCTCAGTTGTTGTTTTTCTCAAAGCTTTTGCAGCTCTCAAGTAGAAAAAGAGATAGTGACTTAGATGAAAACAGGAAAGGAGAGAAACATTAGACAAGGGGATCAAAGTATTGAGGCAAAGAAGGGAGAAGAAGAAATGAGAGGTATTAAAGTAAGACAGCTGGAAAATGGAAGGTAGATAGGAAGAAAGAAGAGAAGACAAACTGATTGGATAAGAGTGGAGAAATGTGGCAAGGGTATTAAGCATTCTGCAAGCTAGTGTGGATTGACAGATATATTGGTGATGTCTGGCCAGATAGCTTGTGCAGGAGAAGGAAGCCATCTTAAATTTATAGTGGATGAATTTGCCATAGTCCTTTGAAACAGAACAAAGGAAGGAGGAAAGGACAATGTTTGTTTGTTTTTCAAAACTTATTAAATCTCTAAAAATATATAAAATACAAAAAAGGAGAAAAAAGAAGTTAAGGAAAGTGGTAACAACAACAAACAAACAAACAGAAATAAGGAATGCAAGAAACAGCAATAATTACAAAAAGCTGTAGAAAAAAGTAACGTCTCATTTTCTTCCATGCGGGTAAAAATGTATAAATTAATGACACTTTGAACTAGAATGCACCATATTAAACAATACCTCAGTTATAAACATATTCAACCATCAAAACCCAAGTTAAAATCTCATTTGTGTTAGTTTCAATCAAAACAAAATTACCAAGTAGAAACAAAGCTAGATAAAATCTTTTCTTTAACCAAGTCAGTCAATTTCACCCTGTCTGGCAACTTTATTAATTTCACCATCCATTTATTTTTTGAAAAGGGCATCATGACCTTCAGGAGACAAGGCTGAAATGAAGCAGCTCTTTGTAAATACAAGATCAAGAGTGCTCAATGCAATAAGGTATAGAATAGAAAAGGCTTGATCAGAGGACTGTGGAAATATTGAGTTATTCTCCAAGATTATATAAATAAATAAAGCATATATCTCTTGCTAAAAGAAATAAAATTGCAGAGCTTGTGACAGACTCAGAAGAGGCACTATCATAAACATAGACAGCTTCTCATCATCTTAGCCTTGGAAAATAAATTGCTATAAACATAAGCAATCAATGAAAGATTCCATGGAAGAGTGGTATAAGGTTAGGGGCAAATTGTATTCCTTTTGACTGCAACCTAGAAGGGTTGGGTGAGTGGGTGGAAACTGGCAAGCAAAAATCCATGTACTTCTTTTAAAGCAGCAAATTATTTTCTAAATACTGTTCAGAAAGCAAAGAATTCACAATTACAAGGGTTTTTAAAAATCTTTTTCTACAGATTTGGCTGACTGCAATGTATCAGGGACTAAAATCTGCTTCGTTTTTCTGGCCTGGTTCAGATGTTGATGTCAATGGAAGTTTTCCAAACTTTTACAAATTATACAATAGGTGAGAATTTGTGAATGGAGGGACATCATGAAATAAGTTCTAAAAAGTTAAATCTTTGAAATGTGGCAGGATTTTTTTGAAATAGTTTTCCTTTTTTTAAAAAAAAGTTATTGCTCTGGTACAACCTCTCTTCTCTTCCACTGCTATTTTAAATATTATCGATTACTTAGGTTAAGTTGGTTGATAAGTTAAAAACCTGCTTCAGAGAAAATCTATGGATACATTTTAAGCACATAATAAATTCTTCAGTCATTCTCTCAGTCATTAGCATATCATTTTCATGTTTATTATCTTATGGATTCTATTTATTTAATTGTTCTATTGGGAACCCCCACATTCTGTGGGATTGCATGCTTTTTTGATTTTGATATTATGGCAATTATCAGTTGCTTGGTTTATTTTGTGATGCACTTGCTATTTTTTTTTCCACAAAGATTCTAAGATGCTAATTATTGCTGACAAACTAAGATGTGTTAATTGGCTTAACAACATATATATTACACAACATGCTGAAAGGCTCTGTAAGAATTCTGAATTTGTGATTCTTTCCAAATGTCCTTCTTACAAGTACAAGTCTGAGTTTGTTTTGTAGGTGGTAAGGGAAAAACAGAGGCGGTTAGCTTTATGGTGTGTTGATCGATTGATTATTTTCAACCACATAGATAAATTTTCTCCATTATCTGTCACTAACCTGGATTTTCAGGTTTTCTGATATTCCACCCGCTATCTGAATCCACATTATTCCTTACATATTAAAAAAAGAAAAAGAAAAAAGACAACTTTTATTGATTCCAGATGTTCCAGTAAAGAAGGACATACTTTTTATGATTCATTTATTTTAACCTCATTAATAGTTTCACCAGAATTAACTTTGTATTTGCTTGTAAAGCTACAGGCATTCATACAGCTGTAATTATAGACTGTCTCTAAAATTATATCTGTGTGCTTGTTGTCCTAAATATGCATTTCCAAGCACGTCTCTGAAAATGCTAAACAGATATTTCTGCAGTTAAAAAGCCCTTGTTTTATAAAATTTTGATCTTTTAAAATATTCTGAATATTTTCATAATAATCGAATTAGTTTTCAAAGATATACATGAAAATATTTCTTCTAATCAAAAATAGTAGGCAAAGAAAGCCTTAATTAGCTAACCATGCTATGGCAAATATATTCTTATTCTTTTCTGAATGGTAGCTTTATTTTAAACCAACCATGGCTTATTCTTTTCTGAATCTCTTAGCTAAAAGCTGCAGGGTACAATATTCAGATGATCAGAGAGTTACTGCCATCTAGTACCTGTCCACATTTTTCCAGTGGCAGATGTGGTAGCTCCAAATGAATTGTCTCGGTTAATTTGGGGATTCATAAAACTTGCCTGGTTTCAAAGTACCTAAGTAATAATTGTTACAACATTCAAATCCTGATCTATAATGACCTATTTTCTGGATTTTTAGAATATGCTGGATCTTTATGTTCAGATTTAATAAATCAATGATAGCTGCCCTCAGCCAAATGTCACATGTAAGTTTCTGTGTTTTGTTGACATTTTCTTTTTAGATCAATACCATTTGAAGAAAGAGTAATCACATTTCTTAGATGGCTCCAATTACCAGAAGAAGAAAGGCAAGTAAATTGCCATCTCAAAGCAATGTATGAAATAACTGAAAGGCAAATAGTAACTGGTGTTGAATCGGTACTATTTGGCTTGTCTTGTGGATGTTGTGAAGTTTGCGTCAAAAAATATATTAAAGGGCTCATCAAAGTTTATACTGTAACAGTATGAATATGGAGTAATATAATACACCATGATTACTTCATGTTAATAGTTCAGTTTGGTGAAAAGAGTGTCTATTATTCCCATTTATCTGTTAGCCTGGACAGAATGTCATATAGCATGATGTCATAATTCAACTGTAATTGCAGTGGAAATTTTATCTATTGAATCTGAAATCTGTTGAATTAAAGTCCTTTAAACTGAGGTTTCACTATAAGTAACATTTTCACAGTGCTTTTACCTGTTCAGAATGCTTCATGTGCATACTTTAAATCCTTGTATCACTCATACATGCTGTATTTTAATATACTGATATTATTTTTATTATTTGGTTAATTTTGGTTAAAACAGCCTTTGGGGCTGGTTGGTAGCTCAACAGCTTGAGTCCTAACCAAGGACCTAGGAACTGTTAAGATAACGTTGGAGGATATAAGCTATTCCGAGTAAGGTGGGTTTTTTGTAAAATCAAAATGTTCAAGTCCGATAAATTTAGAATTTTCAAATAATGAGTTAGCCCTTTAGGTATTGCTCCAAGGGCTCCAACTACAATTGGGACAACAGACAATTTCTTTTTCCACAGTCGCTTAACTTCAATTTGCAAGTCCCGGTACTTTGAATTATTATTATTATTGTTGTTATTATTGTTGCTACTGCTACTACTACTATTCAAATTGTGGGCTGAGTTTGAGAGAGTAGGATTTGATTAAGGCCGTTTAGTGAGAGGTTACTTGACTCAGGACCCTTGCTGGTCCTCATGCTTTATCCTCATATGTTATCTATATGTATACTATAATATACATTTTTATATCAACCACCCCAAGATTTGTTATTAATGCAGTTGTTTCTAATGAAATCTATGAATTTAAATATTTTCACTCTTCTCTTAATTTATATGTAAAATATTAAATTTTAATGCTGTTTGATATAGACCACACTTTTACACTCTGTATTTAGAAGAACCAGATTCCTCCGGACACAGCTATGGGCCAATCAGCAGTGAAGTAAGTAACTGGACACTCTAATGGCATTTCTTTTAAATTAAGTTCCATAGTAGATTAAGGATAAGATCATTTTTAAAAATCTAATTAAAGGGCAATTTAATCCCATCCCATTTAAAATAAAACTCCGTTTAATTACGGTATTCATATATTATAAAAATGATGCACAGCTCTATAATATGATGACATATAAAAATTGAAACCAACTGTGAAAGATCTTGATGCAGAATACATTGAATGGAGATCACAGAAAAGGTCATTAAACATAATTATTAAAGAAGATTTCAGATTTACAATCGTATTAAACAATTAGACTCAGACATCCAAAGACATTAACACGGACAGGATTAAAAGTTAAGAAGTGTTTAAAAAAGTAAGTGACCCAAATAGATAACAGAGGATTTTATATATATATGTCTATCCCTAAATATGGAGGAAAAAATTGTTGAACATACAGCTGCATGCAGAATTCTTTACATATTTAGATCCTGGGTTAGAAAAGGATTATTGAAGATCATCACTGTGAGAACTCCCCCCCCCCCCCACTTTCTTTTCCTTAGACTAGGCATCTGCTGTTTAAAAATATGAAAACTGATTTCTTCTGCTTTGAACCTGCCTGGTTACTTATATCAACTGAAATTTGGCTATCTAGCATGTGAAAATGGCTTTCTCTTGTGGTCCCCAGGCTAGGGAGAGTGCTTGGCTATCACTTTTCTAATAGTTAGGAAGGAAAATGATAAAACACACCCCTTTCCCCAAACTTATAATTGCTAATTGAATTGTTTCTAATGACATTGATTTTAATTTTGCTTTCATTGTTTTTATTCCTATATTTTATCATTTGTATTTTTAATCACCGTAAGCTGCCATGGGCATTGTATAGGTAGAAAAGTTGTTAATAAATGACGAATAATAATAACATCTGTTTCTTGTCACATGGGTTAGAAAAGCAACTGTTTTGGGGTAGGGTACCCTACTTTTTAGACATTCTTGCTCCTTCTTTTTATCTCTTGCTTTTGTGATACTCCTCTTGGTTAAGTGTTCTGGAAATTTGGAGTGTTTTCTACAATATCTGGGTAGTCTGCAAGGCTTTGTTTCTTTAGTTTTATTATGGAAGACTCTTTGTATCTCTTAATTCAGGGTGACTGAACAGCAATCCTGCCTAGCTCAGCTACGCAGTCAAAGAATGATCATTGCTGGACTTCTTAGACAGGGGTCTATATCGCAATTAATTTTATATTAATATTTAGCCATCATGAAGGATATCTAACTGATCTGCTGCTGCTGATGGAAAGTATCAGCCAGCTATGTTGCTCCAATAAAGAGCTCTCCAAACTATATCAAGCAGAATTAAAGGTTGCAGAGTGAGGGAAGCTAATGGAAAACCAATTCCTACTGTACATTGCTGACAGATGCATTCTCATTGGCAGCAGAATATTTATGAGGAACCACCATTTTGGGAGGAGGTGACAAATGTGGCTTAACTTATTTATTTTGTCTCTCTTCACTTTTAATTTGCAGGTCATTCTTGCATTAGAGAGAGTAGACAAAGTGGTTGGGTTGTTGATGGATGGGCTTAAGCAAATGAACCTTCACAACTGCATTAATATTATTCTTATTTCTGACCATGGTAAGTTTGTAAAAACATAGATTTTAGGATACATAAAACATTTTTGAATTGTCTTTTGAACTATTGTTTTTAAAGAAAAGTAGTCTGGCAATATAAAAAAAACTTCTAAATAAATGTAAACTAGTTTAGGAGCAAATTTTCATGAATTCACTACTGGACTTCATTCTAACCCATCTAGATTATTGATTACAGAAATTATAATCATAGTTTAACTGAAGCCATATGCCAAACCAACAATGCTTAGTGCAAGTGGAGCCCCATGTATAAATGCTGGGTCATAAAAAGGTCATAATTCCCCACCCATGATTTTGGATGTTCATTATTTATAAAGACCGCTTGTTTAAGTGAGTTCTAAACAAGTAACTTTTGTCCAGTCATTGGGACTTGCATATAAAGAAGTTGGAAACAATAGAAAAAGTCGAAATAATTTATATTCATTTATATGAACAAATAAGTCTTAGACCTAATTTCTTGCTGGTAATTATACCCCAGAGCTATTTTTTCTCAGTGCAAAATAAAATATGCCCATATTTATCATGAGCATAAAACTTTATATTTTTCTTGCAAGGAATGGAAGAAGCTAACTGCCAAAAAACAGTCTACTTGGATGCATATTTGGGCAATGTTAAAGACTTGTTTGTGGTACCTGGCCCTGCAGCTCGCTTAAGACCCCAAAATTCTCCAGATGAGTATTTCTCTTGTATGTAACTACTAGACCAATTTGAATTATTTGCTTGTTTTATATTATTGTTTTAGTGCGTGAATATTGGTCTTATATGAATCTGTGGGATCAAATTAAATGCTTGCATTTGCTGGTTGAACTTTTCCAGATAACCGGATTCGCAGAAGTGAGGCTAGCCAATTCTCTCCTGTTTTGGAGATCTTTTAAAATAATTTAGCTACATATATTTTTTCGTGGGGGGACTGCATATGTTATCTTTCTTCCAGAATTCCACCCTTTATTTGCACCTGGAAAAAAAGTCATGTGTTTATATTTTTAAAGAACAATGGGAAAAATTAAAAGACTCCTTTCTATCAGTATTCATCAGGCATTGCCTGCTATTCTCACACTGTGTCTCTTGGATGCAAACTCACAGGGATGCCATGGGATGTTTAAATTTTTTTGTGACATCCGTTTCTGAAACTGAGTTTTGATATTTAAACCTATGGTGCTGTAGTTTTTTTTTTAATTTAAGTTTTTTAAATTTTTAAATGTATATAAATATCAGATAACATGAATAATATTGTTTCTAGGTATTAATTTTGATACCAAATAATAATATTAAAATTGACAATTTTGATAACCTTGCATTAATCATACTCACCCCTTTCTAATAACATTATATATCATATAAAATAGTCATCTTTCAACTTCTTATCCTTTCATCTGCCTGCTTATTTTAACATACTATTAAAATACTATACTGTTTTAATATACTAAATATTAATACTAATATTTAGTATATCCTCCTTTCTAATTTCTACATCTATTTCATGTCTTAATAACACCAATCTTATGTTAAAAAGTATTCTATTTCTATCCTTCCTCTCTTATCCATTTTAATTATATTAATTACATTGATCATACTCATATCATTATGAATATGCAATTAAAGTTGTTAACATTATAATATTTGCTCCACCTTGTATTTAATCCCTCATCATTTAATTGTTTTATATTATATTATATTACTCAATGCTAATAATCATGGTAAAAAAAATTACTGAGACACTAAAGGTTTTACGATATAAACTTTTGAAAACTTTGACATAGACCTCCTGATGAAAACTGTAATACTGAACATCTCTTAGGATCACAAATCAAATACAAAATATTGTAATTATGATTTGCCAATATAATAGGTATTGATAGCTGATCTTTGTCTTGAGCGAAGCAAGAGGTTTAAAGGCAGGATTTGAATGTCAGGTACCAGATTCCCACATTTTTTTACTACCAGTAGGCAAAACTTCCAAGTGGTTGGGCATTTGCAGTGAAATAGTCTTCCAGAGAACTAACTAATCAATTGATATCTGAAATCTTTTCAATACATATCTACAGTCATATTCTTTGAAATAATATCTTTAAAAAATGACAATTGCTGCTTGTTGACTTTATATAGACCAGTGACGGTTAACCTTTTTGTCATCGTGTGCCGAAAGCCAGCCTGCATGCATGCCCGCACCCATAATGCAATGTGCGCGCAACACCCCCCTGTGCCCCCTGCAAGTCCATGTGACATCCCCGGGCTCCCCCGCCCCTCCTTGCAGCCTCCTAGCCCAAAAATGGGTCATGGGCGGGCACCACTCCCCCGTGCCCTGTTTTGGACCTAATAGGTTTAGGTTTAGGTTTATTAAATTTATAGACCACCCCCTCTCCCCGCAGGGACTCGGGGCGGTGTACAGACCGTTCATATATAAAAACAACAAAACATGACATAAAACACCAGCCAGAACAACGCAAACATACCGTCTATATATATAACCCAAACTAATTAAATAATTTAAACAATTCTAAAACCAATTTAAAACCCCAAAATTTAAAATTTAAAAAGCCATCCAGGAAGGTCAGTAGTGAGTGTTACTTGTAATTACAATTAGGCCAGGCCGGCTAGTCGAAACAGGTGGGTCTTGAGTTTCTTACGGAAGGAACGGAGGTCCAAGGTAGTTCTAATATCGGGGGGGAGGTCGTTCCAGAGGGTTGGGCCCATCACAGAGAAGGCCCTACTCCTAGGCACTGCCCGCCCGCACTGCTTAGCGGAAGGTACCCGGAGGAGTCCCTCTCTGTGAGAGCGGATTGGTCGCAGGGATGTGTGGGGTAGAATGCGATCCCGCAGGTAACTAGGTCCCGAGCCATGGAGCGCTTTAAAGATGACAATCAGCACCTTGAAACGCACCCGAAAAGCCACAGGCAGCCAGTGCAGCTCGCGCAGGAACAGTGTTACATGGGAGTACCTAGTACTCCCCATAATAGCCCGCGCGGCTGCATTCTGAACCAGCTGGAGCCTTCGGGTGCATCTCAAGGGGAGCCCCATGTAGAGAGCATTGCAGTAATCAAGACGGGAAGTCACCAGGGCCTGAGTGACTGTGCGAAGGGCATCCCGCTCTAGTAGGGGGCGCAATTGGTGCACCAGGCGAACCTGGTGGAACGCCCCCCCTAGCCACGGCTGTCACATGATCATCTAGCGCCAGCCGGGAATCTAGGAGGATGCCCAAATTGCGTGCCCTATCCACCGGGGGCAGTTGTTAATAGACCTACCTGCAGCCTCCTGGGCCCAAAAACGGGCCATGGGGTGTGTGTGCCAAACACCCCCGTTCTCCCCCTGCCCTCTGGGTATGTGCATGCGACCCACCTGCTCCCCTCCCCACATGGGCGGTTGAATTGAGCTTGGGCGACGGCTCATGTGCCTGCAGAAAGGGCTCTGCGTGCCACCTGTGGCACCCGTGATATAGGTTCGTCATCATGGATATAGACACTTCAGGGAAAATTACATATTTGTCTGTAATTTAGAACATGCATCTACTCTTATTTGCTTTTACCTAGTGCAAGTCTGGATCTGGGATCATTATGTGTAGGCAAACCAGTCTGGAAGAGGCCGTCAGTATTGAATAACTTAGCAAAGAATGTTTTGCCCTTTAATTCCACATTATAATATAGTTTACCTTATTATTATTTTAACAATTACATTGATCATTCAGAAATCTCTTGAGCTTATGAATGTTGAATATTAATTCAGCTATTAATTCAACATGGGGCAATTTTCAGAAAACTACTTTAGCATTATCTATACTAGTGATGGTGAACCTATGGCACGCGTTCCACAGGTGGCATGTGGAGCCATTTGTCAGGGCACGCGAGGTGAGTTCACCCTTTTTTAAAGCTATTTTTCGCCCTCCCCAGGTTCCAGAGGCTTTATAGGTGGCTTCCGGTTTGCTCGGAGGGTCGTTTTGAGCGCTCCAAAGGCATCAGGGAAGCCTCCGGACAGTCCCTGAAGCCTTCGGAGCGCTCAAAACGACCGGTTTGCTCGGAGGATCGTTTTGAGCGCTCCAAAGGCTTCAGGGACTGTCTGGAAGCTTCACTGACGCCTCCGGAGGGCGTCTGGGGGGGGCAGGGGAGGCTGTTTTCGCCCTCCCCAGGCTCCTATAAAGCCTCTGGAGCCTGGGGAGGGCGCAAAAAGCATGTGAAAACAGGAGGGGTCGCGCCTGTAGTGTGCACATGCGCACTGGGGGTCGCGCATTGCATTATGGGTGCAGCACGCCCGCACACGACCCCCTGCGCTCCCCCCACTTATGGCACGCGAGCCAAAAAGGTTCGCCATCGCTGATCTATACTAATCTGTTACATCCTTGTGTTCTGCCGTATGGTAAAGAATTATTTCTAATAGCTGCAGCAGAGAAGAATATTTTAATTAGCTGATAAACAAGATGAAATGTGATGTAGTATTTCAGCTACCACTACTTAGTTGGATGTTCTTTATTTTTCTTTTAACTTATAGGTAACTAATTATCTCATCTAACTCTTCTAGTTGATTATGAAGGCCTTGTCAGAAACCTTACAGTAAGTACTAACATCTTCTCCAAGTCATGACTCTTATTTTATTTTATTGATTAAATTTAATATCTAATGTATTGCCCAACCCAGCAAATTACATTAGCCCCATCATTTATATAATTAGTCAAGCCATTCAGATCTAATATACCTTCCCTCTTTCAGACATATCAAGATATGGGGGTTGCATTCCCTTGGTATATTATTATATTGCTGTAATTGTGTTTGTTTCTTCTGAGATAGAAAGAAAAAAATAAATAGAATCAGTATTCGGTACAAAAAGTAATTCTAGATAGGACCATCATTTTAAGTGATAATGTGATTTGGTTTGTCTTAGTGTGATTTTTAAATCTAGAAATTGTGGTTGATAAGTCATAATTTTGAATATTACTTTTGAATACAAAAATACCTGTGGATTCCAGAATAGCTATAGTACAGTAATAAAAATAGCATTAGCAGAAATACCTTAAAAATATTACGGGGCCAAAATTTTGCAAGATCCCCAAAGCCTGCAATTTTTTTTTCAATGTCATGTGAGATTTTGAATTAGAATGTCCAATTTAATGAGATTTTGGGAAATACCAGATGTTTTTCAGCTTTCTTTCATGACATTACAGAAAGTTTCAGAGAAAAATCAGTGAAAAGTTTTGAGGTTCCTGTCCCATTGCATAGGCTGTTACAATATAAGCAGTACCTGAAGAGCTCAGATAATAATAACTTGCACTTCAAATCAAGTTAAAACAAGCTATGAACTTTGTCTTTTACGCTTCATTTGACTTAAAATGTTGTCCTATAAGAATACAGGCCCAGATGATGTAACCTTGAAAGAGAGACAGGATAAAATATAAATGCATTTGTAAACAGCTGCAAAAAAATTGAACTATGCTTCTTTATAATTTTTTTCTTAGTTATTCATTGCACTTACTAATTTCCTTTCTTTCCTTTCTAATATTTGTATTGTTTTTATCTTGTTAAAAATCTCTTCAATAAAAATTATATTTAAAAAAAGGTAAAGGCCCAGCATGTTTATTTAGGCAAGATGTGCATGCAGGTTTCAGATGCTTAATATGGAAGGAGAAATTGATTATTTACTATGGCTGTCATTTTGTATTTTAATAAATGTTTGCTTATAGTTAATTGTGCTTTAACAATGTCATTTATGTATTACCTCCTTCTTGTGAGCCGTTTGTTGGAAAAATAGAAAGTATAATCTTAATAAACATAAGTAAATTTATCTCTAATCAGAAAAGAAGAATGTCATTGCTGATTTCTCTACCTGTTAAATCTGGTTGGAGTACTGTCCAAAGCAGATTTGTGAGGGTGGATTACAACAAGGCAGAGAAAAAAGAGCAAGATATTTTGCATTGTGTTGGATATGACCATCTACTGTGGTTTCTACATTGCAGTGTTTGGTCCCAGAGCAGCATTTCAAGGCGTACCTGAAGCAGATGCTTCCTAAACGATTTCACTATGCCAATAATAAACGGATTGAATCTGTACATTTTTATATGGACCAGCAGTGGCAGCTTGCCCGGTAAGCTCTTGTTTTAATTCATATTTATTTTATTTAAGTGAGAGCAAATTATTTCTGTTGCTGCCTTATCTTACACTTCTAGCTTGCAGTTCATTCCATAAGAGCAACATTGGCACATATTACCTTGCTGACGTTATGCCAGGGGCCCATATGGGCTCAACTTTCCACCTTTATCAAGCATTACAGACTGGCTTCTACTCACTTAGAATTGCAACTTTTGGAACAGTTGTCCTCTTCTTAGGAAGAGGACAACTTCTCATGGGAATCGGGTTCTCCTTCAGCTTGTTATCTGTGAACAACAGAGACCACAATGAAGAAGAACTAGTTATTTAACTTAACTGAAGTTATTTGGGTGATCATCTGTGAATTCAGACAATCTTCTGTCCTACCTTGTTTGACTTCAGGTGACTTTACTTTATTTGCAGTGTCGGTCTTAGAAACCGAAGAGGTTTAACAAAAGTTCTACCTAGTAGCAAGGGGGGTATATATGGTATGAAGGGTGGGACAGAACATCTGCCAAACAATTAAGTAAGCTCCAAAATCTTCCAACTAGGAACTACTGTATGTGTGGTTGGATAGATAACCACTCAGAGAAATACACAGGTCAATAACTGGTTCTTAAAAGAGTTTGGTATGAATGTCACCAAGGATAAAAAAACTAGTAAACAGACCTAAGAAAGAACATTCTATAATCAGGAGCAAAGATGAGAATAGGCTTACATTATGTCAAGAAGACTCAATGTGGAAAAGAAAGGCCAAGAAGATATTTTGTTTTAATTGATCATGTCAGGCTTATTTGTTGCGGAGTAATCCCTGTGTTTTGCAGGATACCATCTGAGCTCAAATATTGCACTGGTGGATTTCATGGATCAGACAATGTATTTGCAAACATGCAGGTAAAGAACATTATTCCAAACTTTTTAATGAACCTAGGCTGCTTTTGGGTTCTTGAACCAGGGATTCTATTTTTAGATTTCAGATTTTTCTCGGGCCGAACTTACTTTTATTTCTTTCAATATCCCACAGGATTCTTACTTAGCAAGAGGCCACATATTCTCTTTCCTCTCCTTTCCTCCAACCTTTCAAGGGACTTTCCTTCCTCAAGAAAGGAAAACCAAGCCCCTTTCAATAGATCTTTGCTTGGGAGCTGCCTATGGACTTACAGTAACTTCATACTTTACAAAACAGCAGTTTAAAACAATAATGAGTTGAAATGAGTCTTATAATCCATCCAATCTAGAGGTGGGTTGCCAATTTTTTTACTACCAGTTCGGGCTCGTGTGTACCTGACACTTCTACACAGAAGCGTCTGGGCGGGTGGGCAGATCCTCTCACTGCTGCTATTACTAGTTCAGCTGATCCGAACCAGCAAAAACCCACCTCTGAGCCAATCCAACCCCCTGCTCTGTGGAGAAATGTACTAAACTATCCCCGGCAGGTGGCCATTCTGCCAGTGTTTAAAACCTTCACTCTTACTATCAGAAAATTCTTTTTAATATTCAGTCTGCTTTCCTTTGCTGAGGTATAAAAAGGGAATTAAGTTCTTCAGGCCTTAAATATATATAAATAACAGAGAATATTCGGCCCGGTTTAGTGAACGGGGAAAAAGGCCCGATACATCATGCAATGCTGCTGTGAGGATGTAGTTTGACACCCCTGGTTTAGTGATTAAGGTACCGGGCTAGGAAGTGGGAGACTCTGAGTTCTAGTCCCACTTTAACCTGAAAGCCAGCTGGGCGACTTTGGCCCAGTCACTTTCTCTCAGCCCAACCCACCTCACAATGTTGTTGTGGGAAAAATAGGAGGAAGAAGGTATGTTGGATGTGTAAAAAGAACAAAGGCATGATACAACTAAATGAATTAAATATATATATATATATATATACTCTTCTTTGAATCCAGTACTATTGCTTGACAATTTAGTAGCCATCAAAGGTATAAGTTCACACTTAGAGTCAGGAAGGGCTCAAAACTTACATTATTTTTATTTGCTTTGTTATTTTATATCTGTTGGGTTGTGGCCCAGCAGCGGCCGGCTGAGCTGTTGGTGGGCTCTGACAGCTCAAACCATTATGGGACTGCTCTGGAGGATGAGGAAGACTCTGTAGGGTGTTTGGAGTCAGAGCAGGAACTAGAGAGGCCTGTTGGCCACCAGGTGGCATCTTAATCAGGGAGCAGTGAAGAGGAACAGAGGGAGGTTGTCCCTGATGTGCACTTGCGTAGAGCTGAGAGGAGAAGGGAGCAGCTGTGGAGAAGACGTCATAGAAGGAAGTAGGGACAGTTGGCTAAGGTTGTGGCCCCTCCCAAAGAGTTTATAGGTGGAGCGATGGGAGGGGAATCTTTGCAGGAAACAACAGTCCATTTTACTAGCCGTTGAGAAAGCATTTCGTAAGTCTAATCTTGGTTTCTTGAAGATAGCGTTCTAGGCTCCTAGCCAAGGGGTGGTTTTATCTCTGTAATTAGTTGTGGCAGACAGCCAAGCCTGTATCTGCATATTCATTAGAATCACATTAGAATCACAACAGGAACATGTTGACTTTAATATTTTTATGCTATAAGCTGCCCCAAGTTGTTTAACATGAGATGAGTGGCAAATAAATGTCATAAAAAATAAATTTTACTAATTTTGGTGTGTTAATCTCAAGACTATCAGTACTTGCTCACTTTAAGAAAATGAAAACAGAGTTGCAATATTTAATTTCTCTTAAATTGAAAGACCTGCTCCTTTGTGTGAGCAGCCAATGAGATATCGTGGGATGAAATAATTCAGTAGCTGATACCAAATTTGTGAGTTTCATAATCTATTCTTGTTTAAGTTTGAAACATCATTGTGTTGCTGAACGAATCAGCTTGTAGCCAGATTGTAAGCTTCTTCATTTTGTAGTGATGCTATCTTTTGAGCAGCTGTGATGAAATGTAAAAGTATAATGTTTGGGGAAAAGTGGCTAAATAGCTTTGCTGGGAGAACTTAGCTGTTTTATAATACTGAAAGAGAAAATATGCAAATCTTTGCAGTAGAATATTTACAGTAGTTGAGGGGAAAAAACTCCAGATGTTTTCAGGAGAAAATAAGGGGGGGGGGAAATCCAAGAGTTGATGAACTTCATTACTTGGAATGAAACTGCTTGCAGCTCACTGTAATTTGTCTTAGCGCAGATGTATTCTAAATGCTGACAGAAAATGAAAGCAGTTAACTTACAATTCCACTAACATTTGCACAGAAATATGTATGATTTGGTACATATTCTAATTGTTCAAAGAAATAAAAGTAGCTCTGGTTGAGTATAGACCATTATGGAAATTATTGTGGAAATCTGCTGTCAGCTATGCTATATCAAACTTTGCTTTTATCTGGATTTCCTGTGCGACTTTTCTTTTAGCATAAATATATTAAGAGGGAAGTCAGCTGTCTTTTAAAGATAGATTTAATCTATCTGAATTCTTCTGAAAGCAAGAATTCAGCAATTTTCCAGGTAAAGACCAACTGGATATTCCAATTTCAACCAAAGTCACTTGGATGAGTTAAGCGGCTATAGAAATCGAACAAGTAAAGTAAATAAATGTGTTGTTTTTGTTGTAGGCACTCTTTATTGGATTTGGACCTGGATTCAAGTTTCAAACAGAAGTTGATCCATTTGAAAATATTGAAGTCTACAATTTAATGTGTGGTATGATAAATTGGCTCCCCCCGCCCCACCCCACGTCTTCAATTCAAAACATTTCTGAGAAATATTTACCATGCATCTAGAATGATAGCACTTACCTTGGTTATGTTTATTATACTAAAAAGCTGAAAGATTATTTCTGATGTTAGTGCCAATGCCAGTTTTCAGTAACATTAGAAATGGAATTTGGTCTTTATCTAATTTCTATTTCCCTTAAAAACCTTCTCTTTTGATTCTTCAAAATTTCCCTCTTTAGGATATTCCTCTAGTTTTGATCCATATGTTGAATTCCTCCCGTTAATTTTTATATTATGTTTTAATAACAGTTATTTTTAATTAAGATTTCTTATTTATTTTTATACTTTTATGGAATAACTGTCATGACTGTTATGTGCTATAAAGTTTAGCACATAGATAGGTAGTGACTGTCTATATCCATAGCATGTTTATTGTAAGAATTATGTTTAAACGGCAATGTAAAGCACATCTTCAACATCCTTGACACGGTTTTCTCAACTATTTTAGATCTTCTTGATTTAACACCAGCCCCTAACAATGGAACACATGGAAGCCTCAATCACCTTCTGAAGACAGTCAATTATATTCCCAAACATCCCAAAGAAGAAAGCAGCCCTTCTACATGCCCTTCAGTGGGGCAACGGGCTTCCAGTGATGGTCATAGCTGCTCGTGTAAATCTTTGGTATGGACTTAAAGAAAGAACAATTGCTCTTCAGGGATAGCAATTAGAATTTTTGGTGATATTTAATTAAAAACCCTTCCATTTTCATGATTGTGTATAAGGACAAACTTTGATACAATTCATTTAAGATTCTGTCTGTCTGTCTGTCTGTCTGTCTCATCTATCTATCTCAATCATCTATCTTAATCATATCTATCTATCTATCTATCTATCTATCTATCTATCTATCTATCTATCTATCATCTATCTATCATCTATCTATCATCTATCTAATCTTATTTTTACTAAGAACTCAAGATGGCCCCCAAAAAACAACAAACTTGTAAGGTGAGTTGAGCTGAGAGAGAGAGTGACTGATGCAAGGAACCCAACTGGCTTTCATGGCTATGGCAGGACTAGAACTCACACTCTCCCGTGTGTGTGTGTGTGTGTGTGTGTGTGTGTGTAATTTCATCTCATATATCTATATCTCTACATCCACATCATTTATATGCCTTCCATCTCACTATCCAAAGCAACTCAATATCATCATTCTGTCAGTTAATCAATCGTCGTAATTTACTATAGATATTTTTTAATATGATTTTTTATTTGTTTCTTCTGTCTGATGCTGCATAAAAATGACTTCATCTTTCGCTTTCCTTTACATGTAGGGCTTGCCACTGATTCAGCCACAGGTAGATCTTACTACTTCAGAAAGTAAGCATTATAACTGCTTTTAGAAATGGATAACTTAAGCAGAAAAGATTGACTGGGAAGTTACTGTAGAATAGCAGACGCAGTTTGCCTTTTTACCTTCTGTAGTAAAGAAGATAGAAAAATACAACCTGCCATTTGGGAGGCCTCGTGTACTCCAGAAGAAGCAGAAGTTTTGCCTCCTCCATAATCATCGCTATGTCAGTGGATTTAGCCAGAACATCAAGATGCCTTTGTGGAGTAGCTATTCTGTTAATAAGCATGTAAGTATGTGGGTAATTCAGCTTTCATTTGAAGAAAAAAGACATAAAGCATCAAGTAGCAGGAAAAAAACCAATGTGGCAAGCCAAATGTGGGCTTCATTTAAGTGGGGAACAAAGACTATGGTAATAAATCATTTTTAAATAGTGCATGTTTTCAGCAACCGTTTAAATAAAATACAAGAAACATATGTAGCTTGCCTGCTGAATTTTTTTCTGGTGTTTTTTTTTTCTTTTCTTTTTCTCCTTACCAACTATGACCACATGTTTGCATGTATTTCTGCAGCAAAAGTATAAGATAAGCATATTCTTCTCTCTAAAACCAGCTGCTTCTTCACAGATGTTCTGCAGAATATTTTTGTTCTAAATTTGCATCCTCCTGCCAAATCAGGACCATTATTTATCTTGATCTGTCCTTTGCTAGTTTCTTTTCTTAACAAGAAATGTGTAACTTAGTTTTGGGAGAGCTATTACGTTGCTAGGCAGATGGATTGAACCACTTTTTAAATATAATTTTTCAGTGTATGAATGAATATATGCATGCGGTGCAGGGATACTTGAATAACCATATTTGAGTAATGTATACTTCCAATGTACAGTTATTGGAAGTATGTGTGACTGCACAGGTAGCAATCTTAGGAACACTTTAAAAGCAGCTGTATCTTTTCCCTGGTCAGGAAAAAGATGGATAATCCTGGCAAAAGACATGCTTAATTAAGATGTTCTTGACTAATGCCTTCTAAACCCACCCCCTACCTTATACGAGTTCTAAAGTCCATTTTCTCCTTCACATTCAGATTGAAGCACAGCCTATACAATGTATGCACAGACATAATCTCTGAATAGATTAGAAATAGAATTTGTTACAGATCATGCAAGTTGCACCCCAAAAACATGCATATTGCTACCCAGTCTTTTGCTAAGTAAAGGCCTATGTGCACAGCAATTTTAACATAGGGCTACATCTACTCTTGATTTGGGAAAATATAAAGGATATATAAAATGATAAATCTTGTGAATAGAATGGTCTATAGAAATCCTCAAGGATCTAAACTTAGCCTGGTACATTCCGTATAAACTTAATAGAGCTAAAACAAATCATTATTTCATAGTATAGCTGGATTATTGTATGTTGTGAAAAAGAACAGGGAGATATTTTGTCGTCTTTACATACAATACATATACACAACCACTGGCTACTTTTGTTTTGTTTTGTTAATTAGGACAGCTGGAACACCTCTGCAAGTGCCACCAAAGGCTGCTTCTACACGGATCGTCGTATTTCTTTAAACAGCAGTCAGATTTGTTCATTTTACAAAAAGCAACCTCAGCTTAACTATGGATTTCTTTTTCCTCCAAGTAATTCCATTTCCTCTCTTGTATTGTTTTACTAGTTAATTTAGCTCAGGGGTGTCAAACCCGCGGCGTCACGTCATCACATGATGTATCACAACTTTTTCCCTTTCGCTAAACCAAGGGTGGCCAGCACATGACACATCCATCCCACAGGGCGCGAGTTTGACACCCCTAATTTAGCTTATAGTTCTGCTGGGTTCCTGTTAAGGTAACAACCAGATACAATCCTAGTTAGTTTATCTGAGATAAGCCATGGCAGTGATTAATTAATAGCCAAAATAAAACTTGTTTTTCCTGTTTCTTAAAATGTGTGAACAATCTTCTTTTATATATAAGAATTAAATATTAGATGTAAGCAATAGCCAACCTAGAAAATCTTTAACTGATATTTATACAAAATGTTATTAAGTATGAAAAAAGTGTAGAATTATAATTGGCAGATAGAAGCACCCTTCTTTTAAATTCAAATTACAAAAGAACCAGCATTTTAATGTTAAAATAGATATACAGCTGTAAGTGGTACATAAACATTAAAATGCTAACAGCATGAGCTTTGATACAGGATATTGTGTAACTGGCCAGTTGACATTGGAACCACTAATTCAGAAAGGCTTATGCAAAAAAATAATTCTGAAGTGTTCCATATTTGCCTTTGGAAATTCAGCCATCTTAACGTGTACATTTATTTTAATATTTAAATTTTGATTTCTTTTTTGTATTCTACAAGTAATTTATGAATTGGATGCTTTCTTGTCATAAACACAATCACCAAATTAGGTGGTATCCTCTTGTTTGAAGCTGGTGTTTTACTTTTAAGTAGGAATTGCTTTTTCTCCCTGTGTGAGTTCAGTGTGCTTGTCAACATTCCTGGGAAATTTTGGAATGGTCTCTTCGGTGAACCCAGGGCTTCACACAATTTGGTATCCTTTAAATATGTTGGGACTACAAGATATATATTGTCCAGTCAGCAGGCCATTAGCCCTGTTAGTTGGTCATTTTGGGACATGTAGCTCACCCATCTTGGAAATGGCTTTGTACTGGTTTAAGAATATTTAGTAACAATATATAATATCTTAAGCCACCCAGAGATGTTTAGGTATTGGGTGGCCTATACATTAAAATAAATACAGCACATTAATAAACCAATAAGCAAGCTCATATGTTTGAGTCTTGAACATATTTGGACTTAAATATTTGGTACCATGTATTTTTTTCAAAAGCTAGAAAGGTTTTTCAGATATCATCAGATATATTGATGTACATCAGTTGTAAATACTTTCTTATATATTTTTTATGTTTCTAGATCTGATTAAAGAAGATAAGAAAAGTTATTATGAAGGACTTCTCTCAAGCAATATAGCACCAATGTATTTTGCTTTTCAAGGTAAAGGTTAATTATTAGAGGTTTTGGCTTCTTTTTATGGGAAAAATACAAGCTAATAAAATATAATTATTTAAAGTTATGCACTTGTGATTGTGTCTGCAGTAATATACATGTAGCAATGTCCAATGAATGATGATGGTGTTCTATATTGTTCTATAATTCTTCAGCCTCATGACAATTTCCTGAATGGCTACATTCTTGATTCTGTATGTCTGCAGTCTACTTCAAATTATTATACCATGACTTCGCAAGTCAAAACAGAAATGGATCTTCTGTTCCTTTACATAGCTTCTTCACACATGCAAGCAAGTCACTTCTAAAATGTGAAGGCTAAAATAATCTATTTACTTGGGAGTAAGCCCATTGAGCTCAAAGGGACTTCTAAATAGATCTACCAAGAATTCGTTTCAGTTCTCTAATCCAGAGATGGATAATCCTGTGGCCACAGATTGAACACTGTGCTTCCTTGGTTACCTAAATTCCTAGGAAGTGTAGCAATACTCAAACTAGCCAAGATAGTCTTTATGTAAAACCACAATGGGAAATGTTTATAGTGGAAGAAACATTTTCTATTGATTAGCTATTTCTAAAGATGAGGAGAATTGTAGATCACTCAAGAATGATAAAATCCATTCAAAAATTATAAAAAAAGATGGTCAAAGCAAATGTCATTGTTTGCTTTATATTTGGAAGTCCCAACATTATGCATCAAAAATTCATTCATAAGTATCTTTTGGACTTGAAAGCTCATATCTCAAGTTCCAAACCTCCGGTATGCCAAGCACAAAATATTGGGTAGGACTGTGTAGTTCCAACATACTTGCAAATAGTATGTTCACACTGTTTTGATAAATAAGTAAAATAAAGGGAGCCCATGGTTGTAGAACAACAGCAACAACAAAAAGACCTTCAATCAGCAGTATCACCAATGGGCTTGGTTCTCTTCAGGTGATGGCATTTTCTTAGCGATATTCTCCCTTGTTCTTTCAGTGATTTGGGAATATTTTAATGCTTTCCTACTGCCATCATATGCTGCAGCCAGAAATGGTGTAAATGTGATCACAGGCCCAATATTTGATTACGACTACAATGGCGTATATGATACACCAGAAGCAATAAGAAGGTAGGCAGATATCTTTTATTGGCTTTTGTGTGTGTTTGAGAGACTGTGTGTTTAAATAATCACTTTAATTTAATTTATGGGAACAAACCTCCTTTAAAATATATTTTTCTGATTTAACAGAATCGATGTCCTGAAGACATAAGACAATTAGCCATTTATACTGAGCCTATCAATCCCTTTGTGGCTTCTTCCATATGTATCAATGCACTGTATTGGATTTTAACGTGTAAATTATTTTCTTTTAAAAAATAAAATTTCATTCAAATAAGTATTTTAATACATATTTTATTTCAAATGTGTGAAAGGTATTTTGATATGGTATTTAAAAGCTGGTGGGTGAAACCATTTCAGTGTTTACAATAACCTAAGAGTATTGGTTCAAGTTGGTATCAAGGAATATGCATGAACATTCTAACAGTGTTGTGGGCAGAAGCAGGGGAGGAATGTCAAAGGACAAACAAATAATAAAAGCAGTGTCTTGTCATCCCTTTTACATGCACATCATGATATCCATGCATAACCATGAATCTGACTCAAATCAAGTGGAGGTATCTTATTCATTGCTGTATTAAAAGTATACACTACTTTTCCGTAAAGAATGTCCATCACCATTTTAGTAGTAATTATAAGATTTAGAAAAGAGAAATGCATTTCAAGTACATCTTGAAAACATAATTCACACATCATTAAAATGACATCCACAAGTTGGAGCAGGAAATGGGGAAACCCGTGATTTTTATTTATTTTATTTTTATTTATTTATTTATTTGACTTATCAGTTGCCCCCTCTCCGCAAAGGGACTCGGGGCGACGTACAATCAAAACAAATATACAGATGTGGCATGGAGGAGGTGACATCAGTGTTTAACAAATAAGATTCAAATAAAAAGCCACTAGGTTAAAATAAATAGCAATAAATTAAAACAGTTAAAACAATTTTAAAAAACCCAAAATTTACATTTACAATAATTAAAATTGCCAGGGAGGTTAGAAAGTTCTAGTTAAGCCAGGCCGGCTAGTTGGAACAGGTGGGTCTTGAGTTTCGTGCGGAAGGAGCGGAGATCGGTCGTTATCCTGATGTCTGGGGGGAGGTCATTCCAGAGGGCTGGGCCCATCACAGAGAAGGCCCTACTCCTGGGCGCCGCCCTCTGACACTGCCTGGTGGACGGCACCCGGAGGAGTCCCTCCCAGTGAGAGCGAATTGGTCGCAGGGATGTATGGGGCAGAATGCGATCCCGCAAATAGCTAGGTCCTGTGCCATGGAGCGCTTTAAAGATGATAACTAACACCTTGAAGCGCACCCGGTAGACCACAGGGAGCCAGTGCAGCTCGCGCAGGAGAGGTGTTATATGGGAGAACCTCATTTAGATTTCTGTTTCTATCAAATCTATCAAATTTCAATAGTGTGATTTAATCAAATAAAATTTCAAAAATAGATTTTGAAGTCCAGCCTGATTGAAAGGGAAAAAAAATCTCATACAAATAGTATGGCCTCATTACATATTTTAAAGGTTTATAACCAGTTCTTTGGATTTACCTGGACATAATTCTACTAATACTTTGTGGAATTGGTTTAGCAAGGGAGATCTGCTCCCTCTAAGAGGCTGTATTACTTCATCGGAGGTTCAAGTGTAAGTTAACTTATGCTTGATACATCCAATTGTGTTATATTAGGGGTGTCAAGCTCACGGCTTGCAGGCTAGATGCATCAGATGCTGGCCACATCCACCCGTTTCAGCAAAGAGAAAAAAGTCACGATACATCATGTGACAAAAATATGATGCCGTAAGTTTGACGCCCCTGGCTTATCTCTAATGGAATAGTAGATCATTTAAAGCTATAGTTTTTGTTTAACCAAATAGGTGTCTATTTCTTTGGTGTATGGAGTAGGCTCAGTACAACTAACAAGAAAATGTTGCTTTCCCCCCCTTTTAAATTTAAATTTCAGGCACTCCACTAATTCAGCGGTCCTGATTCCCACTCACTACTTCATTATCTTGACAAGTTGTAAAAACGTTTCCCAGACGCCTTTGCAATGTGAAGGATCCCTTGATGTTATTTCTTACATTATACCTCACAGAGAAGAGAACAGTGAAAGTTGCACAGTGAGTATAACCTTTTAATATATGACACATAAAAATGTACAAAAGGTGCTGTTTTTTTAAAGTGCAAGTTTCTAGTTTTTATAACAGGTGTGGGCAGAGACTTGGAAATGTAACAAATGTATGGGAAAAGATTTGAAACAGGAAGGATGTTTTGCATAGCCTCATTTCTAGCACCAGCATAAACTTTAGCACAACATTTTGGCTGATGTGGGCATTCATGTCATAGGGGTTTTAAAAGTATTCGGTGTATAAATAATTGCGATATTATTACCAACATTATTTTTTGCCCTTGGATAATCCTTTCGCCCACTAATGGATCTCTTATAGAGATTTCTGTCATGATCTTTCTGAAGTTTGATATTCCGGCTGCAAATAGGAATCATGGAAATAGTGGTAAATACATATCAAACATGAAATTGATAATTGGGACGGATAGTTAATACTCTAGGGAAAATTTAAAAAAAATATTTAAAATCTTGGAGAGATCTTGGCCAAAAAAGTGAGTTGAAAATAATAAATTTAAATGAAACACAGGAGAAAAATAATTCAAATCCTGATCTATAATGCAGCTGTTTTGGGGATGGGCAGGTGGAAGTTCTCTTTGAATCCACCTTGATTCCTGGAAACTACTAGGACAGGTTCTGTTAGTCAGATGTTTGGAAGTGGTTTGCCATTGCCTGCTTCCTAAAGACCCCAAGGTCCCCAGCAGGTTTTCTGTCTTAAGGCGAGACTAGAACTCACAATCTTTCAGTTACAAGACTGAAGTAACTGAAGTAGTACAAGACTTAATCACTACACCAAAGTGACTCACTTAATTGATTTTACTATTCAGTAATTAAATAGGTGTACACAGGTAATCCTCACTTTACCAGAGTTCATTTAGTGACCAAAGTTACAACGGCACTGAAAAAAATGATTTATGATTGTTTTTCCCACTCCCGCTGTTGCAGCATTCCCACAGTCATGTGATCAAAATTCAGTTGCTTGGCAACCGACTCATACAGGTAGACCTCGACTTACAGCAGTTCATTTAGTGACCGTTCAAAATTATAACGGCTGTGAAAAAAGTGACTTATGACCATTTTTCACACTTACAACCATTGCAGCATCTCCATGGTCACATGATCAAAATTCAGATGCTTGGCAACCAACTTACATGATGGTTACAGTGTCCCGGAGATCCCTCTCTGACAAGCAAAGTGAATGGGGAATTCAGATTTGCTTAACAACCATGTTACTAACTGAACAAATGCAATGATTCACTTAACAACTGTGGCAAGGAAAGTCGTAAAATGGAGCAAACTCACTTAACAAAGGTCCCACTTTGCAACACAAATATTGGGCTCAACTGGGGTCGTAACTGGAGGACTCCCTGTGTTTATGATGGATGCAGGGTCCAGCGGTCCTGTGATGACCTTTTGCAACCTTCTGACAAACAAAGTCAAAGGAGAATCCAGATTCACTTAACAACCATGTTACTAACTTAGCAACTGCAGATATTCAGTTAACAATTGGTGGCAAGAAATGTCATAAAATGGGGCAAAACTCACTTAACAACTGTCTTGCATAGTAACAGAAAGTTTCGGCTCAATAGTGGTCATAAGTCGAGGATTACCTGTATTTGAAAAAAGATATTGGAATTATAATTGTTCATAAATGGAATATGAATCAACAATGTGACAGATGAGACTAAAAGAACTGGGTATGTTTATTCGTGGGAAGAAAGACTAGATGTGGTACAAGATGGTAGTAGATAACATGGCATATAGGAACAGTTTTAAAGACATCTTCACATAGAAGATGTAGTTTCTGTTGTCACAGTGTGCAGTACCAGAGAATAATTGCTTTAAGAAAGTAATTTCTAGCTGATCATCAGGAACTGTTTCCAAATAGCATTAAGTGTTTAACAGTGGAAGCAATTATCAGGAAAAATGGGGAGCTCCCTTCCACTGACTGTTTTCAAACAATAGCAGGATAGCCATCTGTCCTGCTGCTTTAATTTGGACTCCCTCACTGAGCAGTGATTGTATCAATGAATTAAATTGGCCTCTTTCAACATTATAATTCCTTGACTGTTCAGTTCCCGCTGTTACGGGAAAGCAGGCTAAATTGCATGCTGTATTAGGACTGTATAGTTGATACACTTGTAAATAGTAGTCATGTTTGTTTCTTTGTTTGCATTTGAGCATTCCTGAGAGTGGGAATATGACATGAATAACGATCAATAGAGTTTTTTTTAACTGCAGCAGAAAAGTGTTTAATTCATTAGGAAATACATTATAGGAATAGGCAAATTCTAGTACCCCGCTAATTATGTTCTAAGCTAGCAACAAGAGAGTCCATTGGATCGTAATGGGTCGGACACAACTTCGCGACTAACAACAAAAACAAGAGAGTCAAAAGTCATGTTCCCTTTGCATAAGTTCCTGGGAATATAGGCAAATGGAAGTGTCCCGAATCGTTTATCTATTTTTTTTAAAGAGGTAGAATGATAGACAAAGAAATGATATAGAACAGGCCCTTAATTCTCTAGCTAAGCTCTGCTGCCCCCTTATGGTCAATAGGTCATGAGCTGTTGAAAATAAGGACTATTAAATTCACCTCTCCCGCGACATTCCTTCTTGCTCTGGAGAACATTCTCAGATCATCTTGAAAGTAATTTATCAATGTAGCACTGAATTTTTAAATATATCTATTTCAAATATTGAGCTGCGGTGGCGCAGAGATTAGAATGCAGTACTACAGGCTATTTGTGCTGTTCACTGACTGCCAGCAGTTTGGCAGATTGAATCTCACCATGCTCAAGGTTGACTCAGCCTTCTGTCCTTCCAAGGTTGGTAAAATGAGGACCCAAATCGTTGGGGGCAATATGTTGGCTCAGTAAACTACTTAGAGAGGACTGTAAAGTACTGTGAAGTGGTATATAAGTCTAAGTGCTATTGCTATCTCAAAATATCTGCAACATGAGCTAAAATACTTGTTTCTTTCTCCCAACAGGTTGGCAAGCCCGAATCCTTATGGGTCGAAGAGAGAATGAGATTTCATGTGGCTCGAGTTAGAGATGTAGAACTTCTTACAGGACTTAGTTTTTATTATGAAGGAAAGCAGCCTGTGGCTGATATTTTACAGCTGAAAACATATTTGCCAAGTTTTAACAAAGCCAGAAACTAACCTTGTTGTGCTTCTGTACCAAAAGAGAGAGAGAGACTAGATCATAGCTTTGTAAACACGCTGGAAGATTTTCAGAAGATACTTGGAGCAAAATGGGAACAAGGAAGAAACTGTGCCACATTTTGTATCTCAGGGACATGTATTGGACCACCTATATTGGAGTCAAGTAGCTTTCAGCTTTATATTCTCTTCAATGTGATAGAAATGTCTATGCTGTTATAAAAACTTGTCTGCAATATCAACGCAACAGATGAAATGGGATAAAAACCAACAGTTCTAATAATGATTTCAACAGTATAAAAAGGGTTCAGGAGTTACTTTATTCTGTCTGAGGTTTGTTTTTGTTTTGTTTTTACATAGAGGCAAGAGCAAATAAACTACAAGTGAACCCAACTGGCATGTATATTTCAAAAGTTATAAGTAATATACAAAGTTTTTTTTTAATTGTCATTTTCTGAACTTTTTTTCACTCTGTTTAATAAATAGAATCGTACCACTGAAACACACTACTTCTGGTCCTTGTTTTGCAGAAGTGGGGATATTCGGGGGTGGGATTCAGCTGATTCGCACTGGTTCGGATGAACTGGATGTTAATTTTGTATCCGGTTCGCCAAACCGGTTGTTGCAATGACTGGCTGGTCCCACGCACCCTGCCCCTTCCATCCCAGGAGTTTCCACGCAGCCTGTTCATGCCAGGTAAGTGCAGGACCTGCACGGAGGCTCTAGAAAGGCAAAAAATGGGCCTTCCGGAAGTCTGGAAATGGGTCCAGGGGTAGGCTGTTTTCACCTCCTGGAGGCTCGGGGAAAGCCTCTGGAGCCTGGGGAGGGTGAAAAATGTGCTTACTGGAAGTACCGGAAGTCTGAAAACGGGCCCATTTTCGGCCTCAGGAGAGCCTCTAGATGCTGGGGGAGTCCATTTTCACCCTCCCAGAGGCTTGAGGAACATGTCCATAGTCTGGGGAGGGTGAAAACTTCTCCCCCCACCGTGGTGCACGAGGTTGAGTAGGCGCCATGGCCACGCCCATCCAGCAACTGTGCAGAGAACTGGTTGCTAACATCAATCCCACCCCTGCAGATATTCCTAGATGGTCATATTGGACCGTAGGGTAAATTATATAACTAAATGTTCCAAAGAATAAATTCATTTACTCCATTATTTAATTTATAAACTCTGTCAATTGTCTATGCCAATGTGGATGATGAACAACATATTAAAAAAAATGAGAAAGCAGTAATTGAAATGCAAATTTTATATACAACAATGCTTTATTCAGTAAGGATATTTTTTTCCCTCCATTTCCACCGGCTTTAAAAAAAATCCCCTAACCCTCTCAGGTTCTCAGAGGAAAAATCCAGGGGAGATAGGCTTTCATTGCCATTATGACAAACACTTAATAACTCAAAAAACAACAACAACCCAGAAGTAATATATTAATTATTTGAACACAAAACAGAGAAAAATATAATCAGATGCAGACACATGCAAAATTCTCCTCGTTTCACCCTTTGTTATCTCTAAACCTTTACTGTTTCTCTAGAAGGCGTAAGGATTGTTTTAAAGCCTGACTTGTTTTTGATTCTTTACTCTGTGAGAAATTAAAGTATTCAGCAAGACAGAAATCACTGCCGGGGTGGGCGGTGTTGGTGGTATATGCTATGTTGCAGGGGTGGGTTCTAGCAGTCACTACTGCCGGTTCGTTCGTGGGTGTACTGCGCGCACATATGCGCAGTACAATAAAAACCATTCTGTACATGCACAGAAGCAAAAAACAAGATGGCGCCGCCTATAGCGCTGCTTGGAGAACCAGTTCGGGGACGTGGCAGGCCTGGGTCACTGCCGGTTTGCTTGCCGCCAAACCACTATTGGTTCGTCCGAACCGGTCTGAACTGGTGGGAACCCACCACTGCTATGTTGAGCTCTGAAGTTCTTGTTGATGATAATGATGAATCTCCTCTCCTTCCTTTGCTCAGAAGTTATTGGAGCCAATAACTAAGTTCTCATTTCATATCTTTTATAAATATGGTAAACATTCTTCAACTCTACCACATGGGGTCAGGCTGCCCTAATCATTTAGAACTTTTTTATGATAAGCTACCGGGTAGGAGGAAACCTGAATAGAAAGGCAGTTTTTGAATTACCAACATTGAACATGACAGCATGGTATGAAGTAAAACCTGGACTCTGGCGCTCATACCTGAGAGTTTTCAGGTTTTATTCCAGAATTTGGACATAAACATCACATGGTATGTTCCTCTCAGAATCCAATCAGCTAGTCAATCTTTCCCGCTTTCAGGGTACTCCATTATATGCCACTTCCGTACTTCAATCTTTTCCCTACAACACGGATGATACCATGCTCACTCAACAGGCTCAGTACTCATTACCTGAGAGCTTTCAGGTGCTGATCCCAAAATATTACTTACTCTGAGCCTTTGAATCACAAAGCTACAAATGTGAGTTTTACCATGGGATGTGCAAACGGGGCCTTATAGAAAACAAAGGCTAGTATATTTGACTTAGAGCAATAAGTAACTGATGTATGTCTATAACCACCCTTTTCCACTGGAAACAAGCACAAACAATCATAAGAATTGAATAATAACTTGAAATCTAGGGGGGAAAGTAAGATAAACTTGATTTGAGTAAGAGTTGCTGCTCTGACTCAGGTGTCAAAATGTAAAGTGTCAGGTGTGAAAATCCACCCACCCCACTCTCTCTCCTAACCAGGTTTTCACTTATTCATTTAGCAAGTGTTGCACAATTCAAAGGATTCCTCCTAACCCAGTTTGTAATATAAAACTTACAATTCTGACTCAATAAAATCTAAAATAGCATTATTTTATATATTTATTTAAAAAATGAAAGATTCTTTTCCTGCCTACTAGGCCCCTTCATTAAAAATTAAATAAGCTATTGAGGAATTTGTAGAGTTGTTCTGTGCAGGATTCTGTGCAGTAATGGTGAAATGAGGCTAGTACAGATTTCGCTGTAATACCGGCAGAGAAACCCATGCTATGTTGTTTCTGTGTGTCCGGAGCCATAGGGGCGTTGTATCTCTGGATAATGAGTCTTCCTGTATTGTCCTTCAAGACAGCTGAGGAGAAGGCATGGCAATGTGCCATAGTAAAGACCTGCCAGGTTTTAGGTACCTCAGAATTAGTTAAGTATGTCTTTTGGGAGACACAATACCAGCTGAATTCACTGGCAATAATGGCTGGCATTCCAACTAACAAGAGGTAACTGGACTTTCTTGTTTTTCTTTGAAGACCTTTTGCTTCTCATCCAAGAAGCTTCTTCAGCTCTGACTGGATGATGAGGAATGGCAGGATTTATGTTCCTTGCAGATAGCTAGTCATTTGCATTCTTTTAGAGAGTCGTTGAGGCCACTTGGAGGTTTATCCGTGTCTTCAGGGTCACCTGAATAGTGTAAATGTGTGTGAAGCCTTATTGGCTGCAGGATGTTTTCTGCCCTGTGTCCATTCACTGTTGAAGACAGGCACAGGCTGTTGGGATGACTCTGTGTTGTCTGCATCTCAAAGTGAAGCACAAATGTTTCCTGTAATCTGCAATGTTTCCCCACCATCCAGTCAGAGCTGAAGAGGCTTCTTGGATGAGAAGCAAAATGTCTTCAAAGAAAAACAGGAAAGTCCAGTTGCCTCCTAAAAAAAGCACCTTTGGGACAACCATGACCTGGATGACTGAGAATCTCCATGGATGATATTTTAGTTGCCATTGCCTGTTTCCATATGGACTGGAAATTATCCCTCATAATTAATGAGGCATGCCCAATGGGAGGGGAAAAGGATAATCTGAGCAAACAGATAATTGAATATGGTCACCCACTCCCTAGCCTCCACTTTCATGAGGTCTGTCAGGGTGGCATAAGAGACACATTTGGGGACTTGAAGAGCCAATCTTAGACATTTTGATTGTACAAGTTCTACTGGTACAAAACTGGAGATGGGGCCTAACTGGACACCATAGAGAAAATATGTCAATGGCTTAGCTGCAAATAATTTGAGTGTTTCAGGTATATAGTGGCACTTGAGAATCTCTACAAGTGAAATGTCCATAATTCGTAGTATCTTAATGGATTCCAAATACTGGGTAAGAATCCAACAGCTATTCTGCCTCCTAAATGACATACTTAGCTAATCTCGAGGGACTTAAAAACTGGCAAGCCTTTACTATGGCACATTCTCCTCAGCTGTTTTGAAAGAAGATATATAGCCAAGCAGAATGTATGCATCTGTGTCATGCAACAATTACTTTCAACGTCATCTTAATAATCCAAATTGAACCCACTCTCTTGGGATTTCCACACCCATCTAAAAATATGGCACTAGAAGGAATCGCTTTCCTTCTGAACAAGGTAGCTTTATTATAAGCTTTTAGACAGTGGTTGGGGGTTATTAATTATCTGCTTTGGAAAGGGTTAAATTAGATGACCGCTGAAGTTATTTCCAGCGTTATGATTCTGCAATTCTCTGCTTCAAATTTAAGACAGGCAGATTTAATAGATTGTTTTGTACTGTTTCCTAGAGACCTGAAAACTACCAATTAAAGCCAGCTGTAAAAGACAGAATGAAGGAAGTCTGAGCCAGCCAAAAGTTTTGAGTTTTAGAAAAGAACACAGCTTCCACCGTCCATGGAGTTTTCTTTTGCTATTGTAACATAGAGCATAAAATTGGTTTTGTTGTACTTACACAGTTTGATGTAATGGTTAAGGTGTTGGCCTAGGGGTTCTGTCATGTATGGACCATCTTCTTCTGCTGGTGTCACCCCAGTACTGGATAGCAAAAAAACGGTGGTATGTCACAGAATAGAGGAGCCTCTAGCTTCTGACCTATCCTGACAAATCAGCATTTGTTTTGTACCTCTGCCTTGGAGCTGGATGATGTGTCTGAGCTTCTGTGCTTTTCCTATCCTTTGTTCCAGCTGGAAGAAAGCCTTTGGCCATGTTCTTGCCACCTCACCAAGAAAGATGCAAAGCTGCTGTACTTTTCTGGGTACATTTGAAGTTTACTGGCAGTGAGGACAAATGATGGGAAAGGAGCTTGGTGCTTGGTGAAGACCTTTAAAAGATGGGATGTGTGGCAGAAAACAGGACTAGAGATGCCCAGCTTTCAAATCTACTGCAGCTCACTGGGCAACTTTGGTCCTGTAGTTGCCTCTTGTCCCAGCCTGTTTCAGACAATTATGACAGGGCTAAATCGGAAACAGAGGGACGTCTATCTATGCTGCTTATGTTCCTGGAGAAAAGGTATTATATCAGTCAACACATAAGATTGTGTACAAGTTGATGCATTTTCCCCAGATTTTTGCAGGGTGGATCTGGTAGCCCTAGCATAGAGATTTATGTATTCCAAATGGATTAGGACAGCTTTCCTAGAACTCATTATATAAAGGCTTGTTCAGATAACTGGTTTATTTAAAGACCCAGTGTAAATTTAGGACCAGAGCCCTGCAATAATCACCCTGAATCAGACCCTGCTATAATAACGTAGAAGAGAGAGTTTATTTAGGACTACCAGATCAGGCCTTCACAATTCTGGATGACCATTAGGAGTCACGAATCTTTTGGACCTCGGGGACCTCTAAATTCATAATTTTAAATCCTGCGGAACACTAATGTGATCTGCTTAATGACTGGCTGGGTGGGGGGTGGCAAGGTGGTCATGTGGCTGGGTGGGCATGGCCAACTTGATTCACTCATGTCGAGGGGTGCCTTGCCAGCTTCTACTTGCCGCTCCTCGCCTGCCCACCTGGGCTCCTTAGGGCCCCAACAGGAAGCAGTTGCTGAAGCTAAGCAGCCAACGTGAGAAAGAGTTGGCAAAACAGCTGGGTCAGTTCAAATTGGATCTGAATGAGAAGGAGACTCAGCAGAAGCACCTCAATGAGGACTACGAGCATAGGCTTTCCAAGCAAAGGGAAGACTTGTGGGAGTGCAAGGCCAAGTACCGGCACCTGGAGGCTCAGTGGGCAGAGATGGTCAGACAGTTCCAGGCTATGATGCTGTCCCACTGGAACAAGGCCCTCCAGCTCTTCGCCACCAGCAGCACTTCCCTCCAGCCTTTGCCCAAAGCCCCGCACCAGGAAGCTGAAGCAGACCCCAAGTCGGAATTTCTGCCCTCCTCAGCCCCCACAAAAAGGCCCAGAAGGGGGAGACTCTCTGCAGCAACACAAACGTTCATTACACGTATCCGGCCCAGGGGCCATAGTTTGAGGACCCCTGATTTAAATATAAAGAATGCAAATAATTGTTCTGTGGACCATCAAAATTTTCTCACAGACCACCAGTTGGTGACCGCTGCAGTAGACGGTAGGAAAAAGGTGATCTGCTTCCCTTTGCTGCCATCTAGTGTTTAGAGATGGAAAGGAGGTTTGAACACCTCTGTCATTTATAGAAAAAGAAGCAACTATTTACTATGACATATATTTTCTCATTTTAGGCCTGGAAGATTAATGGTTTGCGAGAATAACCTTGAGAAACGGGGTGAAGAGATGCTGCCTAGGGAATGCTCAGCTAAGAGAGAGAATAGCCCGCAGCTTCATGGTGGAGAAAACAAGAGGGTCAGACGGAGGCTTATTCTAATTTCTTGGGCTGTAAAGATGACCGCAGAAGAATTGTATTTTCAGAGTTGCAAGATTCTGTTACTCTAGTTTTTACAATAAAGTAGAATTTAACGTGGTGGCTCAGTGGCTAAGACACTGAGCTTGTCGATCAGAAAAGTTGACAGTTTGGCGGTTCGAATCCCTAGTAACGCATAATGGAGTGAACTCCTGTTACTTATCCCAGGTTCTGCCAACCTAGCAGTTAAAAAGCATGTAAAAATGCAAGTAGAAAAATAGGAACCACATTTAGTGGAAACATAGCAGCATTCTGTGCACCTTCGGCATTTAGTCATGCTGGCCACATGACCACGGAGACATCTTTGGACAGCACTGGCTCTTCGGCTTTGAAATGGACATGAGCACCTAGAGTCAGAAACGACTAGCACACATATGTGCGAGGGGAACCTTTACCTTTAGAATTTAATTTATTTGGTCATGTTACCTGTTTGGTTTTGCCTGTTAAGTCTGACAGGTGACTGTCCTTTATTCTCTCTTCTGGCTTTGGATAAAGATATGGCAGCCTAGACTCTACTGAAATAAAGCTGTTCCAGGCATCCCCAGAATGTTATGCTTTACTTTTCATTTACCCCAGATACATGGTGGTGGTGGGGGGTATTAAATGGGAGCTTTTCCCATATCATCCCTGAAAGCTCCACTTCCAACTTTCCTCTCTTCTTCTTTTCTTCAGCTGAAAAAAAGAAAGAAAGACCATATGACAGTAGGCCAATCTCTGCAAAGGAAGCTGGGATCCAGGCCAAAATGGCTGCTTCACATATAACTGGAGCCGTTTCAGATATCTTTGTTTATTTTGCACTGGTTCACTGGGTAAACTATTTTCCCGGCGATAGTGGCAGGTTCAATGACCTCCACTGAAAAAAAAGAAACTCTACTGTTTAGCATGTATTCTGAAAGAATTTAACTTTTGCAAAAGCATGCCCATGTTAAAAGCAATATTGTGCAATCCTAAAGATGTTTCCCCAATAGCAAGGCTCCTTTCTTTAACATACATGCTCCCAGACAAACATGTCTTGGATTGTCTTGGTTTCAGGGTGAATGCAGGCGAGGATTGCTTAAAGAAACCCCTGGCATTTCCTGGTTCATGTCAGGCTGAACACTCTTTCTTTTTGGGTGGCATTTTGGGAACTTCCATTTAAGGGCATATGAAGAAATGCAGAGATCAGGAGAAAAAGAATGTAAAAAAGAAGCTCTAAAAAAATTAAACAAACTCTTTCTGTTCTCAAAGATTTGTTCTTTGGCAAAGCCTTTTTTTCTTTCTTTTTCTTTTTTGTCTGAGTGGCTGGACAGCCTTCCTAGTAATTTTTTCCATGTATGTAGAACATCAAACATAGGGTAATTTAAAGAAAGCTACACCCAAACCTTTCCCCAATGAAAGCAAAGCTTGTATATCAGATGGGGTAGAAAAATGTGGTTCCTCTCCCTTTAATGCTTTCTGAATTATAGTTAATAGCTGAAGTGATTTATAACATTGTATTTAGGGAAAGATTTAGACAGGAAGGAATGCTGATTACTTAACTGGAGTTGGCTATTTCTAGAGCATGCATTCAAGTCATCTTCCTTTTTCTTTCTTTCTTTCTTTCTTTCTTTCTTTCTTTCTTTCTTTCTTTCTTTCTTTCTTTCTTCCTTCCTTCCTTCCTTCCTTCCTTCCTTCCTTCCTCTTCCTGTTTCTCTTTCCCTCCCTCCCTCCCTTCCCCTCCCCTATTTCTTTTGTAGGTGTTCTTTTGCTATTAAAGATTCTGTACTGTACATCTGCACTGTAACTCAAATGAAAGTAACTGGGGGAAGTGATTTAGCATGACATAGTTTTAGGCAGATGACTCTGCAATAATAGGGTAGTGGTCGGCAAGCCGCGGCTCGCGAGCCACATGTGGCTCTTTACACACTTTAATGTGGCTCTTCTGTGTGCCGGGCTCCCCTCCCTCCTCTCGGGCACTTCAAAACAAGCGATCCTCCTGAAGTCGGGCGGGGACGAGAAGCGAGGAGGCAGAAAAAGAAACGGAGGCTAAGGAGCTTCCCCCCGCCTCCTCCCAGCAAAAATCTCCTCTCGGGCACTTCAAAACAAGCGATCCTCCTGAAGTCGGGCGGGGACGAGAAGCAAGGAGGCAGAAAAAGAGACGGAGGCTAAGGAGCTTCCCCCCCGCCTCCTCCCAGCAAAAATCTAACCGGGGAGCCGGGCGGGCAGTAGCAAATTAGCTGATCACACCGTGTGATCAGCTAATTTGCTACTGCCTGCCGGCTCCCTGATAAGATTTTTTTTGGGGGGGGGAGAAGCTCCTTGGCCTCTGTCTCTTTTTCTCCCTCCTCACTTCCTGGGGCTCCACCAATGGGGGAGCAAGGCCCGCCCAGCGCCAGGCTTTGGGCTAACACAGAGGTCTGCAAAGTTGGCTGTTTTAAGACTGGTGGACTTCAATTCTCAGAATTCTGGGAGTTGAAGTCCACCAGTCTTAAGAGCCAATTTTGCAGATCCCTGCCTGGGCTAATATGATTGATGCCCTTGGTGGACTTCAACTCTCAGAATTCTGGGAGTTGAAGTCCACCAGTCTTAAGAGCCAATTTTGCAGATCCCTGGGCTAATATGATTGATGCCCTTGGTGGACTTCAATTCTCAGAATTCTGGGAGTTGAAGTCCACAAGTCTTCAAGCTGTCAGGTTTGAAGACCCCTTGGGGTTTTTTTCCTAAAGGGTTAGGGATGCAAGGATCTTGTAACTTGACAGCTTTAAGACTTGCGTGCTTCAAATGCCAGAGTTTATTGAAACTAAAAAGAGTGTACCATCCTATATATTTTCGGTTTTTAAAATGTGGCTCTCAAAATAAATTTCAATCGTGGTTTTGGCGAGATTTGGCTCAGTTGAAAAAAAAGGTTGCCAACCACTGAGATAGGGAAGCAGCATCTCTCCAACAGTATTTCTTTGGTGCCTTTATTTATCCAGCCAGAAAACATGGGTACCATCATGAATCACCATATCCTGTTGCTGTTAAACAGTCACAGTAGATTTGAATGATAACGTTATAATGCTTGCAACTTTATTTGGACTGAATAAAAAAAAAATGCCTGTTATTTTTCTCTTCCAGGAAGCTGGAGTGTAACTGTATTGACCTCAGCTTTTTGTAAACTAACATAAGACAAAACAGTTTTCCAGTCTTGAAATTGTGTGTTTAGACTGTGGAGAGCTGCCTGGCTGATACCCTGGGAATGGTAGATAGTAAGTATGATGTAAGAGATAGCGATTGAACATGTACTAGGAATATGATTCGCTTTCTTCCCTCACTGATGCAGCATTGAAGAGAAAATAAAAGTAAGTCAAAGAAATAATTACATGTTTGAACTGAATTTTTTTATATATATATATACAGCATATACTTGTAGATAAGCTGAAAATTGGGTTGGGCTTATCTGTGAGTCAGTGGTGGGTTGCAGGCGGGTACGCCCTGGTTTGGTGCTTCCGTGCACGGCCATGGTGTGTATAGCGCCTGTGCGACGCTCCACCGAGCAGCTGGACCATAACAGAGGCTTGTGGAGGCGTCACAGGCAGGTACGATGCATGCGTGCGCTGTGCATGTGTGCATGCATGCCACGTGCATCCATGTGGGCGATGCCGGACCCGTTCCAACTGTACCGGCTGGAATGGGATCCAGAACCCACCACTGCTGTGAGTACATGTGGTAGCTGATTCCAAGCACATGTGTGGAAGGTTGAAGCAAAGATGACAAGATACAATAAATGCCCAGTTAGACCCGGATGTGATTTTTGATCATACAAGTTGGTACTTGTTGATTTGAAAAGCAAACCCTGCATCTCAGTGGTGGGTTCCGGATCCTGGTGCAACTGGTGTGGTGCAATGGGGCTGGGCATCCACCACATGCACGCACGCAGCATACGCACAGCATGTGCATGCGTACTTACCACCCACGATGCTCTGTGACCCTGCAGCTGCTCGGCGGAGCGTCATGCAGGCGCCGTACGCTCTGTGCGCGTAAGCCCTGATTGGCTCAAATACAGGTAAGGAGGGCGGGAGGATGGGCCTTCCAGAGCACCGTACCAGAACGGTACCTGGTGATCCCAGCAGGCACCAGTACGTCCATACGGGGCGTACTGGCCATATCCCACCACTGCTGCACCTGCAGGGAAAATGCTGGGACGTTCCTGCTGCTGCTGCTGCTTCTGCTGCTATGTGGTAGCTGGTTTATTTTTTTGCATCAATTTATCAGTGACATATCATTAGTGCAGAATCACACAATGTTTTCAGTGATTTAGCAAATGGGGCCGTATTCATGTAAAGTATAATATTGTCTTGATTTCCATGACTTTTCTCTGACAATCATGCAATTGCTGCAAGTTCCTTTGAGCTGCCGATATGCGTGGAAGATTTCTGTTTCAATTATCATTGCAATAATTGTATCATTTTCAAAATTACATCTACAAAAATTTCAATAGATGGTACACAAATGGATAGACTTACATTGAAAATTAAACAAAAAGAAGAGACAGAATATTATCAAGCATGGAATTTATTTTACCAGTGGTTGGAAAAAAGGGGTGGAGTTTAAGAATGTAATCTGTATTGTTAAGCAAATTAAATACCCAGACAATACGATGGTCATTAAGCACCAATAAATGTAAACAATAGAAAAAAATTCAATATATTATTTTACTTTGGTGCACTATGCTTATATTAAAATAGTATTAATTTGATCAATGTACCATATGCTGATTCTTTCTATTTAAAAAAAAATCACTTGTAGTGTTTTCCAGAGGACAGTAAAATCTTGGAACTTTATGAAAAGAAGCAGAGAGCACAGATTTATGGCATTTGTTTCGTGTGCGTTGGATTCATTTATTGATAGCATATGCTCCCTCCCCACCATCTTCCATGAACCTTTTCCAACTATATTCACTCCAGACTGGAAAAATTATAGGGTCAATGCCTACTCTGTAGTCAACAGGTGATGACAATGTACTCTTTATTTTTTACTGGGACTAAATGAGACATTTCCTTCCTTAAAAATTGCAGGCATTTCCCATGTAAATATGACCCATGTCATTTACTTCAACCACAATGACGTGCAAATCAGACTTTGGATAAATAATGCACTGAAGGTCTGAAAATTTAGCAATTTACAGACCACATCTTCCTATTCTCAATTTCATCCACTAGTGGCTGTCTGAAAGATAGTTTTGGCCTGTTAAAGAATTCCTTCAGCAATTTTAATGAGCTGCAGCTCCTCATAATAGGTCTGCTTCTTGGGATCAATATAGCAATGGGATTTCACCACAGTCAGTGGTGAAAGATTCTGGTGGGATAAATATAATGGTAATGCGTACCTACACCAACTCTCTCTTCAGCTACGTCTGGTACACTCTGGGTACACAGGGTACACTGGGCCCATAACCAGTGTTAAGTAATTAAGCTCCCCGTTAGAAGAGCGAGTATGCAGAGAAGCGTAATGAGAGTGATATGGTAGAACACGCACAAACCAGCATACAGAGACACTGAATAGTATAAAAATATAGTAGTTTACTATGTAGAAATATAGAGGTATTCAGAGTCCAGTTAACAGTCCAAGTTATACACGGTTCAGTAATTCAGTTATCAATATTCTCAGTTTAACCCACAAAATAGCTAACAGTTGCAAACCACAATACCTCACCATACAACCAGCTTCTAACAAACAGACAACAAACAGATAACAACCATTCTAGCTCCCTCTTATGGCTGCTTGAGGTAACAAACCAATTAATCTCTTAAGCATTTAAAGTAACAGTAACATAATCATAGCTTAATATACATTGCCAAGCCAAGCCTAGGGTTACATCCCTAACAGAACACAATTCAGCTAAAGATCCTGGTGGGATAAATATATGATCTTTCTCCAGGAAAATGATGCTACATAGCCTGACATGAGTCGAATGAAAGAATAGAGGATATTTATTATGTTATGGCATATATTTGTAGAATGTTGTAAGCCATAGGGTTACAAAGTAAGCCATAGGGTACGTTTTCTTTAAAGACTCAGTCAGGTTCCAGTGCACTTGACTGAGAGTTTGATCTACCTGACTTTCTTTAGTAGTTCTTCACCAGCCAATGGTGATTCTTCTAATACTTCTAAGACTCCTGAAAGTTATAAAGTTTAGTCCATTGTAAGGCAAAAAAAGCCATCTCTTTCTGTTAACATGCTCACTTAGAGCCAGAGGGAAATATTGCACAAAATCTGTCTGCAAAGAATTGCAATTTAATCAACCTTGACTATGCCAACATTAGTTCTAGCAAAGTAAATGTGAGAAGCAGTACAGTTTATTCATGGTTATTTAGAAATAAGCTCTACTATATGCAAAAAAGGTTACACTTGGATAAAGTGAAATTGCTACTTAAATTGGCTTCAATTAAAGTAACATCTGGAATGAATCCTAGATGAAGGTGATAACTAGTTTATAGGTATTGTTTTCTACACTCTGTGAAAATAGAGGAAGTTGAAATACTTTTACTGTGCGTCTGTGTTTGTAGTTTAGAGCACAAACTCTTTACGTTCATCATTAGGCAAGAAGCTGATTTCACCCATGGAAATTAAGAAATGTTTTATGGAAATGGAGTGCATGAATTTACTATCCAGACAAGTTTCAGAATGATTTTGTTTAGGGAATAGGACAGTAAAGCAGCTGAACTTTCAGTCCAATTAGACCTGCAAGTTGTGAATTACAACTTCTGCAACTGTTGAATTGGATAATATGCTGAGTGTTGTATTGGAAAAAAAAACATCTGTGAGGCTACAGTTTCCTTTTCACAGCCATGTTGGCGAGGTGATGCTTATTTTTAGTATCGGACCATGCCGTGTTCTGGTTGTGAGATTGTACAGGGAGTCAGTCTATCAAAACATTCTCCTGCTCAGATGACTCAGTCATTCCAGCATACAGAAATATCTCAGTGGAGCACCAACTGAGAAGAAGTGATGTGTAAACATACACCATATCCCAAAACTGTTAGACTCAACAAAATCAAAGTCGGTACAATCCAGTTTATATAAAAAAATAAAATACTTTATTTTTTCTTCTAGAAAGGTGCAAACATGTAACTTTTGGTCACACTTCTCAATAAGTAACAAACTGTTCCCAGGTGGAAAGATTTGAGAGCACTATTTTGTTTCACGGAATACTAATTCAGACAGAGAAAAATGCACTTTCCTCCCTTTGTCATTAGTTTGGTGAAATGGTTGGATAGGATACTGGTGTATCTTCTTCATCAAAGCACCAGTTCAGTTAATTTTTCCCCCTACTAGTTCAACAAAACTATCATTACAGACTCTATTTTATGAGCTGAATGAATGCAGTGGATCAGACATGCTTTGAATCATAAAAAAAAGAGAAGCTAACACTGATGTATCAAAGCATCAACAAAAAAGGCAACACGACTTTAAATTAAGTTAGATAACTGTACAATATATATATATACACTCATACATACACGCATAAACACACACACATAAACATATACACTATTTACACTATTACACTATTTTTTTTTTAAAAAAATGTTGCCCATGACAAGCAAACGATTGCCACAAGCTGTCCAGTCAAATTCTGATTCTTTTTGAACAAATCCTCTGAATCAGAGTTTCAAAGGCAGAATTATTGCCATTTTCAAATAACATAATTACTTAGCACCTGCTGGATAAAAATGTCCAGTCCAGCTGTTACTGTCACAAAAACCAGTGCCAATAACTTTGCTAAGGGGTCTTTTTTGTTTTGATTGCACAATTAACTGGGACACATGCCACCACGTTTTGAAAATGTTTCTCAAGACTGCCTATGTCCCTTAATTAATCTCTATTCATCCCTCTCCCCAAATATACTCTGAGACACGAATTGTCACCTCTCACTAATCATCATCATTATCATCATCATCAACATTATATTCATATTATTATTATTTTTCCTTCAAACCAACGTTTGGGGTCAGTAGATAATTTGACCTTAAGGCCAAGGTGGAACAATTTTGTCATTTTTTTTAAAAAAAATGCAGACATTTAAATCACTTGTGCTATAGAATCACGTTTAACAAAATGAGATGTCATTATCAGTTCAAGTCGAGTTCAGAAAAAAAATTATCTCTCATGGGGGTTTTATGCCATGTCTCCATACATCTTCCGGTAGTAGACTGATTCAAAGATATCATTGTCTCCAGGACAGTTATAATGGCAGGCACAAGTCTTGATAAACATCATGCTCTTCTTGATGACTTCACCATCAGGGCATTTGAATTGCACAGGAAGAGTGGCTGTTCTGTGGGGGGTGCAACAACGCCCATCAGTGCAGACACCACAAAATTTGGCTCGGTAGGTCTTTACACTGGTACAGCCAGACAGCTCAAACTGGATAGGCTTAGAGATCTTCGGTGTGCGGATGCATTTTTTACCTTTCTGTTGAAAAAAGCAAATTCTTATATCAAATAAACAATGCTTCCATTCAGATCACCAGCATATGCAATATTTCCAATATTTACGTTTTTATTAATTTCTTAACTTGTTAAGGTAAATCCTGGGCTAGAGATCAACCAAGGGACCTCCAGATGTTTTGGACTTCAATACCAATAAGAATGGGATAATGACCAAAAAAATTATGGAAAACACACCCTGAAATTCTTGAAAGACATTAGTTGCCTGCCCCTGATCCAGCTATAATTAAAATCCACTACAGTTGGATACGACTGGATAGGGGAAACCATTGTCTTTACTTTTAATATAGGCATCAATGGATTCTATGTTTGGCTAAACTTAACATCCAATCTTGTAGGTATATTTTTGCCACTCTTATATATGTCTCATGGCCAGGCAAACTCATATTTGTCCCTCTCTCTAAATAGACCTAAATTTGCCTTGTTCGTACCCTTTATTTGTAAGTCTAATTTTCCTCAGTGGACTTTTAGAAGATTGTTCATGCCTGGTTCCCTTGAAAGTTTTATTACTACTCATAGAAATCTAGTTTCATGTTGGAGTTTTTAAAGAAAACCATAGAAATAGGGCAGTGATGGAGTTCAAATAATTTAACAACCGGTTCTCTACCCTAATGCTTTCTTCCAACAACCAGTTCACCAAACTGCTCAGAAAGTTAACAACCGGTTCTCCCAAAGTGGTGCAAACTGGCTGAATCCCACTGAAATAGGGTTAAGATTGTAAATCTGTTTTTTTTCTTGGGAATAAGACATCTTGCATTTTATTAATGGACCAGTAGATATCCAAAGCTGCACTATAAATAATTTTGTTCATTGATTATTTACATTTACATTTCACATCATTACCAATACAAAAAAGGAATTACAATATTAACAAGGCTTAGAGAACTTCATAATTTGGAAAAGTACACATATAGTCCTACAAGAGGAAGTTCTCCAGATGAACCCAATATGGGTGATGATACAGGGAACAGGTGAGCAGGAAAAAAGAAGAGGAATTCAGCACTCTGAGGAAAAGCAACTTTTTTTTGCAGATCTACTTGTTGAACAATTTTTACAACTTACTGAAAATTAGTTTGTATTGCAGATTTTCCAAAGCAGGATAATGTGATGAAACATTTTTACAGAAGCAAGCAGCAGAAATGGGCAATTATTTACCTTGATGCTCTCCTCAAGATCTGCTTCGCATGGTCTCACCATGCAGAGTCTGCTTTGCTTCTCCAGCCTGCAGTGGGCATTGTCATTGGTGACTCTGGTCGAGATTCCCATTCCACAAGTTTTGGAGCAGGCACTCCATTCTGTGGTCTGGACCAAGCAATTTGCACGCATCAGGGATGGGTCAGGTCCATAGGTATCTTCTAGTCTGTAAGCTGAAAAGCATAGGGGAACAGTTTGCTTAGAATGGACATTAAGAATCAAAGTGAGTAAATGTGGTTATGACAGCAGAAGGACAAAATTTGTCTAAGTAGTTGAAGCTAGTACAGCAACAACTCCAAGAAATATGAAGGAACGTCAGCTTACCGGCAAGAGCAGGTCCAACTGCAGTGCGTTCTTTGTCCTTGGGCTCATCACACACCCATTCCTCACAGCATTTTCCTGGGAGCTTCACTCTGCGTGGGTATGGGCAATCAGGACTGGGCAGACGAACATCCATGCTGCAGAGGGGTATGCAGCCTACACCTCCATCCAGACAGGTGCACTGGTATTTGCAGCTACTCTGGAAGGACTCGCCACTCCGATACACCATACCTCCAAATATACACGGAGCACCATCCTTTGCTGCAGATAGAAAGGGGTTTCATTCATAAATACATTAGTAGCAATGGAGATCTCGGGAATCTAGAACTATACAAGAGAAGGGCGAAAGAGGACTGACTTCCAATTTTGTTTATATTCAGTTCCTCTGCCTTTAATAACAGGCAAGTGTAGAAGTGTAAGCATTGGGTAAAACTTTCCCTGCTGAACGAAACCTCCCAAACTATGGCAAGATGTTCTATTCCAACTTTTTTTTTAATACAGTGCTTCTATTCTAATGAATTGCCAAGGTTGGAAGACTCCTTATAAGACTTGTGGACTTCAACTCCCAGAATTCCTCTTGCTGGCTGAGGAATTCTGGGAGCTGAAGTCCACAAGTCTTAAAGTTGCCAAAGTTGGAGACCCCTGCTCTGATGGATGTCACCAGGTATGTACAAATTACTGTATAAGTCAGATTCTCAGAAATCATAACTAGAATTCTGGGAATTGTAGCCTTAAACATTCCTAGAAGCCTTTGGGAGAAAACTGTCCAATTAGACTCAAGTTTTTTAAACGGAATATACTTGAACCGTAAAAGGAAAAAAAGCTCTCAGAATTGCATGGCTTTGCATAGCCATAGAACAGCGTTTGTCGATTTCAGCAAATTTTTAAGCCCGGCAGGCTTCCCTATTAGGGAATTCTGGGAGTTGAAGTCCACTCAACTTAAAACTGATGAGATCGAGAAACACTAGGGCATTGGGGGGGGGGGGAAGTAACCCCTTTCAGCATTTTCCACTTTGCTCCAATCGCTCCCGTCCCAAAGAGAGCGCCGGCAAGCAGAACAAAACAAAAGGCAGAACTACTCACCAGTGCAAACTCCGATCTTGCGGTTGTCCGGGGAGCCGAAGTCGCAGAAGAGCCCTTTGTGAGGATCGCAGGGATCCCGGTCGGTGCAAAGGTCGCCCAGCTGCTTGGCGCAAACGCGGCAGCACCCACAGCCGTCCAGGACCAGGCTTACCCCGGGAGGGCACTCGGGGGGCAAGGAGGAGCATTGGCACTTCGCGCTGCACTCTTGGCCGGCCGCTTCCTGGGAAGACAGAGGGAGGTAGAGACGGGGACTCAAACAACGCTCCAGCAGGTGGGTCCGGTGAGTAAAGAAATAGGAGAGACGGAGACAAACTACCAGAAAATAACACTTACCCAGCTAAGTAGAGCGGCGAGGAAAACCCAGGCGAGGGTGCGGGCTTCCATCCTTCTTTTTCTCGCAACTTTTCGGCACAGGGAGATGGGCAAAAGTTGCTGGCTCTCTTTGGGAGCGGAGCGGGTCGCCTTGTCCAGGTGGGATCCTTTTTGGTTTTAAATGTCGCTGGCCGGCGAGGGCAGATCTTCCTCCGATCTCGAAAGGAAAAAGTGCTGCTTTCTCTCCCTTTTCTCTCTGCTTTTAGAAGGAGAGCGATGGTGGGTCTGAATCTCCAGCAGGCAGCGGCGCTGCTTTTATACCCTTGAGGCGTCCGGGACTCGCCAATCGGCTGAATGGAGTCCCACACAAACAGCGGCATTCCTCGCATTCCTCTCCACCTTCCTGCCTCGTCAAGTCACACCGGATTGATCCTGACCCCTTGACACTCCGCATTCCTCCTGTCTGAAAAAGCTGGCGCACTTCAGCGCACAAAAAAGGCGCTGTATTTTCACTGGGGAGAGGGGGGGGGGCGAGAGAAGGAGAGAGAGAGAGAGAGAGAGCTTTCCCTCCAGCTTCCAGCTTAGATTCTTCCTATCACCGCAATCCTGATTTATAGAAGTTAAAAATATGTCTCTTTTGGAATCCTTATTCTCTCTTTTCTCCCTCTTCAAAAGGTTTAACCAGCATTCCTCAGAAATTCAGCCTGTCCACTACTGGCATCTATCAGTCTAACTTTCAAAAGGCATTAAAATCCACTAAAATCACACACTTCAGGGGGAAAATGAAAGGAGTAAAATGATTTCTTGAAAAGCTTTATTATGATCTCTGTTAAAGACCAGAGGTTTCACGTGAACAATCATCCATTCTGAAGAGGCATTTCCCTGTTAACCTCAAAGGATTAAAAAAATGTCTGTGAAATCTGTTATGAAATTGGAGTTCTTTTCCAGGTTAATGGAAAAAAATATAAAATAAAGGAATATATTACAAAACATCACATTCAACTTTTTCCAATATATTTCACAAAACTATAATATAAGACCAACTATAAGATTTCCTGTTCATTAAATGGCTGTTAATATACTAAAAACAATTTTTTAAAAATAATCCAGTCTTGGACTTAATACTCAGTTCGACTTGAAGGCAATTGCCTCTGTAATAGCTCTCAGTACAAACTGTATCTGGAGGAAGAGCTTCCCAGTGGAGAGATGAGATTCATATGCATCAACTATGCTTATATAGTAATAACAATAGCACTTAGACTTATATACCACTTCATAGTGCTTTACAGCCCTCTCTAAATGGTTTACAAAGTCAGCATATTGCCCCCAACAATCTCATTTTACCACCCTCGGAAGGGTGGAAGGCTGAGTCAACCTTGAGCTGGTCAGGATCGAACTCTTGACAGTGGGAATGCAGAGTTAGCCTGCAGTACTGCATTCTGAACACTGCACCATTATGGCTCTGAATTTGAAAAGAGGTGCCTCTATTTGGAATATATGTATATCTGTACATATATCAGAGGTGGTATTCAGCCAGTTCTTACTGGTTCGAGCAAACCGGTAGCTGTGGCTGCTGGAGGCTCCGCCCACTGCCCCAATGTAATACGTGACCTTCTGTACATGCACACTCACATTTGCAAACCGGTAGCGAAGGTAAGTGAATCCCACCACTAACACATATACACACATTGTACCTTCTAAGTTGGAAGAGTGGCTTCAATAGATCCTAGGACCTAGGAACCAGATTGGAGTTCTCTGTCCAGAAGAATGCAATACTGGGAACAGCTAAGATCCTGCACAGAAATGTCAAACTCTCAGGCCTCGAGACTGAGGAAGACACATACCACCCATAAGGATGAAAAGGGAGTTTAAAACATATTTCTGTGCAATATTTATTATATTCACCCCCTCCTCCCGCTCTCTCTCTCACATACAATACAGAGAAAGACAAACTTGGCAACTGAATCATTGGAAAGTATTGCAGACTAAAGTTGGTCAGACCTCTACAATGCATGATGAGTTTACTTTCTTTGTATCTTGTTCATTCTCTAACATTCATCACACACCTTAAAGAATAGTTACACCAATTGGACTGCAGAATCTGTAATCTGTAATCTGTGATCTGTAATCATATCCCATAGGCTCTAAACAGTACTGCTTGGGAGATAATAAATGGGGTTTAGAACCACTGCTTCAGAGGTGAGTTGCTGCCGGTTCGGCCCCGATCGGGCGAACTGGTAGCAGCGGCGGGAGGCTCCGCCCACCTGCCCGGATGCTTCTGCGCATGGGCAGAAGTGTCATGTGTGTACGGGAGCGCGCCTGGTAGTAAAAATTTTTAGCAATCCACCTCTGCACTGCTTGTATTCTTCCTTCCTAGTTAAGTAAATGACGCTGCTCCATTTGCTTTAATGGATGGCAATAGAACCTTGTTCTTTGTGATTACTGCCCTCAACATCTAGTGCTACTTGATTCCTCTCCTACCATGAGTGAGAACAGAGAATTCAAGAGGGGCGAGGGGAGAAGAGGGGGTGGGTAGTTGGTAGCCCAAATGGTTGCTAGGAGCAAAGCTGGGAACTCTTTATTTGTTTTTTCTTATTAGGACTAAAAGACTCTAAAGGCATAAGATTCTAGAAATAACAATGGTGGAAAGCTGTCTGCTCATTTCTTCCCAGACATCTGATACATAGCTAACTGTATCCCTCTCCCCAGCCCACCCCACACACCTAGGTACTTTCCTGTGGAAAGAAGTTTATTTGGGGCATTTCTTATTATATGATCATCCAGAATTGTGTATTGTACAATGCTTGGTTTGCAGGATTAGGCCACTGAATTACACTGGAATTATTTCCCCTAATAACTACTTTCTGTTAATAGAAAGAGAGAAGTAGGAGGGAGGAAACATGCTCTCAAATACTTGGCACGTTAAAGCGAGACAGAAGCATGGAAGATGTGCTCTGCTTTTCCCACTGTGTATGAACTCATCCTTCGTAAGCAACACGCCCTACATTTTTTTTTGCTCCTTAAACATGTTGCCTTCCCTCAATAGTTCTGTTAGATTGGGTAATGGATAGGCACACACAGGCTTAACGGTAACAACAGCTCTTTATTAAGTACAAGTGAGAACAATCCAGCGAAGGTTGAGTCTGACAGCAGCCCTTTTATAGGGAGCTCTCAGACCCTTCGACCAATTGGATTAAACCTCTGTTCCCACCAGAACAGAGGACCTTGGTGGAAACCACTGTAGTTAGAGCAAGTATCTAACAAGTTCCACAGCTTTTTAAAAAAGAAATACGGTGCTATTTATTGAAATGAGGCATTATGTCTCTCTGCCTGTCTGCCTCTATTTTTACATTCTAATCTCCCTTCCTCAGAGACGTTTTGTCAGGCAGGATCCACAAACAATGACACACTTGCAACACTCCAGGGAGGTGGTTTAGCCTGGGGGGAAAAGTGACCTGTTTCCCTTAAGCAGCTGACAGCTGGGGTTTCAACTGAGTCCAGAACGCAGTATCCATAGCCCCATAATCTAAGAATTGTAGCGAACGGACAACTTAGAAGTGAATTCCTGCCTTTAAGAATGTAACCAACATAGGTAGTCTCAACTTATGGCTACAATTGGGACCATGGTTTCGGTTGCCAAACAATGTGATTGTTAAGTGAGTTGTGTCCAATTTTACGACTTTTGTTATCACAGTTGCTAAATGAATCACTGCAAACTCAAGAGCACAGACTGAATTCCGCTCCTGCCATAAGTGAATCATGAAGCAAACGGACTTTGCTTGTCAGAAGCTGGCTGGGAAGGTCAGAAATGGCAATCACGTGACCCTGGGATGCTGCAATCATCGTAAATACATGCCAGTTGCCAAGTGCCCAAATTTTGATCACATGACTTTGGGAATGCAGCAACGGTTGAAGGTGCAAGGATTGGTTGCAAGTCACTTTTTTTTTTCAGAACAATTGCTAAACGAATGGTTGTAAGATGACGGTTACCTGCACACTATATCTTGGCTTAACCTATATAAGGTTGTTTTTAACTTTTGGAAGATACCCAGGGATGTTTTGATATTGGGTAATCAACTAGCAAACTATCCTTGTAGGTATAAGCACAGATGTAAAATACACTGGAAAAAGAATTGGAATGACAGTCTGGGTAATGAACCCATTACCCCTTCCTTGACAATTGAATTTCTTGAATTGTTTCTGTTGTTTATTACTGCTTTTCTCCTTGTCTTGTTGTTTTAACCTTATGCACTGCCTAGAGTCACTTGAGCTATTAAGGTGGTTTATACATTGAAAAAAAAAGATAAATACTCTTCATGGTTGGTTGGTTTGTTCATTTGTTTATTCTCTTTGTGTCCCTTTGACCTAGAAATAAACTTCTAGTCTGTCTGTCTGTCTGTCTGTCTGTCTGTCTGTCTGTCTGTCTGTCTCTGTGTGTGTGTGTGTGTGTGTGTATGTATGTTCCAGCATAACTCTGGAACGCTTCGAGCAATTTCAATTAAACTTGGTACACATATGACTTACTCTCTGGAAACAAATACTGTGGGGGTAAGACACCCCTAACACCCCTCGGGTGTGTGTGTACTGTTAATATACAGCCTGTTGTGCCTTAAAACAGCTTCTACCATACTGCCGTAAAATGGCTTCTACTGTACAGTGCTGTGGAGTTGCCATGGTAATGGCTTCACAGTACTACACAAGGGGGCTCCCTCTGGTAAGGGGGAAAATCCAACATTAGAAATTGCGGCGATGTTCATGGAAGGAGGGTTGGGATCAATAAAAACCCAGGCAGCGGTGGGTTATCAGCTAGTAGTTTAATAAACATGCACAACACATTGTTTAAAAAAAAACTAAAGTCAAGATAAAACAAAAATATGCTACAATACATGGGCACAGTGGTCACCATTCACCCCAATCTGGAATAGTTTTGTTTTATCAATGTCTGAAAGACCAGCCATGAGAGAACCAGAGACATTCCATAATAGGAGGACTGCAACTAAAAAGATTCCTCAGAGACTCTTCCCTCTCCCACTATATATATATATATATATATATATATATATATATATATATATATATATATGTGTGTGTGTGTGTGTGTGTGTGTGTGTGTGTGTGTGTGTGTGTGTGTGTGTGTGTGTGTGTGTGTGTGTGTGTGTGTGTGTGTGTGTATATATATATATATATATATATATATATATATATATATATATATATATATATATGTACACTGGACACATCTAACAGTATTTCAATGTCAAGCCACATAAGGTTTTATAGGTAAAGACCTGGTCTTTAAATTCCACCCATAAATGAATAAGCCTCTTAATTTAGTTATCATTTTGAGTTGAAAATATGTCCCCAGGGCCTTTGAGGACAATGTCAATCTTTTTTTCTGGCAAAGAGTTGCAGTTAGTTTTTACATGGAAAACTTGGAACCCCCTTGAAAAATTGGGATGAGCTGCAACTAGGTCTTAACTCTAGACAGTTCCACATTTGATTTGGGTTATATTTCATTTCAATCTAACTAATGAAATGCAGTTCATTTGCCTACTTTCCCATATATGTGGTAATATTTTCCCCTCTTCCTTAGTAAGAAAACAACAATTAAGTGGCTAATTGGAGAGGGGCTTGGGAAGTGGATATTAAGTGCACCTGCTTTAAGGCAATGCTTTTGCATCAGAGCGGTTGCAAGCCAGACCTCTGGGTACATTGTTTGTCCTGGTGTGGCCTGAACGTCTGAAGACACCACTTGCCTGAGGCCACTCAGAGAGATTGTCTTATGTTTAAATAGGGCAGGGCCCTTCTATGTGCTCTTGAGTTCAAAACCTCTCGCCTGGTTTTTGCCTTCTCTTCTCCAAATCAGAGAGCTGAGTTGCCCAGGGGAAGAGCAGTTTGCTTGGTAGAACAGAAGGCAGAATTATAACAACACAGGTTTTAAAAAAATGGCTGACGATCAAACTGACCTACAAAGCCAGCCCCGTCTACAATTTGGGAAATATAGTTCCACCAAAAGCCAGCCAAGTTATTTTGGCAAATGAGGCAGAAAATCCCACATCTGCATTTCCCCACACCTGGCAGTAAAAATATAGTAATAACAAATGCAATAACTAATAATGAGTTACCCTTTAATGACATTCAAATCTGCTGCCAAAAGCTTGCCCCCCCATTCCTCCCCCCCCCAATTTGGGTTGGCCCTGCAATTTGATCCAATTCCCAGGAAAGCTGCTTTGCCTTCTGATCTTAGAAATGTGGATTTCATCAGAAGGCTCTTCCAAAGAATTAGAGGGGAGGGTGCTCGTTCCAATTAGCTCTTGGCTCCTTCCCTTGAAATTGGGTCTGGATCCAATTAGTAAGCATGATTTTCTTAAGCAGTTGATGAGAGTGCTGCACAGGTTGTGCTCAGAGAGCATCTACTTGAAAGACAAAGCATTTTTTATTGAGAAAGGTGGCTTGCAAATGCGTACAGGTAGTCCTTGATTTACAACACTTCCTTTCGTGACCATTCAAAGTTGCAACTTACGACTGTTTTTCACACAAACAGCCATGCACAAGGTCCCGTGATCAAAATTTGGACGCTTGGCAACTCTCATATATTTATGACACTTGCAGTGCCCCGGGGTCATGTGATCGCTTTTTGTGCTTTGACAAGCAAAGTCATTGTGGGAAGCCAGATTCACTTAACAACTGTGTCACTCATTTAATAACACTAGCGATTCACTTAAGATTGTAAAATGGGGCAAAACTCACTTAACAACCTTCTTGCTTAGCAACAAAAATTTGGGGCTCAATTGTGATTGTACATTGAGGACTACCTGTATTTATTACGTGGCTCAATAGAGAATTTTGAGGTACAGAATAAAGATAAAGGTAAAGGTGCGTGCTAGTTGTTTCCGGCTCTAGGGGGCGGTGCTCGTTTCCATTTCTAAGCCCGAGAGCTAGCACTGTCCGAAGATGTCTCTGTGGTCATGTGGGGGGCATGACTAAACGCCATAGGGCGCACAGAGTGCTGTTACCTTTCCACCAAAGTGGTCCCTATTTTTCTACTTGCATTTATTTTTAACGTGCTTTCGAACTGCTACGTTGGCAGAAGCTGGGACAAGTAACGGGAGCTCACTCCGTTACGTGGTGCTAGGGATTCGAACCACTGAACTTCTGACCGACAAGCTCAGTGCCTTAGCCACTGAGCCACCGTGTCCCTGAGGTACAGAATATAGGGTTACTATTCAGGCCTTTTAAAAGATACTGGCCTGTAATATCGGTGCTATTTGCCATTATTTCTATTCAAAGTGGCCTTCCTAGGAAAAGTTTGCCATGAATTACATTTGCCACCTAGCCACCTCTTTTTTAAATTGCAACATAATAAGGGCATAGCTTCTTTCCGACACCACAATGATTTTTTTTTTCTATGAGCTTTCCTTAATGGAAAAAAGTCCTTTTTTTGTAAAAACCCAGTAAAAAGCTGCTATGGTAGGTAATACACATTTCTAAATTCACGAGTCTTTCCAAAACCTCTGTTTACTTGGATGCCTGCATGAAGCAAGGCTTCATTTACCTACTTCTGAGTCAATAATGGACACACCAAACTATGTACAACATGCTTACGAAAATGAAAATGCAACCAGATAAATAGAACGAGGCTTTAAAATCCCCAAATATGGTAGAAAATAGTTGCTGAGGGAAGGATAGTTTGCATTATACATGCCATTGAATCAGAAATGACTGAATTGCGGACATTGAAAGCAATGCAACTTAAAATGTCTGTGACCACGAGTCAAACCTGGAGGAGAAGACAAAATGAGCATTGACAAATGATGAAGTAATTTTAATTGTTTGACTGCTTGCCTTGAAACAGATGGATGAAATCATTAACTGCTGATCAAATAGCTGCTATATATTTACGGTACATTCATGCTGGCTGAGGAAGTTGGGAGTTGAAGTTGACAAATCATAAAGTTGCCAAGTTTGGACACTCTTGAGTTAGATAACCAAAATGTTGGGTTAAATACTGTATATCGGTGATAGATAAGTTCCTACCCTCCCAATGTATTGGTACATTTCCCATCAGGTCCAGCTGTCATGCAAAATGGCAAAGGATTGTTGGGATCAAAAGTTCGAGAGCAGGACTGTCAAACTCGTGTTGTCAAGTCGTCGTCACGTGACATATCACAACTTTTTTTCCCCTACACCGGGGGTGTCCAAACTTGGGAACTTTAAGACTTGTGGACTTCAACTTCCAGAATTCCCCAGCCAGCCATGCTGGCTGGGGAATTCTGGGAGTTGAAGTCCACAAGTCTTAAAGTTCCCAAGTTTGGACACCCCTGCCCTACAATAAACCGTGAGTGGGCCTGGCCAGTGTGTGATGCATCCGGCCCGTGGGCCGCAAATTTGACAGCCCTGTTCTAGAGGCTGTGAAGTTGCCCTTTGCTATATAATGCTTTAATGAACTTTGTGGGACTTTCATCTGGATACAGGATAGCATTACATGTGAATTGGCCCATTTTGCTGGAGAACCCCTACAATCCCCGGTTCAGGTTTCCTTACATGATTCCTTGGAAGTCTTCCATTTAAAATCAAATGAATCATGAGCATGATAAATACAGCTCTTCATCCTTAGTTATCACAAAATAAGTCAAATTTGAGCTGAAAATTTAACATCCTGAAGCGGCTCTGATCATTTAAATGCAACAAACAATCCAACATTTTTGAAAGAGAAGAGGAAGGGGAGAAAGTTTTGGTGAATTATGTTTCATTGCCTTTTTACACAAAGAAAAAGGAATAGAAATCGGCAAAAGAAGAGAAAGAGAAAGAACGGAAAAGCAAACATCTAAGTTACAACATATTGGGTTTACCCAGTTTTATAAACGAATTGAATGGACTGGGTTTATATGACACTAAACCATAAAACCCACAACAACCATACTTAAAATTAACTGAGAAGCCTAGTATATGAATGCTAACCACTAGACCTTTTATTCATGTGATGTTCTGCTAACAAATATGATACTCTTTAAAATCCAGTGAATTTATCATTTATATTTAGCACACAGGATACACTTTCAGAAGCCTCCTTTCCCCGCAAAATAGAACTCCAAAATATCACTTCTCAAGAACTTTTAAGCTTAAAGTCCTATAATCAGTCAAAGGACTGCAACATACGAAGATGTACATATCTTATTTATGTATCTTATTATTGATTTCACTGGAACCATACAGTAGTCTACTAGATATAGTGCTCTCTGTTCATTAAACTTCTCACCTCTTCCTTCCTGAGGATTTCGTTAACAAAATCCAATTACCATCTTTTTAACTCTCTCAATCTTCCATCCATTCTTCTCATTCACTCTTTCTTCATATATCTAGTCCCACACAGAGAAGGACTAGGATTGATAGGATAGTAGTCTTTCAATATTTGAAGGACTGTCACAGAGAAGAGGGAGTCAACCTGTTCTCCAATGCACCTGGAGGCAGATCAAGAAGTAACAGAAGCTTTTCAAAAAGAGAGCCAACCTAGAATTAAGGAGAAATTTCCTGACAGTGAGAACAATGAATTAATGGAACAGCTTGCCCCTCCATAAGTTGTAGGTGTGCTCCATTACTGGAGGTATTTAAGAAGAGACTGGACAGACATTTGGTATAGGGTGTCCTGCTTGAGCAGGGGGTTAGGCTAGAAGTCCTCTAAGGTCCCTTCCAACCCTCTTATTCTCTGCTCTGTATATATTTATTTTTCAGTTTGATTCTCATTCTTTCTCTCTGAATGACCGAAGTGTCTCATTCATATTGATCACTTTCTTTTGTCTTCAGTTTACATTCATTTTGTCTGTTCTTGTTTTACCACACACACTGCTTAAGTGCCCCATTCCCACTACAATCAATATACTTTTTTTCCTGATCAAGCCAACTTCCACTTCCATATAAGAAGTGAACAGAAAGATGTTTTTATACACAGCAAACTTTCCTTCTTTTGACAAATCTGTGTTCTGTGGAACAGTTCATATGCCCAGCTGTCAATCTAAAGTCACATGGAATACTAGCTGGTACTATCACATATCCTATGCTGCATTACTCATGGTCCACAGTGTTGCAGATCAATGAGTCAAGTCGCTACCTGGGTAATCTCTCTCAAGTGATCTGAGTGTGTGTCCTCTATCTAAGGATATCTACTTACTCTTCAGAAAGAAAGCCAACTCCAGTTTGATTTTGAGAACAATTTTGGACTCAATTCTCTTTGTGTTCCATGAATTGCACAACGTGCGTAGTATTTTAATCCTGTGGATTGAAATTTTTGTTGCTCTGTACACCCTTGAGGAATGACTCATCAAATCCATGTTGTGCTGATGTGATCATGCTAAAATTAAATGTGTGGTAATTTTTGTCACTAGCTTTTCTTTGCCAAGACTTACGAACAAAAGGTATTCGATCATTTTAAGACTGACGGGCTGTCATGAATAGCTGATTGTTCATATGGACTCCTTGACTTTCGTGCAGGTGTTTGCATAGGCGCTCTTTTTTGGACAGTATATTTTTTTTCTGATCCAATTAGGAATTCACTACAACAACAACACAGTTTTATTTGTACAGCTATATGTGGAATGTGTGTGCCGACATTAGTTTCAACTAGTGGTAAGCCCCCCCCTTTTTTAAACCCACAGGTGTGGATCTGTGGCATTCTTTCTTTTATGTTTATCCTTCTCCTTTTTTGAACTCATACCTTCTTCCCTAAAGAAGTCGCTTGATCAAGTAGCAGACATACGGGAAAGAGGGGAGAAAAAACAACACCCAACCCTGGCAGGGCTGCAGGAAAGTGGCTAGACTCGGAGTGTTTGTGTACTTAAAGAAAGAATTTTGCACACTTTCAACCTTCAGTCATGGCTATTTTCTTATGAGAGCCACTGGAGGTCTGAGCCAGCCCTCAAAGCGGAAATCAAATGCTGGCTCCTAGACGAACACGCCCGAAGAATGTGGACCTGATCCAAATACTGTACGCAATGCTCTTACAAGGCTGTCAGCTCATAGGAAGTGTGTAGCCGTATATGGACATCACTGGCCTGAGCCGTTTGTCATCCTGAGGGGCTCATAAGCTGCACTGCATATACGTCTAGTGTGCCTCAGTTGTTATAACGGACCTGAGTTTCCTTCTCTAAATGTGTGCCAGATTGCTTCTCCCAAAGGTTTAATAAATATCCTCTCGCATTTCTGTAGAAGCCTGTTTAATCAGACATTAAACAAGTATATTTACTTAAAATGTCTAAACCAAGCACAGCTTTCTCTTCTGATTCTGAGTTAGAAGTGAAGCATAAATAAAGCAGCCTTAATTTGGGCCTGAAACCTCTTTGTATCTGTAGATGTGTTTACTTCTAAAATTTAATTGACTACCGTGTTTCCCCAAAAATAAGACAGGGTCTTATTTTCTTTTGAATCCTGAAATAAGCACTTGGCCTTATTTTCAGGGATGTCTTATTATTTTTGAGGTGCAGGGGGAGGTGAACGTGGCTACCTCATGGCTGCTGCTCTGTTGGAATATTTTTGGGGAGGACTTATTTTCAGGGGATGGCTTATTTTAGTTCAGGGGTGTCCAAACTTGGCAACTTTAAGACTTGTGGACTTCAACTCCCAGAATTCCCCAGCAAGCTCTGCTGGCTGGGGAATTCTGGGAGTTGAAGTCCACAAGTCTTAAAGTTGCCAAGTTTGGACACCCCTGTTTTAGTTCATGCATTCAAAAGTCCGATTGGGCTTATTATCCAGGGAGGTCTTATTTTCGGGGAAACAGGGTAGTGTAATTTGATGCTTTTTTAGGAGGGGGGGAAAGCCCTTTTACAAGTAGTCCTCAAATTATGACCACATTTGAGCCCAAAATTTCCATTGCTAAGTACGTTTTGCTCTATTTTATGACCTATTTTTGCCACAGTTGTTAAATGAATTACCATAGTTGTTAAATTAGTAACAGTTGTTAAGTGAATCTGGCTTCCCCATTGACTTTGCTTGTCAGAAGTTCGCAAAAGGTGATCACCTGACCCTGGAGAACTGCATCCGTCATAAATACAGGTCAGTTGCCAAGTATCTGAAGTGTGAACATGTGCCCATGCAGATGCTGCAACAGTCATAAGTGTGCAAAGCGGTCACAAGTGACTTTTTTCAGTGTTGCTGTAATTTCAAATGGTTCTAAACAAATGGTTGAAAGTTGAGGACTACTTATAGTCTGGATGCCACTTTTTAGAAATGCCTGCTTCCTAGAGTGACTGGCCCAAGGTCACCCGGCTGGCTTTGTGCCTAAGGTAGGACTGGAATACACAATCTCCCATTTTCTAGCTTGGTGACTTTACCGCTACACCCAATAGGCTCTCACACTGAGCTTCTAAATAGACAGCTGATCCTATCAGCTATCCTAGAACCTACCTGAGCTTTAGAAAGGGGCTCTAATTTTCGTCTTGCTGTCAGACTGGTAGGATGCCATTTAAGAACAGCGGATATTCTCTCCCTCCCTCCCTCCCTCTCTCTCTCTCTCTCTGTGTATGTCTCTGTGTATATATACACACATATATTTACATAATGCCCAAGGCATAGTGGAGTACAAAGACATTGCCAGAATTGTGTCTATATTTGTTTCTGTCCCGTGTGTGTGTGTGTGTGTCTCTCTCCCTCTTCCTTCCTCTCTCCCTCTTCCTCCCTCTCCCTCCCTCCCTCCCCCTCCCTCCCTTCCTTTCCCTCTCCCTCCCTCCGTCTCCCTCCCCCCCTAATTTTGTCATAAGAGCTGCAGTAGGCTATATTTTGACCTTCTGATGTCACTGGACAGCCAACCAAGGGCCTGCAGTTACCTAAAACTCTGTGCAAATAAATTAAGGCTGGTGGTTTTTTTTAGAGAACTGGATCTTGGTTTTAATTTTACTCCTATTTATACACAGATGGTTTATACTGCTTGTTCATCTGTTTAGTTTCTTTTCTCCCTCCCCAGCTAAATAAATCCTAGCTCTTTTTTTTTTTTGAGTTGCTTTTAAAATAGAGACAGTTAAGAAATGGAAAAAACTCCAAAACACAAAGATAAAGATAAAAACATTGCCAAAGAAAAGACCAAAACAACAACAACATAGAAAGTGGAAAAAAAAGAAAGTGGAAAAAAATACAACAAAGGAAATAAAAAAAAGTAACATACAGAAAATCCTTGATTTACAACCACAATTGGGACTAGGATTTCTGATTTGGTTTGTGTCCAATTTTATGACCTTTATTCGCACAGTTATTAAATAATTACAGCTATTAAGTGAATCATGTAGTCATTAAGCAAATCCAGCTTTTCCATTCGCTTCGCTTGTCAGAGAAGCTGAGGAGGTTACAAATGGTGATCACGTGACCCTCAGAATGCTGCAACTTTGGTAAATAACACTGGTTGCCAAGCATCCAGATTTCGATCACATGACCCGGGAGAAACTGAAACGGTCATAAGTGCGAGACGTTTGATATCTTTTTTCAGTGCCATTGCAACTTCAAACAGTGAATGGTTCTAAGTCGAAGACGACTTGTGTATTATTTTAGCAGCAAATAATTACAATTCTATAAATAGTTATCTAATTCAAGTACATAGTCAATTACATATATATTTCTAATGCATTTATATATAACTGCTATGTTCTCTTTTTGTTAGCCTACTGTATTTTGTATAAATGAATTCTGTATTTCATTGCATTTGTCCATAAAAAGTCTACATCTACATACAATTCGATCATAAGAGGCAAGACAATCAGGTCCTCCATCCATTGAGCGAAAGGGGCCAAATAAATCCTACATCTTATGTAGCACCACCCAATATGTTCTTCCTTATTTCTCCTCTGCCCCCTTTTCTGAGTCAGAACTTCATGATGAATTAAGTGTTGAGCTTTCCTTTCAAGATTAAGGACCCCCCCCCCACACACACACTTATTCTAGTACTAGGAGAATTTACGCATCCTATTTCCATTATATTACTATAACAGATTGCTTGGGAATTTCAGAATCATTCTTGAATTTCTAAATACATTTCAGAAGCTCATCCTATAACAAGAGAAAAGCACTCCTAAATTAGTTCCATGAGGCCGGCATGTAAGACACCCAGAGTTGCTTTGGATAGTGAGAAGGATGGCATATAAATTAAATAAATAGTAAGCAGTTTTAGCAGTTTGCTCCAAGCAAGAAATGAAAAGGAATCTATATCACCATTGTGTATCAGTGTCTTATTCATTTTATGGAGTTTTTTTTTCCCATTTCTTAACTGTCTCTATTTTAAAATGAATAACACACTGACACTGACACACTGAATAGCACATGAAATGAATAATGCATCTGGAGACAATCTCATTTTGTAGTAAATGAGGCGCGGCAAACTAGGGCGCGGTGCTTATCTCCATTTCTTGGCTGAGGGAGCCAGCGTTTTCTGAAAACATTTTCCGTGATCATGTGGCCAGCATGGCTGTATGCCAAAGATGTATGGAACAGTGTTATCTTTCCATTGAAGTGATACCTATTGATCTACTTGCATTCACATGTTTTTGAACTGCTCAGTGGGCAGGAGCTGGAGCAAGAATCGGGAGTTTCCCCCTGTGGCACAGTGCTCGGGTCTCAAAGCTGGGTTGTCAGCTTTCCATTGACAAGTTCAGCATTTTTAATGCTAAGCTAAATAGCACTAAAATAATGAGTTTGGTTACATTATATGTATCAGTGTCAGGTTTCTGAAAGATTAATGAGTCTCGAGCCAAGTTTCAAACGAAAACTCTGATTGAGATTTCAGATTAATCTGCAAACCCTCTTTCAAATTATGCACATTTTGTAACGTCATTTAAAAATCCCTACTCTCTGAGCAATGTAGAAAATAACAAACTCCTGCTTCTATTTTTAGTGGATTTATTGTTTTTCAGAATAATATGTGCATTGAAAGGCACTGATAAGTTTGTATTATCTGACAATGTTGAAAGTACAGGCAGGAACAAAGTTCTTGCACAATCTTTGTCATGATTTAAAGACTATGTATATTTTTCTGAGCAATGCATGACATTTTTCTCTTAGGTTGTCATTGTAGGTACATTTTTGCTTCCACCACTCAAGTTAGACCAGCTGATAAGCAAGCAGTAGAATTTCTTTGTCTGCAATGCTAACTAATGATGGAAGATCTGTGCCTTGGTGCTCCATTTGCTTCTCCTATAAGATCTCAAATTTGATCCTTAATGTTATTTATTTATTTGTTAGATTTACATAGGGGCTGTGGTGGTCCAGTGGTTAGAATGCAGTATTGCAGGCTAATTCTGCCGACTGCCCACAGT